>NC_139515.1:33594300-34194300 GCF_947247035.1 Vipera ursinii
TTTTGAAATTGAGCTCTATCTGCAAATGGCACTTTTCTTACTAAAAGCAGTTTTTCCTAACAAATGCTAGATATAACATGGGCTATCTCCGCAAGGAGACATCAGATCTGCATAACTGATGGTTTTTTGGTCTTCGGTGAGCCGGGGGAACATGAATATGTGTTCGTTTTTCGAATTTGAGCTCTATCTGCAAAGGGCACTTTTCTTGCTAAAAGCAGTTTTTCCTAACAAATGGAAGATATAACATGGGCTATCTCCGCAAGGAGACATCAGATCTGTAAAACTCATTGTTTTTTGGTCTTCGGTGAGCCAGGGGAACATGAATATGTGTTTGTTTTTCGAATTTGAGCTCTATCTGCAAAGGGCACTTTTCTTGCTAAAAGCAGTTTTTCCTAACAAATGCAAGATATAACATGGGCTATCTCCGCAAGGAGACATCAGATCTGCATAACTCATGGTTTTTTGGTCTTCGGTGAGCCGGGGGAACATGAATATGTGTTTGTTTTTCGAAATTGAGCTCTATCTGCAAAGGGCACTTTTCTTGCTAAAAGCAGTTTTTCCTAACAAATGCAAGTTATAACATGGGCTATCTCCGCAAGGAGACATCAGATCTGCAAAACTCATGGTTTTTTGGTCTTCGGTGAGCCGGGGGAACATGAATATGTGTTTGTTTTTCGAATTTGAGCTCTATCTGCAAAGGGCACTTTTCTTGCTATAAGCAGTTTTTCCTAACAAATGCAAGATATAACATGGGCTATCTCCGCAAGGAGACATCAGATCTGTAAAACTCATGATTTTTTGGTCTTCGGTGAGCCGGGGGAACATGAATATGTGTTTGTTTTTCGAATTTGAGCTCTATCTGCAAAGGGCACTTTTCTTGCTATAAGCAGTTTTTCCTAACAAATGCAACATGGGCTATCTCCGCAAGGAGACATCAGATCTGCATAACTGATGGTTTTTTGGTCTTCGGTGAGCCGGGGGAACATGAATATGTGTTTGCTTTTCGAATTTGAGCTCTATGTGCAAAGGGCACTTTTCTTGCTAAAAGCAGTTTTTCCTAACAAATGCAAGATATAACATGGGCTATCTCCGCAAGGAGACATCAGATCTGCATAACTGATGGTTTTTTGGTCTTCGGTGAGCCGGGGGAACATGAATATGTGTTCGTTTTTCGAATTTGAGCTCTATCTGCAAAGGGCACTTTTCTTGCTAAAAGCAGTTTTTCCTAACAAATGCAAGATATAACATGGGCTATCTCCGTAAGGAGACATCAGATCTGCAAAACTCATGGTTTTTTCGTCTTCGGTGAGCCGGGGGAACATGAATACGTGTTTGTTTTTCGAATTTGAGCTTTATCTGCAAAGGGCACTTTTCATGCTTTAAGCAGTTTTTCCTAACAAATGCAAGATATAACATGGGCTATCTCCGCAAGGAGACATCAGATCTGTAAAACTCATGGTTTTTTGGTCTTCGGTGAGCCAGGGGAACATGAATATGTGTTTGTTTTTCGAATTTGAGCTCTATCTGCAAAGGGCACTTTTCTTGCTAAAAGCAGTTTTTCCTAACAAATGCAAGATATAACATGGGCTATCTCCGCAAGGAGACATCAGATCTGCATAACTCATGGTTTTTTGGTCTTTGGTGCGCCGGGGGAACATGAATATGTGTTTGTTTTTCGAATTTGAGCTCTATGTGCAAAGGGCACTTTTCTTGCTAAAAGCAGTTTTTCCTAACAAATGCAAGTTATAACATGGGCTATCTCCGCAAGGAGACATCAGATCTGCAAAACTCATGGTTTTTTGGTCTTCGGTGAGCCGGGGGAACATGAATATGTGTTTGTTTTTCGAATTTGAGCTCTATCTGCAAAGGGCACTTTTCTTGCTATAAGCAGTTTTTCCTAACAAATGCAAGATATAACATGGGCTATCTCCGCAAGGAGACATCAGATCTGCATAACTGATGGGTTTTTGGTCTTCGGTGAGCCGGGGGAACATGAATATGTGTTTGTTTTTCGAAATTGAGCTCTATCTGCAAAGGGCACTTTTCTTGCTAAAAGCAGTTTTTCCAAACAAATGCAAGTTATAACATGGGCTATCTCCGCAAGGAGACATCAGATCTGCAAAACTCATGGTTTTTTGGTCTTCGGTGAGCCGGGGGAACATGAATACGTGTTTGTTTTTCGAAATTGAGCTCTATCTGCAAAGGGCACTTTTCTTGCTAAAAGCAGTTTTTCCTAACAAATGCAAGTTATAACATGGGCTATCTCCGCAAGGAGACATCAGATCTGCAAAACTCATGGTTTTTTGGTCTTCGGTGAGCCGGGGGAACATGAATATGTGTTTGTTTTTCGAATTTGAGCTCTATCTGCAAAGGGCACTTTTCTTGCTATAAGCAGTTTTTCCTAACAAATGCAAGATATAACATGGGCTATCTCCGCAAGGAGACATCAGATCTGTAAAACTCATGATTTTTTGGTCTTCGGTGAGCCGGGGGAACATGAATATGTGTTTGTTTTTCGAATTTGAGCTCTATCTGCAAAGGGCACTTTTCTTGCTATAAGCAGTTTTTCCTAACAAATGCAACATGGGCTATCTCCGCAAGGAGACATCAGATCTGCATAACTGATGGTTTTTTGGTCTTCGGTGAGCCGGGGGAACATGAATATGTGTTTGCTTTTCGAATTTGAGCTCTATGTGCAAAGGGCACTTTTCTTGCTAAAAGCAGTTTTTCCTAACAAATGCAAGATATAACATGGGCTATCTCCGCAAGGAGACATCAGATCTGCATAACTGATGGTTTTTTGGTCTTCGGTGAGCCGGGGGAACATGAATATGTGTTCGTTTTTCGAATTTGAGCTCTATCTGCAAAGGGCACTTTTCTTGCTAAAAGCAGTTTTTCCTAACAAATGCAAGATATAACAGGGGCTATCTCCGTAAGGAGACATCAGATCTGCAAAACTCATGGTTTTTTCATCTTCGGTGAGCCGGGGGAACATGAATACGTGTTTGTTTTTCGAATTTGAGCTCTATCTGCAAAGGGCACTTTTCATGCTTTAAGCAGTTTTTCCTAACAAATGCAAGATATAACATGGGCTATCTCCGCAAGGAGACATCAGATCTGTAAAACTCATGGTTTTTTGGTCTTCGGTGAGCCAGGGGAACATGAATATGTGTTTGTTTTTCGAATTTGAGCTCTATCTGCAAAGGGCACTTTTCTTGCTAAAAGCAGTTTTTCCTAACAAATGCAAGATATAACATGGGCTATCTCCGCAAGGAGACATCAGATCTGCATAACTCATGGTTCTTTGGTCTTTGGTGCGCCGGGGGAACATGAATATGTGTTTGTTTTTCGAATTTGAGCTCTATCTGCAAAGGGCACTTTTCTTGCTAAAAGCAGTTTTTCCTAACAAATGCAAGTTATAACATGGGCTATCTCCGCAAGGAGACATCAGATCTGCAAAACTCATGGTTTTTTGGTCTTCGGTGAGCCGGGGGAACATGAATATGTGTTTGTTTTTCGAATTTGAGCTCTATCTGCAAAGGGCACTTTTCTTGCTATAAGCAGTTTTTCCTAACAAATGCAAGATATAACATGGGCTATCTCTGCAAGGAGACATCAGATCTGCATAACTGATGGGTTTTTGGTCTTCGGTGAGCCGGGGGAACATGAATATGTGTTTGTTTTTCGAAATTGAGCTCTATCTGCAAAGGGCACTTTTCTTGCTAAAAGCAGTTTTTCCAAACAAATGCAAGTTATAACATGGGCTATCTCCGCAAGGAGACATCAGATCTGCAAAACTCATGGTTTTTTGGTCTTCGGTGAGCCGGGGGAACATGAATACGTGTTTGTTTTTCGAATTTGAGCTCTATCTGCAAAGGGCACTTTTCTTGCTAAAAGCAGTTTTTCCTAACAAATGCAAGATATAACATGGGCTATCTCCGCAAGGAGACATCAGATCTGCATAACTGATGGTTTTTTGGTCTTCGGTGAGCCGGGGGAACATGAATATGTGTTCGTCTTTCGAATTTGAGCTCTATCTGCTAAGGGCACTTTTCTTGCTAAAAGCAGTTTTTCCTAACAAATGCAAGATATAACATGGGCTATCTCCGCAAGGAAACATCAGAACTGCAAAACACATGGTTTTTTGGTCTTCGGGGAGGTTGGGGAACATGAATACGTGTTTGTTTTTCGAATTTGAGCTCTATCTGCAAAGGGCACTTTTCATGCTATAAGCAGTTTTTCCTAACAAATGCAAGATATAACATGGGCTATCTCCGCAAGGAGACATCAGACCTGCAAAACTCATGGTTTTTTCATCTTTGGTGAGCCGGGGGAACATGAATATGTGTTTGTTTTTCGAATTTGAGCTCTATCTGCAATGGGCACTTTTCATTCTATAAACATTTTTTACTAACAAATGCAAGATATAACATGGGCTATCTCCGCAAGGAGACATCAGAACTGCAAAACGCATGGTTTTTTGGTCTTCGGGGAGGTTGGGGAACATGAATACGTGTTTGTTTTTCGAATTTGAGCTCTATCTGCAAAGGGCACTTTTCATGCTATAAGCAGTTTTTCCTAACAAATGCAAGATATAACATGGGCTATCTCCGCAAGGAGACATCAGAACTGCAAAACGCATGGTTTTTTGGTCTTCGGGGAGGTTGGGGAACATGAATACGTGTTTGTTTTTCGAAATTGAGCTCTATCTGCAAAGGGCACTTTTCTTGCTAAAAGCAGTTTTTCCTAACAAATGCAAGATATAACATGGGCTATCTCCGTAAGGAGACATCAGATCTGCAAAACTCATGGTTTTTTCGTCTTCGGTGAGCCGGGGGAACATGAATACGTGTTTGTTTTTCGAATTTGAGCTCTATCTGCAAAGGGCACTTTTCATGCTTTAAGCAGTTTTTCCTAACAAATGCAAGATATAACATGGGCTATCTCCGCAAGGAGACATCAGATCTGTAAAACTCATGATTTTTTGGTCTTCGGTGAGCCGGGGGAACATGAATATGTGTTTGTTTTTCGAATTTGAGCTCTATCTGCAAAGGGCACTTTTCTTGCTATAAGCAGTTTTTCCTAACAAATGCAACATGGGCTATCTCCGCAAGGAGACATCAGATCTGCATAACTGATGGTTTTTTGGTCTTCGGTGAGCCGGGGGAACATGAATATGTGTTTGCTTTTCGAATTTGAGCTCTATGTGCAAAGGGCACTTTTCTTGCTAAAAGCAGTTTTTCCTAACAAATGCAAGATATAACATGGGCTATCTCCGCAAGGAGACATCAGATCTGCATAACTGATGGTTTTTTGGTCTTCGGTGAGCCGGGGGAACATGAATATGTGTTCGTTTTTCGAATTTGAGCTCTATCTGCAAAGGGCACTTTTCTTGCTAAAAGCAGTTTTTCCTAACAAATGCAAGATATAACATGGGCTATCTCCGTAAGGAGACATCAGATCTGCAAAACTCATGGTTTTTTCATCTTCGGTGAGCCGGGGGAACATGAATACGTGTTTGTTTTTCGAATTTGAGCTCTATCTGCAAAGGGCACTTTTCATGCTTTAAGCAGTTTTTCCTAACAAATGCAAGATATAACATGGGCTATCTCCGCAAGGAGACATCAGATCTGTAAAACTCATGGTTTTTTGGTCTTCGGTGAGCCAGGGGAACATGAATATGTGTTTGTTTTTCGAATTTGAGCTCTATCTGCAAAGGGCACTTTTCTTGCTAAAAGCAGTTTTTCCTAACAAATGCAAGATATAACATGGGCTATCTCCGCAAGGAGACATCAGATCTGCATAACTCATGGTTCTTTGGTCTTTGGTGCGCCGGGGGAACATGAATATGTGTTTGTTTTTCGAATTTGAGCTCTATCTGCAAAGGGCACTTTTCTTGCTAAAAGCAGTTTTTCCTAACAAATGCAAGTTATAACATGGGCTATCTCCGCAAGGAGACATCAGATCTGCAAAACTCATGGTTTTTTGGTCTTCGGTGAGCCGGGGGAACATGAATATGTGTTTGTTTTTCGAATTTGAGCTCTATCTGCAAAGGGCACTTTTCTTGCTATAAGCAGTTTTTCCTAACAAATGCAAGATATAACATGGGCTATCTCTGCAAGGAGACATCAGATCTGCATAACTGATGGGTTTTTGGTCTTCGGTGAGCCGGGGGAACATGAATATGTGTTTGTTTTTCGAAATTGAGCTCTATCTGCAAAGGGCACTTTTCTTGCTAAAAGCAGTTTTTCCAAACAAATGCAAGTTATAACATGGGCTATCTCCGCAAGGAGACATCAGATCTGCAAAACTCATGGTTTCTTGGTCTTCGGTGAGCCGGGGGAACATGAATACGTGTTTGTTTTTCGAATTTGAGCTCTATCTGCAAAGGGCACTTTTCTTGCTAAAAGCAGTTTTTCCTAACAAATGCAAGATATAACATGGGCTATCTCCGCAAGGAGACATCAGATCTGCATAACTGATGGTTTTTTGGTCTTCGGTGAGCCGGGGGAACATGAATATGTGTTCGTCTTTCGAATTTGAGCTCTATCTGCTAAGGGCACTTTTCTTGCTAAAAGCAGTTTTTCCTAACAAATGCAAGATATAACATGGGCTATCTCCGCAAGGAAACATCAGAACTGCAAAACACATGGTTTTTTGGTCTTCGGGGAGGTTGGGGAACATGAATACGTGTTTGTTTTTCGAATTTGAGCTCTATCTGCAAAGGGCACTTTTCATGCTATAAGCAGTTTTTCCTAACAAATGCAAGATATAACATGGGCTATCTCCGCAAGGAGACATCAGACCTGCAAAACTCATGGTTTTTTCATCTTTGGTGAGCCGGGGGAACATGAATATGTGTTTGTTTTTCGAATTTGAGCTCTATCTGCAATGGGCACTTTTCATTCTATAAACATTTTTTACTAACAAATGCAAGATATAACATGGGCTATCTCCGCAAGGAGACATCAGAACTGCAAAACGCATGGTTTTTTGGTCTTCGGGGAGGTTGGGGAACATGAATACGTGTTTGTTTTTCGAATTTGAGCTCTATCTGCAAAGGGCACTTTTCATGCTATAAGCAGTTTTTCCTAACAAATGCAAGATATAACATGGGCTATCTCCGCAAGGAGACATCAGAACTGCAAAACGCATGGTTTTTTGGTCTTCGGGGAGGTTGGGGAACATGAATACGTGTTTGTTTTTCGAAATTGAGCTCTATCTGCAAAGGGCACTTTTCTTGCTAAAAGCAGTTTTTCCTAACAAATGCAAGATATAACATGGGCTATCTCCGTAAGGAGACATCAGATCTGCAAAACTCATGGTTTTTTCGTCTTCGGTGAGCCGGGGGAACATGAATACGTGTTTGTTTTTCGAATTTGAGCTCTATCTGCAAAGGGCACTTTTCATGCTTTAAGCAGTTTTTCCTAACAAATGCAAGATATAACATGGGCTATCTCCGCAAGGAGACATCAGATCTGTAAAACTCATGGTTTTTTGGTCTTCGGTGAGCCGGGGGAACATGAATATGTGTTTGTTTTTCGAATTTGAGCTCTATCTGCAAAGGGCACTTTTCTTGCTAAAAGCAGTTTTTCCTAACAAATGCAAGTTATAACATAGGCTATCTCCGCAAGGAGACATCAGATCTGCATAACTCATGGTTTTTTGGTCTTCGGTGAGCCGGGGGAACATGAATATGTGTTTGTTTTTCGAATTTGAGCTCTATCTGCAAAGGGCACTTTTCTTGCTAAAAGCAGTTTTTCCTAACAAATGCAAGATATAACATGGGCTATCTCCGCAAGGAGACATCAGATCTGCATAACTGATGGTTTTTTGGTCTTCGGTGAGCCGGGGGAACATGAATATGTGTTCGTTTTTCGAATTTGAGCTCTATCTGCAAAGGGCACTTTTCTTGCTAAAAGCAGTTTTTCCTAACAAATGCAAGATATAACATGGGCTATCTCCGTAAGGAGACATCAGATCTGCAAAACTCATGGTTTTTTCGTCTTCGGTGAGCCGGGGGAACATGAATACGTGTTTGTTTTTCGAATTTGAGCTCTATCTGCAAAGGGCACTTTTCATGCTTTAAGCAGTTTTTCCTAACAAATGCAAGATATAACATGGGCTATCTCCGCAAGGAGACATCAGATCTGTAAAACTCATTGTTTTTTGGTCTTCGGTGAGCCAGGGGAACATGAATATGTGTTTGTTTTTCGAATTTGAGCTCTATCTGCAAAGGGCACTTTTCTTGCTAAAAGCAGTTTTTCCTAACAAATGCAAGATATAACATGGGCTATCTCCGCAAGGAGACATCAGATCTGCATAACTCATGGTTTTTTGGTCTTCGGTGAGCCGGGGGAACATGAATATGTGTTTGTTTTTCGAAATTGAGCTCTATCTGCAAAGGGCACTTTTCTTGCTAAAAGCAGTTTTTCCTAACAAATGCAAGTTATAACATGGGCTATCTCCGCAAGGAGACATCAGATCTGCAAAACTCATGGTTTTTTGGTCTTCGGTGAGCCGGGGGAACATGAATATGTGTTTGTTTTTCGAATTTGAGCTCTATCTGCAAAGGGCACTTTTCTTGCTATAAGCAGTTTTTCCTAACAAATGCAAGATATAACATGGGCTATCTCCGCAAGGAGACATCAGATCTGTAAAACTCATGATTTTTTGGTCTTCGGTGAGCCGGGGGAACATGAATATGTGTTTGTTTTTCGAATTTGAGCTCTATCTGCAAAGGGCACTTTTCTTGCTATAAGCAGTTTTTCCTAACAAATGCAACATGGGCTATCTCCGCAAGGAGACATCAGATCTGCATAACTGATGGTTTTTTGGTCTTCGGTGAGCCGGGGGAACATGAATATGTGTTTGCTTTTCGAATTTGAGCTCTATGTGCAAAGGGCACTTTTCTTGCTAAAAGCAGTTTTTCCTAACAAATGCAAGATATAACATGGGCTATCTCTGCAAGGAGACATCAGATCTGCATAACTGATGGTTTTTTGGTCTTCGGTGAGCCGGGGGAACATGAATATGTGTATGTTTTTCGAAATTGAGCTCTATCTGCAAATGGCACTTTTCTTGCTAAAAGCAGTTTTTCCTAACAAATGCAAGATATAACATGGGCTATCTCCGCAAGGAGACATCAGATCTGCATAACTGATGGTTTTTTGGTCTTCGGTGAGCCGGGGGAACATGAATATGTGTTCGTTTTTCGAATTTGAGCTCTATCTGCAAAGGGCACTTTTCTTGCTAAAAGCAGTTTTTCCTAACAAATGCAAGATATAACATGGGCTATCTCCGTAAGGAGACATCAGATCTGCAAAACTCATGGTTTTTTCGTCTTCGGTGAGCCGGGGGAACATGAATACGTGTTTGTTTTTCGAATTTGAGCTCTATCTGCAAAGGGCACTTTTCATGCTTTAAGCAGTTTTTCCTAACAAATGCAAGATATAACATGGGCTATCTCCGCAAGGAGACATCAGATCTGTAAAACTCATGGTTTTTTGGTCTTCGGTGAGCCAGGGGAACATGAATATGTGTTTGTTTTTCGAATTTGAGCTCTATCTGCAAAGGGCACTTTTCTTGCTAAAAGCAGTTTTTCCTAACAAATGCAAGATATAACATGGGCTATCTCCGCAAGGAGACATCAGATCTGCATAACTGATGGGTTTTTGGTCTTCGGTGAGCCGGGGGAACATGAATATGTGTTTGTTTTTCGAAATTGAGCTCTATATGCAAAGGGCAGTTTTCTTGCTAAAAGCAGTTTTTCCAAACAAATGCAAGTTATAACATGGGCTATCTCCGCAAGGAGACATCAGATCTGCAAAACTCATGGTTTTTTGGTCTTCGGTGAGCCGGGGGAACATGAATACGTGTTTGTTTTTCGAATTTGAGCTCTATCTGCAAAGGGCACTTTTCTTGCTAAAAGCAGTTTTTCCTAACAAATGCAAGATATAACATGGGCTATCTCCGCAAGGAGACATCAGATCTGCATAACTGATGGTTTTTTGGTCTTCGGTGAGCCGGGGGAACATGAATATGTGTTTGCTTTTCGAATTTGAGCTCTATGTGCAAAGGGCACTTTTCTTGCTAAAAGCAGTTTTTCCTAACAAATGCAAGATATAACATGGGCTATCTCTGCAAGGAGACATCAGATCTGCATAACTGATGGTTTTTTGGTCTTCGGTGAGCCGGGGGAACATGAATATGTGTATGTTTTTCGAAATTGAGCTCTATCTGCAAATGGCACTTTTCTTGCTAAAAGCAGTTTTTCCTAACAAATGCAAGATATAACATGGGCTATCTCCGCAAGGAGACATCAGATCTGCATAACTGATGGTTTTTTGGTCTTCGGTGAGCCGGGGGAACATGAATATGTGTTCGTTTTTCGAATTTGAGCTCTATCTGCAAAGGGCACTTTTCTTGCTAAAAGCAGTTTTTCCTAACAAATGCAAGATATAACATGGGCTATCTCCGTAAGGAGACATCAGATCTGCAAAACTCATGGTTTTTTCGTCTTCGGTGAGCCGGGGGAACATGAATACGTGTTTGTTTTTCGAATTTGAGCTCTATCTGCAAAGGGCACTTTTCATGCTTTAAGCAGTTTTTCCTAACAAATGCAAGATATAACATGGGCTATCTCCGCAAGGAGACATCAGATCTGTAAAACTCATGGTTTTTTGGTCTTCGGTGAGCCAGGGGAACATGAATATGTGTTTGTTTTTCGAATTTGAGCTCTATCTGCAAAGGGCACTTTTCTTGCTAAAAGCAGTTTTTCCTAACAAATGCAAGATATAACATGGGCTATCTCCGCAAGGAGACATCAGATCTGCATAACTGATGGGTTTTTGGTCTTCGGTGAGCCGGGGGAACATGAATATGTGTTTGTTTTTCGAAATTGAGCTCTATATGCAAAGGGCAGTTTTCTTGCTAAAAGCAGTTTTTCCAAACAAATGCAAGTTATAACATGGGCTATCTCCGCAAGGAGACATCAGATCTGCAAAACTCATGGTTTTTTGGTCTTCGGTGAGCCGGGGGAACATGAATACGTGTTTGTTTTTCGAATTTGAGCTCTATCTGCAAAGGGCACTTTTCTTGCTAAAAGCAGTTTTTCCTAACAAATGCAAGATATAACATGGGCTATCTCCGCAAGGAGACATCAGATCTGCATAACTGATGGTTTTTTGGTCTTCGGTGAGCCGGGGGAACATGAATATGTGTTCGTCTTTCGAATTTGAGCTCTATCTGCTAAGGGCACTTTTCTTGCTAAAAGCAGTTTTTCCTAACAAATGCAAGATATAACATGGGCTATCTCCGCAAGGAAACATCAGAACTGCAAAACACATGGTTTTTTGGTCTTCGGGGAGGTTGGGGAACATGAATACGTGTTTGTTTTTCGAATTTGAGCTCTATCTGCAAAGGGCACTTTTCATGCTATAAGCAGTTTTTCCTAACAAATGCAAGATATAACATGGGCTATCTCCGCAAGGAAACATCAGATCTGCGTAACTCATGGTTTTTTGGTCTTCGGGGAGGTTGGGGAACATGAATACGTGTTTGTTTTTCGAATTTGAGCTCTATCTGCAAAGGGCACTTTTCATGCTTTAAGCAGTTTTTCCTAACAAATGCAAGATATAACATGGGCTATCTCCGCAAGGAGACATCAGATCTGCATAACTGATGGGTTTTTGGTCTTTGGTGAGCCGGGGGAACATGAATATGTGTTTGTTTTTCAAATTTGAGCTCTATCTGCAAAGGGCACTTTTCATGCTTTAAGCAGTTTTTCCTAACAAATGCAAGATATAACATGGGCTATCTCCGCAAGGAGACATCAGATCTGTAAAACTCATGGTTTTTTGGTCTTCGGTGAGCCGGGGGAACATGAATATGTGTTTGTTTTTCGAATTTGAGCTCTATCTGCAAAGGGCACTTTTCTTGCTATAAGCAGTTTTTCCTAACAAATGCAAGATATAACATGGGCTATCTCCGCAAGGAGACATCAGATCTGTAAAACTCATGATTTTTTGGTCTTCGGTGAGCCGGGGGAACATGAATATGTGTTTGTTTTTCGAATTTGAGCTCTATCTGCAAAGGGCACTTTTCTTGCTATAAGCAGTTTTTCCTAACAAATGCAACATGGGCTATCTCCGCAAGGAGACATCAGATCTGCATAACTGATGGGTTTTTGGTCTTTGGTGAGCCGGGGGAACATGAATATGTGTTTGTTTTTCAAATTTGAGCTCTATCTGCAAAGGGCACTTTTCATGCTTTAAGCAGTTTTTCCTAACAAATGCAAGATATAACATGGGCTATCTCCGCAAGGAGACATCAGATCTGTAAAACTCATGATTTTTTGGTCTTCGGTGAGCCAGGGGAACATGAATATGTGTTTGTTTTTCGAATTTGAGCTCTATCTGCAAAGGGCACTTTTCTTGCTATAAGCAGTTTTTCCTAACAAATGCAACATGGGCTATCTCCGCAAGGAGACATCAGATCTGCATAACTGATGGTTTTTTGGTCTTCGGTGAGCCGGGGGAACATGAATATGTGTTTGTTTTTCGAATTTGAGCTCTATGTGCAAAGGGCACTTTTCTTGCTAAAAGCAGTTTTTCCTAACAAATGCAAGATATAACATGGGCTATCTCCGCAAGGAGACATCAGATCTGCATAACTGATGGTTTTTTGGTCTTCGGTGAGCCGGGGGAACATGAATATGTGTTTGTTTTTCGAAATTGAGCTCTATCTGCAAAGGGCACTTTTCATGCTATAAGCAGTTTTTCCTAACAAATGCAAGATATAACATGGGCTATCTCCGCAAGGAGACATCAGATCTGTAAAACGCATGGTTTTTTCATCTTTGGTGAGCCGGGGGAACATGAATATGTGTTTGTTTTTCGAATTTGAGCTCTATCTGCAAAGGGCACTTTTCTTTCTAAAAGCAGTTTTTCCTAACAAATGCAAGATATAACATGGGCTATCTCCGCAAGGAGACATCAGATCTGTAAAACGCATGGTTTTTTCATCTTTGGTGAGCCGGGGGAACATGAATATGTGTTTGTTTTTCGAATTTGAGCTCTATCTGCAAAGGGCACTTTTCTTTCTAAAAGCAGTTTTTCCTAACAAATGCAAGATATAACATGGGCTATCTCCGCAAGGAGACATCAGATCTGCATAACTCATGGTTTTTTGGTCTTCGGTGAGCCAGGGGAACATGAATATGTGTTTGTTTTTCGAATTTGAGCTCTATCTGCAAAGGGCACTTTTCTTGCTAAAAGCAGTTTTTCCTAACAAATGCAAGATATAACATGGGCTATCTCCGCAAGGAGACATCAGATCTGTTAAACTCATGGTTTTTTCATCTTCGGTGAGCCGGGGGGACATGAATATGTGTTTCTTTTTCGAATTTGAGCTCTATCTGCAATGGGCACTTTTCATGCTATAAACAGTTTTTACTAACAAATGCAAGATATAACATGGGCTATCTCCGAAAGGAGACATCAGAACTGCAAAACGCATGGTTTTTTGGTGTTCGGTGAGCCGGGGGAACATGAATATGTGTTTGTTTTTCGAATTTGAGCTCTATCTGCAAAGGGCACTTTTCTTTCTAAAAGCAGTTTTTCCTAACAAATGCAAGATATAACATGGGCTATCTCTGCAAGGAGACATCAGAACTGCAAAACGCATGGTTTTTTGGTCTTCGGGGAGGTTGGGGAACATGAATACGTGTTTGTTTTTCGAATTTGAGCTCTATCTGCAAAGGGCACTTTTCATGCTATAAGCAGTTTTTCCTAACAAATGCAAGATATAACATGGGCTATCTCCGCAAGGAGACATCAGAACTGCAAAACGCATGGTTTTTTGGTCTTCGGGGAGGTTGGGGAACATGAATACGTGTTTGTTTTTCGAAATTGAGCTCTATCTGTAAAGGGAACTTTTCTTGCTAAAAGCAGTTTTTCCTAACAAATGCAAGATATAACATGGGCTATCTCCGCAAGGAGACATCAGACCTGCAAAACTCATGGTTTTTTCATCTTTGGTGAGCCGGGGGAACATGAATATGTGTTTGTTTTTCGAATTTGAGCTCTATCTGCAATGGGCACTTTTCTTGCTAAAAGCAGTTTTTCCTAACAAATGCAAGATATAACATGGGCTATCTCCGCAAGGAGACATCAGAACTGCAAAACGCATGGTTTTTTGGTCTTCGGGGAGGTTGGGGAACATGAATACGTGTTTGTTTTTCGAATTTGAGCTCTATCTGCAAAGGGCACTTTTCATGCTATAAGCAGTTTTTCCTAACAAATGCAAGATATAACATGGGCTATCTCCGCAAGGAGACATCAGAACTGCAAAACGCATGGTTTTTTGGTCTTCGGGGAGGTTGGGGAACATGAATACGTGTTTGTTTTTCGAAATTGAGCTCTATCTGCAAAGGGCACTTTTCTTGCTAAAAGCAGTTTTTCCTAACAAATGCAAGATATAACATGGGCTATCTCCGTAAGGAGACATCAGATCTGCAAAACTCATGGTTTTTTCGTCTTCGGTGAGCCGGGGGAACATGAATACGTGTTTGTTTTTCGAATTTGAGCTCTATCTGCAAAGGGCACTTTTCATGCTTTAAGCAGTTTTTCCTAACAAATGCAAGATATAACATGGGCTATCTCCGCAAGGAGACATCAGATCTGTAAAACTCATGGTTTTTTGGTCTTCGGTGAGCCGGGGGAACATGAATATGTGTTTGTTTTTCGAATTTGAGCTCTATCTGCAAAGGGCACTTTTCTTGCTATAAGCAGTTTTTCCTAACAAATGCAAGATATAACATGGGCTATCTCCGCAAGGAGACATCAGATCTGTAAAACTCATGGTTTTGTGGTCTTCGGTGAGCCAGGGGAACATGAATATGTGTTTGTTTTTCGAATTTGAGCTCTATCTGCAAAGGGCACTTTTCTTGCTAAAAGCAGTTTTTTTTAACAAATGCAAGATATAACATGGGCTATCTCCGCAAGGAGACATCAGATCTGCATAACTCATGGTTTTTTGGTCTTCGTTGAGCTGGGGGAACATGAATATGTGTTTGTTTTTCGAAATTGAGCTCTATCTGCAAAGGGCACTTTTCTTGCTAAAAGCAGTTTTTCCTAACAAATGCAAGTTATAACATAGGCTATCTCCGCAAGGAGACATCAGATCTGCATAACTCATGGTTTTTTGGTCTTCGGTGAGCCGGGGGAACATGAATATGTGTTTGTTTTTCGAATTTGAGCTCTATCTGCAAAGGGCACTTTTCTTGCTAAAAGCAGTTTTTCCTAACAAATGCAAGATATAACATGGGCTATCTCCGCAAGGAGACATCAGATCTGCATAACTGATGGTTTTTTGGTCTTCGGTGAGCCGGGGGAACATGAATATGTGTTCGTTTTTCGAATTTGAGCTCTATCTGCAAAGGGCACTTTTCTTGCTAAAAGCAGTTTTTCCTAACAAATGCAAGATATAACATGGGCTATCTCCGTAAGGAGACATCAGATCTGCAAAACTCATGGTTTTTTCGTCTTCGGTGAGCCGGGGGAACATGAATACGTGTTTGTTTTTCGAATTTGAGCTCTATCTGCAAAGGGCACTTTTCATGCTTTAAGCAGTTTTTCCTAACAAATGCAAGATATAACATGGGCTATCTCCGCAAGGAGACATCAGATCTGTAAAACTCATTGTTTTTTGGTCTTCGGTGAGCCAGGGGAACATGAATATGTGTTTGTTTTTCGAATTTGAGCTCTATCTGCAAAGGGCACTTTTCTTGCTAAAAGCAGTTTTTCCTAACAAATGCAAGATATAACATGGGCTATCTCCGCAAGGAGACATCAGATCTGCATAACTCATGGTTTTTTGGTCTTCGGTGAGCCGGGGGAACATGAATATGTGTTTGTTTTTCGAAATTGAGCTCTATCTGCAAAGGGCACTTTTCTTGCTAAAAGCAGTTTTTCCTAACAAATGCAAGATATAACATGGGCTATCTCTGCAAGGAGACATCAGATCTGCATAACTGATGGTTTTTTGGTCTTCGGTGAGCCAGGGGAACATGAATATGTGTTTGTTTTTCGAATTTGAGCTCTATCTGCAAAGGGCACTTTTCTTGCTAAAAGCAGTTTTTCCTAACAAATGCAAGATATAACATGGGCTATCTCCGCAAGGAGACATCAGATCTGCATAACTGATGGGTTTTTGGTCTTCGGTGAGCCGGGGGAACATGAATATGTGTTTGTTTTTCGAAATTGAGCTCTATCTGCAAAGGGCAGTTTTCTTGCTAAAAGCAATTTTTCCAAACAAATGCAAGTTATAACATGGGCTATCTCCGCAAGGAGACATCAGATCTGCAAAACTCATGGTTTTTTGGTCTTCGGTGAGCCGGGGGAACATGAATACGTGTTTGTTTTTCGAATTTGAGCTCTATCTGCAAAGGGCACTTTTCTTGCTAAAAGCAGTTTTTCCTAACAAATGCAAGATATAACATGGGCTATCTCCGCAAGGAGACATCAGATCTGCATAACTGATGGTTTTTTGGTCTTCGGTGAGCCGGGGGAACATGAATATGTGTTCGTCTTTCGAATTTGAGCTCTATCTGCTAAGGGCACTTTTCTTGCTAAAAGCAGTTTTTCCTAACAAATGCAAGATATAACATGGGCTATCTCCGCAAGGAAACATCAGAACTGCAAAACACATGGTTTTTTGGTCTTCGGGGAGGTTGGGGAACATGAATACGTGTTTGTTTTTCGAATTTGAGCTCTATCTGCAAAGGGCACTTTTCATGCTATAAGCAGTTTTTCCTAACAAATGCAAGATATAACATGGGCTATCTCCGCAAGGAAACATCAGATCTGCGTAACTCATGGTTTTTTGGTCTTCGGGGAGGTTGGGGAACATGAATACGTGTTTGTTTTTCGAATTTGAGCTCTATCTGCAAAGGGCACTTTTCATGCTTTAAGCAGTTTTTCCTAACAAATGCAAGATATAACATGGGCTATCTCCGCAAGGAGACATCAGATCTGCATAACTGATGGGTTTTTGGTCTTTGGTGAGCCGGGGGAACATGAATATGTGTTTGTTTTTCAAATTTGAGCTCTATCTGCAAAGGGCACTTTTCATGCTTTAAGCAGTTTTTCCTAACAAATGCAAGATATAACATGGGCTATCTCCGCAAGGAGACATCAGATCTGTAAAACTCATGATTTTTTGGTCTTCGGTGAGCCAGGGGAACATGAATATGTGTTTGTTTTTCGAATTTGAGCTCTATCTGCAAAGGGCACTTTTCTTGCTATAAGCAGTTTTTCCTAACAAATGCAACATGGGCTATCTCCGCAAGGAGACATCAGATCTGCATAACTGATGGTTTTTTGGTCTTCGGTGAGCCGGGGGAACATGAATATGTGTTTGTTTTTCGAATTTGAGCTCTATGTGCAAAGGGCACTTTTCTTGCTAAAAGCAGTTTTTCCTAACAAATGCAAGATATAACATGGGCTATCTCCGCAAGGAGACATCAGATCTGCATAACTGATGGTTTTTTGGTCTTCGGTGAGCCGGGGGAACATGAATATGTGTTTGTTTTTCGAAATTGAGCTCTATCTGCAAAGGGCACTTTTCATGCTATAAGCAGTTTTTCCTAACAAATGCAAGATATAACATGGGCTATCTCCGCAAGGAGACATCAGATCTGTAAAACTCATGGTTTTTTGGTCTTCGGTGAGCCAGGGGAACATGAATATGTGTTCGTTTTTCGAATTTGAGCTCTATCTGCAAAGGGCACTTTTCTTGCTAAAAGCAGTTTTTCCTAACAAATGCAAGATATAACATGGGCTATCTCCGCAAGGAGACATGAGATCTGCATAACTGATGGGTTTTTGGTCTTCGGTGAGCCGGGGGAATATGAATATGTGTTTGTTTTTCGAATTTGATCTCTATCTGCAAAGGGCACTTTTCATGCTTTAAGCAGTTTTTCCTAACAAATGCAAGATATAACATGGGCTATCTCCGCAAGGAGACATCAGAACTGCAAAACGCATGGTTTTTTGGTCTTCGGGGAGGTTGGGGAACAAGAATACGTGTTTGTTTTTCGAATTTGAGCTCTATCTGCAAAGGGCACTTTTCATGCTATAAGCAGTTTTCCTAACAAATGCAAGATATAACATGGGCTATCTCCGCAAGGAGACATCAGATCTGTAAAACTCATGATTTTTTGGTCTTCGGTGAGCCGGGGGAACATGAATATGTGTTTGTTTTTCGAATTTGAGCTCTATCTGCAAAGGGCACTTTTCTTGCTATAAGCAGTTTTTCCTAACAAATGCAAGATATAACATGGGCTATCTCCGCAAGGAGACATCAGAACTGCAAAACGCATGGTTTTTTGGTCTTCGGGGAGGTTGGGGAACAAGAATACGTGTTTGTTTTTCGAATTTGAGCTCTATCTGCAAAGGGCACTTTTCATGCTATAAGCAGTTTTCCTAACAAATGCAAGATATAACATGGGCTATCTCCGCAAGGAGACATCAGATCTGTAAAACTCATGATTTTTTGGTCTTCGGTGAGCCGGGGGAACATGAATATGTGTTTGTTTTTCGAATTTGAGCTCTATCTGCAAAGGGCACTTTTCTTGCTAAAAGCAGTTTTTCCTAACAAATGCAAGATATAACATGGGCTATCTCCGTAAGGAGACATCAGATCTGCAAAACTCATGGTTTTTTCGTCTTCGGTGAGCCGGGGGAACATGAATATGTGTTTGTTTTTCGAATTTGAGCTCTATCTGCAAAGGGCACTTTTCTTGCTATAAGCAGTTTTTCCTAACAAATGCAAGATATAACATGGGCTATCTCCGCAAGGAGACATCAGATCTGTAAAACTCATGGTTTTTTGGTCTTCGGTGAGCCAGGGGAACATGAATATGTGTTTGTTTTTCGAATTTGAGCTCTATCTGCAAAGGGCACTTTTCTTGCTAAAAGCAGTTTTTCCTAACAAATGCAAGATATAACATGGGCTATCTCCACAAGGAGACATCAGATCTGCATAACTCATGGTTTTTTGGTCTTCGGTGAGCCGGGTGAACATGAATATGTGTTTGTTTTTCGAAATTGAGCTCTATCTGCAAAGGGCACTTTTCTTGCTAAAAGCAGTTTTTCCTAACAAATGCAAGTTATAACATGGGCTATCTCCGCAAGGAGACATCAGATCTGCAAAACTCATGGTTTTTTGGTCATCGGTGAGCCGGGGGAACATGAATATGTTTTTGTTTTTCGAATTTGAGCTCTATCTGCAAAGGGCACTTTTCTTGCTATAAGCAGTTTTTCCTAACAAATGCAAGATATAACATGGGCTATCTCCGCAAGGAGACATCAGATCTGCATAACTGATGGGTTTTTGGTCTTCGGTGAGCCGGGGGAACATGAATATGTGTTTGTTTTTCGAATTTGAGCTCTATCTGCAAAGGGCACTTTTCATGCTTTAAGCAGTTTTTCCTAACAAATGCAAGATATAACATGGGCTATCTCCGCAAGGAGACATCAGATCTGTAAAACTCATGGTTTTTTGGTCTTCGGTGAGCCGGGGGAACATGAATGTGTGTTTGTTTTTCGAATTTGAGCTCTATCTGCAAAGGGCACTTTTCATGCTATAAGCAGTTTTTCCTAACAAATGCAAGATATAACATGGGCTATCTCCGCAAGGAGACATCAGATCTGCATAACTGATGGTTTTTTGGTCTTCAGTGAGCCGCGGGAACATGAATATGTGTTCGTTTTTCGAATTTGAGCTCTATCTGCAAAGGGCACTTTTCTTGCTATAAGCAGTTTTTCCTAACAAATGCAAGATATAACATGGGCTATGTGCGCAAGGAGACATCAGATCTGCATAACTGATGGATTTTTGGTCTTCGGTGAGCCGGGGGAAAATGAATATGTGTTTGTTTTTCGAATTTGAGCTCTATCTGCAAAGGGCACTTTTCTTGCTAAAAGCAGTTTTTCCTAACAAATGCAAGATATAACATGAGCTATCTGGGCAAGGAGATATCAGATCTGCATAACTCATGTTTTTTTGGTCTTCAGTGAGCCGGGGGAACATGAATATGTGTTTGTTTTTCGAATTTGAGCTCTATCTGCAAAGGGCACTTTTCTTGCTAAAAGCAGTTTTTACTAACAAATGCAAGATATAACATGGGCTATCTCCGCAAGGAGACGTCAGAACTGCAAAACGCATGGTTTTTTGGTCTTCGGGGAGGTTGGGGAACAAGAATACGTGTTTGTTTTTCGAATTTGAGCTCTATCTGCAAAGGGCACTTTTCATGCTATAAGCAGTTTTTCCTAACAAATGCAAGATATAACATGGGCTATATCCGCAAGGAGACATCAGATCTGTAAAACTCATGATTTTTTGGTCTTCGGTGAGCCGGGGGAACATGAATATGTGTTTGTTTTTCAAATTTGAGCTCTTTCTGCAAAGGGCACTTTTCTTGCTATAAGGAGTTTTTCCGAACAAATGCAACATGGGCTATCTCCGCAAGGAGACATCAGATCTGCATAACTGATGGTTTTTTGGTCTTCGGTGAGCCGGGGGAACATGAATATGTGTTTGTTTTTCGAATTTGAGCTCTATCTGCAAAGGGCACTTTTCATGCTATAAGCAGTTTTTCCTAACAAATGCAAGATATAACATGGGCTATCTACGCAAGGAGACATCAGAACTGCAAAACGCATGGTTTTTTGGTCTTCGGTGAGCCGGGGGAACATGAATATGTGTTTGTTTTTCGAAATTGAGCTCTATCTGCAAAGGGCACTTTTCTTGCTAAAAGCAGTTTTTCCTAACAAATGCAAATTATAACATGGGCTATCTCCGCAAGGAGACATCAGATCTGCATAACTGATGGTTTTTTGGTCTTCGGTGAGCCGGGGGAACATGAATATGTGTTCGTTTTTCGAATTTGAGCTCTATCTGCAAAGGGCACTTTTCTTGCTAAAAGCAGTTTTTCCTAACAAATGCAAGATATAACATGGGCTATCTCCGTAAGGAAACATCAGATCTGCAAAACTCATGGTTCTTTCGTCTTTGGTGAGCCAGGGGAACATGAACACGTGTTTGTTTTTCGAAATTGAGCTCTATCTGCAAAGGGCACTTTTCTTGCTAAAAGCAGTTTTTCCTAACAAATGCAAATTATAACATGGGCTATCTCCGCAAGGAGACATCAGATCTGCAAAACTCATGGTTTTTTGGTCTTCGGTGAGCCGGGGGAACATGAATATGTGTTTGTTTTTCGAATTTGAGCTCTATCTGCAAAGGGCACTTTTCTTGCTAAGTTTTTCCTAACAAATGCAAGAGATAACATGGGCTATCTCCGCAAGGAGACATCAGATCTGCATAACTGATGGTTTTTTGGTCTTCGGTGAGCCGGGGGAACATGAATATGTGTTCGTTTTTTGAATTTGAGCTCTATCTGCAAAGGGCACTTTTCTTGCTAAAAGCAGCTTTTCCTAACAAATGCAAGATATAACATGGGCTATCTCCGTAAGGAGACATCAGATCTGCAAAACTCATGGTTTTTTCGTCTTTGGTGAGCCGGGGGAACATGAATACGTGTTTGTTTTTCGAATTTGAGCTCTATCTGCAAAGGGCACTTTTCATGCTTTAAGCAATTTTTCCTAACAAATGCAAGATATAACATGGGCTATCTCCGCAAGACATCAGATCTGTAAAACTCATGGTTTTTTGGTCTTCGGTGAGCCGGGGGAACATGAATATGTGTTTGTTTTTCGAATTTGAGCTCTATCTGCAAAGGGCACTTTTCTTGCTATAAGCAGTTTTTCCTAACAAATGCAAGATATAACATGGGCTATCTCCGCAAGGAGACATCAGAACTGCAAACCGCATGGTTTTTTGGTCTTCGGGGAGGTTGGGGAACATGAATACGTGTTTGGTTTTCGAATTTGAGCTCTATCTGCAAAGGGCACTTTTTTTGCTATAAGCAGTTTTTCCTAAAAAATGCAAGATATAACATGGGCTATCTACGCAAGGAGACATCAGAACTGCAAAACGCATGGTTTTTTGATCTTCGGGGAGGTTGGGGAACATGAATACGTGTTTGTTTTTCGAATTTGAGCTCTATCTGCAAAGGGCACTTTTCATGCTATAAGCAGTTTTTCCTAACAAATGCAAGATATAACATGGGCTATCTCCGCAAAGAGACATCAGATCTGCAAAACTCATGGTTTTTTGGTCTTCGGTGAGCCGGGGGAAGATGAATATGTGTTTGTTTTTCGAATTTGAGCTCTATCTGCAAAGGGCACTTTTCATGCTATAAGCAGTTTTTCCTAACAAATGCAAGATATAACATGGGCTATCTCCGCAAAGAGACATCAGATCTGCAAAACTCATGGTTTTTTGGTCTTCGGTGAGCCGGGGGAAGATGAATATGTGTTTGTTTTTCGAAATTGAGCTCTACCTGCAACGGGCACTTTTCTTGCTAAAAGCAGTTTTTCCTAACAAATGCAAGATATAACATGGGCTATCTCTGCAAGGAGACATCAGATCTGCATAACTGATGGTTTTTTGGTCTTCGGTGAGCCGGGGGAACATGAATATGTGTATGTTTTTCGAAATTGAGCTCTATCTGCAAAGGGCACTTTTCATGCTATAAGCAGTTTTTCCTAACAAATGCAAGATATAACATGGGCTATCTCCGCAAGGAGACATCAGATCTGTAAAACTCATGGTTTTTTGGTCTTCGGTGAGCCAGGGGAACATGAATATGTGTTCGTTTTTCGAATTTGAGCTCTATCTGCAAAGGGCACTTTTCTTGCTAAAAGCAGTTTTTCCTAACAAATGCAAGATATAACATGGGCTATCTCCGCAAGGAGACATGAGATCTGCATAACTGATGGGTTTTTGGTCTTCGGTGAGCCGGGGGAATATGAATATGTGTTTGTTTTTCGAATTTGATCTCTATCTGCAAAGGGCACTTTTCATGCTTTAAGCAGTTTTTCCTAACAAATGCAAGATATAACATGGGCTATCTCCGCAAGGAGACATCAGAACTGCAAAACGCATGGTTTTTTGGTCTTCGGGGAGGTTGGGGAACAAGAATACGTGTTTGTTTTTCGAATTTGAGCTCTATCTGCAAAGGGCACTTTTCATGCTATAAGCAGTTTTCCTAACAAATGCAAGATATAACATGGGCTATCTCCGCAAGGAGACATCAGATCTGTAAAACTCATGATTTTTTGGTCTTCGGTGAGCCGGGGGAACATGAATATGTGTTTGTTTTTCGAATTTGAGCTCTATCTGCAAAGGGCACTTTTCTTGCTATAAGCAGTTTTTCCTAACAAATGCAAGATATAACATGGGCTATCTCCGCAAGGAGACATCAGAACTGCAAAACGCATGGTTTTTTGGTCTTCGGGGAGGTTGGGGAACAAGAATACGTGTTTGTTTTTCGAATTTGAGCTCTATCTGCAAAGGGCACTTTTCATGCTATAAGCAGTTTTCCTAACAAATGCAAGATATAACATGGGCTATCTCCGCAAGGAGACATCAGATCTGTAAAACTCATGATTTTTTGGTCTTCGGTGAGCCGGGGGAACATGAATATGTGTTTGTTTTTCGAATTTGAGCTCTATCTGCAAAGGGCACTTTTCTTGCTAAAAGCAGTTTTTCCTAACAAATGCAAGATATAACATGGGCTATCTCCGTAAGGAGACATCAGATCTGCAAAACTCATGGTTTTTTCGTCTTCGGTGAGCCGGGGGAACATGAATATGTGTTTGTTTTTCGAATTTGAGCTCTATCTGCAAAGGGCACTTTTCTTGCTATAAGCAGTTTTTCCTAACAAATGCAAGATATAACATGGGCTATCTCCGCAAGGAGACATCAGATCTGTAAAACTCATGGTTTTTTGGTCTTCGGTGAGCCAGGGGAACATGAATATGTGTTTGTTTTTCGAATTTGAGCTCTATCTGCAAAGGGCACTTTTCTTGCTAAAAGCAGTTTTTCCTAACAAATGCAAGATATAACATGGGCTATCTCCACAAGGAGACATCAGATCTGCATAACTCATGGTTTTTTGGTCTTCGGTGAGCCGGGTGAACATGAATATGTGTTTGTTTTTCGAAATTGAGCTCTATCTGCAAAGGGCACTTTTCTTGCTAAAAGCAGTTTTTCCTAACAAATGCAAGTTATAACATGGGCTATCTCCGCAAGGAGACATCAGATCTGC
This sequence comes from Vipera ursinii, assembly GCF_947247035.1. Classification (NCBI taxonomy): domain Eukaryota; kingdom Metazoa; phylum Chordata; class Lepidosauria; order Squamata; family Viperidae; genus Vipera; species Vipera ursinii. Next base: position 33,618,536 of record NC_139515.1, read on the forward strand.
AAAACTCATGGTTTTTTGGTCATCGGTGAGCCGGGGGAACATGAATATGTTTTTGTTTTTCGAATTTGAGCTCTATCTGCAAAGGGCACTTTTCTTGCTATAAGCAGTTTTTCCTAACAAATGCAAGATATAACATGGGCTATCTCCGCAAGGAGACATCAGATCTGCATAACTGATGGGTTTTTGGTCTTCGGTGAGCCGGGGGAACATGAATATGTGTTTGTTTTTCGAATTTGAGCTCTATCTGCAAAGGGCACTTTTCATGCTTTAAGCAGTTTTTCCTAACAAATGCAAGATATAACATGGGCTATCTCCGCAAGGAGACATCAGATCTGTAAAACTCATGGTTTTTTGGTCTTCGGTGAGCCGGGGGAACATGAATGTGTGTTTGTTTTTCGAATTTGAGCTCTATCTGCAAAGGGCACTTTTCATGCTATAAGCAGTTTTTCCTAACAAATGCAAGATATAACATGGGCTATCTCCGCAAGGAGACATCAGATCTGCATAACTGATGGTTTTTTGGTCTTCAGTGAGCCGCGGGAACATGAATATGTGTTCGTTTTTCGAATTTGAGCTCTATCTGCAAAGGGCACTTTTCTTGCTATAAGCAGTTTTTCCTAACAAATGCAAGATATAACATGGGCTATGTGCGCAAGGAGACATCAGATCTGCATAACTGATGGATTTTTGGTCTTCGGTGAGCCGGGGGAAAATGAATATGTGTTTGTTTTTCGAATTTGAGCTCTATCTGCAAAGGGCACTTTTCTTGCTAAAAGCAGTTTTTCCTAACAAATGCAAGATATAACATGAGCTATCTGGGCAAGGAGATATCAGATCTGCATAACTCATGTTTTTTTGGTCTTCAGTGAGCCGGGGGAACATGAATATGTGTTTGTTTTTCGAATTTGAGCTCTATCTGCAAAGGGCACTTTTCTTGCTAAAAGCAGTTTTTACTAACAAATGCAAGATATAACATGGGCTATCTCCGCAAGGAGACGTCAGAACTGCAAAACGCATGGTTTTTTGGTCTTCGGGGAGGTTGGGGAACAAGAATACGTGTTTGTTTTTCGAATTTGAGCTCTATCTGCAAAGGGCACTTTTCATGCTATAAGCAGTTTTTCCTAACAAATGCAAGATATAACATGGGCTATATCCGCAAGGAGACATCAGATCTGTAAAACTCATGATTTTTTGGTCTTCGGTGAGCCGGGGGAACATGAATATGTGTTTGTTTTTCAAATTTGAGCTCTTTCTGCAAAGGGCACTTTTCTTGCTATAAGGAGTTTTTCCGAACAAATGCAACATGGGCTATCTCCGCAAGGAGACATCAGATCTGCATAACTGATGGTTTTTTGGTCTTCGGTGAGCCGGGGGAACATGAATATGTGTTTGTTTTTCGAATTTGAGCTCTATCTGCAAAGGGCACTTTTCATGCTATAAGCAGTTTTTCCTAACAAATGCAAGATATAACATGGGCTATCTACGCAAGGAGACATCAGAACTGCAAAACGCATGGTTTTTTGGTCTTCGGTGAGCCGGGGGAACATGAATATGTGTTTGTTTTTCGAAATTGAGCTCTATCTGCAAAGGGCACTTTTCTTGCTAAAAGCAGTTTTTCCTAACAAATGCAAATTATAACATGGGCTATCTCCGCAAGGAGACATCAGATCTGCATAACTGATGGTTTTTTGGTCTTCGGTGAGCCGGGGGAACATGAATATGTGTTCGTTTTTCGAATTTGAGCTCTATCTGCAAAGGGCACTTTTCTTGCTAAAAGCAGTTTTTCCTAACAAATGCAAGATATAACATGGGCTATCTCCGTAAGGAAACATCAGATCTGCAAAACTCATGGTTCTTTCGTCTTTGGTGAGCCAGGGGAACATGAACACGTGTTTGTTTTTCGAAATTGAGCTCTATCTGCAAAGGGCACTTTTCTTGCTAAAAGCAGTTTTTCCTAACAAATGCAAATTATAACATGGGCTATCTCCGCAAGGAGACATCAGATCTGCAAAACTCATGGTTTTTTGGTCTTCGGTGAGCCGGGGGAACATGAATATGTGTTTGTTTTTCGAATTTGAGCTCTATCTGCAAAGGGCACTTTTCTTGCTAAGTTTTTCCTAACAAATGCAAGAGATAACATGGGCTATCTCCGCAAGGAGACATCAGATCTGCATAACTGATGGTTTTTTGGTCTTCGGTGAGCCGGGGGAACATGAATATGTGTTCGTTTTTTGAATTTGAGCTCTATCTGCAAAGGGCACTTTTCTTGCTAAAAGCAGCTTTTCCTAACAAATGCAAGATATAACATGGGCTATCTCCGTAAGGAGACATCAGATCTGCAAAACTCATGGTTTTTTCGTCTTTGGTGAGCCGGGGGAACATGAATACGTGTTTGTTTTTCGAATTTGAGCTCTATCTGCAAAGGGCACTTTTCATGCTTTAAGCAATTTTTCCTAACAAATGCAAGATATAACATGGGCTATCTCCGCAAGACATCAGATCTGTAAAACTCATGGTTTTTTGGTCTTCGGTGAGCCGGGGGAACATGAATATGTGTTTGTTTTTCGAATTTGAGCTCTATCTGCAAAGGGCACTTTTTTTGCTATAAGCAGTTTTTCCTAAAAAATGCAAGATATAACATGGGCTATCTACGCAAGGAGACATCAGAACTGCAAAACGCATGGTTTTTTGATCTTCGGGGAGGTTGGGGAACATGAATACGTGTTTGTTTTTCGAATTTGAGCTCTATCTGCAAAGGGCACTTTTCATGCTATAAGCAGTTTTTCCTAACAAATGCAAGATATAACATGGGCTATCTCCGCAAAGAGACATCAGATCTGCAAAACTCATGGTTTTTTGGTCTTCGGTGAGCCGGGGGAAGATGAATATGTGTTTGTTTTTCGAATTTGAGCTCTATCTGCAAAGGGCACTTTTCATGCTATAAGCAGTTTTTCCTAACAAATGCAAGATATAACATGGGCTATCTCCGCAAAGAGACATCAGATCTGCAAAACTCATGGTTTTTTGGTCTTCGGTGAGCCGGGGGAAGATGAATATGTGTTTGTTTTTCGAAATTGAGCTCTACCTGCAACGGGCACTTTTCTTGCTAAAAGCAGTTTTTCCTAACAAATGCAAGATATAACATGGGCTATCTCTGCAAGGAGACATCAGATCTGCATAACTGATGGTTTTTTGGTCTTCGGTGAGCCGGGGGAACATGAATATGTGTATGTTTTTCGAAATTGAGCTCTATCTGCAAATGGCACTTTTCTTGCTAAAAGCAGTTTTTCCTAACAAATGCAAGATATAACATGGGCTATCTCCGCAAGGAGACATCAGATCTGCATAACTGATGGTTTTTTGGTCTTCGGTGAGCCGGGGGAACATGAATATGTGTTCGTTTTTCGAATTTGAGCTCTATCTGCAAAGGGCACTTTTCTTGCTAAAAGCAGTTTTTCCTAACAAATGCAAGATATAACATGGGCTATCTCCGTAAGGAGACATCAGATCTGCAAAACTCATGGTTTTTTCGTCTTCGGTGAGCCGGGGGAACATGAATACGTGTTTGTTTTTCGAATTTGAGCTCTATCTGCAAAGGGCACTTTTCATGCTTTAAGCAGTTTTTCCTAACAAATGCAAGATATAACATGGGCTATCTCCGCAAGGAGACATCAGATCTGTAAAACTCATGGTTTTTTGGTCTTCGGTGAGCCAGGGGAACATGAATATGTGTTTGTTTTTCGAATTTGAGCTCTATCTGCAAAGGGCACTTTTCTTGCTAAAAGCAGTTTTTCCTAACAAATGCAAGATATAACATGGGCTATCTCCGCAAGGAGACATCAGATCTGCAAAACTCATGGTTTTTTGGTCTTCGGTGAGCCGGGGGAACATGAATACGTGTTTGTTTTTCGAATTTGAGCTCTATCTGCAAAGGGCACTTTTCTTGCTAAAAGCAGTTTTTCCTAACAAATGCAAGATATAACATGGGCTATCTCCGCAAGGAGACATCAGATCTGCATAACTGATGGTTTTTTGGTCTTCGGTGAGCCGGGGGAACATGAATATGTGTTCGTCTTTCGAATTTGAGCTCTATCTGCTAAGGGCACTTTTCTTGCTAAAAGCAGTTTTTCCTAACAAATGCAAGATATAACATGGGCTATCTCCGCAAGGAAACATCAGAACTGCAAAACACATGGTTTTTTGGTCTTCGGGGAGGTTGGGGAACATGAATACGTGTTTGTTTTTCGAATTTGAGCTCTATCTGCAAAGGGCACTTTTCATGCTATAAGCAGTTTTTCCTAACAAATGCAAGATATAACATGGGCTATCTCCGCAAGGAAACATCAGATCTGCGTAACTCATGGTTTTTTGGTCTTCGGGGAGGTTGGGGAACATGAATACGTGTTTGTTTTTCGAATTTGAGCTCTATCTGCAAAGGGCACTTTTCATGCTTTAAGCAGTTTTTCCTAACAAATGCAAGATATAACATGGGCTATCTCCGCAAGGAGACATCAGATCTGCATAACTGATGGGTTTTTGGTCTTTGGTGAGCCGGGGGAACATGAATATGTGTTTGTTTTTCAAATTTGAGCTCTATCTGCAAAGGGCACTTTTCATGCTTTAAGCAGTTTTTCCTAACAAATGCAAGATATAACATGGGCTATCTCCGCAAGGAGACATCAGATCTGTAAAACTCATGATTTTTTGGTCTTCGGTGAGCCAGGGGAACATGAATATGTGTTTGTTTTTCGAATTTGAGCTCTATCTGCAAAGGGCACTTTTCTTGCTATAAGCAGTTTTTCCTAACAAATGCAACATGGGCTATCTCCGCAAGGAGACATCAGATCTGCATAACTGATGGTTTTTTGGTCTTCGGTGAGCCGGGGGAACATGAATATGTGTTTGTTTTTCGAATTTGAGCTCTATGTGCAAAGGGCACTTTTCTTGCTAAAAGCAGTTTTTCCTAACAAATGCAAGATATAACATGGGCTATCTCCGCAAGGAGACATCAGATCTGCATAACTGATGGTTTTTTGGTCTTCGGTGAGCCGGGGGAACATGAATATGTGTTTGTTTTTCGAAATTGAGCTCTATCTGCAAAGGGCACTTTTCATGCTATAAGCAGTTTTTCCTAACAAATGCAAGATATAACATGGGCTATCTCCGCAAGGAGACATCAGATCTGTAAAACTCATGATTTTTTGGTCTTCGGTGAGCCGGGGGAACATGAATATGTGTTTGTTTTTCAAATTTGAGCTCTTTCTGCAAAGGGCACTTTTCTTGCTATAAGGAGTTTTTCCGAACAAATGCAACATGGGCTATCTCCGCAAGGAGACATCAGATCTGCATAACTGATGGTTTTTTGGTCTTCGGTGAGCCGGGGGAACATGAATATGTGTTTGTTTTTCGAATTTGAGCTCTATCTGCAAAGGGCACTTTTCATGCTATAAGCAGTTTTTCCTAACAAATGCAAGATATAACATGGGCTATCTACGCAAGGAGACATCAGAACTGCAAAACGCATGGTTTTTTGGTCTTCGGTGAGCCGGGGGAACATGAATATGTGTTTGTTTTTCGAAATTGAGCTCTATCTGCAAAGGGCACTTTTCTTGCTAAAAGCAGTTTTTCCTAACAAATGCAAATTATAACATGGGCTATCTCCGCAAGGAGACATCAGATCTGCATAACTGATGGTTTTTTGGTCTTCGGTGAGCCGGGGGAACATGAATATGTGTTCGTTTTTCGAATTTGAGCTCTATCTGCAAAGGGCACTTTTCTTGCTAAAAGCAGTTTTTCCTAACAAATGCAAGATATAACATGGGCTATCTCCGTAAGGAGACATCAGATCTGCAAAACTCATGGTTCTTTCGTCTTTGGTGAGCCAGGGGAACATGAACACGTGTTTGTTTTTCGAAATTGAGCTCTATCTGCAAAGGGCACTTTTCTTGCTAAAAGCAGTTTTTCCTAACAAATGCAAATTATAACATGGGCTATCTCCGCAAGGAGACATCAGATCTGCAAAACTCATGGTTTTTTGGTCTTCGGTGAGCCGGGGGAACATGAATATGTGTTTGTTTTTCGAATTTGAGCTCTATCTGCAAAGGGCACTTTTCTTGCTAAGTTTTTCCTAACAAATGCAAGAGATAACATGGGCTATCTCCGCAAGGAGACATCAGATCTGCATAACTGATGGTTTTTTGGTCTTCGGTGAGCCGGGGGAACATGAATATGTGTTCGTTTTTTGAATTTGAGCTCTATCTGCAAAGGGCACTTTTCTTGCTAAAAGCAGCTTTTCCTAACAAATGCAAGATATAACATGGGCTATCTCCGTAAGGAGACATCAGATCTGCAAAACTCATGGTTTTTTCGTCTTTGGTGAGCCGGGGGAACATGAATACGTGTTTGTTTTTCGAATTTGAGCTCTATCTGCAAAGGGCACTTTTCATGCTTTAAGCAATTTTTCCTAACAAATGCAAGATATAACATGGGCTATCTCCGCAAGACATCAGATCTGTAAAACTCATGGTTTTTTGGTCTTCGGTGAGCCGGGGGAACATGAATATGTGTTTGTTTTTCGAATTTGAGCTCTATCTGCAAAGGGCACTTTTCTTGCTATAAGCAGTTTTTCCTAACAAATGCAAGATATAACATGGGCTATCTCCGCAAGGAGACATCAGAACTGCAAACCGCATGGTTTTTTGGTCTTCGGGGAGGTTGGGGAACATGAATACGTGTTTGGTTTTCGAATTTGAGCTCTATCTGCAAAGGGCACTTTTCTTGCTATAAGCAGTTTTTCCTAAAAAATGCAAGATATAACATGGGCTATCTACGCAAGGAGACATCAGAACTGCAAAACGCATGGTTTTTTGATCTTCGGGGAGGTTGGGGAACATGAATACGTGTTTGTTTTTCGAATTTGAGCTCTATCTGCAAAGGGCACTTTTCATGCTATAAGCAGTTTTTCCTAACAAATGCAAGATATAACATGGGCTATCTCCGCAAAGAGACATCAGATCTGCAAAACTCATGGTTTTTTGGTCTTCGGTGAGCCGGGGGAAGATGAATATGTGTTTGTTTTTCGAAATTGAGCTCTACCTGCAACGGGCACTTTTCTTGCTAAAAGCAGTTTTTCCTAACAAATGCAAGATATAACATGGGCTATCTCCGCAAGGAGACATCAGATCTGCAAATTCATGGTTTTTTCATCTTCGGTGAGCCGGGGGAGATGAATATGTGTTTGTTTTTCGAATTTGAGCTCTATCTGCAATGGGAACTTTTCATGCTATAAACAGTTTTTACTAACAAATGCAAGATATAACATGGGCTATCTCTGCAAGGAGACATCAGAACTGCAAAACGCATGGTTTTTTGGTCTTCGGTGAGCCGGGGGAACATGAATATGTGTTTGTTTTTCGAAATTGAGCTCTATCTGCAAAGGGCACTTTTCTTGCTAAAAGCAGTTTTTCCTAACAAATGCAAGTTATAACATGGGCTATCTCCGCAAGGAGACATCAGATCTGCATAACTGATGGTTTTTTGGTCTTCGGTGAGCCGGGGGAACATGAATATGTGTTCGATTTTCGAATTTGAGCTCTATCTGCAAAGGGCACTTTTCTTGCTAAAAGCAGTTTTTCCTAACAAATGCAAGATATAACATGGGCTATCTCCGCAAGGAAACATCAGAACTGCAAAACACATGGTTTTTTGGTCTTCGGGGAGGTTGGGGAACATGAATACGTGTTTGTTTTTCGAATTTGAGCTCTATCTGCAAAGGGCACTTTTCATGCTATAAGCAGTTTTTCCTAACAAATGCAAGATATAACATGGGCTATCTCCGCAAGGAAACATCAGATCTGCATAACTCATGGTTTTTTGGTCTTCGGGGAGGTTGGGGAACATGAATACGTGTTTGTTTTTCGAATTTGAGCTCTATCTGCAAAGGGCACTTTTCATGCTATAAGCAGTTTTTCCTAACAAATGCAAGATATAACATGGGCTATCTCCGCAAGGAGACATGAGATCTGCATAACTGATGGTTTTTTCGTCTTCGGTGAGCCGGGGGAACATGAATATGTGTTTGTTTTTCGAATTTGAGCTCTATCTGCAATGGGAACTTTTCATGCTATAAACAGTTTTTACTAACAAATGCAAGATATAACATGGGCTATCTCTGCAAGGAGACATCAGAACTGCAAAACACATGGTTTTTTGGTCTTCGGGGAGGTTGGGGAACATGAATACGTGTTTGTTTTTCGAATTTGAGCTCTATCTGCAAAGGGCACTTTTCATGCTATAAGCAGTTTTTCCTAACAAATGCAAGATATAACATGGGCTATCTCCGCAAGGAAACATCAGATCTGCATAACTCATGGTTTTTTGGTCTTCGGGGAGGTTGGGGAACATGAATACGTGTTTGTTTTTCGAATTTGAGCTCTATCTGCAAAGGGCACTTTTCATGCTATAAGCAGTTTTTCCTAACAAATGCAAGATATAACATGGGCTATCTCCGCAAGGAGACATGAGATCTGCATAACTGATGGTTTTTTCGTCTTCGGTGAGCCGGGGGAACATGAATATGTGTTTGTTTTTCGAATTTGAGCTCTATCTGCAATGGGAACTTTTCATGCTATAAACAGTTTTTACTAACAAATGCAAGATATAACATGGGCTATCTCTGCAAGGAGACATCAGAACTGCAAAACGCATGGTTTTTTGGTCTTCGGGGAGGTTGGGGAACATGAATACGTGTTTGTTTTTCGAATTTGAGCTCTATCTTTAAAGGGCACTTTTCATGCTTTAAGCAATTTTTCCTAACAAATGCAAGATATAACATGGGCTATCTCCGCAAGACATCAGATCTGTAAAACTCATCGTTTTTTGGTCTTCGGTGAGCCGGGGGAACATGAATATGTGTTTGTTTTTCGAATTTGAGCTCTATCTGCAAAGGGCACTTTTCTTGCTATAAGCAGTTTTTCCTAACAAATGCAAGATATAACATGGGCTATCTCCGCAAGGAGACATCAGAACTGCAAACCGCATGGTTTTTTGGTCTTCGGGGAGGTTGGGGAACATGAATACGTGTTTGGTTTTCGAATTTGAGCTCTATCTGCAAAGGGCACTTTTCATGCTATAAGCAGTTTTTCGTAACAAATGCAAGATATAACATGGGCTATCTACGCAAGGAGACATCAGAACTGCAAAACGCATGGTTTTTTGGTCTTCGGGGAAGTTGGGGAACATGAATACGTGTTTGTTTTTCGAATTTGAGCTCTATCTGCAAAGGGCACTTTTCATGCTTTAAGCAGTTTTTCCTAACAAATGCAAGATATAACATGGGCTATCTCCGCAAAGAGACATCAGATCTGCAAAACTCATGGTTTTTTGGTCTTCGGTGAGCCGGGGGAACATGAATATGTGTTTGTTTTTCGAAATTGAGCTCTACCTGCAAAGGGCACTTTTCTTGCTAAAAGCAGTTTTTCCTAACAAATGCAAGATATAACATGGGCTATCTCCGCAAGGAGACATCAGATCTGCAAAACTCATGGTTTTTTCATCTTCGGTGAGCCGGGGGAACATGAATATGTGTTTGTTTTTCGAATTTGAGCTCTATCTGCAATGGGAACTTTTCATGCTATAAACAGTTTTTACTAACAAATGCAAGATATAACATGGGCTATCTCTGCAAGGAGACATCAGAACTGCAAAACGCATGGTTTTTTGGTCTTCGGTGAGCCGGGGGAACATGAATATGTGTTTGTTTTTCGAAATTGAGCTCTATCTGCAAAGGGCACTTTTCTTGCTAAAAGCAGTTTTTCCTAACAAATGCAAGTTATAACATGGGCTATCTCCGCAAGGAGACATCAGATCTGCAAAACTCATGGTTTTTTGGTCTTCGGTGAGCCGGGGGAACATGAATATGTGTTTGTTTTTCGAATTTGAGCTCTATCTGCAAAGGGCACTTTTCTTGCTAAAAGCAGTTTTTCCTAACAAATGCAAGATATAACATGGGCTATCTCCGCAAGGAGACATCAGATCTGCATAACTGATGGTTTTTTGGTCTTCGTTGAGCCGGGGGAACATGAATATGTGTTTGATTTTCGAATTTGAGCTCTATCTGCAAAGGGCACCATTCTTGCTAAAAGCAGTTTTTCCTAACAAATGCAAGATATAACATGGGCTATCTCCGCAAGGAAACATCAGAACTGCAAAACACATGGTTTTTTGGTCTTCGGGGAGGTTGGGGAACATGAATACGTGTTTGTTTTTCGAATTTGAGCTCTATCTGCAAAGGGCACTTTTCATGCTATAAGCAGTTTTTCCTAACAAATGCAAGATATAACATGGGCTATCTCTGCAAGGAGACATCAGAACTGTAAAATGCATGGTTTTTTGGTCTTCGGGGAGGTTGGGGAACATGAATACGTGTTTGTTTTTCGAATTTGAGCTCTATCTTTAAAGGGCACTTTTCATGCTATAAGCAGTTTTTCCTAACAAATGCAAGATATAACATGGGCTGTCTCCGCAAGGAGACATCAGATCTGTAAAACTCATGGTTTTTTGGTCTTCGGTGAGCCAGGGAAACATGAATATGTGTTTGTTTTTCGAATTTGAGCTCTATCTGCAAAGGGCACTTTTCTTGCTAAAAGCAGTTTTTCCTAACAAATGCAAGATATAACATGGGCTATCTCCGCAAGGAGACATCAGATCTGCATAACTCATGGTTTTTTGGTCTTCGGTGAGCCGGGGGAACATGAATATGTGTTTGTTTTTCGAAATTGAGCTCTATCTGCAAAGGGCACTTTTCTTGCTATAAGCAGTTTTTCCTAACAAATGCAAGATATAACATGGGCTATCTCCGCAAGGAAACATCAGAACTGCAAAACACATGGTTTTTTGGTCTTCGGGGAGGTTGGGGAACATGAATACGTGTTTGTTTTTCGAATTTGAGCTCTATCTGCAAAGGGCACTTTTCATGCTATAAGCAGTTTTTCCTAACAAATGCAAGATATAACATGGGCTATCTCCGCAAGGAAACATCAGATCTGCGTAACTCATGGTTTTTTGGTCTTCGGGGAGGTTGGGGAACATGAATACGTGTTTGTTTTTCGAATTTGAGCTCTATCTGCAAAGGGCACTTTTCATGCTTTAAGCAGTTTTTCCTAACAAATGCAAGATATAACATGGGCTATCTCCGCAAGGAGACATCAGATCTGCATAACTGATGGGTTTTTGGTCTTTGGTGAGCCGGGGGAACATGAATATGTGTTTGTTTTTCAAATTTGAGCTCTATCTGCAAAGGGCACTTTTCATGCTTTAAGCAGTTTTTCCTAACAAATGCAAGATATAACATGGGCTATCTCCGCAAGGAGACATCAGATCTGTAAAACTCATGATTTTTTGGTCTTCGGTGAGCCAGGGGAACATGAATATGTGTTTGTTTTTCGAATTTGAGCTCTATCTGCAAAGGGCACTTTTCTTGCTATAAGCAGTTTTTCCTAACAAATGCAACATGGGCTATCTCCGCAAGGAGACATCAGATCTGCATAACTGATGGTTTTTTGGTCTTCGGTGAGCCGGGGGAACATGAATATGTGTTTGTTTTTCGAATTTGAGCTCTATGTGCAAAGGGCACTTTTCTTGCTAAAAGCAGTTTTTCCTAACAAATGCAAGATATAACATGGGCTATCTCCGCAAGGAGACATCAGATCTGCATAACTGATGGTTTTTTGGTCTTCGGTGAGCCGGGGGAACATGAATATGTGTTTGTTTTTCGAAATTGAGCTCTATCTGCAAAGGGCACTTTTCATGCTATAAGCAGTTTTTCCTAACAAATGCAAGATATAACATGGGCTATCTCCGCAAGGAGACATCAGATCTGTAAAACTCATGGTTTTTTGGTCTTCGGTGAGCCAGGGGAACATGAATATGTGTTCGTTTTTCGAATTTGAGCTCTATCTGCAAAGGGCACCTTTCTTGCTAAAAGCAGTTTTTCCTAACAAATGCAAGATATAACATGGGCTATCTCCGCAAGGAGACATCAGAACTGCAAAACGCATGGTTTTTTGGTCTTCGGGGAGGTTGGGGAACAAGAATACGTGTTTGTTTTTCGAATTTGAGCTCTATCTGCAAAGGGCACTTTTCATGCTATAAGCAGTTTTCCTAACAAATGCAAGATATAACATGGGCTATCTCCGCAAGGAGACATCAGATCTGTAAAACTCATGATTTTTTGGTCTTCGGTGAGCCGGGGGAACATGAATATGTGTTTGTTTTTCGAATTTGAGCTCTATCTGCAAAGGGCACTTTTCTTGCTATAAGCAGTTTTTCCTAACAAATGCAAGATATAACATGGGCTATCTCCGCAAGGAGACATCAGAACTGCAAAACGCATGGTTTTTTGGTCTTCGGGGAGGTTGGGGAACAAGAATACGTGTTTGTTTTTCGAATTTGAGCTCTATCTGCAAAGGGCACTTTTCTTGCTAAAAGCAGTTTTTCCTAACAAATGCAAGATATAACATGGGCTATCTCCGTAAGGAGACATCAGATCTGCAAAACTCATGGTTTTTTCGTCTTCGGTGAGCCGGGGGAACATGAATATGTGTTTGTTTTTCGAATTTGAGCTCTATCTGCAAAGGGCACTTTTCTTGCTATAAGCAGTTTTTCCTAACAAATGCAAGATATAACATGGGCTATCTCCGCAAGGAGACATCAGATCTGTAAAACTCATGGTTTTTTGGTCTTCGGTGAGCCAGGGGAACATGAATATGTGTTTGTTTTTCGAATTTGAGCTCTATCTGCAAAGGGCACTTTTCTTGCTAAAAGCAGTTTTTCCTAACAAATGCAAGATATAACATGGGCTATCTCCGCAAGGAGACATCAGAACTGCAAAACGCATGGTTTTTTGGTCTTCGGGGAGGTTGGGGAACAAGAATACGTGTTTGTTTTTCGAATTTGAGCTCTATCTTTAAAGGGCACTTTTCATGCTATAAGCAGTTTTTCCTAACAAATGCAAGATATAACATGGGCTATCTCCGCAAGGAGACATCAGATCTGTAAAACTCATGGTTTTTTGGTCTTCGGTGAGCCAGGGGAACATGAATATGTGTTTGTTTTTCGAATTTGAGCTCTATCTGCAAAGGGCACTTTTCTTGCTAAAAGCAGTTTTTCCTAACAAATGCAAGATATAACATGGGCTATCTCCGCAAGGAGACATCAGATCTGCATAACTCATGGTTATTTGGTCTTCGGTGAGCCGGGGGAACATGAATATGTGTTTGTTTTTCGAATTTGAGCTCTATCTGCAAAGGGCACTTTTCTTGCTATAAGCAGTTTTTCCTAACAAATGCAAGTTATAACATGGGCTATCTCCGCAAGGAGACATCAGATCTGCAAAACTCATGGTTTTTTGGTCTTCGGTGAGCCGGGGGAACATGAATACGTGTTTGTTTTTCGAATTTGAGCTCTATCTGCAAAGGGCACTTTTCTTGCTAAAAGCAGTTTTTCCTAACAAATGCAAGATATAACATGGGCTATCTCCGCAAGGAGACATCAGATCTGCATAACTGATGGTTTTTTGGTCTTCGGTGAGCCGGGGGAACATGAATATGTGTTCGTCTTTCGAATTTGAGCTCTATCTGCTAAGGGCACTTTTCTTGCTAAAAGCAGTTTTTCCTAACAAATGCAAGATATAACATGGGCTATCTCCACAAGGAAAGATCAGAACTGCAAAACACATGGTTTTTTGGTCTTCGGGGAGGTTGGGGAACATGAATACGTGTTTGTTTTTCGAATTTGAGCTCTATCTGCAAAGGGCACTTTTCATGCTATAAGCAGTTTTTCCTAACAAATGCAAGATATAACATGGGCTATCTCCGCAAGGAAACATCAGATCTGCATAACTCATGGTTTTTTGGTCTTCGGGGAGGTTGGGGAACATGAATACGTGTTTGTTTTTCGAATTTGAGCTCTATCTGCAAAGGGCACTTTTCATGCTTTAAGCAGTTTTTCCTAACAAATGCAAGATATAACATGGGCTATCTCCGCAAGGAGACATCAGATCTGTAAAACTCATGATTTTTTGGTCTTCGGTGAGCCAGGGGAACATGAATATGTGTTTGCTTTTCGAATTTGAGCTCTATCTGCAAAGGGCACTTTTCTTGCTATAAGCAGTTTTTCCTAACAAATGCAACATGGGCTATCTCCGCAAGGAGACATCAGATCTGCATAACTGATGGTTTTTTGGTCTTCGGTGAGCCGGGGGAACATGAATATGTGTTTGTGTTTCGAATTTGAGCTCTATCTGCAAAGGGCACTTTTCATGCTATAAGCAGTTTTCCTAACAAATGCAAGATATAACATGGGCTATCTCCGCAAGGAGACATCAGATCTGTAAAACTCATGATTTTTTGGTCTTCGGTGAGCCGGGGGAACATGAATATGTGTTTGTTTTTCGAATTTGAGCTCTATCTGCAAAGGGCACTTTTCTTGCTAAAAGCAGTTTTTCCTAACAAATGCAAGATATAACATGGGCTATCTCCGTAAGGAGACATCAGATCTGCAAAACTCATGGTTTTTTCGTCTTCGGTGAGCCGGGGGAACATGAATATGTGTTTGTTTTTCGAATTTGAGCTCTATCTGCAAAGGGCACTTTTCTTGCTATAAGCAGTTTTTCCTAACAAATGCAAGATATAACATGGGCTATCTCCGCAAGGAGACATCAGATCTGTAAAACTCATGGTTTTTTGGTCTTCGGTGAGCCAGGGGAACATGAATATGTGTTTGTTTTTCGAATTTGAGCTCTATCTGCAAAGGGCACTTTTCTTGCTAAAAGCAGTTTTTCCTAACAAATGCAAGATATAACATGGGCTCTCTCCGCAAGGAGACATCAGAACTGCAAAACGCATGGTTTTTTGGTCTTCGGGGAGGTTGGGGAACAAGAATACGTGTTTGTTTTTCGAATTTGAGCTCTATCTTTAAAGGGCACTTTTCATGCTATAAGCAGTTTTTCCTAACAAATGCAAGATATAACATGGGCTATCTCCGCAAGGAGACATCAGATCTGTAAAACTCATTTTTTTTTGGTCTTCGGTGAGCCAGGGGAACATGAATATGTGTTTGTTTTTCGAATTTGAGCTCTATCTGCAAAGGGCACTTTTCTTGCTAAAAGCAGTTTTTCCTAACAAATGCAAGATATAACATGGGCTATCTCCGCAAGGAGACATCAGATCTGCATAACTCATGGTTATTTGGTCTTCGGTGAGCCGGGGGAACATGAATATGTGTTTGTTTTTCGAAATTGAGCTCTATCTGCAAAGGGCACTTTTCTTGCTATAAGCAGTTTTTCCTAACAAATGCAAGTTATAACATGGGCTATCTCCGCAAGGAGACATCAGATCTGCAAAACTCATGGTTTTTTGGTCTTCGGTGAGTCGGGGGAACATGAATACGTGTTTGTTTTTCGAATTTGAGCTCTATCTGCAAAGGGCACTTTTCTTGCTAAAAGCAGTTTTTCCTAACAAATGCAAGATATAACATGGGCTATCTCCGCAAGGAGACATCAGATCTGCATAACTGATGGTTTTTTGGTCTTCGGTGAGCCGGGGGAACATGAATATGTGTTCGTCTTTCGAATTTGAGCTCTATCTGCTAAGGGCACTTTTCTTGCTAAAAGCAGTTTTTCCTAACAAATGCAAGATATAACATGGGCTATCTCCGCAAGGAAAGATCAGAACTGCAAAACACATGGTTTTTTGGTCTTCGGGGAGGTTGGGGAACATGAATACGTGTTTGTTTTTCGAATTTGAGCTCTATCTGCAAAGGGCACTTTTCATGCTATAAGCAGTTTTTCCTAACAAATGCAAGATATAACATGGGCTATCTCCGCAAGGAAACATCAGATCTGCATAACTCATGGTTTTTTGGTCTTCGGGGAGGTTGGGGAACATGAATACGTGTTTGTTTTTCGAATTTGAGCTCTATCTGCAAAGGGCACTTTTCATGCTTTAAGCAGTTTTTCCTAACAAATGCAAGATATAACATGGGCTATCTCCGCAAGGAGACATCAGATCTGTAAAACTCATGATTTTTTGGTCTTCGGTGAGCCAGGGGAACATGAATATGTGTTTGCTTTTCGAATTTGAGCTCTATCTGCAAAGGGCACTTTTCTTGCTATAAGCAGTTTTTCCTAACAAATGCAACATGGGCTATCTCCGCAAGGAGACATCAGATCTGCATAACTGATGGTTTTTTGGTCTTCGGTGAGCCGGGGGAACATGAATATGTGTTTGTGTTTCGAATTTGAGCTCTATGTGCAAAGGGCACTTTTCTTGCTAAAAGCAGTTTTTCCTAACAAATGCAAGATATAACATGGGCTATCTCCGCAAGGAGACATCAGATCTGCATAACTGATGGTTTTTTGGTCTTCGGTGAGCCGGGGGAACATGAATATGTGTTTGTTTTTCGAAATTGAGCTCTATCTGCAAAGGGCACTTTTCATGCTATAAGCAGTTTTTCCTAACAAATGCAAGATATAACATGGGCTATCTCCGCAAGGAGACATCAGATCTGTAAAACTCATGGTTTTTTGGTCTTCGGTGAGCCAGGGGAACATGAATATGTGTTCGTTTTTCGAATTTGAGCTCTATCTGCAAAGGGCACTTTTCTTGCTAAAAGCAGTTTTTCCTAACAAATGCAAGATATAACATGGGCTATCTCCGCAAGGAGACATGAGATCTGCATAACTGATGGGTTTTTGGTCTTCGGTGAGCCGGGGGAATATGAATATGTGTTTGTTTTTCGAATTTGATCTCTATCTGCAAAGGGCACTTTTCATGCTTTAAGCAGTTTTTCCTAACAAATGCAAGATATAACATGGGCTATCTCCGCAAGGAGACATCAGAACTGCAAAACGCATGGTTTTTTGGTCTTCGGTGAGCCGGGGGAACATGAATATGTGTTTGTTTTTCGAAATTGAGCTCTATCTGCAAAGGGCACTTTTCTTGCTAAAAGCAGTTTTTCCTAACAAATGCAAATTATAACATGGGCTATCTCCGCAAGGAGACATCAGATCTGCATAACTGATGGTTTTTTGGTCTTCGGTGAGCCGGGGGAACATGAATATGTGTTCGTTTTTCGAATTTGAGCTCTATCTGCAAAGGGCACTTTTCTTGCTAAAAGCAGTTTTTCCTAACAAATGCAAGATATAACATGGGCTATCTCCGTAAGGAGACATCAGATCTGCAAAACTCATGGTTTTTTCGTCTTTGGTGAGCCGGGGGAACATGAACACGTGTTTGTTTTTCGAAATTGAGCTCTATCTGCAAAGGGCACTTTTCTTGCTAAAAGCAGTTTTTCCTAACAAATGCAAATTATAACATGGGCTATCTCCGCAAGGAGACATCAGATCTGCAAAACTCATGGTTTTTTGGTCTTCGGTGAGCCGGGGGAACATGAATATGTGTTTGTTTTTCGAATTTGAGCTCTATCTGCAAAGGGCACTTTTCTTGCTAAGTTTTTCCTAACAAATGCAAGAGATAACATGGGCTATCTCCGCAAGGAGACATCAGATCTGCATAACTGATGGTTTTTTGGTCTTCGGTGAGCCGGGGGAACATGAATATGTGTTCGTTTTTTGAATTTGAGCTCTATCTGCAAAGGGCACTTTTCTTGCTAAAAGCAGCTTTTCCTAACAAATGCAAGATATAACATGGGCTATCTCCGTAAGGAGACATCAGATCTGCAAAACTCATGGTTTTTTCGTCTTTGGTGAGCCGGGGGAACATGAATACGTGTTTGTTTTTCGAATTTGAGCTCTATCTGCAAAGGGCACTTTTCATGCTTTAAGCAATTTTTCCTAACAAATGCAAGATATAACATGGGCTATCTCCGCAAGACATCAGATCTGTAAAACTCATGGTTTTTTGGTCTTCGGTGAGCCGGGGGAACATGAATATGTGTTTGTTTTTCGAATTTGAGCTCTATCTGCAAAGGGCACTTTTCTTGCTATAAGCAGTTTTTCCTAACAAATGCAAGATATAACATGGGCTATCTCCGCAAGGAGACATCAGAACTGCAAACCGCATGGTTTTTTGGTCTTCGGGGAGGTTGGGGAACATGAATACGTGTTTGGTTTTCGAATTTGAGCTCTATCTGCAAAGGGCACTTTTCATGCTATAAGCAGTTTTTCCTAAAAAATGCAAGATATAACATGGGCTATCTACGCAAGGAGACATCAGAACTGCAAAACGCATGGTTTTTTGATCTTCGGGGAGGTTGGGGAACATGAATACGTGTTTGTTTTTCGAATTTGAGCTCTATCTGCAAAGGGCACTTTTCATGCTATAAGCAGTTTTTCCTAACAAATGCAAGATATAACATGGGCTATCTCCGCAAAGAGACATCAGATCTGCAAAACTCATGGTTTTTTGGTCTTCGGTGAGCCGGGGGAAGATGAATATGTGTTTGTTTTTCGAAATTGAGCTCTACCTGCAAAGGGCACTTTTCTTGCTAAAAGCAGTTTTTCCTAACAAATGCAAGATATAACATGGGCTATCTCCGCAAGGAGACATCAGATCTGCAAAACTCATGGTTTTTTCATCTTCGGTGAGCCGGGGGACATGAATATGTGTTTGTTTTTCGAATTTGAGCTCTATCTGCAATGGGAACTTTTCATGCTATAAACAGTTTTTACTAACAAATGCAAGATATAACATGGGCTATCTCTGCAAGGAGACATCAGAACTGCAAAACGCATGGTTTTTTGGTCTTCGGTGAGCCGGGGGAACATGAATATGTGTTTGTTTTTCGAAATTGAGCTCTATCTGCAAAGGGCACTTATCTTGCAAAAAGCAGTTTTTCCTAACAAATGCAAGTTATAACATGGGCTATCTCCGCAAGGAGACATCAGATCTGCAAAACTCATGGTTTTTTGGTCTTCGGTGAGCCGGGGGAACATGAATATGTGTTTGTTTTTCGAATTTGAGCTCTATCTGCAAAGGGCACTTTTCTTGCTAAAAGCAGTTTTTCCTAACAAATGCAAGATATAACATGGGCTATCTCCGCAAGGAGACATCAGATCTGCATAACTGATGGTTTTTTGGTCTTCGGTGAGCCGGGGGAACATGAATATGTGTTCGATTTTCGAATTTGAGTATCTGCAAAGGGCACTTTTCTTGCTAAAAGCAGTTTTTCCTAACAAATGCAAGATATAACATGGGCTATCTCCGCAAGGAAACATCAGAACTGCAAAACACATGGTTTTTTGGTGTTCGGGGAGGTTGGGGAACAAGAATACGTGTTTGTTTTTCGAATTTGAGCTCTATCTGCAAAGGGCACTTTTCATGCTATAAGCAGTTTTCCAAACAAATGCAAGATATAACATGGGCTATCTCCGCAAGGAGACATCAGATCTGTAAAACTCATGATTTTTTGGTCTTCGGTGAGCCGGGGGAACATGAATATGTGTTTGTTTTTCGAATTTGAGCTCTATCTGCAAAGGGCACTTTTCTTGCTAAAAGCAGTTTTTCCTAACAAATGCAAGATATAACATGGGCTATCTCCGTAAGGAGACATCAGATCTGCAAAACTCATGGTTTTTTCGTCTTCGGTGAGCCGGGGGAACATGAATATGTGTTTGTTTTTCGAATTTGAGCTCTATCTGCAAAGGGCACTTTTCTTGCTATAAGCAGTTTTTCCTAACAAATGCAAGATATAACATGGGCTATCTCCGCAAGGAGACATCAGATCTGTAAAACTCATGGTTTTTTGGTCTTCGGTGAGCCAGGGGAACATGAATATGTGTTTGTTTTTCGAATTTGAGCTCTATCTGCAAAGGGCACTTTTCTTGCTAAAAGCAGTTTTTCCTAACAAATGCAAGATATAACATGGGCTATCTCCACAAGGAGACATCAGATCTGCATAACTCATGGTTTTTTGGTCTTCGGTGAGCCGGGTGAACATGAATATGTGTTTGTTTTTCGAAATTGAGCTCTATCTGCAAAGGGCACTTTTCTTGCTATAAGCAGTTTTTCCTAACAAATGCAAGTTATAACATGGGCTATCTCCGCAAGGAGACATCAGATCTGCAAAACTCATGGTTTTTTGGTCTTCGGTGAGCCGGGGGAACATGAATATGTTTTTGTTTTTCGAATTTGAGCTCTATCTGCAAAGGGCACTTTTCTTGCTATAAGCAGTTTTTCCTAACAAATGCAAGATATAACATGGGCTATCTCCGCAAGGAGACATCAGATCTGCATAACTGATGGGTTTTTGGTCTTCGGTGAGCCGGGGGAACATGAATATGTGTTTGTTTTTCGAATTTGAGCTCTATCTGCAAAGGGCACTTTTCATGCTTTAAGCAGTTTTTCCTAACAAATGCAAGATATAACATGGGCTATCTCCGCAAGGAGACATCAGATCTGTAAAACTCATGGTTTTTTGGTCTTCGGTGAGCCGGGGGAACATGAATGTGTGTTTGTTTTTCGAATTTGAGCTCTATCTGCAAAGGGCACTTTTCATGCTATAAGCAGTTTTTCCTAACAAATGCAAGATATAACATGGGCTATCTCCGCAAGGAGACATCAGATCTGCATAACTGATGGTTTTTTGGTCTTCAGTGAGCCGCGGGAACATGAATATGTGTTCGTTTTTCGAATTTGAGCTCTATCTGCAAAGGGAACTTTTCTTGCTATAAGCAGTTTTTCTTAACAAATGCAAGATATAACATGGGCTATGTGCGCAAGGAGACATCAGATCTGCATAACTGATGGATTTTTGGTCTTCGGTGAGCCGGGGGAAAATGAATATGTGTTTGTTTTTCGAATTTGTGCTCTATCTGCAAAGGGCACTTTTCTTGCTAAAAGCAGTTTTTCCGAACAAATGCAACATGGGCTATCTCCGCAAGGAGACATCAGATCTGCATAACTGATGGTTTTTTGGTCTTCGGTGAGCCGGGGGAACATGAATATGTGTTTGTTTTTCGAATTTGAGCTCTATCTGCAAAGGGCACTTTTCATGCTATAAGCAGTTTTTCCTAACAAATGCAAGATATAACATGGGCTATCTACGCAAGGAGACATCAGAACTGCAAAACGCATGGTTTTTTGGTCTTCGGTGAGCCGGGGGAACATGAATATGTGTTTGTTTTTCGAAATTGAGCTCTATCTGCAAAGGGCACTTTTCTTGCTAAAAGCAGTTTTTCCTAACAAATGCAAATTATAACATGGGCTATCTCCGCAAGGAGACATCAGATCTGCATAACTGATGGTTTTTTGGTCTTCGGTGAGCCGGGGGAACATGAATATGTGTTCGTTTTTCGAATTTGAGCTCTATCTGCAAAGGGCACTTTTCTTGCTAAAAGCAGTTTTTCCTAACAAATGCAAGATATAACATGGGCTATCTCCGTAAGGAGACATCAGATCTGCAAAACTCATGGTTTTTTCGTCTTTGGTGAGCCGGGGGAACATGAACACGTGTTTGTTTTTCGAAATTGAGCTCTATCTGCAAAGGGCACTTTTCTTGCTAAAAGCAGTTTTTCCTAACAAATGCAAATTATAACATGGGCTATCTCCGCAAGGAGACATCAGATCTGCAAAACTCATGGTTTTTTGGTCTTCGGTGAGCCGGGGGAACATGAATATGTGTTTGTTTTTCGAATTTGAGCTCTATCTGCAAAGGGCACTTTTCTTGCTAAGTTTTTCCTAACAAATGCAAGAGATAACATGGGCTATCTCCGCAAGGAGACATCAGATCTGCATAACTGATGGTTTTTTGGTCTTCGGTGAGCCGGGGGAACATGAATATGTGTTCGTTTTTTGAATTTGAGCTCTATCTGCAAAGGGCACTTTTCTTGCTAAAAGCAGCTTTTCCTAACAAATGCAAGATATAACATGGGCTATCTCCGTAAGGAGACATCAGATCTGCAAAACTCATGGTTTTTTCGTCTTTGGTGAGCCGGGGGAACATGAATACGTGTTTGTTTTTCGAATTTGAGCTCTATCTGCAAAGGGCACTTTTCATGCTTTAAGCAATTTTTCCTAACAAATGCAAGATATAACATGGGCTATCTCCGCAAGACATCAGATCTGTAAAACTCATGGTTTTTTGGTCTTCGGTGAGCCGGGGGAACATGAATATGTGTTTGTTTTTCGAATTTGAGCTCTATCTGCAAAGGGCACTTTTCTTGCTATAAGCAGTTTTTCCTAACAAATGCAAGATATAACATGGGCTATCTCCGCAAGGAGACATCAGAACTGCAAACCGCATGGTTTTTTGGTCTTCGGGGAGGTTGGGGAACATGAATACGTGTTTGGTTTTCGAATTTGAGCTCTATCTGCAAAGGGCACTTTTCATGCTATAAGCAGTTTTTCCTAAAAAATGCAAGATATAACATGGGCTATCTACGCAAGGAGACATCAGAACTGCAAAACGCATGGTTTTTTGATCTTCGGGGAGGTTGGGGAACATGAATACGTGTTTGTTTTTCGAATTTGAGCTCTATCTGCAAAGGGCACTTTTCATGCTATAAGCAGTTTTTCCTAACAAATGCAAGATATAACATGGGCTATCTCTGCAAGGAGACATCAGAACTGCAAAACGCATGGTTTTTTGGTCTTCGGTGAGCCGGGGGAACATGAATATGTGTTTGTTTTTCGAAATTGAGCTCTATCTGCAAAGGGCACTTATCTTGCAAAAAGCAGTTTTTCCTAACAAATGCAAGTTATAACATGGGCTATCTCCGCAAGGAGACATCAGATCTGCAAAACTCATGGTTTTTTGGTCTTCGGTGAGCCGGGGGAACATGAATATGTGTTTGTTTTTCGAATTTGAGCTCTATCTGCAAAGGGCACTTTTCTTGCTAAAAGCAGTTTTTCCTAACAAATGCAAGATATAACATGGGCTATCTCCGCAAGGAGACATCAGATCTGCATAACTGATGGTTTTTTGGTCTTCGGTGAGCCGGGGGAACATGAATATGTGTTCGATTTTCGAATTTGAGTATCTGCAAAGGGCACTTTTCTTGCTAAAAGCAGTTTTTCCTAACAAATGCAAGATATAACATGGGCTATCTCCGCAAGGAAACATCAGAACTGCAAAACACATGGTTTTTTGGTGTTCGGGGAGGTTGGGGAACATGAATACGTGTTTGTTTTTCGAATTTGAGCTCTATCTGCAAAGGGCACTTTTCATGCTTTAAGCAGTTTTTCCTAACAAATGCAAGATATAACATGGGCTATCTCCGCAAGGAGACATCAGATCTGTAAAACTCATGATTTTTTGGTCTTCGGTGAGCCAGGGGAACATGAATATGTGTTTGTTTTTCGAATTTGAGCTCTATCTGCAAAGGGCACTTTTCTTGCTATAAGCAGTTTTTCCTAACAAATGCAACATGGGCTATCTCCGCAAGGAGACATCAGATCTGCATAACTGATGGTTTTTTGGTCTTCGGTGAGCCGGGGGAACATGAATATGTGTTTGTGTTTCGAATTTGAGCTCTATGTGCAAAGGGCACTTTTCTTGCTAAAAGCAGTTTTTCCTAACAAATGCAAGATATAACGGGCTATCTCCGCAAGGAGACATCAGATCTGCATAACTGATGGTTTTTTGGTCTTCGGTGAGCCGGGGGAACATGAATATGTGTTTGTTTTTCGAAATTGAGCTCTATCTGCAAAGGGCACTTTTCATGCTATAAGCAGTTTTTCCTAACAAATGCAAGATATAACATGGGCTATCTCCGCAAGGAGACATCAGATCTGTAAAACTCATGGTTTTTTGGTCTTCGGTGAGCCAGGGGAACATGAATATGTGTTCGTTTTTCGAATTTGAGCTCTATCTGCAAAGGGCACTTTTCTTGCTAAAAGCAGTTTTTCCTAACAAATGCAAGATATAACATGGGCTATCTCCGCAAGGAGACATGAGATCTGCATAACTGATGGGTTTTTGGTCTTCGGTGAGCCGGGGGAATATGAATATGTGTTTGTTTTTCGAATTTGATCTCTATCTGCAAAGGGCACTTTTCATGCTTTAAGCAGTTTTTCCTAACAAATGCAAGATATAACATGGGCTATCTCCGCAAGGAGACATCAGAACTGCAAAACGCATGGTTTTTTGGTCTTCGGGGAGGTTGGGGAACAAGAATACGTGTTTGTTTTTCGAATTTGAGCTCTATCTGCAAAGGGCACTTTTCATGCTATAAGCAGTTTTCCTAACAAATGCAAGATATAACATGGGCTATCTCCGCAAGGAGACATCAGATCTGTAAAACTCATGATTTTTTGGTCTTCGGTGAGCCGGGGGAACATGAATATGTGTTTGTTTTTCGAATTTGAGCTCTATCTGCAAAGGGCACTTTTCTTGCTATAAGCAGTTTTTCCTAACAAATGCAAGATATAACATGGGCTATCTCCGCAAGGAGACATCAGAACTGCAAAACGCATGGTTTTTTGGTCTTCGGGGAGGTTGGGGAACAAGAATACGTGTTTGTTTTTCGAATTTGAGCTCTATCTGCAAAGGGCACTTTTCATGCTATAAGCAGTTTTCCTAACAAATGCAAGATATAACATGGGCTATCTCCGCAAGGAGACATCAGATCTGTAAAACTCATGATTTTTTGGTCTTCGGTGAGCCGGGGGAACATGAATATGTGTTTGTTTTTCGAATTTGAGCTCTATCTGCAAAGGGCACTTTTCTTGCTATAAGCAGTTTTTCCTAACAAATGCAAGATATAACATGGGCTATCTCCGCAAGGAGACATCAGAACTGCAAAACGCATGGTTTTTTGGTCTTCGGGGAGGTTGGGGAACAAGAATACGTGTTTGTTTTTCGAATTTGAGCTCTATCTGCAAAGGGCACTTTTCATGCTATAAGCAGTTTTCCTAACAAATGCAAGATATAACATGGGCTATCTCCGCAAGGAGACATCAGATCTGTAAAACTCATGATTTTTTGGTCTTCGGTGAGCCGGGGGAACATGAATATGTGTTTGTTTTTCGAATTTGAGCTCTATCTGCAAAGGGCACTTTTCTTGCTAAAAGCAGTTTTTCCTAACAAATGCAAGATATAACATGGGCTATCTCCGTAAGGAGACATCAGATCTGCAAAACTCATGGTTTTTTCGTCTTCGGTGAGCCGGGGGAACATGAATATGTGTTTGTTTTTCGAATTTGAGCTCTATCTGCAAAGGGCACTTTTCTTGCTATAAGCAGTTTTTCCTAACAAATGCAAGATATAACATGGGCTATCTCCGCAAGGAGACATCAGATCTGTAAAACTCATGGTTTTTTGGTCTTCGGTGAGCCGGGGGAACATGAATATGTGTTTGTTTTTCGAAATTGAGCTCTATCTGCAAAGGGCACTTATCTTGCAAAAAGCAGTTTTTCCTAACAAATGCAAGTTATAACATGGGCTATCTCCGCAAGGAGACATCAGATCTGCAAAACTCATGGTTTTTTGGTCTTCGGTGAGCCGGGGGAACATGAATATGTGTTTGTTTTTCGAATTTGAGCTCTATCTGCAAAGGGCACTTTTCTTGCTAAAAGCAGTTTTTCCTAACAAATGCAAGATATAACATGGGCTATCTCCGCAAGGAGACATCAGATCTGCATAACTGATGGTTTTTTGGTCTTCGGTGAGCCGGGGGAACATGAATATGTGTTCGATTTTCGAATTTGAGTATCTGCAAAGGGCACTTTTCTTGCTAAAAGCAGTTTTTCCTAACAAATGCAAGATATAACATGGGCTATCTCCGCAAGGAAACATCAGAACTGCAAAACACATGGTTTTTTGGTGTTCGGGGAGGTTGGGGAACATGAATACGTGTTTGTTTTTCGAATTTGAGCTCTATCTGCAAAGGGCACTTTTCATGCTTTAAGCAGTTTTTCCTAACAAATGCAAGATATAACATGGGCTATCTCCGCAAGGAGACATCAGATCTGTAAAACTCATGATTTTTTGGTCTTCGGTGAGCCAGGGGAACATGAATATGTGTTTGTTTTTCGAATTTGAGCTCTATCTGCAAAGGGCACTTTTCTTGCTATAAGCAGTTTTTCCTAACAAATGCAAGATATAACATGGGCTATCTCCGCAAGGAGACATCAGAACTGCAAAACGCATGGTTTTTTGGTCTTCGGGGAGGTTGGGGAACAAGAATACGTGTTTGTTTTTCGAATTTGAGCTCTATCTGCAAAGGGCACTTTTCATGCTATAAGCAGTTTTCCTAACAAATGCAAGATATAACATGGGCTATCTCCGCAAGGAGACATCAGATCTGTAAAACTCATGATTTTTTGGTCTTCGGTGAGCCGGGGGAACATGAATATGTGTTTGTTTTTCGAATTTGAGCTCTATCTGCAAAGGGCACTTTTCTTGCTATAAGCAGTTTTTCCTAACAAATGCAAGATATAACATGGGCTATCTCCGCAAGGAGACATCAGAACTGCAAAACGCATGGTTTTTTGGTCTTCGGGGAGGTTGGGGAACAAGAATACGTGTTTGTTTTTCGAATTTGAGCTCTATCTGCAAAGGGCACTTTTCATGCTATAAGCAGTTTTCCTAACAAATGCAAGATATAACATGGGCTATCTCCGCAAGGAGACATCAGATCTGTAAAACTCATGATTTTTTGGTCTTCGGTGAGCCGGGGGAACATGAATATGTGTTTGTTTTTCGAATTTGAGCTCTATCTGCAAAGGGCACTTTTCTTGCTAAAAGCAGTTTTTCCTAACAAATGCAAGATATAACATGGGCTATCTCCGTAAGGAGACATCAGATCTGCAAAACTCATGGTTTTTTCGTCTTCGGTGAGCCGGGGGAACATGAATATGTGTTTGTTTTTCGAATTTGAGCTCTATCTGCAAAGGGCACTTTTCTTGCTATAAGCAGTTTTTCCTAACAAATGCAAGATATAACATGGGCTATCTCCGCAAGGAGACATCAGATCTGTAAAACTCATGGTTTTTTGGTCTTCGGTGAGCCGGGGGAACATGAATATGTGTTTGTTTTTCGAAATTGAGCTCTATCTGCAAAGGGCACTTATCTTGCAAAAAGCAGTTTTTCCTAACAAATGCAAGTTATAACATGGGCTATCTCCGCAAGGAGACATCAGATCTGCAAAACTCATGGTTTTTTGGTCTTCGGTGAGCCGGGGGAACATGAATATGTGTTTGTTTTTCGAATTTGAGCTCTATCTGCAAAGGGCACTTTTCTTGCTAAAAGCAGTTTTTCCTAACAAATGCAAGATATAACATGGGCTATCTCCGCAAGGAGACATCAGATCTGCATAACTGATGGTTTTTTGGTCTTCGGTGAGCCGGGGGAACATGAATATGTGTTCGATTTTCGAATTTGAGTATCTGCAAAGGGCACTTTTCTTGCTAAAAGCAGTTTTTCCTAACAAATGCAAGATATAACATGGGCTATCTCCGCAAGGAAACATCAGAACTGCAAAACACATGGTTTTTTGGTGTTCGGGGAGGTTGGGGAACATGAATACGTGTTTGTTTTTCGAATTTGAGCTCTATCTGCAAAGGGCACTTTTCATGCTTTAAGCAGTTTTTCCTAACAAATGCAAGATATAACATGGGCTATCTCCGCAAGGAGACATCAGATCTGTAAAACTCATGATTTTTTGGTCTTCGGTGAGCCAGGGGAACATGAATATGTGTTTGTTTTTCGAATTTGAGCTCTATCTGCAAAGGGCACTTTTCTTGCTAAAAGCAGTTTTTCCTAACAAATGCAAGATATAACATGGGCTATCTCCGCAAGGAGACATGAGATCTGCATAACTGATGGGTTTTTGGTCTTCGGTGAGCCGGGGGAATATGAATATGTGTTTGTTTTTCGAATTTGATCTCTATCTGCAAAGGGCACTTTTCATGCTTTAAGCAGTTTTTCCTAACAAATGCAAGATATAACATGGGCTATCTCCGCAAGGAGACATCAGAACTGCAAAACGCATGGTTTTTTGGTCTTCGGGGAGGTTGGGGAACAAGAATACGTGTTTGTTTTTCGAATTTGAGCTCTATCTGCAAAGGGCACTTTTCATGCTATAAGCAGTTTTCCTAACAAATGCAAGATATAACATGGGCTATCTCCGCAAGGAGACATCAGATCTGTAAAACTCATGATTTTTTGGTCTTCGGTGAGCCGGGGGAACATGAATATGTGTTTGTTTTTCGAATTTGAGCTCTATCTGCAAAGGGCACTTTTCTTGCTATAAGCAGTTTTTCCTAACAAATGCAAGATATAACATGGGCTATCTCCGCAAGGAGACATCAGAACTGCAAAACGCATGGTTTTTTGGTCTTCGGGGAGGTTGGGGAACAAGAATACGTGTTTGTTTTTCGAATTTGAGCTCTATCTGCAAAGGGCACTTTTCATGCTATAAGCAGTTTTCCTAACAAATGCAAGATATAACATGGGCTATCTCCGCAAGGAGACATCAGATCTGTAAAACTCATGATTTTTTGGTCTTCGGTGAGCCGGGGGAACATGAATATGTGTTTGTTTTTCGAATTTGAGCTCTATCTGCAAAGGGCACTTTTCTTGCTATAAGCAGTTTTTCCTAACAAATGCAAGATATAACATGGGCTATCTCCGCAAGGAGACATCAGAACTGCAAAACGCATGGTTTTTTGGTCTTCGGGGAGGTTGGGGAACAAGAATACGTGTTTGTTTTTCGAATTTGAGCTCTATCTGCAAAGGGCACTTTTCATGCTATAAGCAGTTTTCCTAACAAATGCAAGATATAACATGGGCTATCTCCGCAAGGAGACATCAGATCTGTAAAACTCATGATTTTTTGGTCTTCGGTGAGCCGGGGGAACATGAATATGTGTTTGTTTTTCGAATTTGAGCTCTATCTGCAAAGGGCACTTTTCTTGCTAAAAGCAGTTTTTCCTAACAAATGCAAGATATAACATGGGCTATCTCCGTAAGGAGACATCAGATCTGCAAAACTCATGGTTTTTTCGTCTTCGGTGAGCCGGGGGAACATGAATATGTGTTTGTTTTTCGAATTTGAGCTCTATCTGCAAAGGGCACTTTTCTTGCTATAAGCAGTTTTTCCTAACAAATGCAAGATATAACATGGGCTATCTCCGCAAGGAGACATCAGATCTGTAAAACTCATGGTTTTTTGGTCTTCGGTGAGCCAGGGGAACATGAATATGTGTTTGTTTTTCGAATTTGAGCTCTATCTGCAAAGGGCACTTTTCTTGCTAAAAGCAGTTTTTCCTAACAAATGCAAGATATAACATGGGCTATCTCCACAAGGAGACATCAGATCTGCATAACTCATGGTTTTTTGGTCTTCGGTGAGCCGGGTGAACATGAATATGTGTTTGTTTTTCGAAATTGAGCTCTATCTGCAAAGGGCACTTTTCTTGCTAAAAGCAGTTTTTCCTAACAAATGCAAGTTATAACATGGGCTATCTCCGCAAGGAGACATCAGATCTGCAAAACTCATGGTTTTTTGGTCTTCGGTGAGCCGGGGGAACATGAATATGTTTTTGTTTTTCGAATTTGAGCTCTATCTGCAAAGGGCACTTTTCTTGCTATAAGCAGTTTTTCCTAACAAATGCAAGATATAACATGGGCTATCTCCGCAAGGAGACATCAGATCTGCATAACTGATGGGTTTTTGGTCTTCGGTGAGCCGGGGGAACATGAATATGTGTTCGATTTTCGAATTTGAGTATCTGCAAAGGGCACTTTTCTTGCTAAAAGCAGTTTTTCCTAACAAATGCAAGATATAACATGGGCTATCTCCGCAAGGAAACATCAGAACTGCAAAACACATGGTTTTTTGGTGTTCGGGGAGGTTGGGGAACATGAATACGTGTTTGTTTTTCGAATTTGAGCTCTATCTGCAAAGGGCACTTTTCATGCTTTAAGCAGTTTTTCCTAACAAATGCAAGATATAACATGGGCTATCTCCGCAAGGAGACATCAGATCTGTAAAACTCATGATTTTTTGGTCTTCGGTGAGCCAGGGGAACATGAATATGTGTTTGTTTTTCGAATTTGAGCTCTATCTGCAAAGGGCACTTTTCTTGCTATAAGCAGTTTTTCCTAACAAATGCAAGATATAACATGGGCTATCTCCGCAAGGAGACATCAGAACTGCAAAACGCATGGTTTTTTGGTCTTCGGGGAGGTTGGGGAACAAGAATACGTGTTTGTTTTTCGAATTTGAGCTCTATCTGCAAAGGGCACTTTTCATGCTATAAGCAGTTTTCCTAACAAATGCAAGATATAACATGGGCTATCTCCGCAAGGAGACATCAGATCTGTAAAACTCATGATTTTTTGGTCTTCGGTGAGCCGGGGGAACATGAATATGTGTTTGTTTTTCGAATTTGAGCTCTATCTGCAAAGGGCACTTTTCTTGCTATAAGCAGTTTTTCCTAACAAATGCAAGATATAACATGGGCTATCTCCGCAAGGAGACATCAGAACTGCAAAACGCATGGTTTTTTGGTCTTCGGGGAGGTTGGGGAACAAGAATACGTGTTTGTTTTTCGAATTTGAGCTCTATCTGCAAAGGGCACTTTTCATGCTATAAGCAGTTTTCCTAACAAATGCAAGATATAACATGGGCTATCTCCGCAAGGAGACATCAGATCTGTAAAACTCATGATTTTTTGGTCTTCGGTGAGCCGGGGGAACATGAATATGTGTTTGTTTTTCGAATTTGAGCTCTATCTGCAAAGGGCCCTTTTCTTGCTAAAAGCAGTTTTTCCTAACAAATGCAAGATATAACATGGGCTATCTCCGTAAGGAGACATCAGATCTGCAAAACTCATGGTTTTTTCGTCTTCGGTGAGCCGGGGGAACATGAATATGTGTTTGTTTTTCGAATTTGAGCTCTATCTGCAAAGGGCACTTTTCTTGCTATAAGCAGTTTTTCCTAACAAATGCAAGATATAACATGGGCTATCTCCGCAAGGAGACATCAGATCTGTAAAACTCATGGTTTTTTGGTCTTCGGTGAGCCGGGGGAACATGAATATGTGTTTGTTTTTCGAAATTGAGCTCTATCTGCAAAGGGCACTTATCTTGCAAAAAGCAGTTTTTCCTAACAAATGCAAGTTATAACATGGGCTATCTCCGCAAGGAGACATCAGATCTGCAAAACTCATGGTTTTTTGGTCTTCGGTGAGCCGGGGGAACATGAATATGTGTTTGTTTTTCGAATTTGAGCTCTATCTGCAAAGGGCACTTTTCTTGCTAAAAGCAGTTTTTCCTAACAAATGCAAGATATAACATGGGCTATCTCCGCAAGGAGACATCAGATCTGCATAACTGATGGTTTTTTGGTCTTCGGTGAGCCGGGGGAACATGAATATGTGTTCGATTTTCGAATTTGAGTATCTGCAAAGGGCACTTTTCTTGCTAAAAGCAGTTTTTCCTAACAAATGCAAGATATAACATGGGCTATCTCCGCAAGGAAACATCAGAACTGCAAAACACATGGTTTTTTGGTGTTCGGGGAGGTTGGGGAACATGAATACGTGTTTGTTTTTCGAATTTGAGCTCTATCTGCAAAGGGCACTTTTCATGCTTTAAGCAGTTTTTCCTAACAAATGCAAGATATAACATGGGCTATCTCCGCAAGGAGACATCAGATCTGTAAAACTCATGATTTTTTGGTCTTCGGTGAGCCAGGGGAACATGAATATGTGTTTGTTTTTCGAATTTGAGCTCTATCTGCAAAGGGCACTTTTCTTGCTAAAAGCAGTTTTTCCTAACAAATGCAAGATATAACATGGGCTATCTCCGCAAGGAGACATGAGATCTGCATAACTGATGGGTTTTTGGTCTTCGGTGAGCCGGGGGAATATGAATATGTGTTTGTTTTTCGAATTTGATCTCTATCTGCAAAGGGCACTTTTCATGCTTTAAGCAGTTTTTCCTAACAAATGCAAGATATAACATGGGCTATCTCCGCAAGGAGACATCAGAACTGCAAAACGCATGGTTTTTTGGTCTTCGGGGAGGTTGGGGAACAAGAATACGTGTTTGTTTTTCGAATTTGAGCTCTATCTGCAAAGGGCACTTTTCATGCTATAAGCAGTTTTCCTAACAAATGCAAGATATAACATGGGCTATCTCCGCAAGGAGACATCAGATCTGTAAAACTCATGATTTTTTGGTCTTCGGTGAGCCGGGGGAACATGAATATGTGTTTGTTTTTCGAATTTGAGCTCTATCTGCAAAGGGCACTTTTCTTGCTATAAGCAGTTTTTCCTAACAAATGCAAGATATAACATGGGCTATCTCCGCAAGGAGACATCAGAACTGCAAAACGCATGGTTTTTTGGTCTTCGGGGAGGTTGGGGAACAAGAATACGTGTTTGTTTTTCGAATTTGAGCTCTATCTGCAAAGGGCACTTTTCATGCTATAAGCAGTTTTCCTAACAAATGCAAGATATAACATGGGCTATCTCCGCAAGGAGACATCAGATCTGTAAAACTCATGATTTTTTGGTCTTCGGTGAGCCGGGGGAACATGAATATGTGTTTGTTTTTCGAATTTGAGCTCTATCTGCAAAGGGCACTTTTCTTGCTATAAGCAGTTTTTCCTAACAAATGCAAGATATAACATGGGCTATCTCCGCAAGGAGACATCAGAACTGCAAAACGCATGGTTTTTTGGTCTTCGGGGAGGTTGGGGAACAAGAATACGTGTTTGTTTTTCGAATTTGAGCTCTATCTGCAAAGGGCACTTTTCATGCTATAAGCAGTTTTCCTAACAAATGCAAGATATAACATGGGCTATCTCCGCAAGGAGACATCAGATCTGTAAAACTCATGATTTTTTGGTCTTCGGTGAGCCGGGGGAACATGAATATGTGTTTGTTTTTCGAATTTGAGCTCTATCTGCAAAGGGCACTTTTCTTGCTAAAAGCAGTTTTTCCTAACAAATGCAAGATATAACATGGGCTATCTCCGTAAGGAGACATCAGATCTGCAAAACTCATGGTTTTTTCGTCTTCGGTGAGCCGGGGGAACATGAATATGTGTTTGTTTTTCGAATTTGAGCTCTATCTGCAAAGGGCACTTTTCTTGCTATAAGCAGTTTTTCCTAACAAATGCAAGATATAACATGGGCTATCTCCGCAAGGAGACATCAGATCTGTAAAACTCATGGTTTTTTGGTCTTCGGTGAGCCAGGGGAACATGAATATGTGTTTGTTTTTCGAATTTGAGCTCTATCTGCAAAGGGCACTTTTCTTGCTAAAAGCAGTTTTTCCTAACAAATGCAAGATATAACATGGGCTATCTCCACAAGGAGACATCAGATCTGCATAACTCATGGTTTTTTGGTCTTCGGTGAGCCGGGTGAACATGAATATGTGTTTGTTTTTCGAAATTGAGCTCTATCTGCAAAGGGCACTTTTCTTGCTAAAAGCAGTTTTTCCTAACAAATGCAAGTTATAACATGGGCTATCTCCGCAAGGAGACATCAGATCTGCAAAACTCATGGTTTTTTGGTCTTCGGTGAGCCGGGGGAACATGAATATGTTTTTGTTTTTCGAATTTGAGCTCTATCTGCAAAGGGCACTTTTCTTGCTATAAGCAGTTTTTCCTAACAAATGCAAGATATAACATGGGCTATCTCCGCAAGGAGACATCAGATCTGCATAACTGATGGGTTTTTGGTCTTCGGTGAGCCGGGGGAACATGAATATGTGTTTGTTTTTCGAATTTGAGCTCTATCTGCAAAGGGCACTTTTCATGCTTTAAGCAGTTTTTCCTAACAAATGCAAGATATAACATGGGCTATCTCCGCAAGGAGACATCAGATCTGCAAAACTCATGGTTTTTTGGTCTTCGGTGAGCCGGGGGAACATGAATATGTTTTTGTTTTTCGAATTTGAGCTCTATCTGCAAAGGGCACTTTTCTTGCTATAAGCAGTTTTTCCTAACAAATGCAAGATATAACATGGGCTATCTCCGCAAGGAGACATCAGATCTGCATAACTGATGGGTTTTTGGTCTTCGGTGAGCCGGGGGAACATGAATATGTGTTTGTTTTTCGAATTTGAGCTCTATCTGCAAAGGGCACTTTTCATGCTTTAAGCAGTTTTTCCTAACAAATGCAAGATATAACATGGGCTATCTCCGCAAGGAGACATCAGATCTGTAAAACTCATGGTTTTTTGGTCTTCGGTGAGCCGGGGGAACATGAATGTGTGTTTGTTTTTCGAATTTGAGCTCTATCTGCAAAGGGCACTTTTCATGCTATAAGCAGTTTTTCCTAACAAATGCAAGATATAACATGGGCTATCTCCGCAAGGAGACATCAGATCTGCATAACTGATGGTTTTTTGGTCTTCAGTGAGCCGCGGGAACATGAATATGTGTTCGTTTTTCAAATTTGAGCTCTATCTGCAAAGGGAACTTTTCTTGCTATAAGCAGTTTTTCTTAACAAATGCAAGATATAAAATGGGCTATGTGCGCAAGGAGACATCAGATCTGCATAACTGATGGATTTTTGGTCTTCGGTGAGCCGGGGGAAAATGAATATGTGTTTGTTTTTCGAATTTGTGCTCTATCTGCAAAGGGCACTTTTCTTGCTAAAAGCAGTTTTTCCTAACAAATGCAAGATATAACATGAGCTATCTGGGCAAGGAGATATCAGATCTGCATAACTCATGTTTTTTTGGTCTTCAGTGAGCCGGGGGAACATGAATATGTGTTTGTTTTTCGAATTTGAGCTCTATCTGCAAAGGGCACTTTTCTTGCTAAAAGCAGTTTTTACTAACAAATGCAAGATATAACATGGGCTATCTCCGCAAGGAGACGTCAGAACTGCAAAACGCATGGTTTTTTGGTCTTCGGGGAGGTTGGGGAACAAGAATACGTGTTTGTTTTTCGAATTTGAGCTCTATCTGCAAAGGGCACTTTTCATGCTATAAGCAGTTTTTCCTAACAAATGCAAGATATAACATGGGCTATATCTGCAAGGAGACATCAGATCTGTAAAACTCATGATTTTTTGGTCTTCGATGAGCCGGGGGAACATGAATATGTGTTTGTTTTTCGAATTTGAGCTCTATCTGCAAAGGGCACTTTTCTTGCTATAAGGAGTTTTTCCGAACAAATGCAACATGGGCTATCTCCGCAAGGAGACATCAGATCTGCATAACTGATGGTTTTTTGGTCTTCGGTGAGCCGGGGGAACATGAATATGTGTTTGTTTTTCGAATTTGAGCTCTATCTGCAAAGGGCACTTTTCATGCTATAAGCAGTTTTTCCTAACAAATGCAAGATATAACATGGGCTATCTCCGTAAGGAGACATCAGATCTGCAAAACTGATGGTTTTTTGGTCTTCGGTGAGCCGGGGGAACATGAATATGTGTTCGTTTTTCGAATTTGAGCTCTATCTGCAAAGGGCACTTTTCTTGCTAAAAGCAGTTTTTCCTAACAAATGCAAGATATAACATGGGCTATCTCCGCAAAGAGACATCAGATCTGCAAAACTCATGGTTTTTTGGTCTTCGGTGAGCCGGGGGAAGATGAATATGTGTTTGTTTTTCGAAATTGAGCTCTACCTGCAAAGGGCACTTTTCTTGCTAAAAGCAGTTTTTCCTAACAAATGCAAGATATAACATGGGCTATCTCCGCAAGGAGACATCAGATCTGCAAAACTCATGGTTTTTTCATCTTCGGTGAGCCGGGGGACATGAATATGTGTTTGTTTTTCGAATTTGAGCTCTATCTGCAATTCGAACTTTTCATGCTATAAACAGTTTTTACTAACAAATGCAAGATATAACATGGGCTATCTCTGCAAGGAGACATCAGAACTGCAAAACGCATGGTTTTTTGGTCTTCGGTGAGCCGGGGGAACATGAATATGTGTTTGTTTTTCGAAATTGAGCTCTATCTGCAAAGGGCACTTATCTTGCAAAAAGCAGTTTTTCCTAACAAATGCAAGTTATAACATGGGCTATCTCCGCAAGGAGACATCAGATCTGCAAAACTCATGGTTTTTTGGTCTTCGGTGAGCCGGGGGAACATGAATATGTGTTTGTTTTTCGAATTTGAGCTCTATCTGCAAAGGGCACTTTTCTTGCTAAAAGCAGTTTTTCCTAACAAATGCAAGATATAACATGGGCTATCTCCGCAAGGAGACATCAGATCTGCATAACTGATGGGTTTTTGGTCTTCGGTGAGCCGGGGGAACATGAATATGTGTTTGTTTTTCGAATTTG
This sequence comes from Vipera ursinii, assembly GCF_947247035.1. Lineage (NCBI taxonomy): Eukaryota > Metazoa > Chordata > Lepidosauria > Squamata > Viperidae > Vipera > Vipera ursinii. The sequence goes on from NC_139515.1 coordinate 33,654,754, forward strand.
AGCTCTATCTGCAAAGGGCACTTTTCATGCTTTAAGCAGTTTTTCCTAACAAATGCAAGATATAACATGGGCTATCTCCGCAAGGAGACATCAGATCTGTAAAACTCATGGTTTTTTGGTCTTCGGTGAGCCGGGGGAACATGAATGTGTGTTTGTTTTTCGAATTTGAGCTCTATCTGCAAAGGGCACTTTTCATGCTATAAGCAGTTTTTCCTAACAAATGCAAGATATAACATGGGCTATCTCCGCAAGGAGACATCAGATCTGCATAACTGATGGTTTTTTGGTCTTCAGTGAGCCGCGGGAACATGAATATGTGTTCGTTTTTCGAATTTGAGCTCTATCTTCAAAGGGAACTTTTCTTGCTATAAGCAGTTTTTCTTAACAAATGCAAGATATAACATGGGCTATGTGCGCAAGGAGACATCAGATCTGCATAACTGATGGATTTTTGGTCTTCGGTGAGCCGGGGGAAAATGAATATGTGTTTGTTTTTCGAATTTGTGCTCTATCTGCAAAGGGCACTTTTCTTGCTAAAAGCAGTTTTTCCTAACAAATGCAAGATATAACATGAGCTATCTGGGCAAGGAGATATCAGATCTGCATAACTCATGTTTTTTTGGTCTTCAGTGAGCCGGGGGAACATGAATATGTGTTTGTTTTTCGAATTTGAGCTCTATCTGCAAAGGGCACTTTTCTTGCTAAAAGCAGTTTTTACTAACAAATGCAAGATATAACATGGGCTATCTCCGCAAGGAGACGTCAGAACTGCAAAACGCATGGTTTTTTGGTCTTCGGGGAGGTTGGGGAACAAGAATACGTGTTTGTTTTTCGAATTTGAGCTCTATCTGCAAAGGGCACTTTTCATGCTATAAGCAGTTTTTCCTAACAAATGCAAGATATAACATGGGCTATATCTGCAAGGAGACATCAGATCTGTAAAACTCATGATTTTTTGGTCTTCGGTGAGCCGGGGGAACATGAATATGTGTTTGTTTTTCGAATTTGAGCTCTATCTGCAAAGGGCACTTTTCTTGCTATAAGGAGTTTTTCCGAACAAATGCAACATGGGCTATCTCCGCAAGGAGACATCAGATCTGCATAACTGATGGTTTTTTGGTCTTCGGTGAGCCGGGGGAACATGAATATGTGTTTGTTTTTCGAATTTGAGCTCTATCTGCAAAGGGCACTTTTCATGCTATAAGCAGTTTTTCCTAACAAATGCAAGATATAACATGGGCTATCTACGCAAGGAGACATCAGAACTGCAAAACGCATGGTTTTTTGGTCTTCGGTGAGCCGGGGGAACATGAATATGTGTTTGTTTTTCGAAATTGAGCTCTATCTGCAAAGGGCACTTTTCTTGCTAAAAGCAGTTTTTCCTAACAAATGCAAATTATAACATGGGCTATCTCCGCAAGGAGACATCAGATCTGCATAACTGATGGTTTTTTGGTCTTCGGTGAGCCGGGGGAACATGAATATGTGTTCGTTTTTCGAATTTGAGCTCTATCTGCAAAGGGCACTTTTCTTGCTAAAAGCAGTTTTTCCTAACAAATGCAAGATATAACATGGGCTATCTCCGTAAGGAGACATCAGATCTGCAAAACTCATGGTTTTTTCGTCTTTGGTGAGCCGGGGGAACATGAACACGTGTTTGTTTTTCGAAATTGAGCTCTATCTGCAAAGGGCACTTTTCTTGCTAAAAGCAGTTTTTCCTAACAAATGCAAATTATAACATGGGCTATCTCCGCAAGGAGACATCAGATCTGCAAAACTCATGGTTTTTTGGTCTTCGGTGAGCCGGGGGAACATGAATATGTGTTTGTTTTTCGAATTTGAGCTCTATCTGCAAAGGGCACTTTTCTTGCTAAGTTTTTCCTAACAAATGCAAGAGATAACATGGGCTATCTCCGCAAGGAGACATCACATCTGCATAACTGATGGTTTTTTGGTCTTCGGTGAGCCGGGGGAACATGAATATGTGTTCGTTTTTTGAATTTGAGCTCTATCTGCAAAGGGCACTTTTCTTGCTAAAAGCAGCTTTTCCTAACAAATGCAAGATATAACATGGGCTATCTCCGTAAGGAGACATCAGATCTGCAAAACTCATGGTTTTTTCGTCTTTGGTGAGCCGGGGGAACATGAATACGTGTTTGTTTTTCGAATTTGAGCTCTATCTGCAAAGGGCACTTTTCATGCTTTAAGCAATTTTTCCTAACAAATGCAAGATATAACATGGGCTATCTCCGCAAGACATCAGATCTGTAAAACTCATGGTTTTTTGGTCTTCGGTGAGCCGGGGGAACATGAATATGTGTTTGTTTTTCGAATTTGAGCTCTATCTGCAAAGGGCACTTTTCTTGCTATAAGCAGTTTTTCCTAACAAATGCAAGATATAACATGGGCTATCTCCGCAAGGAGACATCAGAACTGCAAACCGCATGGTTTTTTGGTCTTCGGGGAGGTTGGGGAACATGAATACGTGTTTGGTTTTCGAATTTGAGCTCTATCTGCAAAGGGCACTTTTCATGCTATAAGCAGTTTTTCCTAAAAAATGCAAGATATAACATGGGCTATCTACGCAAGGAGACATCAGAACTGCAAAACGCATGGTTTTTTGATCTTCGGGGAGGTTGGGGAACATGAATACGTGTTTGTTTTTCGAATTTGAGCTCTATCTGCAAAGGGCACTTTTCATGCTATAAGCAGTTTTTCCTAACAAATGCAAGATATAACATGGGCTATCTCCGCAAAGAGACATCAGATCTGCAAAACTCATGGTTTTTTGGTCTTCGGTGAGCCGGGGGAAGATGAATATGTGTTTGTTTTTCGAAATTGAGCTCTACCTGCAAAGGGCACTTTTCTTGCTAAAAGCAGTTTTTCCTAACAAATGCAAGATATAACATGGGCTATCTCCGCAAGGAGACATCAGATCTGCAAAACTCATGGTTTTTTCATCTTCGGTGAGCCGGGGGACATGAATATGTGTTTGTTTTTCGAATTTGAGCTCTATCTGCAATGGGAACTTTTCATGCTATAAACAGTTTTTACTAACAAATGCAAGATATAACATGGGCTATCTCTGCAAGGAGACATCAGAACTGCAAAACGCATGGTTTTTTGGTCTTCGGTGAGCCGGGGGAACATGAATATGTGTTTGTTTTTCGAAATTGAGCTCTATCTGCAAAGGGCACTTATCTTGCAAAAAGCAGTTTTTCCTAACAAATGCAAGTTATAACATGGGCTATCTCCGCAAGGAGACATCAGATCTGCAAAACTCATGGTTTTTTGGTCTTCGGTGAGCCGGGGGAACATGAATATGTGTTTGTTTTTCGAATTTGAGCTCTATCTGCAAAGGGCACTTTTCTTGCTAAAAGCAGTTTTTCCTAACAAATGCAAGATATAACATGGGCTATCTCCGCAAGGAGACATCAGATCTGCATAACTGATGGTTTTTTGGTCTTCGGTGAGCCGGGGGAACATGAATATGTGTTCGATTTTCGAATTTGAGTATCTGCAAAGGGCACTTTTCTTGCTAAAAGCAGTTTTTCCTAACAAATGCAAGATATAACATGGGCTATCTCCGCAAGGAAACATCAGAACTGCAAAACACATGGTTTTTTGGTGTTCGGGGAGGTTGGGGAACATGAATACGTGTTTGTTTTTCGAATTTGAGCTCTATCTGCAAAGGGCACTTTTCATGCTTTAAGCAGTTTTTCCTAACAAATGCAAGATATAACATGGGCTATCTCCGCAAGGAGACATCAGATCTGTAAAACTCATGATTTTTTGGTCTTCGGTGAGCCAGGGGAACATGAATATGTGTTTGTTTTTCGAATTTGAGCTCTATCTGCAAAGGGCACTTTTCTTGCTATAAGCAGTTTTTCCTAACAAATGCAACATGGGCTATCTCCGCAAGGAGACATCAGATCTGCATAACTGATGGTTTTTTGGTCTTCGGTGAGCCGGGGGAACATGAATATGTGTTTGTGTTTCGAATTTGAGCTCTATGTGCAAAGGGCACTTTTCTTGCTAAAAGCAGTTTTTCCTAACAAATGCAAGATATAACATGGGCTATCTCCGCAAGGAGACATCAGATCTGCATAACTGATGGTTTTTTGGTCTTCGGTGAGCCGGGGGAACATGAATATGTGTTTGTTTTTCGAAATTGAGCTCTATCTGCAAAGGGCACTTTTCATGCTATAAGCAGTTTTTCCTAACAAATGCAAGATATAACATGGGCTATCTCCGCAAGGAGACATCAGATCTGTAAAACTCATGGTTTTTTGGTCTTCGGTGAGCCAGGGGAACATGAATATGTGTTCGTTTTTCGAATTTGAGCTCTATCTGCAAAGGGCACTTTTCTTGCTAAAAGCAGTTTTTCCTAACAAATGCAAGATATAACATGGGCTATCTCCGCAAGGAGACATGAGATCTGCATAACTGATGGGTTTTTGGTCTTCGGTGAGCCGGGGGAATATGAATATGTGTTTGTTTTTCGAATTTGATCTCTATCTGCAAAGGGCACTTTTCATGCTTTAAGCAGTTTTTCCTAACAAATGCAAGATATAACATGGGCTATCTCCGCAAGGAGACATCAGAACTGCAAAACGCATGGTTTTTTGGTCTTCGGGGAGGTTGGGGAACAAGAATACGTGTTTGTTTTTCGAATTTGAGCTCTATCTGCAAAGGGCACTTTTCATGCTATAAGCAGTTTTCCTAACAAATGCAAGATATAACATGGGCTATCTCCGCAAGGAGACATCAGATCTGTAAAACTCATGATTTTTTGGTCTTCGGTGAGCCGGGGGAACATGAATATGTGTTTGTTTTTCGAATTTGAGCTCTATCTGCAAAGGGCACTTTTCTTGCTATAAGCAGTTTTTCCTAACAAATGCAAGATATAACATGGGCTATCTCCGCAAGGAGACATCAGAACTGCAAAACGCATGGTTTTTTGGTCTTCGGGGAGGTTGGGGAACAAGAATACGTGTTTGTTTTTCGAATTTGAGCTCTATCTGCAAAGGGCACTTTTCATGCTATAAGCAGTTTTCCTAACAAATGCAAGATATAACATGGGCTATCTCCGCAAGGAGACATCAGATCTGTAAAACTCATGATTTTTTGGTCTTCGGTGAGCCGGGGGAACATGAATATGTGTTTGTTTTTCGAATTTGAGCTCTATCTGCAAAGGGCACTTTTCTTGCTAAAAGCAGTTTTTCCTAACAAATGCAAAATATAACATGGGCTATCTCCGTAAGGAGACATCAGATCTGCAAAACTCATGGTTTTTTCGTCTTCGGTGAGCCGGGGGAACATGAATATGTGTTTGTTTTTCGAAATTGAGCTCTATCTGCAAAGGGCACTTTTCTTGCTAAAAGCAGTTTTTCCTAACAAATGCAAGTTATAACATGGGCTATCTCCGCAAGGAGACATCAGATCTGTAAAACTCATGGTTTTTTGGTCTTCGGTGAGCCAGGGGAACATGAATATGTGTTTGTTTTTCGAATTTGAGCTGTATCTGCAAAGGGCACTTTTCTTGCTAAAAGCAGTTTTTCCTAACAAATGCAAGATATAACATGGGCTATCTCCACAAGGAGACATCAGATCTGCATAACTCATGGTTTTTTGGTCTTCGGTGAGCCGGGTGAACATGAATATGTGTTTGTTTTTCGAAATTGAGCTCTATCTGCAAAGGGCACTTTTCTTGCTAAAAGCAGTTTTTCCTAACAAATGCAAGTTATAACATGGGCTATCTCCGCAAGGAGACATCAGATCTGCAAAACTCATGGTTTTTTGGTCTTCGGTGAGCCGGGGGAACATGAATATGTTTTTGTTTTTCGAATTTGAGCTCTATCTGCAAAGGGCACTTTTCTTGCTATAAGCAGTTTTTCCTAACAAATGCAAGATATAACATGGGCTATCTCCGCAAGGAGACATCAGATCTGTAAAACTGATGGTTTTTTGGTCTTCGGTGAGCCGGGGGAACATGAATGTGTGTTTGTTTTTCGAATTTGAGCTCTATCTGCAAAGGGCACTTTTCATGCTATAAGCAGTTTTTCCTAACAAATGCAAGATATAACATGGGCTATCTCCGCAAGGAGACATCAGATCTGCATAACTGATGGTTTTTTGGTCTTCAGTGAGCCGCGGGAACATGAATATGTGTTCGTTTTTCGAATTTGAGCTCTATCTGCAAAGGGAACTTTTCTTGCTATAAGCAGTTTTTCTTAACAAATGCAAGATATAACATGGGCTATGTGCGCAAGGAGACATCAGATCTGCATAACTGATGGATTTTTGGTCTTCGGTGAGCCGGGGGAAAATGAATATGTGTTTGTTTTTCGAATTTGTGCTCTATCTGCAAAGGGCACTTTTCTTGCTAAAAGCAGTTTTTCCTAACAAATGCAAGATATAACATGAGCTATCTGGGCAAGGAGATATCAGATCTGCATAACTCATGTTTTTTTGGTCTTCAGTGAGCCGGGGGAACATGAATATGTGTTTGTTTTTCGAATTTGAGCTCTATCTGCAAAGGGCACTTTTCTTGCTAAAAGCAGTTTTTACTAACAAATGCAAGATATAACATGGGCTATCTCCGCAAGGAGACGTCAGAACTGCAAAACGCATGGTTTTTTGGTCTTCGGGGAGGTTGGGGAACAAGAATACGTGTTTGTTTTTCGAATTTGAGCTCTATCTGCAAAGGGCACTTTTCATGCTATAAGCAGTTTTTCCTAACAAATGCAAGATATAACATGGGCTATATCTGCAAGGAGACATTAGATCTGTAAAACTCATGATTTTTTGGTCTTCGGTGAGCCGGGGGAACATGAATATGTGTTTGTTTTTCGAATTTGAGCTCTATCTGCAAAGGGCACTTTTCTTGCTATAAGGAGTTTTTCCGAACAAATGCAACATGGGCTATCTCCGCAAGGAGACATCAGATCTGCATAACTGATGGTTTTTTGGTCTTCGGTGAGCCGGGGGAACATGAATATGTGTTTGTTTTTCGAATTTGAGCTCTATCTGCAAAGGGCACTTTTCATGCTATAAGCAGTTTTTCCTAACAAATGCAAGATATAACATGGGCTATCTACGCAAGGAGACATCAGAACTGCAAAACGCATGGTTTTTTGGTCTTCGGTGAGCCGGGGGAACATGAATATGTGTTTGTTTTTCGAAATTGAGCTCTATCTGCAAAGGGCACTTTTCTTGCTAAAAGCAGTTTTTCCTAACAAATGCAAATTATAACATGGGCTATCTCCGCAAGGAGACATCAGATCTGCATAACTGATGGTTTTTTGGTCTTCGGTGAGCCGGGGGAACATGAATATGTGTTCGTTTTTCGAATTTGAGCTCTATCTGCAAAGGGCACTTTTCTTGCTAAAAGCAGTTTTTCCTAACAAATGCAAGATATAACATGGGCTATCTCCGTAAGGAGACATCAGATCTGCAAAACTCATGGTTTTTTCGTCTTTGGTGAGCCGGGGGAACATGAACACGTGTTTGTTTTTCGAAATTGAGCTCTATCTGCAAAGGGCACTTTTCTTGCTAAAAGCAGTTTTTCCTAACAAATGCAAATTATAACATGGGCTATCTCCGCAAGGAGACATCAGATCTGCAAAACTCATGGTTTTTTGGTCTTCGGTGAGCCGGGGGAACATGAATATGTGTTTGTTTTTCGAATTTGAGCTCTATCTGCAAAGGGCACTTTTCTTGCTAAGTTTTTCCTAACAAATGCAAGAGATAACATGGGCTATCTCCGCAAGGAGACATCAGATCTGCATAACTGATGGTTTTTTGGTCTTCGGTGAGCCGGGGGAACATGAATATGTGTTCGTTTTTTGAATTTGAGCTCTATCTGCAAAGGGCACTTTTCTTGCTAAAAGCAGCTTTTCCTAACAAATGCAAGATATAACATGGGCTATCTCCGTAAGGAGACATCAGATCTGCAAAACTCATGGTTTTTTCGTCTTTGGTGAGCCGGGGGAACATGAATACGTGTTTGTTTTTCGAATTTGAGCTCTATCTGCAAAGGGCACTTTTCATGCTTTAAGCAATTTTTCCTAACAAATGCAAGATATAACATGGGCTATCTCCGCAAGACATCAGATCTGTAAAACTCATGGTTTTTTGGTCTTCGGTGAGCCGGGGGAACATGAATATGTGTTTGTTTTTCGAATTTGAGCTCTATCTGCAAAGGGCACTTTTCTTGCTATAAGCAGTTTTTCCTAACAAATGCAAGATATAACATGGGCTATCTCCGCAAGGAGACATCAGAACTGCAAACCGCATGGTTTTTTGGTCTTCGGGGAGGTTGGGGAACATGAATACGTGTTTGGTTTTCGAATTTGAGCTCTATCTGCAAAGGGCACTTTTCATGCTATAAGCAGTTTTTCCTAAAAAATGCAAGATATAACATGGGCTATCTACGCAAGGAGACATCAGAACTGCAAAACGCATGGTTTTTTGATCTTCGGGGAGGTTGGGGAACATGAATACGTGTTTGTTTTTCGAATTTGAGCTCTATCTGCAAAGGGCACTTTTCATGCTATAAGCAGTTTTTCCTAACAAATGCAAGATATAACATGGGCTATCTCCGCAAAGAGACATCAGATCTGCAAAACTCATGGTTTTTTGGTCTTCGGTGAGCCGGGGGAAGATGAATATGTGTTTGTTTTTCGAAATTGAGCTCTACCTGCAAAGGGCACTTTTCTTGCTAAAAGCAGTTTTTCCTAACAAATGCAAGATATAACATGGGCTATCTCCGCAAGGAGACATCAGATCTGCAAAACTCATGGTTTTTTCATCTTCGGTGAGCCGGGGGACATGAATATGTGTTTGTTTTTCGAATTTGAGCTCTATCTGCAATGGGAACTTTTCATGCTATAAACAGTTTTTACTAACAAATGCAAGATATAACATGGGCTATCTCTGCAAGGAGACATCAGAACTGCAAAACGCATGGTTTTTTGGTCTTCGGTGAGCCGGGGGAACATGAATATGTGTTTGTTTTTCGAAATTGAGCTCTATCTGCAAAGGGCACTTATCTTGCAAAAAGCAGTTTTTCCTAACAAATGCAAGTTATAACATGGGCTATCTCCGCAAGGAGACATCAGATCTGCAAAACTCATGGTTTTTTGGTCTTCGGTGAGCCGGGGGAACATGAATATGTGTTTGTTTTTCGAATTTGAGCTCTATCTGCAAAGGGCACTTTTCTTGCTAAAAGCAGTTTTTCCTAACAAATGCAAGATATAACATGGGCTATCTCCGCAAGGAGACATCAGATCTGCATAACTGATGGTTTTTTGGTCTTCGGTGAGCCGGGGGAACATGAATATGTGTTCGATTTTCGAATTTGAGTATCTGCAAAGGGCACTTTTCTTGCTAAAAGCAGTTTTTCCTAACAAATGCAAGATATAACATGGGCTATCTCCGCAAGGAAACATCAGAACTGCAAAACACATGGTTTTTTGGTGTTCGGGGAGGTTGGGGAACATGAATACGTGTTTGTTTTTCGAATTTGAGCTCTATCTGCAAAGGGCACTTTTCATGCTTTAAGCAGTTTTTCCTAACAAATGCAAGATATAACATGGGCTATCTCCGCAAGGAGACATCAGATCTGTAAAACTCATGATTTTTTGGTCTTCGGTGAGCCAGGGGAACATGAATATGTGTTTGTTTTTCGAATTTGAGCTCTATCTGCAAAGGGCACTTTTCTTGCTATAAGCAGTTTTTCCTAACAAATGCAACATGGGCTATCTCCGCAAGGAGACATCAGATCTGCATAACTGATGGTTTTTTGGTCTTCGGTGAGCCGGGGGAACATGAATATGTGTTTGTGTTTCGAATTTGAGCTCTATGTGCAAAGGGCACTTTTCTTGCTAAAAGCAGTTTTTCCTAACAAATGCAAGATATAACATGGGCTATCTCCGCAAGGAGACATCAGATCTGCATAACTGATGGTTTTTTGGTCTTCGGTGAGCCGGGGGAACATGAATATGTGTTTGTTTTTCGAAATTGAGCTCTATCTGCAAAGGGCACTTTTCATGCTATAAGCAGTTTTTCCTAACAAATGCAAGATATAACATGGGCTATCTCCGCAAGGAGACATCAGATCTGTAAAACTCATGGTTTTTTGGTCTTCGGTGAGCCAGGGGAACATGAATATGTGTTCGTTTTTCGAATTTGAGCTCTATCTGCAAAGGGCACTTTTCTTGCTAAAAGCAGTTTTTCCTAACAAATGCAAGATATAACATGGGCTATCTCCGCAAGGAGACATGAGATCTGCATAACTGATGGGTTTTTGGTCTTCGGTGAGCCGGGGGAATATGAATATGTGTTTGTTTTTCGAATTTGATCTCTATCTGCAAAGGGCACTTTTCATGCTTTAAGCAGTTTTTCCTAACAAATGCAAGATATAACATGGGCTATCTCCGCAAGGAGACATCAGAACTGCAAAACGCATGGTTTTTTGGTCTTCGGGGAGGTTGGGGAACAAGAATACGTGTTTGTTTTTCGAATTTGAGCTCTATCTGCAAAGGGCACTTTTCATGCTATAAGCAGTTTTCCTAACAAATGCAAGATATAACATGGGCTATCTCCGCAAGGAGACATCAGATCTGTAAAACTCATGATTTTTTGGTCTTCGGTGAGCCGGGGGAACATGAATATGTGTTTGTTTTTCGAATTTGAGCTCTATCTGCAAAGGGCACTTTTCTTGCTATAAGCAGTTTTTCCTAACAAATGCAAGATATAACATGGGCTATCTCCGCAAGGAGACATCAGAACTGCAAAACGCATGGTTTTTTGGTCTTCGGGGAGGTTGGGGAACAAGAATACGTGTTTGTTTTTCGAATTTGAGCTCTATCTGCAAAGGGCACTTTTCATGCTATAAGCAGTTGTCCTAACAAATGCAAGATATAACATGGGCTATCTCCGCAAGGAGACATCAGATCTGTAAAACTCATGATTTTTTGGTCTTCGGTGAGCCGGGGGAACATGAATATGTGTTTGTTTTTCGAATTTGAGCTCTATCTGCAAAGGGCACTTTTCTTGCTAAAAGCAGTTTTTCCTAACAAATGCAAGATATAACATGGGCTATCTCCGTAAGGAGACATCAGATCTGCAAAACTCATGGTTTTTTCGTCTTCGGTGAGCCGGGGGAACATGAATATGTGTTTGTTTTTCGAATTTGAGCTCTATCTGCAAAGGGCACTTTTCTTGCTATAAGCAGTTTTTCCTAACAAATGCAAGATATAACATGGGCTATCTCCGCAAGGAGACATCAGATCTGTAAAACTCATGGTTTTTTGGTCTTCGGTGAGCCAGGGGAACATGAATATGTGTTTGTTTTTCGAATTTGAGCTCTATCTGCAAAGGGCACTTTTCTTGCTAAAAGCAGTTTTTCCTAACAAATGCAAGATATAACATGGGCTATCTCCACAAGGAGACATCAGATCTGCATAACTCATGGTTTTTTGGTCTTCGGTGAGCCGGGTGAACATGAATATGTGTTTGTTTTTCGAAATTGAGCTCTATCTGCAAAGGGCACTTTTCTTGCTAAAAGCAGTTTTTCCTAACAAATGCAAGTTATAACATGGGCTATCTCCGCAAGGAGACATCAGATCTGCAAAACTCATGGTTTTTTGGTCTTCGGTGAGCCGGGGGAACATGAATATGTTTTTGTTTTTCGAATTTGAGCTCTATCTGCAAAGGGCACTTTTCTTGCTATAAGCAGTTTTTCCTAACAAATGCAAGATATAACATGGGCTATCTCCGCAAGGAGACATCAGATCTGCATAACTGATGGGTTTTTGGTCTTCGGTGAGCCGGGGGAACATGAATATGTGTTTGTTTTTCGAATTTGAGCTCTATCTGCAAAGGGCACTTTTCATGCTTTAAGCAGTTTTTCCTAACAAATGCAAGATATAACATGGGCTATCTCCGCAAGGAGACATCAGATCTGTAAAACTCATGGTTTTTTGGTCTTCGGTGAGCCGGGGGAACATGAATGTGTGTTTGTTTTTCGAATTTGAGCTCTATCTGCAAAGGGCACTTTTCATGCTATAAGCAGTTTTTCCTAACAAATGCAAGATATAACATGGGCTATCTCCGCAAGGAGACATCAGATCTGCATAACTGATGGTTTTTTGGTCTTCAGTGAGCCGCGGGAACATGAATATGTGTTCGTTTTTCGAATTTGAGCTCTATCTGCAAAGGGAACTTTTCTTGCTATAAGCAGTTTTTCTTAACAAATGCAAGATATAACATGGGCTATGTGCGCAAGGAGACATCAGATCTGCATAACTGATGGATTTTTGGTCTTCGGTGAGCCGGGGGAAAATGAATATGTGTTTGTTTTTCGAATTTGTGCTCTATCTGCAAAGGGCACTTTTCTTGCTAAAAGCAGTTTTTCCTAACAAATGCAAGATATAACATGAGCTATCTGGGCAAGGAGATATCAGATCTGCATAACTCATGTTTTTTTGGTCTTCAGTGAGCCGGGGGAACATGAATATGTGTTTGTTTTTCGAATTTGAGCTCTATCTGCAAAGGGCACTTTTCTTGCTAAAAGCAGTTTTTACTAACAAATGCAAGATATAACATGGGCTATCTCCGCAAGGAGACGTCAGAACTGCAAAACGCATGGTTTTTTGGTCTTCGGGGAGGTTGGGGAACAAGAATACGTGTTTGTTTTTCGAATTTGAGCTCTATCTGCAAAGGGCACTTTTCATGCTATAAGCAGTTTTTCCTAACAAATGCAAGATATAACATGGGCTATATCTGCAAGGAGACATCAGATCTGTAAAACTCATGATTTTTTGGTCTTCGGTGAGCCGGGGGAACATGAATATGTGTTTGTTTTTCGAATTTGAGCTCTATCTGCAAAGGGCACTTTTCTTGCTATAAGGAGTTTTTCCGAACAAATGCAACATGGGCTATCTCCGCAAGGAGACATCAGATCTGCATAACTGATGGTTTTTTGGTCTTCGGTGAGCCGGGGGAACATGAATATGTGTTTGTTTTTCGAATTTGAGCTCTATCTGCAAAGGGCACTTTTCATGCTATAAGCAGTTTTTCCTAACAAATGCAAGATATAACATGGGCTATCTACGCAAGGAGACATCAGAACTGCAAAACGCATGGTTTTTTGGTCTTCGGTGAGCCGGGGGAACATGAATATGTGTTTGTTTTTCGAAATTGAGCTCTATCTGCAAAGGGCACTTTTCTTGCTAAAAGCAGTTTTTCCTAACAAATGCAAATTATAACATGGGCTATCTCCGTAAGGAGACATCAGATCTGCAAAACTCATGGTTTTTTCGTCTTTGGTGAGCCGGGGGAACATGAATACGTGTTTGTTTTTCGAATTTGAGCTCTATCTGCAAAGGGCACTTTTCATGCTTTAAGCAATTTTTCCTAACAAATGCAAGATATAACATGGGCTATCTCCGCAAGACATCAGATCTGTAAAACTCATGGTTTTTTGGTCTTCGGTGAGCCGGGGGAACATGAATATGTGTTTGTTTTTCGAATTTGAGCTCTATCTGCAAAGGGCACTTTTCTTGCTATAAGCAGTTTTTCCTAACAAATGCAAGATATAACATGGGCTATCTCCGCAAGGAGACATCAGAACTGCAAACCGCATGGTTTTTTGGTCTTCGGGGAGGTTGGGGAACATGAATACGTGTTTGGTTTTCGAATTTGAGCTCTATCTGCAAAGGGCACTTTTCATGCTATAAGCAGTTTTTCCTAAAAAATGCAAGATATAACATGGGCTATCTACGCAAGGAGACATCAGAACTGCAAAACGCATGGTTTTTTGATCTTCGGGGAGGTTGGGGAACATGAATACGTGTTTGTTTTTCGAATTTGAGCTCTATCTGCAAAGGGCACTTTTCATGCTATAAGCAGTTTTTCCTAACAAATGCAAGATATAACATGGGCTATCTCCGCAAAGAGACATCAGATCTGCAAAACTCATGGTTTTTTGGTCTTCGGTGAGCCGGGGGAAGATGAATATGTGTTTGTTTTTCGAAATTGAGCTCTACCTGCAAAGGGCACTTTTCTTGCTAAAAGCAGTTTTTCCTAACAAATGCAAGATATAACATGGGCTATCTCCGCAAGGAGACATCAGATCTGCAAAACTCATGGTTTTTTCATCTTCGGTGAGCCGGGGGACATGAATATGTGTTTGTTTTTCGAATTTGAGCTCTATCTGCAATGGGAACTTTTCATGCTATAAACAGTTTTTACTAACAAATGCAAGATATAACATGGGCTATCTCTGCAAGGAGACATCAGAACTGCAAAACGCATGGTTTTTTGGTCTTCGGTGAGCCGGGGGAACATGAATATGTGTTTGTTTTTCGAAATTGAGCTCTATCTGCAAAGGGCACTTATCTTGCAAAAAGCAGTTTTTCCTAACAAATGCAAGTTATAACATGGGCTATCTCCGCAAGGAGACATCAGATCTGCAAAACTCATGGTTTTTTGGTCTTCGGTGAGCCGGGGGAACATGAATATGTGTTTGTTTTTCGAATTTGAGCTCTATCTGCAAAGGGCACTTTTCTTGCTAAAAGCAGTTTTTCCTAACAAATGCAAGATATAACATGGGCTATCTCCGCAAGGAGACATCAGATCTGCATAACTGATGGGTTTTTGGTCTTCGGTGAGCCGGGGGAACATGAATATGTGTTTGTTTTTCGAATTTGAGCTCTATCTGCAAAGGGCACTTTTCATGCTTTAAGCAGTTTTTCCTAACAAATGCAAGATATAACATGGGCTATCTCCGCAAGGAGACATCAGATCTGTAAAACTCATGGTTTTTTGGTCTTCGGTGAGCCGGGGGAACATGAATGTGTGTTTGTTTTTCGAATTTGAGCTCTATCTGCAAAGGGAACTTTTCTTGCTATAAGCAGTTTTTCTTAACAAATGCAAGATATAACATGGGCTATGTGCGCAAGGAGACATCAGATCTGCATAACTGATGGATTTTTGGTCTTCGGTGAGCCGGGGGAAAATGAATATGTGTTTGTTTTTCGAATTTGTGCTCTATCTGCAAAGGGCACTTTTCTTGCTAAAAGCAGTTTTTCCTAACAAATGCAAGATATAACATGAGCTATCTGGGCAAGGAGATATCAGATCTGCATAACTCATGTTTTTTTGGTCTTCAGTGAGCCGGGGGAACATGAATATGTGTTTGTTTTTCGAATTTGAGCTCTATCTGCTAAGGGCACTTTTCTTGCTAAAAGCAGTTTTTCCTAACAAATGCAAGATATAACATGAGCTATCTGGGCAAGGAGATATCAGATCTGCATAACTCATGTTTTTTTGGTCTTCGGTGAGCCGGGGGAACATGAATATGTGTTCGTTTTTCGAATTTGAGCTCTATCTGCTAAGGGCACTTTTCTTGCTAAAAGCAGTTTTTCCTAACAAATGCAAGATATAACATGGGCTATCTCCGCAAGGAGACGTCAGAACTGCAAAACGCATGGTTTTTTGGTCTTCGGGGAGGTTGGGGAACAAGAATACGTGTTTGTTTTTCGAATTTGAGCTCTATCTGCAAAGGGCACTTTTCATGCTATAAGCAGTTTTTCCTAACAAATGCAAGATATAACATGGGCTATATCTGCAAGGAGACATCAGATCTGTAAAACTCATGATTTTTTGGTCTTCGGTGAGCCGGGGGAACATGAATATGTGTTTGTTTTTCGAATTTGAGCTCTATCTGCAAAGGGCACTTTTCTTGCTATAAGGAGTTTTTCCGAACAAATGCAACATGGGCTATCTCCGCAAGGAGACATCAGATCTGCATAACTGATGGTTTTTTGGTCTTCGGTGAGCCGGGGGAACATGAATATGTGTTTGTTTTTCGAATTTGAGCTCTATCTGCAAAGGGCACTTTTCATGCTATAAGCAGTTTTTCCTAACAAATGCAAGATATAACATGGGCTATCTACGCAAGGAGACATCAGAACTGCAAAACGCATGGTTTTTTGGTCTTCGGTGAGCCGGGGGAACATGAATATGTGTTTGTTTTTCGAAATTGAGCTCTATCTGCAAAGGGCACTTTTCTTGCTAAAAGCAGTTTTTCCTAACAAATGCAAATTATAACATGGGCTATCTCCGTAAGGAGACATCAGATCTGCAAAACTCATGGTTTTTTCGTCTTTGGTGAGCCGGGGGAACATGAATACGTGTTTGTTTTTCGAATTTGAGCTCTATCTGCAAAGGGCACTTTTCATGCTTTAAGCAATTTTTCCTAACAAATGCAAGATATAACATGGGCTATCTCCGCAAGACATCAGATCTGTAAAACTCATGGTTTTTTGGTCTTCGGTGAGCCGGGGGAACATGAATATGTGTTTGTTTTTCGAATTTGAGCTCTATCTGCAAAGGGCACTTTTCTTGCTATAAGCAGTTTTTCCTAACAAATGCAAGATATAACATGGGCTATCTCCGCAAGGAGACATCAGAACTGCAAACCGCATGGTTTTTTGGTCTTCGGGGAGGTTGGGGAACATGAATACGTGTTTGGTTTTCGAATTTGAGCTCTATCTGCAAAGGGCACTTTTCATGCTATAAGCAGTTTTTCCTAAAAAATGCAAGATATAACATGGGCTATCTACGCAAGGAGACATCAGAACTGCAAAACGCATGGTTTTTTGATCTTCGGGGAGGTTGGGGAACATGAATACGTGTTTGTTTTTCGAATTTGAGCTCTATCTGCAAAGGGCACTTTTCATGCTATAAGCAGTTTTTCCTAACAAATGCAAGATATAACATGGGCTATCTCCGCAAAGAGACATCAGATCTGCAAAACTCATGGTTTTTTGGTCTTCGGTGAGCCGGGGGAAGATGAATATGTGTTTGTTTTTCGAAATTGAGCTCTACCTGCAAAGGGCACTTTTCTTGCTAAAAGCAGTTTTTCCTAACAAATGCAAGATATAACATGGGCTATCTCCGCAAGGAGACATCAGATCTGCAAAACTCATGGTTTTTTCATCTTCGGTGAGCCGGGGGACATGAATATGTGTTTGTTTTTCGAATTTGAGCTCTATCTGCAATGGGAACTTTTCATGCTATAAACAGTTTTTACTAACAAATGCAAGATATAACATGGGCTATCTCTGCAAGGAGACATCAGAACTGCAAAAAGCATGGTTTTTTGGTCTTCGGTGAGCCGGGGGAACATGAATATGTGTTTGTTTTTCGAAATTGAGCTCTATCTGCAAAGGGCACTTATCTTGCAAAAAGCAGTTTTTCCTAACAAATGCAAGTTATAACATGGGCTATCTCCGCAAGGAGACATCAGATCTGCAAAACTCATGGTTTTTTGGTCTTCGGTGAGCCGGGGGAACATGAATATGTGTTTGTTTTTCGAATTTGAGCTCTATCTGCAAAGGGCACTTTTCTTGCTAAAAGCAGTTTTTCCTAACAAATGCAAGATATAACATGGGCTATCTCCGCAAGGAGACATCAGATCTGCATAACTGATGGGTTTTTGGTCTTCGGTGAGCCGGGGGAACATGAATATGTGTTTGTTTTTCGAATTTGAGCTCTATCTGCAAAGGGCACTTTTCATGCTTTAAGCAGTTTTTCCTAACAAATGCAAGATATAACATGGGCTATCTCCGCAAGGAGACATCAGATCTGTAAAACTCATGGTTTTTTGGTCTTCGGTGAGCCGGGGGAACATGAATGTGTGTTTGTTTTTCGAATTTGAGCTCTATCTGCAAAGGGCACTTTTCATGCTATAAGCAGTTTTTCCTAACAAATGCAAGATATAACATGGGCTATCTCCGCAAGGAGACATCAGATCTGCATAACTGATGGTTTTTTGGTCTTCAGTGAGCCGCGGGAACATGAATATGTGTTCGTTTTTCGAATTTGAGCTCTATCTGCAAAGGGAACTTTTCTTGCTATAAGCAGTTTTTCTTAACAAATGCAAGATATAACATGGGCTATGTGCGCAAGGAGACATCAGATCTGCATAACTGATGGATTTTTGGTCTTCGGTGAGCCGGGGGAAAATGAATATGTGTTTGTTTTTCGAATTTGTGCTCTATCTGCAAAGGGCACTTTTCTTGCTAAAAGCAGTTTTTCCTAACAAATGCAAGATATAACATGAGCTATCTGGGCAAGGAGATATCAGATCTGCATAACTCATGTTTTTTTGGTCTTCAGTGAGCCGGGGGAACATGAATATGTGTTTGTTTTTCGAATTTGAGCTCTATCTGCTAAGGGCACTTTTCTTGCTAAAAGCAGTTTTTCCTAACAAATGCAAGATATAACATAAGCTATCTGGGCAAGGAGATATCAGATCTGCATAACTCATGTTTTTTTGGTCTTCGGTGAGCCGGGGGAACATGAATATGTGTTCGTTTTTCGAATTTGAGCTCTATCTGCTAAGGGCACTTTTCTTGCTAAAAGCAGTTTTTCCTAACAAATGCAAGATATAACATGGGCTATCTCCGCAAGGAGACGTCAGAACTGCAAAACGCATGGTTTTTTGGTCTTCGGGGAGGTTGGGGAACAAGAATACGTGTTTGTTTTTCGAATTTGAGCTCTATCTGCAAAGGGCACTTTTCATGCTATAAGCAGTTTTTCCTAACAAATGCAAGATATAACATGGGCTATATCTGCAAGGAGACATCAGATCTGTAAAACTCATGATTTTTTGGTCTTCGGTGAGCCGGGGGAACATGAATATGTGTTTGTTTTTCGAATTTGAGCTCTATCTGCAAAGGGCACTTTTCTTGCTATAAGGAGTTTTTCCGAACAAATGCAACATGGGCTATCTCCGCAAGGAGACATCAGATCTGCATAACTGATGGTTTTTTGGTCTTCGGTGAGCCGGGGGAACATGAATATGTGTTTGTTTTTCGAATTTGAGCTCTATCTGCAAAGGGCACTTTTCATGCTATAAGCAGTTTTTCCTAACAAATGCAAGATATAACATGGGCTATCTACGCAAGGAGACATCAGAACTGCAAAACGCATGGTTTTTTGGTCTTCGGTGAGCCGGGGGAACATGAATATGTGTTTGTTTTTCGAAATTGAGCTCTATCTGCAAAGGGCACTTTTCTTGCTAAAAGCAGTTTTTCCTAACAAATGCAAATTATAACATGGGCTATCTCCGCAAGGAGACATCAGATCTGCATAACTGATGGTTTTTTGGTCTTCAGTGAGCCGGGGGAACATGAATATGTGTTCGTTTTTCGAATTTGAGCTCTATCTGCAAAGGGCACTTTTCTTGCTAAAAGCAGTTTTTCCTAACAAATGCAAGATATAACATGGGCTATCTCCGTAAGGAGACATCAGATCTGCAAAACTCATGGTTTTTTCGTCTTTGGTGAGCCGGGGGAACATGAACACGTGTTTGTTTTTCGAAATTGAGCTCTATCTGCAAAGGGCACTTTTCTTGCTAAAAGCAGTTTTTCCTAACAAATGCAAATTATAACATGGGCTATCTCCGCAAGGAGACATCAGATCTGCAAAACTCATGGTTTTTTGGTCTTCGGTGAGCCGGGGGAACATGAATATGTGTTTGTTTTTCGAATTTGAGCTCTATCTGCAAAAGGCACTTTTCTTGCTAAGTTTTTCCTAACAAATGCAAGAGATAACATGGGCTATCTCCGCAAGGAGACATCAGATCTGCATAACTGATGGTTTTTTGGTCTTCGGTGAGCCGGGGGAACATGAATATGTGTTCGTTTTTTGAATTTGAGCTCTATCTGCAAAGGGCACTTTTCTTGCTTAAAGCAGCTTTTCCTAACAAATGCAAGATATAACATGGGCTATCTCCGTAAGGAGACATCAGATCTGCAAAACTCATGGTTTTTTCGTCTTTGGTGAGCCGGGGGAACATGAATACGTGTTTGTTTTTCGAATTTGAGCTCTATCTGCAAAGGGCACTTTTCATGCTTTAAGCAATTTTTCCTAACAAATGCAAGATATAACATGGGCTATCTCCGCAAGACATCAGATCTGTAAAACTCATGGTTTTTTGGTCTTCGGTGAGCCGGGGGAACATGAATATGTGTTTGTTTTTCGAATTTGAGCTCTATCTGCAAAGGGCACTTTTCTTGCTATAAGCAGTTTTTCCTAACAAATGCAAGATATAACATGGGCTATCTCCGCAAGGAGACATCAGAACTGCAAACCGCATGGTTTTTTGGTCTTCGGGGAGGTTGGGGAACATGAATACGTGTTTGGTTTTCGAATTTGAGCTCTATCTGCAAAGGGCACTTTTCATGCTATAAGCAGTTTTTCCTAAAAAATGCAAGATATAACATGGGCTATCTACGCAAGGAGACATCAGAACTGCAAAACGCATGGTTTTTTGATCTTCGGGGAGGTTGGGGAACATGAATACGTGTTTGTTTTTCGAATTTGAGCTCTATCTGCAAAGGGCACTTTTCATGCTATAAGCAGTTTTTCCTAACAAATGCAAGATATAACATGGGCTATCTCCGCAAAGAGACATCAGATCTGCAAAACTCATGGTTTTTTGGTCTTCGGTGAGCCGGGGGAAGATGAATATGTGTTTGTTTTTCGAAATTGAGCTCTACCTGCAAAGGGCACTTTTCTTGCTAAAAGCAGTTTTTCCTAACAAATGCAAGATATAACATGGGCTATCTCCGCAAGGAGACATCAGATCTGCAAAACTCATGGTTTTTTCATCTTCGGTGAGCCGGGGGACATGAATATGTGTTTGTTTTTCGAATTTGAGCTCTATCTGCAATGGGAACTTTTCATGCTATAAACAGTTTTTACTAACAAATGCAAGATATAACATGGGCTATCTCTGCAAGGAGACATCAGAACTGCAAAACGCATGGTTTTTTGGTCTTCGGTGAGCCGGGGGAACATGAATATGTGTTTGTTTTTCGAAATTGAGCTCTATCTGCAAAGGGCACTTATCTTGCAAAAAGCAGTTTTTCCTAACAAATGCAAGTTATAACATGGGCTATCTCCGCAAGGAGACATCAGATCTGCAAAACTCATGGTTTTTTGGTCTTCGGTGAGCCGGGGGAACATGAATATGTGTTTGTTTTTCGAATTTGAGCTCTATCTGCAAAGGGCACTTTTCTTGCTAAAAGCAGTTTTTCCTAACAAATGCAAGATATAACATGGGCTATCTCCGCAAGGAGACATCAGATCTGCATAACTGATGGTTTTTTGGTCTTCGGTGAGCCGGGGGAACATGAATATGTGTTCGATTTTCGAATTTGAGTATCTGCAAAGGGCACTTTTCTTGCTAAAAGCAGTTTTTCCTAACAAATGCAAGATATAACATGGGCTATCTCCGCAAGGAAACATCAGAACTGCAAAACACATGGTTTTTTGGTGTTCGGGGAGGTTGGGGAACATGAATACGTGTTTGTTTTTCGAATTTGAGCTCTATCTGCAAAGGGCACTTTTCATGCTTTAAGCAGTTTTTCCTAACAAATGCAAGATATAACATGGGCTATCTCCGCAAGGAGACATCAGATCTGTAAAACTCATGATTTTTTGGTCTTCGGTGAGCCAGGGGAACATGAATATGTGTTTGTTTTTCGAATTTGAGCTCTATCTGCAAAGGGCACTTTTCTTGCTATAAGCAGTTTTTCCTAACAAATGCAACATGGGCTATCTCCGCAAGGAGACATCAGATCTGCATAACTGATGGTTTTTTGGTCTTCGGTGAGCCGGGGGAACATGAATATGTGTTTGTGTTTCGAATTTGAGCTCTATGTGCAAAGGGCACTTTTCTTGCTAAAAGCAGTTTTTCCTAACAAATGCAAGATATAACATGGGCTATCTCCGCAAGGAGACATCAGATCTGCATAACTGATGGTTTTTTGGTCTTCGGTGAGCCGGGGGAACATGAATATGTGTTTGTTTTTCGAAATTGAGCTCTATCTGCAAAGGGCACTTTTCATGCTATAAGCAGTTTTTCCTAACAAATGCAAGATATAACATGGGCTATCTCCGCAAGGAGACATCAGATCTGTAAAACTCATGGTTTTTTGGTCTTCGGTGAGCCAGGGGAACATGAATATGTGTTCGTTTTTCGAATTTGAGCTCTATCTGCAAAGGGCACTTTTCTTGCTAAAAGCAGTTTTTCCTAACAAATGCAAGATATAACATGGGCTATCTCCGCAAGGAGACATGAGATCTGCATAACTGATGGGTTTTTGGTCTTCGGTGAGCCGGGGGAATATGAATATGTGTTTGTTTTTCGAATTTGATCTCTATCTGCAAAGGGCACTTTTCATGCTTTAAGCAGTTTTTCCTAACAAATGCAAGATATAACATGGGCTATCTCCGCAAGGAGACATCAGAACTGCAAAACGCATGGTTTTTTGGTCTTCGGGGAGGTTGGGGAACAAGAATACGTGTTTGTTTTTCGAATTTGAGCTCTATCTGCAAAGGGCACTTTTCATGCTATAAGCAGTTTTCCTAACAAATGCAAGATATAACATGGGCTATCTCCGCAAGGAGACATCAGATCTGTAAAACTCATGATTTTTTGGTCTTCGGTGAGCCGGGGGAACATGAATATGTGTTTGTTTTTCGAATTTGAGCTCTATCTGCAAAGGGCACTTTTCTTGCTATAAGCAGTTTTTCCTAACAAATGCAAGATATAACATGGGCAATCTCCGCAAGGAGACATCAGAACTGCAAAACGCATGGTTTTTTGGTCTTCGGGGAGGTTGGGGAACAAGAATACGTGTTTGTTTTTCGAATTTGAGCTCTATCTGCAAAGGGCACTTTTCATGCTATAAGCAGTTTTCCTAACAAATGCAAGATATAACATGGGCTATCTCCGCAAGGAGACATCAGATCTGTAAAACTCATGATTTTTTGGTCTTCGGTGAGCCGGGGGAACATGAATATGTGTTTGTTTTTCGAATTTGAGCTCTATCTGCAAAGGGCACTTTTCTTGCTAAAAGCAGTTTTTCCTAACAAATGCAAGATATAACATGGGCTATCTCCGTAAGGAGACATCAGATCTGCAAAACTCATGGTTTTTTCGTCTTCGGTGAGCCGGGGGAACATGAATATGTGTTTGTTTTTCGAAATTGAGCTCTATCTGGAAAGGGCACTTTTCTTGCTAAAAGCAGTTTTTCCTAACAAATGCAAGTTATAACATGGGCTATCTCCGCAAGGAGACATCAGATCTGTAAAACTCATGGTTTTTTGGTCTTCGGTGAGCCAGGGGAACATGAATATGTGTTTGTTTTTCGAATTTGAGCTGTATCTGCAAAGGGCACTTTTCTTGCTAAAAGCAGTTTTTCCTAACAAATGCAAGATATAACATGGGCTATCTCCACAAGGAGACATCAGATCTGCATAACTCATGGTTTTTTGGTCTTCGGTGAGCCGGGTGAACATGAATATGTGTTTGTTTTTCGAAATTGAGCTCTATCTGCAAAGGGCACTTTTCTTGCTAAAAGCAGTTTTTCCTAACAAATGCAAGTTATAACATGGGCTATCTCCGCAAGGAGACATCAGATCTGCAAAACTCATGGTTTTTTGGTCTTCGGTGAGCCGGGGGAACATGAATATGTTTTTGTTTTTCGAATTTGAGCTCTATCTGCAAAGGGCACTTTTCTTGCTATAAGCAGTTTTTCCTAACAAATGCAAGATATAACATGGGCTATCTCCGCAAGGAGACATCAGATCTGTAAAACTCATGGTTTTTTGGTCTTCGGTGAGCCGGGGGAACATGAATGTGTGTTTGTTTTTCGAATTTGAGCTCTATCTGCAAAGGGCACTTTTCATGCTATAAGCAGTTTTTCCTAACAAATGCAAGATATAACATGGGCTATCTCCGCAAGGAGACATCAGATCTGCATAACTGATGGTTTTTTGGTCTTCAGTGAGCCGCGGGAACATGAATATGTGTTCGTTTTTCGAATTTGAGCTCTATCTGCAAAGGGAACTTTTCTTGCTATAAGCAGTTTTTCTTAACAAATGCAAGATATAACATGGGCTATGTGCGCAAGGAGACATCAGATCTGCATAACTGATGGATTTTTGGTCTTCGGTGAGCCGGGGGAAAATGAATATGTGTTTGTTTTTCGAATTTGAGCTCTATCTGCAAAGGGCACTTTTCTTGCTAAAAGCAGTTTTTCCTAACAAATGCAAGATATAACATGAGCTATCTGGGCAAGGAGATATCAGATCTGCATAACTCATGTTTTTTTGGTCTTCAGTGAGCCGGGGGAACATGAATATGTGTTTGTTTTTCGAATTTGAGCTCTATCTGCAAAGGGCACTTTTCTTGCTAAAAGCAGTTTTTACTAACAAATGCAAGATATAACATGGGCTATCTCCGCAAGGAGACGTCAGAACTGCAAAACGCATGGTTTTTTGGTCTTCGGGGAGGTTGGGGAACAAGAATACGTGTTTGTTTTTCGAATTTGAGCTCTATCTGCAAAGGGCACTTTTCATGCTATAAGCAGTTTTTCCTAACAAATGCAAGATATAACATGGGCTATATCTGCAAGGAGACATCAGATCTGTAAAACTCATGATTTTTTGGTCTTCGGTGAGCCGGGGGAACATGAATATGTGTTTGTTTTTCGAATTTGAGCTCTATCTGCAAAGGGCACTTTTCTTGCTATAAGGAGTTTTTCCGAACAAATGCAACATGGGCTATCTCCGCAAGGAGACATCAGATCTGCATAACTGATGGTTTTTTGGTCTTCGGTGAGCCGGGGGAACATGAATATGTGTTTGTTTTTCGAAATTGAGCTCTATCTGCAAAGGGCACTTTTCATGCTATAAGCAGTTTTTCCTAACAAATGCAAGATATAACATGGGCTATCTACGCAAGGAGACATCAGAACTGCAAAACGCATGGTTTTTTGGTCTTCGGTGAGCCGGGGGAACATGAATATGTGTTTGTTTTTCGAAATTGAGCTCTATCTGCAAAGGGCACTTTTCTTGCTAAAAGCAGTTTTTCCTAACAAATGCAAATTATAACATGGGCTATCTCCGCAAGGAGACATCAGATCTGCATAACTGATGGTTTTTTGGTCTTCGGTGAGCCGGGGAAACATGAATATGTGTTCGTTTTTCGAATTTGAGCTCTATCTGCAAAGGGCACTTTTCTTGCTAAAAGCAGTTTTTCCTAACAAATGCAAGATATAACATGGGCTATCTCCGTAAGGAGACATCAGATCTGCAAAACTCATGGTTTTTTCGTCTTTGGTGAGCCGGGGGAACATGAACACGTGTTTCTTTTTCGAAATTGAGCTCTATCTGCAAAGGGCACTTTTCTTGCTAAAAGCAGTTTTTCCTAACAAATGCAAATTATAACATGGGCTATCTCCGCAAGGAGACATCAGATCTGCAAAACTCATGGTTTTTTGGTCTTCGGTGAGCCGGGGGAACATGAATATGTGTTTGTTTTTCGAATTTGAGCTCTATCTGCAAAGGGCACTTTTCTTGCTAAGTTTTTCCTAACAAATGCAAGAGATAACATGGGCTATCTCCGCAAGGAGACATCAGATCTGCATAACTGATGGTTTTTTGGTCTTCGGTGAGCCGGGGGAACATGAATATGTGTTCGTTTTTTGAATTTGAGCTCTATCTGCAAAGGGCACTTTTCTTGCTAAAAGCAGCTTTTCCTAACAAATGCAAGATATAACATGGGCTATCTCCGTAAGGAGACATCAGATCTGCAAAACTCATGGTTTTTTCGTCTTTGGTGAGCCGGGGGAACATGAATACGTGTTTGTTTTTCGAATTTGAGCTCTATCTGCAAAGGGCCCTTTTCATGCTTTAAGCAATTTTTCCTAACAAATGCAAGATATAACATGGGCTATCTCCGCAAGACATCAGATCTGTAAAACTCATGGTTTTTTGGTCTTCGGTGAGCCGGGGGAACATGAATATGTGTTTGTTTTTCGAATTTGAGCTCTATCTGCAAAGGGCACTTTTCTTGCTATAAGCAGTTTTTCCTAACAAATGCAAGATATAACATGGGCTATCTCCGCAAGGAGACATCAGAACTGCAAACCGCATGGTTTTTTGGTCTTCGGGGAGGTTGGGGAACATGAATACGTGTTTGGTTTTCGAATTTGAGCTCTATCTGCAAAGGGCACTTTTCATGCTATAAGCAGTTTTTCCTAACAAATGCAAGATATAACATGGGCTATCTCTGCAAGGAGACATCAGAACTGCAAAACGCATGGTTTTTTGGTCTTCGGTGAGCCGGGGGAACATGAATATGTGTTTGTTTTTCGAAATTGAGCTCTATCTGCAAAGGGCACTTATCTTGCAAAAAGCAGTTTTTCCTAACAAATGCAAGTTATAACATGGGCTATCTCCGCAAGGAGACATCAGATCTGCAAAACTCATGGTTTTTTGGTCTTCGGTGAGCCGGGGGAACATGAATATGTGTTTGTTTTTCGAATTTGAGCTCTATCTGCAAAGGGCACTTTTCTTGCTAAAAGCAGTTTTTCCTAACAAATGCAAGATATAACATGGGCTATCTCCGCAAGGAGACATCAGATCTGCATAACTGATGGTTTTTTGGTCTTCGGTGAGCCGGGGGAACATGAATATGTGTTCGATTTTCGAATTTGAGTATCTGCAAAGGGCACTTTTCTTGCTAAAAGCAGTTTTTCCTAACAAATGCAAGATATAACATGGGCTATCTCCGCAAGGAAACATCAGAACTGCAAAACACATGGTTTTTTGGTGTTCGGGGAGGTTGGGGAACATGAATACGTGTTTGTTTTTCGAATTTGAGCTCTATCTGCAAAGGGCACTTTTCATGCTTTAAGCAGTTTTTCCTAACAAATGCAAGATATAACATGGGCTATCTCCGCAAGGAGACATCAGATCTGTAAAACTCATGATTTTTTGGTCTTCGGTGAGCCAGGGGAACATGAATATGTGTTTGTTTTTCGAATTTGAGCTCTATCTGCAAAGGGCACTTTTCTTGCTATAAGCAGTTTTTCCTAACAAATGCAACATGGGCTATCTCCGCAAGGAGACATCAGATCTGCATAACTGATGGTTTTTTGGTCTTCGGTGAGCCGGGGGAACATGAATATGTGTTTGTGTTTCGAATTTGAGCTCTATGTGCAAAGGGCACTTTTCTTGCTAAAAGCAGTTTTTCCTAACAAATGCAAGATATAACATGGGCTATCTCCGCAAGGAGACATCAGATCTGCATAACTGATGGTTTTTTGGTCTTCGGTGAGCCGGGGGAACATGAATATGTGTTTGTTTTTCGAAATTGAGCTCTATCTGCAAAGGGCACTTTTCATGCTATAAGCAGTTTTTCCTAACAAATGCAAGATATAACATGGGCTATCTCCGCAAGGAGACATCAGATCTGTAAAACTCATGGTTTTTTGGTCTTCGGTGAGCCAGGGGAACATGAATATGTGTTCGTTTTTCGAATTTGAGCTCTATCTGCAAAGGGCACTTTTCTTGCTAAAAGCAGTTTTTCCTAACAAATGCAAGATATAACATGGGCTATCTCCGCAAGGAGACATGAGATCTGCATAACTGATGGGTTTTTGGTCTTCGGTGAGCCGGGGGAATATGAATATGTGTTTGTTTTTCGAATTTGATCTCTATCTGCAAAGGGCACTTTTCATGCTTTAAGCAGTTTTTCCTAACAAATGCAAGATATAACATGGGCTATCTCCGCAAGGAGACATCAGAACTGCAAAACGCATGGTTTTTTGGTCTTCGGGGAGGTTGGGGAACAAGAATACGTGTTTGTTTTTCGAATTTGAGCTCTATCTGCAAAGGGCACTTTTCATGCTATAAGCAGTTTTCCTAACAAATGCAAGATATAACATGGGCTATCTCCGCAAGGAGACATCAGATCTGTAAAACTCATGATTTTTTGGTCTTCGGTGAGCCGGGGGAACATGAATATGTGTTTGTTTTTCGAATTTGAGCTCTATCTGCAAAGGGCACTTTTCTTGCTATAAGCAGTTTTTCCTAACAAATGCAAGATATAACATGGGCAATCTCCGCAAGGAGACATCAGAACTGCAAAACGCATGGTTTTTTGGTCTTCGGGGAGGTTGGGGAACAAGAATACGTGTTTGTTTTTCGAATTTGAGCTCTATCTGCAAAGGGCACTTTTCATGCTATAAGCAGTTTTCCTAACAAATGCAAGATATAACATGGGCTATCTCCGCAAGGAGACATCAGATCTGTAAAACTCATGATTTTTTGGTCTTCGGTGAGCCGGGGGAACATGAATATGTGTTTGTTTTTCGAATTTGAGCTCTATCTGCAAAGGGCACTTTTCTTGCTAAAAGCAGTTTTTCCTAACAAATGCAAGATATAACATGGGCTATCTCCGTAAGGAGACATCAGATCTGCAAAACTCATGGTTTTTTCGTCTTCGGTGAGCCGGGGGAACATGAATATGTGTTTGTTTTTCGAAATTGAGCTCTATCTGGAAAGGGCACTTTTCTTGCTAAAAGCAGTTTTTCCTAACAAATGCAAGTTATAACATGGGCTATCTCCGCAAGGAGACATCAGATCTGTAAAACTCATGGTTTTTTGGTCTTCGGTGAGCCAGGGGAACATGAATATGTGTTTGTTTTTCGAATTTGAGCTGTATCTGCAAAGGGCACTTTTCTTGCTAAAAGCAGTTTTTCCTAACAAATGCAAGATATAACATGGGCTATCTCCACAAGGAGACATCAGATCTGCATAACTCATGGTTTTTTGGTCTTCGGTGAGCCGGGTGAACATGAATATGTGTTTGTTTTTCGAAATTGAGCTCTATCTGCAAAGGGCACTTTTCTTGCTAAAAGCAGTTTTTCCTAACAAATGCAAGTTATAACATGGGCTATCTCCGCAAGGAGACATCAGATCTGCAAAACTCATGGTTTTTTGGTCTTCGGTGAGCCGGGGGAACATGAATATGTTTTTGTTTTTCGAATTTGAGCTCTATCTGCAAAGGGCACTTTTCTTGCTATAAGCAGTTTTTCCTAACAAATGCAAGATATAACATGGGCTATCTCCGCAAGGAGACATCAGATCTGTAAAACTCATGGTTTTTTGGTCTTCGGTGAGCCGGGGGAACATGAATGTGTGTTTGTTTTTCGAATTTGAGCTCTATCTGCAAAGGGCACTTTTCATGCTATAAGCAGTTTTTCCTAACAAATGCAAGATATAACATGGGCTATCTCCGCAAGGAGACATCAGATCTGCATAACTGATGGTTTTTTGGTCTTCAGTGAGCCGCGGGAACATGAATATGTGTTCGTTTTTCGAATTTGAGCTCTATCTGCAAAGGGAACTTTTCTTGCTATAAGCAGTTTTTCTTAACAAATGCAAGATATAACATGGGCTATGTGCGCAAGGAGACATCAGATCTGCATAACTGATGGATTTTTGGTCTTCGGTGAGCCGGGGGAAAATGAATATGTGTTTGTTTTTCGAATTTGAGCTCTATCTGCAAAGGGCACTTTTCTTGCTAAAAGCAGTTTTTCCTAACAAATGCAAGATATAACATGAGCTATCTGGGCAAGGAGATATCAGATCTGCATAACTCATGTTTTTTTGGTCTTCAGTGAGCCGGGGGAACATGAATATGTGTTTGTTTTTCGAATTTGAGCTCTATCTGCAAAGGGCACTTTTCTTGCTAAAAGCAGTTTTTACTAACAAATGCAAGATATAACATGGGCTATCTCCGCAAGGAGACGTCAGAACTGCAAAACGCATGGTTTTTTGGTCTTCGGGGAGGTTGGGGAACAAGAATACGTGTTTGTTTTTCGAATTTGAGCTCTATCTGCAAAGGGCACTTTTCATGCTATAAGCAGTTTTTCCTAACAAATGCAAGATATAACATGGGCTATATCTGCAAGGAGACATCAGATCTGTAAAACTCATGATTTTTTGGTCTTCGGTGAGCCGGGGGAACATGAATATGTGTTTGTTTTTCGAATTTGAGCTCTATCTGCAAAGGGCACTTTTCTTGCTATAAGGAGTTTTTCCGAACAAATGCAACATGGGCTATCTCCGCAAGGAGACATCAGATCTGCATAACTGATGGTTTTTTGGTCTTCGGTGAGCCGGGGGAACATGAATATGTGTTTGTTTTTCGAAATTGAGCTCTATCTGCAAAGGGCACTTTTCATGCTATAAGCAGTTTTTCCTAACAAATGCAAGATATAACATGGGCTATCTACGCAAGGAGACATCAGAACTGCAAAACGCATGGTTTTTTGGTCTTCGGTGAGCCGGGGGAACATGAATATGTGTTTGTTTTTCGAAATTGAGCTCTATCTGCAAAGGGCACTTTTCTTGCTAAAAGCAGTTTTTCCTAACAAATGCAAATTATAACATGGGCTATCTCCGCAAGGAGACATCAGATCTGCATAACTGATGGTTTTTTGGTCTTCGGTGAGCCGGGGAAACATGAATATGTGTTCGTTTTTCGAATTTGAGCTCTATCTGCAAAGGGCACTTTTCTTGCTAAAAGCAGTTTTTCCTAACAAATGCAAGATATAACATGGGCTATCTCCGTAAGGAGACATCAGATCTGCAAAACTCATGGTTTTTTCGTCTTTGGTGAGCCGGGGGAACATGAACACGTGTTTCTTTTTCGAAATTGAGCTCTATCTGCAAAGGGCACTTTTCTTGCTAAAAGCAGTTTTTCCTAACAAATGCAAATTATAACATGGGCTATCTCCGCAAGGAGACATCAGATCTGCAAAACTCATGGTTTTTTGGTCTTCGGTGAGCCGGGGGAACATGAATATGTGTTTGTTTTTCGAATTTGAGCTCTATCTGCAAAGGGCACTTTTCTTGCTAAGTTTTTCCTAACAAATGCAAGAGATAACATGGGCTATCTCCGCAAGGAGACATCAGATCTGCATAACTGATGGTTTTTTGGTCTTCGGTGAGCCGGGGGAACATGAATATGTGTTCGTTTTTTGAATTTGAGCTCTATCTGCAAAGGGCACTTTTCTTGCTAAAAGCAGCTTTTCCTAACAAATGCAAGATATAACATGGGCTATCTCCGTAAGGAGACATCAGATCTGCAAAACTCATGGTTTTTTCGTCTTTGGTGAGCCGGGGGAACATGAATACGTGTTTGTTTTTCGAATTTGAGCTCTATCTGCAAAGGGCCCTTTTCATGCTTTAAGCAATTTTTCCTAACAAATGCAAGATATAACATGGGCTATCTCCGCAAGACATCAGATCTGTAAAACTCATGGTTTTTTGGTCTTCGGTGAGCCGGGGGAACATGAATATGTGTTTGTTTTTCGAATTTGAGCTCTATCTGCAAAGGGCACTTTTCTTGCTATAAGCAGTTTTTCCTAACAAATGCAAGATATAACATGGGCTATCTCCGCAAGGAGACATCAGAACTGCAAACCGCATGGTTTTTTGGTCTTCGGGGAGGTTGGGGAACATGAATACGTGTTTGGTTTTCGAATTTGAGCTCTATCTGCAAAGGGCACTTTTCATGCTATAAGCAGTTTTTCCTAACAAATGCAAGATATAACATGGGCTATCTCCGCAAAGAGACATCAGATCTGCAAAACTCATGGTTTTTTGGTCTTCGGTGAGCCGGGGGAACATGAATATGTGTTTGTTTTTCGAATTTGAGCTCTATCTGCAAAGGGCACTTTTCTTGCTATAAGCAGTTTTTCCTAACAAATGCAAGATATAACATGGGCTATCTACGCAAGGAGATATCAGAACTGCAAAACGCATGGTTTTTTGATCTTCGGGGAGGTTGGGGAACATGAATACGTGTTTGTTTTTCGAATGTGAGCTCTATCTGCAAAGGGCACTTTTCATGCTATAAGCAGTTTTTCCTAACAAATGCAAGATATAACATGGGCTATCTCCGCAAAGAGACATCAGATCTGCAAAACTCATGGTTTTTTGGTCTTCGGTGAGCCGGGGGAAGATGAATATGTGTTTGTTTTTCGAAATTGAGCTCTACCTGCAAAGGGCACTTTTCTTGCTAAAAGCAGTTTTTCCTAACAAATGCAAGATATAACATGGGCTATCTCCGCAAGGAGACATCAGATCTGCAAAACTCATGGTTTTTTCATCTTCGGTGAGCCGGGGGACATGAATATGTGTTTGTTTTTCGAATTTGAGCTCTATCTGCAATGGGAACTTTTCATGCTATAAACAGTTTTTACTAACAAATGCAAGATATAACATGGGCTATCTCTGCAAGGAGACATCAGAACTGCAAAACGCATGGTTTTTTGGTCTTCGGTGAGCCGGGGGAACATGAATATGTGTTTGTTTTTCGAAATTGAGCTCTATCTGCAAAGGGCACTTATCTTGCAAAAAGCAGTTTTTCCTAACAAATGCAAGTTATAACATGGGCTATCTCCGCAAGGAGACATCAGATCTGCAAAACTCATGGTTTTTTGGTCTTCGGTGAGCCGGGGGAACATGAATATGTGTTTGTTTTTCGAATTTGAGCTCTATCTGCAAAGGGCACTTTTCTTGCTAAAAGCAGTTTTTCCTAACAAATGCAAGATATAACATGGGCTATCTCCGTAAGGAGACATCAGATCTGCAAAACTCATGGTTTTTTCGTCTTTGGTGAGCCGGGGGAACATGAACACGTGTTTCTTTTTCGAAATTGAGCTCTATCTGCAAAGGGCACTTTTCTTGCTAAAAGCAGTTTTTCCTAACAAATGCAAATTATAACATGGGCTATCTCCGCAAGGAGACATCAGATCTGCAAAACTCATGGTTTTTTGGTCTTCGGTGAGCCGGGGGAACATGAATATGTGTTTGTTTTTCGAATTTGAGCTCTATCTGCAAAGGGCACTTTTCTTGCTAAGTTTTTCCTAACAAATGCAAGAGATAACATGGGCTATCTCCGCAAGGAGACATCAGATCTGCATAACTGATGGTTTTTTGGTCTTCGGTGAGCCGGGGGAACATGAATATGTGTTCGTTTTTTGAATTTGAGCTCTATCTGCAAAGGGCACTTTTCTTGCTAAAAGCAGCTTTTCCTAACAAATGCAAGATATAACATGGGCTATCTCCGTAAGGAGACATCAGATCTGCAAAACTCATGGTTTTTTCGTCTTTGGTGAGCCGGGGGAACATGAATACGTGTTTGTTTTTCGAATTTGAGCTCTATCTGCAAAGGGCACTTTTCATGCTTTAAGCAATTTTTCCTAACAAATGCAAGATATAACATGGGCTATCTCCGCAAGACATCAGATCTGTAAAACTCATGGTTTTTTGGTCTTCGGTGAGCCGGGGGAACATGAATATGTGTTTGTTTTTCGAATTTGAGCTCTATCTGCAAAGGGCACTTTTCTTGCTATAAGCAGTTTTTCCTAACAAATGCAAGATATAACATGGGCTATCTCCGCAAGGAGACATCAGAACTGCAAACCGCATGGTTTTTTGGTCTTCGGGGAGGTTGGGGAACATGAATAAGTGTTTGGTTTTCGAATTTGAGCTCTATCTGCAAAGGGCACTTTTCATGCTATAAGCAGTTTTTCCTAAAAAATGCAAGATATAACATGGGCTATCTCCGCAAGGAAACATCAGAACTGCAAAACACATGGTTTTTTGGTCTTCGGGGAGGTTGGGGAACATGAATACGTGTTTGTTTTTCGAATTTGAGCTCTATCTGCAAAGGGCACTTTTCATGCTATAAGCAGTTTTTCCTAACAAATGCAAGATATAACATGGGCTATCTCCGCAAGGAAACATCAGATCTGCATAACTCATGGTTTTTTGGTCTTCGGGGAGGTTGGGGAACATGAATACGTGTTTGTTTTTCGAATTTGAGCTCTATCTGCAAAGGGCACTTTTCATGCTATAAGCAGTTTTTCCTAACAAATGCAAGATATAACATGGGCTATCTCCGCAAGGAGACATGAGATCTGCATAACTGATGGTTTTTTGGTCTTCGGTGAGCCGGGGGAACATGAATATGTGTTCGATTTTCGAATTTGAGCTCTATCTGCAAAGGGCACTTTTCTTGCTAAAAGCAGTTTTTCCTAACAAATGCAAGATATAAAATGGGCTATCTCCGCAAGGAAACATCAGAACTGCAAAACACATGGTTTTTTGGTCTTCGGGGAGGTTGGGGAACATGAATACGTGTTTGTTTTTCGAATTTGAGCTCTATCTGCAAAGGGCACTTTTCATGCTATAAGCAGTTTTTCCTAACAAATGCAAGATATAACATGGGCTATCTCCGCAAGGAAACATCAGATCTGCATAACTCATGGTTTTTTGGTCTTCGGGGAGGTTGGGGAACATGAATACGTGTTTGTTTTTCGAATTTGAGCTCTATCTGCAAAGGGCACTTTTCATGCTATAAGCAGTTTTTCCTAACAAATGCAAGATATAACATGGGCTATCTCCGCAAGGAGACATGAGATCTGCATAACTGATGGTTTTTTCGTCTTCGGTGAGCCGGGGGAACATGAATATGTGTTTGTTTTTCGAATTTGAGCTCTATCTGCAATGGGAACTTTTCATGCTATAAACAGTTTTTACTAACAAATGCAAGATATAACATGGGCTATCTCTGCAAGGAGACATCAGAACTGCAAAACGCATGGTTTTTTGGTCTTCGGGGAGGTTGGGGAACATGAATACGTGTTTGTTTTTCGAATTTGAGCTCTATCTGCAAAGGGCACTTTTCATGCTTTAAGCAATTTTTCCTAACAAATGCAAGATATAACATGGGCTATCTCCGCAAGACATCAGATCTGTAAAACTCATCGTTTTTTGGTCTTCGGTGAGCCGGGGGAACATGAATATGTGTTTGTTTTTCGAATTTGAGCTCTATCTGCAAAGGGCACTTTTCTTGCTATAAGCAGTTTTTCCTAACAAATGCAAGATATAACATGGGCTATCTCCGCAAGGAGACATCAGAACTGCAAACCGCATGGTTTTTTGGTCTTCGGGGAGGTTGGGGAACATGAATACGTGTTTGGTTTTCGAATTTGAGCTCTATCTGCAAAGGGCACTTTTCATGCTATAAGCAGTTTTTCGTAACAAATGCAAGATATAACATGGGCTATCTACGCAAGGAGACATCAGAACTGCAAAACGCATGGTTTTTTGGTCTTCGGGGAGGTTGGGGAACATGAATACGTGTTTGTTTTTCGAATTTGAGCTCTATCTGCAAAGGGCACTTTTCATGCTTTAAGCAGTTTTTCCTAACAAATGCAAGATATAACATGGGCTATCTCCGCAAAGAGACATCAGATCTGCAAAACTCATGGTTTTTTGGTCTTCGGTGAGCCGGGGGAACATGAATATGTGTTTGTTTTTCGAAATTGAGCTCTACCTGCAAAGGGCACTTTTCTTGCTAAAAGCAGTTTTTCCTAACAAATGCAAGATATAACATGGGCTATCTCCGCAAGGAGACATCAGATCTGCAAAACTCATGGTTTTTTCATCTTCGGTGAGCCGGGGGAACATGAATATGTGTTTGTTTTTCGAATTTGAGCTCTATCTGCAATGGGAACTTTTCATGCTATAAACAGTTTTTACTAACAAATGCAAGATATAACATGGGCTATCTCTGCAAGGAGACATCAGAACTGCAAAACGCATGGTTTTTTGGTGTTCGGTGAGCCGGGGGAACATGAATATGTGTTTGTTTTTCGAATTTGAGCTCTATCTGCAAAGGGCACTTTTCTTGCTAAAAGCAGTTTTTCCTAACAAATGCAAGTTATAACATGGGCTATCTCCGCAAGGAGACATCAGATCTGCAAAACTCATGGTTTTTTGGTCTTCGGTGAGCCGGG
This sequence comes from Vipera ursinii, assembly GCF_947247035.1. Lineage (NCBI taxonomy): Eukaryota > Metazoa > Chordata > Lepidosauria > Squamata > Viperidae > Vipera > Vipera ursinii. The sequence continues at coordinate 33,690,513 of NC_139515.1, forward strand.
GGAACATGAATATGTGTTTGTTTTTCGAATTTGAGCTCTATCTGCAAAGGGCACTTTTCTTGCTAAAAGCAGTTTTTCCTAACAAATGCAAGATATAACATGGGCTATCTCCGCAAGGAGACATCAGATCTGCATAACTGATGGTTTTTTGGTCTTCGGTGAGCCGGGGAAACATGAATATGTGTTCGATTTTCGAATTTGAGCTCTATCTGCAAAGGGCACCATTCTTGCTAAAAGCAGTTTTTCCTAACAAATGCAAGATATAACATGGGCTATCTCCGCAAGGAAACATCAGAACTGCAAAACACATGGTTTTTTGGTCTTCGGGGAGGTTGGGGAACATGAATACGTGTTTGTTTTTCGAATTTGAGCTCTATCTGCAAAGGGCACTTTTCATGCTATAAGCAGTTTTTCCTAACAAATGCAAGATATAACATGGGCTATCTCCGCAAGGAAACATCAGATCTGCGTAACTCATGGTTTTTTGGTCTTCGGGGAGGTTGGGGAACATGAATATGTGTTTGTTTTTCGAATTTGAGCTCTATCTGCAAAGGGCACTTTTCATGCTATAAGCAGTTTTTCCTAACAAATGCAAGATATAACATGGGCTATCTCCGCAAGGAGACATGAGATCTGCATAACTGATGGTTTTTTCGTCTTCGGTGAGCCGGGGGAACATGAATATGTGTTTGTTTTTCGAATTTGAGCTCTATCTGCAATGGGAACTTTTCATGCTATAAACAGTTTTTACTAACAAATGCAAGATATAACATGGGCTATCTCTGCAAGGAGACATCAGAACTGCAAAACGCATGGTTTTTTGGTCTTCGGGGAGGTTGGGGAACATGAATACGTGTTTGTTTTTCGAATTTGAGCTCTATCTTTAAAGGGCACTTTTCATGCTATAAGCAGTTTTACCTAACAAATGCAAGATATAACATGGGCTGTCTCCGCAAGGAGACATCAGATCTGTAAAACTCATGGTTTTTTGGTCTTCGGTGAGCCAGGGGAACATGAATATGTGTTTGTTTTTCGAATTTGAGCTCTATCTGCAAAGGGCACTTTTCTTGCTAAAAGCAGTTTTTCCTAACAAATGCAAGATATAACATGGGCTATCTCCGCAAGGAGACATCAGATCTGCATAACTCATGGTTTTTTGGTCTTCGGTGAGCCGGGGGAACATGAATATGTGTTTGTTTTTCGAAATTGAGCTCTATCTGCAAAGGGCACTTTTCTTGCTAAAAGCAGTTTTTCCTAACAAATGCAAGTTATAACATGGGCTATCTCCGCAAGGAGACATCAGATCTGCAAAACTCATGGTTTTTTGGTCTTCGGTGAGCCGGGGGAACATGAATATGTGTTCGTTTTTCGAATTTGAGCTCTATCTGCTAAGGGCACTTTTCTTGCTAAAAGCAGTTTTTCCTAACAAATGCAAGATATAACATGGGCTATCTCCGCAAGGAAACATCAGAACTGCAAAACACATGGTTTTTTGGTCTTCGGGGAGGTTGGGGAACATGAATACGTGTTTGTTTTTCGAATTTGAGCTCTATCTGCAAAGGGCACTTTTCATGCTATAAGCAGTTTTTCCTAACAAATGCAAGATATAACATGGGCTATCTCCGCAAGGAAACATCAGATCTGCGTAAATCATGGTTTTTTGGTCTTCGGGGAGGTTGGGGAACATGAATACGTGTTTGTTTTTCATATTTGAGCTCTATCTGCAAAGGGCACTTTTCATGCAATAAGCAGTTTTTCCTAACAAATGCAAGATATAACATGGGCAATCTCCGCAAGGAGACATGAGATCAGCATAACTGATGGGTTTTTGGTCTTCGGTGAGCTGGGGGAACATGAATATGTGTTTGTTTTTCGAATTTGAGCTCTATCTGCAAAGGGCACTTTTCATGCTTTAAGCAGTTTTTCCTAACCAATGCAAGATATAACATGGGCTATCTCCGCAAGGAGACATCAGAACTGCAAAACGCATGGTTTTTTGGTCTTCGGGGAGGTTGGGGAACAAGAATACGTGTTTGTTTTTCGAATTTGAGCTCTATCTTTAAAGGGCACTTTTCATGCTATAAGCAGATTTTCCTAACAAATGCAAGATATAACATGGGCTATCTCCGCAAGGAGACATCAGATCTGTAAAACTCATGGTTTTTTGGTCTTCGGTGAGCCAGGGGAACATGAATATGTGTTTGTTTTTCGAATTTGAGCTCTATCTGCAAAGGGCACTTTTCTTGCTAAAAGCAGTTTTTCCTAACAAATGCAAGATATAACATGGGCTATCTCCGCAAGGAGACATCAGATCTGCATAACTCATGGTTATTTGGTCTTCGGTGAGCCGGGGGAACATGAATATGTGTTTGTTTTTCGAAATTGAGCTCTATCTGCAAAGGGCACTTTTCTTGCTAAAAGCACTTTTTCCTAACAAATGCAAGATATAACATGGGCTATCTCCGCAAGGAGACATCAGATCTGCATAACTGATGGTTTTTTGGTCTTCGGTGAGCCGGGGGAACATGAATATGTGTTCGTTTTTCGAATTTGAGCTCTATCTGCTAAGGGCACTTTTCTTGCTAAAAGCAGTTTTTCCTAACAAATGCAAGATATAACATGGGCTATCTCCGCAAGGAAACATCAGAACTGCAAAACTCATGGTTTTTTGGTCTTCGGGGAGGTTGGGGAACATGAATACGTGTTTGTTTTTCGAATTTGAGCTCTATCTGCAAAGGGCACTTTTCATGCTATAAGCAGTTTTTCCTAACAAATGCAAGATATAACATGGGCTATCTCCGCAAGGAAACATCAGATCTGCGTAACTCATGGTTTTTTGGTCTTCGGGGAGGTTGGGGAACATGAATACGTGTTTGTTTTTCGAATTTGAGCTCTATCTGCAAATGGCACTTTTCATGCTTTAAGCAGTTTTTCCTAACAAATGCAAGATATAACATGGGCTATCTCCGCAAGGAGACATCAGATCTGTAAAACTCATGATTTTTTGGTCTTCGGTGAGCCAGGGGAATATGAATATGTGTTTGTTTTTCGAATTTGAGCTCTATCTGCAAAGGGCACTTTTCTTGCTATAAGCAGTTTTTCCTAACAAATGCAAGATATAACATGGGCTATCTCCGCAAGGAGACATGAGATCTGCATAACTGATGGGTTTTTGGTCTTCGGTGAGCCGGGGGAACATGAATATGTGTTTGTTTTTCGAATTTGAGCTCTATCTTTAAAGGGCACTTTTCATGCTATAAGCAGTTTTTCCTAACAAATGCAAGATATAACATGGGCTATCTCCGCAAGGAGACATCAGATCTGTAAAACTCATGGTTTTTTGGTCTTCGGTGAGCCAGGGGAACATGAATATGTGTTTCTTTTTCGAATTTGAGCTCTATCTGCAAAGGGCACTTTTCTTGCTAAAAGCAGTTTTTCCTAACAAATGCAAGATATAACATGGGCTATCTCCGCAAGGAGACATCAGATCTGCATAACTCATGGTTATTTGGTCTTCGGTGAGCCGGGGGAACATGAATATGTGTTTGTTTTTCGAAATTGAGCTCTATCTGCAAAGGGCACTTTTCTTGCTAAAAGCAGTTTTTCCTAAGAAATGCAAGTTATAACATGGGCTATCTCCGCAAGGAGACATCAGATCTGCAAAACTCATGGTTTTTTGGTCTTCGGTGAGCTGGGGGAACATGAATATGTGTTTGTTTTTCGAATTTGAGCTCTATCTGCAAAGGGCACTTTTCTTGCTAAAAGCACTTTTCGTAACAAATGCAAGATATAACATGGGCTATCTCCGCAAGGAGACATCAGATCTGCATAACTGATGGTTTTTTGGTCTTCGGTGAGCCGGGGGAACATGAATATGTGTTCGTTTTTCGAATTTGAGCTCTATCTGCTAAGGGCACTTTTCTTGCTAAAAGCAGTTTTTCCTAACAAATGCAAGATATAACATGGGCTATCTCCGCAAGGAAACATCAGAACTGCAAAAAACATGGTTTTTTGGTCTTCGGGGAGGTTGGGGAACATGAATACGTGTTTGTTTTTCGAATTTGAGCTCTATCTGCAAAGGGCACTTTTCATGCTATAAGCAGTTTTTCCTAACAAATGCAAGATATAACATGGGCTATCTCCGCAAGGAAACATCAGATCTGCGTAACTCATGGTTTTTTGGTCTTCGGGGAGGTTGGGGAACATGAATACGTGTTTGTTTTTCGAATTTGAGCTCTATCTGCAAAGGGCACTTTTCATGCTTTAAGCAGTTTTTCCTAACAAATGCAAGATATAACATGGGCTATCTCCGCAAGGAGACATCAGATCTGTAAAACTCATGATTTTTTGGTCTTCGATGAGCCAGGGGAATATGAATATGTGTTTGTTTTTCGAATTTGAGCTCTATCTGCAAAGGGCACTTTTCTTGCTATAAGCAGTTTTTCCTAACAAATGCAACATGGGCTATCTCCGCAAGGAGACATCAGATCTGCATAACTGATGGTTTTTTGGTCTTCGGTGAGCCGGGGGAACATGAATATGTGTTTGTTTTTCGAATTTGAGCTCTATGTGCAAAGGGCACTTTTCTTGCTAAAAGCAGTTTTTCCTAACAAATGCAAGATATAACATGGGCTATCTCCGCAAGGAGACATCAGATCTGCATAACTGATGGTTTTTTGGTCTTCGGTGAGCCGGGGGAACATGAATATGTGTTCGTTTTTCGAATTTGAGCTCTATCTGCAATGGGAACTTTTCATGCTATAAACAGTTTTTACTAACAAATGCAAGATATAACATGGGCTATCTCTGCAAGGAGACATCAGAACTGCAAAACGCATGGTTTTTTGGTCTTCGGTGAGCCGGGGGAACATGAATATGTGTTTGTTTTTCGAAATTGAGCTCTATCTGCAAAGGGCACTTTTCTTGCTAAAAGCAGTTTTTCCTAACAAATGCAAGTTATAACATGGGCTATCTCCGCAAGGAGACATCAGATCTGCAAAACTCATGGTTTTTTGGTCTTCGGTGAGCCGGAGGAACATGAATATGTGTTTGTTTTTCGAATTTGAGCTCTATCTGCAAAGGGCAGTTTTCTTGCTAAAAGCAGTTTTTCCTAACAAATGCAAGATATAACATGGGCTATCTCCGCAAGGAGACATCAGATCTGCATAACTGATGGTTTTTTGGTCTTCGGTGAGCCGGGGGAACATGAATATGTGTTCGATTTTCGAATTTGAGCTCTATCTGCAAAGGGCACTTTTCTTGCTAAAAGCAGTTTTTCCTAACAAATGCAAGATATAACATGGGCTATCTCCGCAAGGAAACATCAGAACTGCAAAACACATGGTTTTTTGGTCTTCGGGGAGGTTGTGGAACATGAATACGTGTTTGTTTTTCGAATTTGAGCTCTATCTGCAAAGGGCACTTTTCATGCTATAAGCAGTTTTTCCTAACAAATGCAAGATATAACATGGGCTATCTCCGCAAGGAAACATCAGATCTGCGTAACTCATGGTTTTTTGGTCTTCGGGGAGGTTGGGGAACATGAATACGTGTTTGTTTTTCGAATTTGAGCTCTATCTGCAAAGGGCACTTTTCATGCTATAAGCAGTTTTTCCTAACAAATGCAAGATATAACATGGGCTATCTCCGCAAGGAGACATGAGATCTGCATAACATGGTTTTTTCGTCTTCGGTGAGCCGGGGGAACATGAATATGTGTTTGTTTTTCGAATTTGAGCTCTATCTGCAATGGGAACTTTTCATGCTATAAACAGTTTTTACTAACAAATGCAAGATATAACATGGGCTATCTCTGCAAGGAGACATCAGATCTGTAAAACTCATGGTTTTTTGGTCTTCGGGGAGGTTGGGGAACATGAATACGTGTTTGTTTTTCATATTTGAGCTCTATCTTTAAAGGGCAATTTTCATGCTATAAGCAGTTTTTCCTAACAAATGCAAGATATAACATGGGCTATCTCCGCAAGGAGACATCACATCTCTAAAACTCATGGTTTTTTGGTCTTCGGTGAGCCGGGGGAACATGAATATGTGTTTGTTTTTCGAAATTGAGCTCTATCTGCAAAGGGCACTTTCCTTGCTAAAAGCAGTTTTTCCTAACAAATGCAAGATATAACATGGGCTATCTCCGCAAGGAGACATCAGATCTGCATAACTGATGGTTTTTTGGTCTTCGGTGAGCCGGGGGAACATGAATATGTGTTCGTTTTTCGAATTTGAGCTCTATCTGCTAAGGGCACTTTTCTTGCTAAAAGCAGTTTTTCCTAACAAATGCAAGATATAACATGGGCTATCTCCGCAAGGAAATATCAGAACTGCAAAACACATGGTTTTTTGGTCTTCGGGGAGGTTGGGGAACATGAATACGTGTTTGTTTTTCGAATTTGAGCTCTATCTGCAAAGGGCACTTTTCATGCTATAAGCAGTTTTTCCTAACAAATGCAAGATATAACATGGGCTATCTCCGCAAGGAAACATCAGATCTGCGTAACTCATGGTTTTTTGGTCTTCGGGGAGGTTGGGGAACATGAATACGTGTTTGTTTTTCGAATTTGAGCTCTATCTGCAAAGGGCACTTTTCATGCTATAAGCAGTTTTTCCTAACAAATGCAAGATATAACATGGGCTATCTCTGCAAGGAGACATGAGATCTGCATAACTGATGGGTTTTTGGTCTTCGGTGAGCCGGGGGAACATGAATATGTGTTTGTTTTTCGAATTTGAGCTCTATCTGCAAAGGGCACTTTTCATGCTTTAAGCAGTTTTTCCTAACAAATGCAAGATATAACATGGGCTATCTCTGCAAGGAGACATCAGAACTGCAAAACGCATGGTTTTTTGGTCTTCGGGGAGGTTGGGGAACAAGAATACGTGTTTGTTTTTCGAATTTGAGCTCTATCTTTAAAGGGCCCTTTTCATGCTATAAGCAGTTTTTCCTAACAAATGCAAGATATAACATGGGCTATCTCCGCAAGGAGACATCAGATCTGTAAAACTCATGGTTTTTTGGTCTTCGGTGAGCCAGGGGAACATGAATATGTGTTTGTTTTTCGAATTTGAGCTCTATCTGCAAAGGGCACTTTTCTTGCTAAAAGCAGTTTTTCCTAACAAATGCAAGATATAACATGGGCTATCTCCGCAAGGAGACATCAGATCTGCATAACTCATGGTTTTTTGGTCTTCGGTGAGCCGGGGGATCATGAATATGTGTTTGTTTTTTGAAATTGAGCTCTATCTGCAAAGGGCACTTTTCTTGCTAAAAGCAGTTTTTCCTAACAAATGCAAGTTATAACATGGGCTATCTCCGCAAGGAGACATCAGATCTGCAAAACTCATGGTTTTTTGGTCTTCGGTGAGCCGGGGGAACATGAATATGTGTTTGTTTTTCGAATTTGAGCTCTATCTGCAAAGGGCACTTTTCTTGCTAAAAGCAGTTTTTCCTAACAAATGCAAGATATAACGTGGGCTATCTCCGCAAGGAGACATCAGATCTGCATAACTGATGGTTTTTTGGTCTTCGGTGAGCCGGGGGAACATGAATATGTGTTCGTTTTTCGAATTTGAGCTCTATGTGCAAAGGGCACTTTTCTTGCTAAAAGCAGTTTTTCCTAACAAATGCAAGATATAACATGGGCTATCTCCGCAAGGAAACATCAGAACTGCAAAACACATGGTTTTTTGGTCTTCGGGGAGGTTGGGGAACATGAATACGTGTTTGTTTTTCGAATTTGAGCTCTATCTGCAAAGGGCACTTTTCATGCTATAAGCAGTTTTTCCTAACAAATGCAAGATATAACATGGGCTATCTCCGCAAGGAAACATCAGATCTGCGTAACTCATGGTTTTTTGGTCTTTGGGGAGGTTGGGGAACATGAATACGTGTTTGTTTTTCGAATTTGAGCTCTATCTGCAAAGGGCACTTTTCATGCTATAAGCAGTTTTTCCTAACAAATGCAAGATATAACATGGGCTATCTCCGCAAGGAGACATGAGATCTGCATAACTGATGGGTTTTTGGTCTTCGGTGAGCCGGGGGAACATGAATATGTGTTTGTTTTTCGAATTTGAGCTCTATCTGCAAAGGGCACTTTTCATGCTTTAAGCAGTTTTTCCTAACAAATGCAAGATATAACATGGGCTATCTCCGCAAGGAGACATCAGAACTGCAAAACGCATGGTTTTTTGGTCTTCGGGGAGGTTGGGGAACAAGAATACGTGTTTGTTTTTCAAATTTGAGCTCTATCTGCAAAGGGCACTTTTCATGCTATAAGCAGTTTTTCCTAACAAATGCAAGATATAACATGGGCTATCTCCGCAAGGAGACATCAGATCTGTAAAACTCATGATTTTTTGGTCTTCGGTGAGCCAGGGGAATATGAATATGTGTTTGTTTTTCGAATTTGAGCTCTATCTGCAAAGGGCACTTTCTTGCTATAAGCAGTTTTTCCTAACAAATGCAACATGGGCTATCTCCGCAAGGAGACATCAGATCTGCATAACTGATGGTTTTTTGGTCTTCGGTGAGCCGGGGGAACATGAATATGTGTTTGTTTTTCGAATTTGAGCTCTATGTGCAAAGGGCACTTTTCTTGCTAAAAGCAGTTTTTCCTAACAAATGCAAGATATAACATGGGCTATCTCCGCAAGGAGACATCAGATCTGCATAACTGATGGTTTTTTGGTCTTCGGTGAGCCGGGGGAACATGAATATGTGTTCGTTTTTCGAATTTGAGCTCTATCTGCAAAGGGCACTTTTCTTGCTAAAAGCAGTTTTTCCTAACAAATGCAAGATATAACATGGGCTATCTCCGCAGGGAAACATCAGAACTGCAAAACACATGGTTTTTTTGTCTTCGGGGAGGTTGGGGAACATGAATACGTGTTTGTTTTTCGAATTTGAGCTCTATCTGCAAAGGGCACTTTTCATGCTATAAGCAGTTTTTCCTAACAAATGCAAGATATAACATGGGCTATCTCCGCAAGGAAACATCAGATCTGCGTAACTCATGGTTTTTTGGTCTTCGGGGAGGTTGGGGAACATGAATACGTGTTTGTTTTTCGAATTTGAGGTCTATCTGCAAAGGGCACTTTTCATGCTATAAGCAGTTTTTCCTAACAAATGCAAGATATAACATGGGCTATCTCTGCAAGGAGACATCAGAACTGCAAAACGCATGGTTTTTTGGTCTTCGGGGAGGTTGGGGAACATGAATACGTGTTTGTTTTTCGAATTTGAGCTCTATCTTTAAAGGGCACTTTTCATGCTATAAGCAGTTTTTCCTAACAAATGCAAGATATAACATGGGCTATCTCCGCAAGGAGACATCAGATCTGTAAAACTCATGGTTTTTTGGTCTTCGGTGAGCCAGGGGAACATGAATATGTGTTTGTTTTTCGAATTTGAGCTCTATCTGCAAAGGGCACTTTTCTTGCTAAAAGCAGTTTTTCCTAACAAATGCAAGATATAACATGGGCTATCTCCGCAAGGAGACATCAGATCTGCATAACTCATGGTTTTTTGGACTTCAGTGAGCCGGGGGAACATGAATATGTGTTTGTTTTTCGAAATTGAGCTCTATCTGCAAAGGGCACTTTTCTTGCTAAAAGCAGTTTTTCCTAACAAATGCAAGTTATAACATGGGCTATCTCCGCAAGGAGACATCAGATCTGCAAAACTCATGGTTTTTTGGTCTTCGGTGAGCCGGGGGAACATGAATATGTGTTTGTTTTTCGAATTTGAGCTCTATCTGCAAAGGGCACTTTTCTTGCTAAAAGCAGTTTTTCCTAACAAATGCAAGTTATAACATGGGCTATCTCCGCAAGGAGACATCAGATCTGCAAAACTCATGGTTTTTTGGTCTTCGGTGAGCCGGGGGAACATGAATATGTGTTTGTTTTTCGAATTTGAGCTCTATCTGCAAAGGGCACTTTTCTTGCTAAAAGCAGTTTTTCCTAACAAATGCAAGATATAACATGGGATATCTCCGCAAGGAGACATCAGATCTGCATAACTGATGGTTTTTTGGTCTTCGGAGAGCCGGGGGAACATGAATATGTGTTCGTTTTTCGAATTTGAGCTCTATCTGCTAAGGGCACTTTTCTTGCTAAAAGCAGTGTTTCCTAACAAATGCAAGATATAACATGGGCTATCTCCGCAAGGAAACATCAGATCTGCGTAACTCATGGTTTTTTGGTCTTCGGGGAGGTTGGGGAACATGAATACGTGTTTGTTTTTCGAATTTGAGCTCTATCTGCAAAGGGCACTTTTCATGCTTTAAGCAGTTTTTCCTAACAAATGCAAGATATAACATGGGCTATCTCCGCAAGGAGACATCAGATCTGTAAAACTCATGGTTTTTTGGTCTTCGGTGAGCCGGGGGAACATGAATATGTGTTTGTTTTTCGAATTTGAGCTCTATCTGCAAAGGGCACTTTTCTTGCTATAAGCAGTTTTTCCTAACAAATGCAAGATATAACATGGGCTATCTCCGCAAGGAGACATCAGATCTGCATAACTCATGGTTTTTTGGTCTTCGGTGAGCCGGGGGATCATGAATATGTGTTTGTTTTTTGAAATTGAGCTCTATCTGCAAAGGGCACTTTTCTTGCTAAAAGCAGTTTTTCCTAACAAATGCAAGTTATAACATGGGCTATCTCCGCAAGGAGACATCAGATCTGCAAAACTCATGGTTTTTTGGTCTTCGGTGAGCCGGGGGAACATGAATATGTGTTTGTTTTTCGAATTTGAGCTCTATCTGCAAAGGGCACTTTTCTTGCTAAAAGCAGTTTTTCCTAACAAATGCAAGATATAACGTGGGCTATCTCCGCAAGGAGACATCAGATCTGCATAACTGATGGTTTTTTGGTCTTCGGTGAGCCGGGGGAACATGAATATGTGTTCGTTTTTCGAATTTGAGCTCTATCTGCTAAGGGCACTTTTCTTGCTAAAAGCAGTTTTTCCTAACAAATGCAAGATATAACATGGGCTATCTCCGCAAGGAAACATCAGAACTGCAAAACACATGGTTTTTTGGTCTTCGGGGAGGTTGGGGAACATGAATACGTGTTTGTTTTTCGAATTTGAGCTCTATCTGCAAAGGGCACTTTTCATGCTATAAGCAGTTTTTCCTAACAAATGCAAGATATAACATGGGCTATCTCCGCAAGGAAACATCAGATCTGCGTAACTCATGGTTTTTTGGTCTTTGGGGAGGTTGGGGAACATGAATACGTGTTTGTTTTTCGAATTTGAGCTCTATCTGCAAAGGGCACTTTTCATGCTATAAGCAGTTTTTCCTAACAAATGCAAGATATAACATGGGCTATCTCCGCAAGGAGACATGAGATCTGCATAACTGATGGGTTTTTGGTCTTCGGTGAGCCGGGGGAACATGAATATGTGTTTGTTTTTCGAATTTGAGCTCTATCTGCAAAGGGCACTTTTCATGCTTTAAGCAGTTTTTCCTAACAAATGCAAGATATAACATGGGCTATCTCCGCAAGGAGACATCAGAACTGCAAAACGCATGGTTTTTTGGTCTTCGGGGAGGTTGGGGAACAAGAATACGTGTTTGTTTTTCGAATTTGAGCTCTATCTGCAAAGGGCACTTTTCATGCTATAAGCAGTTTTTCCTAACAAATGCAAGATATAACATGGGCTATCTCCGCAAGGAGACATGAGATCTGCATAACTGATGGTTTTTTGGTCTTCGGTGAGCCGGGGGAACATGAATATGTGTTTGTTTTTCGAATTTGAGCTCTATGTGCAAAGGGCACTTTTCTTGCTAAAAGCAGTTTTTCCTAACAAATGCAAGATATAACATGGGCTATCTCCGCAAGGAGACATCAGATCTGCATAACTGATGGTTTTTTGGTCTTCGGTGAGCCGGGGGAACATGAATATGTGTTCGTTTTTCGAATTTGAGCTCTATCTGCAAAGGGCACTTTTCTTGCTAAAAGCAGTTTTTCCTAACAAATGCAAGATATAACATGGGCTATCTCCGCAGGGAAACATCAGAACTGCAAAACACATGGTTTTTTTTGTCTTCGGGGAGGTTGGGGAACATGAATACGTGTTTGTTTTTCGAATTTGAGCTCTATCTGCAAAGGGCACTTTTCATGCTATAAGCAGTTTTTCCTAACAAATGCAAGATATAACATGGGCTATCTCCGCAAGGAAACATCAGATCTGCGTAACTCATGGTTTTTTGGTCTTCGGGGAGGTTGGGGAACATGAATACGTGTTTGTTTTTCGAATTTGAGGTCTATCTGCAAAGGGCACTTTTCATGCTATAAGCAGTTTTTCCTAACAAATGCAAGATATAACATGGGCTATCTCTGCAAGGAGACATCAGAACTGCAAAACGCATGGTTTTTTGGTCTTCGGGGAGGTTGGGGAACATGAATACGTGTTTGTTTTTCGAATTTGAGCTCTATCTTTAAAGGGCACTTTTCATGCTATAAGCAGTTTTTCCTAACAAATGCAAGATATAACATGGGCTATCTCCGCAAGGAGACATCAGATCTGTAAAACTCATGGTTTTTTGGTCTTCGGTGAGCCAGGGGAACATGAATATGTGTTTGTTTTTCGAATTTGAGCTCTATCTGCAAAGGGCACTTTTCTTGCTAAAAGCAGTTTTTCCTAACAAATGCAAGATATAACATGGGCTATCTCCGCAAGGAGACATCAGATCTGCATAACTCATGGTTTTTTGGTCTTCAGTGAGCCGGGGGAACATGAATATGTGTTTGTTTTTCGAAATTGAGCTCTATCTGCAAAGGGCACTTTTCTTGCTAAAAGCAGTTTTTCCTAACAAATGCAAGTTATAACATGGGCTATCTCCGCAAGGAGACATCAGATCTGCAAAACTCATGGTTTTTTGGTCTTCGGTGAGCCGGGGGAACATGAATATGTGTTTGTTTTTCGAATTTGAGCTCTATCTGCAAAGGGCACTTTTCTTGCTAAAAGCAGTTTTTCCTAACAAATGCAAGATATAACATGGGCTATCTCCGCAAGGAGACATCAGATCTGCATAACTCATGGTTTTTGGTCTTCGGTGAGCCGGGGGAACATGAATATGTGTTTGTTTTTCGAAATTGAGCTCTATCTGCAAAGGGCACTTTTCTTGCTAAAAGCAGTTTTTCCTAACAAATGCAAGTTATAACATGGGCTATCTCCGCAAGGAGACATCAGATCTGCAAAACTCATGGTTTTTTGGTCTTCGGTGAGCCGGGGGAACATGAATATGTGTTTGTTTTTCGAATTTGAGCTCTATCTGCAAAGGGCACTTTTCTTGCTAAAAGCAGTTTTTCCTAACAAATGCAAGATATAACATGGGATATCTCCGCAAGGAGACATCAGATCTGCATAACTGATGGTTTTTTGGTCTTCGGTGAGCCGGGGGAACATGAATATGTGTTCGTTTTTCGAATTTGAGCTCTATCTGCTAAGGGCACTTTTCTTGCTAAAAGCAGTGTTTCCTAACAAATGCAAGATATAACATGGGCTATCTCCGCAAGGAAACATCAGATCTGCGTAACTCATGGTTTTTTGGTCTTCGGGGAGGTTGGGGAACATGAATACGTGTTTGTTTTTCGAATTTGAGCTCTATCTGCAAAGGGCACTTTTCATGCTTTAAGCAGTTTTTCCTAACAAATGCAAGATATAACATGGGCTATCTCCGCAAGGAGACATCAGATCTGTAAAACTCATGGTTTTTTGGTCTTCGGTGAGCCGGGGGAACATGAATATGTGTTTGTTTTTCGAATTTGAGCTCTATCTGCAAAGGGCACTTTTCTTGCTATAAGCAGTTTTTCCTAACAAATGCAAGATATAACATGGGCTATCTCCGCAAGGAGACATCAGATCTGCATAACTCATGGTGTTTTGGTCTTCGGTGAGCCGGGGGAACATGAATATGTGTTTGTTTTTCGAAATTGAGCTCTATCTGCAAAGGGCACTTTTCTTGCTAAAAGCAGTTTTTCCTAACAAATGCAAGTTATAACATGGGCTATCTCCGCAAGGAGACATCAGATCTGCAAAACTCATGGTTTTTTGGTCTTCGGTGAGCCGGGGGAACATGAATATGTGTTTGTTTTTCGAATTTGAGCTCTATCTGCAAAGGGCACTTTTCATGCTATAAGCAGTTTTTCCTAACAAATGCAAGATATAACATGGGCTATCTCCGCAAGGAAACATCAGATCTGCGTAACTCATGGTTTTTTGGTCTTCGGGGAGGTTGGGGAACATGAATACGTGTTTGTTTTTCGAATTTGAGCTCTATCTGCAAAGGGCACTTTTCATGCTATAAGCAGTTTTTCCTAACAAATGCAAGATATAACATGGGCTATCTCCGCAAGGAGACATGAGATCTGCATAACTGATGGTTTTTTCGTCTTCGGTGAGCCGGGGGAACATGAATATGTGTTTGTTTTTCGAATTTGAGCTCTATCTGCAATGGGAACTTTTCATGCTATAAACAGTTTTTACTAACAAATGCAAGATATAACATGGGCTATCTTTGCAAGGAGACATCAGATCTGTAAAACTCATGGTTTTTTGGTCTTCGGTGAGCCAGGGGAACATGAATATGTGTTTGTTTTTCGAATTTGAGCTCTATCTGCAAAGGGCACTTTTCTTGCTAAAAGCAGTTTTTCCTAACAAATGCAAGATATAACATGGGCTATCTCCGCAAGGAGACATCAGATCTGCATAACTCATGGTTTTTGGTCTTCGGTGAGCCGGGGGAACATGAATATGTGTTTGTTTTTCGAAATTGAGCTCTATCTGCAAAGGGCACTTTTCTTGCTAAAAGCAGTTTTTCCTAACAAATGCAAGTTATAACATGGGCTATCTCCGCAAGGAGACATCAGATCTGCATAACTCATGGTTTTTGGTGTTCGGTGAGCCGGGGGAACATGAATATGTGTTTGTTTTTCGAAATTGAGCTCTATCTGCAAAGGGCACTTTTCTTGCTAAAAGCAGTTTTTCCTAACAAATGCAAGTTATAACATGGGCTATCTCCGCAAGGAGACATCAGATCTGCAAAACTCATGGTTTTTTGGTCTTCGGTGAGCCGGGGGAACATGAATATGTGTTCGTTTTTCGAATTTGAGCTCTATCTGCTAAGGGCACTTTTCTTGCTAAAAGCAGTGTTTCCTAACAAATGCAAGATATAACATGGGTTATCTCCGCAAGGAAACATCAGAACTGCAAAACACATGGTTTTTTGGTCTTCGGGGAGGTTGGGGAACATGAATACGTGTTTGTTTTTCAAATTTGAGCTCTATCTGCAAAGTGCACTTTTCATGCTATAAGCAGTTTTTCCTAACAAATGCAAGATATAACATGGGCTATCTCCGCAAGGAAACATCAGATCTGCGTAACTCATGGTTTTTTGGTCTTCGGGGAGGTTGGGGAACATGAATACGTGTTTGTTTTTCGAATTTGAGCTCTATCTGCAAAGGGCACTTTTCATGCTATAAGCAGTTTTTCCTAACAAATGCAAGATATAACATGGGCTATCTCCGCAAGGAGACATGAGATCTGCATAACTGATGGGTTTTTGGTCTTCGGTGAGCCGGGGGAACATGAATATGTGTTTGTTTTTTGAATTTGAGCTCTATCTGCAAAGGGCACTTTTCATACTTTAAGCAGTTTTTCCTAACAAATGCAAGATATAACATGGGCTATCACCGTAAGGAGACATCAGAACTGCAAAACGCATGGTTTTTTGGTCTTCGGGGAGGTTGGGGAACAAGAATACATGTTTGTTTTTCGAATTTGACCTCTATCTGCAAAGGGCACTTTTCTTGCTAAAAGCAGTTTTTCCTAACAAATGCAAGATATAACATGGGCTATCTCCGCAAGGAGACATCAGATCTGCATAACTCATGGTTTTTGGTCTTCGGTGAGCCGGGGGAACATGAATATGTGTTTGTTTTTCGAAATTGAGCTCTATCTGCAAAGGGCACTTTTCTTGCTAAAAGCAGTTTTTCCTAACAAATGCAAGTTATAACATGGGCTATCTCCGCAAGGAGACATCAGATCTGCAAAACTCATGGTTTTTTGGTCTTCGGTGAGCCGGGGGAACATGAATATGTGTTTGTTTTTCGAATTTGAGCTCTATCTGCAAAGGGCACTTTTCTTGCTAAAAGCAGTGTTTCCTAACAAATGCAAGATATAACATGGGTTATCTCCGCAAGGAAACATCAGAACTGCAAAACACATGGTTTTTTGGTCTTCGGGGAGGTTGGGGAACATGAATACGTGTTTGTTTTTCGAATTTGAGCTCTATCTGCAAAGGGCACTTTTCATGCTATAAGCAGTTTTTCCTAACAAATGCAAGATATAACATGGGCTATCTCCGCAAGGAAACATCAGATCTGCGTAACTCATGGTTTTTTGGTCTTCGGGGAGGTTGGGGAACATGAATACGTGTTTGTTTTTCGAATTTGAGCTCTATCTGCAAAGGGCACTTTTCATGCTATAAGCAGTTTTTCCTAACAAATGCAAGATATAACATGGGCTATCTCCGCAAGGAGACATGAGATCTGCATAACTGATGGGTTTTTGGTCTTCGGTGAGCCAGGGGAACATGAATATGTGTTTGTTTTTCGAATTTGAGCTCTATCTGCAAAGGGCACTTTTCATGCTTTAAGCAGTTTTTCCTAACAAATACAAGATATAACATGGGCTATCTCCGCAAGGAGACATCAGATCTGTAAAACTCATGATTTTTTGGTGTTCGGTGAGCCGGGGGAACATGAATATGTGTTTGTTTTTCGAATTTGAGCTCTATCTGCAAAGGGCACTTTTCTTGCTATAAGCAGTTTTTCCTAACAAATGCAACATGGGCTATCTCCGCAAGGAGACATCAGATCTGCATAACTGATGGTTTTTTGGTCTTCGGTGAGCCGGGGGAACATGAATATGTGTTTGTTTTTCGAATTTGAGCTCTATGTGCAAAGGGCACTTTTCTTGCTAAAAGCAGTTTTTCCTAACAAATGCAAGATATAACATGGGCTATCTCCGCAAGGAGACATCAGATCTGCATAACTGATGGTTTTTTGGTCTTCGGTGAGCTGGGGGAACATGAATATGTATTTGTTTTTCGAAATTGAGCTCTATCTGCAAATGGCACTTTTCTTGCTAAAAGCAGTTTTTCCTAACAAATGCAAGATATAACATGGGCTATCTCCGCAAGGAGACATCAGATCTGCATAACTGATGGTTTTTTGGTCTTCGGTGAGCCGGGGGAACATGAATATGTGTTCGTTTTTCGAATTTGAGCTCTATCTGCAAAGGGCACTTTTCTTGCTAAAAGCAGTTTTTCCTAACAAATGCAAGATATAACATGGGCTATCTCCGTAAGGAGACATCAGATCTGCAAAACTCATGGTTTTTTCGTCTTCGGTGAGCCGGGGGAACATGAATACGTGTTTGTTTTTCGAATTTGAGCTCTATCTGCAAAGGGCACTTTTCATGCTTTAAGCAGTTTTTCCTAACAAATGCAAGATATAACATGGGCTATCTCCGCAAGGAGACATCAGATCTGTAAAACTCATGGTTTTTTGGTCTTCGGTGAGCCGGGGGAACATGAATATGTGTTTGTTTTTCGAATTTGAGCTCTATCTGCAAAGGACACCTTTCTTGCTATAAGCAGTTTTTCCTAACAAATGCAAGATATAACATGGGCTATCTCCGCAAGGAGACATCAGATCTGTAAAACTCATGGTTTTTTGGTCTTTGGTGAGCCAGGGGAACATGAATATGTGTTTGTTTTTCGAATTTGAGCTCTATCTGCAAAGGGCACTTTTCTTGCTAAAAGCAGTTTTTCCTAACAAATGCAAGATATAACATGGGCTATCTCCGCAAGGAGACATCAGATATGCAAAACGCATGGTTTTTTCATCTTTGGTGAGCCGGGGGAACATGAATATGTGTTTGTTTTTCGAATTTGAGCTCTATCTGCAAAGGGCACTTTTCTTTCTAAAAGCAGTTTTTCCTAACAAATGCAAGATATAACATGGGCTATCTCCGCAAGGAGACATCAGAACTGCAAAACGCATGGTTTTTTGGTCTTCGGGGAGGTTGGGGAACATGAATACGTGTTTGTTTTTCGAATTTGAGCTCTATCTGCAAAGGGCACTTTTCATGCTATAAGCAGTTTTTCCTAACAAATGCAAGATATAACATGGGCTATCTCCGCAAGGAGACATCAGACCTGCAAAACTCATGGTTTTTTCATCTATGGTGAGCCGGGGGAACATGAATATGTGTTTGTTTTTCGAATTTGAGCTCTATCTGCAATGGGCACTTTTCATTCTATAAACAGTTTTTACTAAAAAATGCAAGATATAACATGGGCTATATCTGCAAGGAGACATCAGAACTGCAAAACGCATGGTTTTTTGGTCTTCGGGGAGGTTGGGGAACATGAATACGTGTTTCTTTTTCGAATTTGAGCTCTATCTGCAAAGGGCACTTTTCATGCTTTAACCAGTTTTTCCTAACAAATGCAAGATATAACATGGGCTATCTCCGCAAGGAGACATCAGATCTGTAAAACTCATGGTTTTTTGGTCTTCGGTGAGCCGGGGGAACATGAATATGTGTTTGTTTTTTGAATTTGAGCTCTATCTGCAAAGGGCACTTTTCTTGCTAAAAGCAGTTTTTCCTAACAAATGCAAGATATAACATGGGCTATCTCCGCAAGGAGACATCAGATCTGCATAACTCATGGTTTTTTGGTCTTCGGTGAGCCGGGGGAACATGAATATGTGTTTGTTTTTCGAATTTGAGCTCTATCTGCAAAGGGCACTTTTCTTGCTAAAAGCAGTTTTTCCTAAATGCAAGATATAAGATGGGCTATCTCCGCAAGGAGACATCAGATCTGCATAACTGATGGTTTTTTGGTCTTCGGTGAGCCGGGGGAACATGAATAGGTGTTTTTTTTTCGAATTTGAGCTCTATCTGCAATGGGCACTTTTCATGCTATAAACAGTTTTTACTAACAAATGCAAGATATAACATGGGCTATCTCCGCAAGGAGACATCAGAACTGCAAAACGCATGGTTTTTTGGTCTTCGGGGAGGTTGGGGAACATGAATACGTGTTTGTTTTTCGAATTTGAGCTCTATCTGCAAAGGGCACTTTTCATGCTATAAGCAGTTTTTCCTAACAAATGCAAGATATAACATGGGCTATCTCCGCAAGGAGACATGAGATCTGCATAACTGATGGTTTTTTCGTCTTCGGTGAGCCGGGGGAACATGAATATGTGTTTGTTTTTCGAATTTGAGCTCTATCTGCAATGGGAACTTTTCATGCTATAAACAGTTTTTACTAACAAATGCAAGATATAACATGGGCTATCTTTGCAAGGAGACATCAGATCTGTAAAACTCATGGTTTTTTGGTCTTCGGTGAGCCAGGGGAACATGAATATGTGTTTGTTTTTCGAATTTGAGCTCTATCTGCAAAGGGCACTTTTCTTGCTAAAAGCAGTTTTTCCTAACAAATGCAAGATATAACATGGGCTATCTCCGCAAGGAGACATCAGATCTGCATAACTCATGGTTTTTGGTCTTCGGTGAGCCGGGGGAACATGAATATGTGTTTGTTTTTCGAAATTGAGCTCTATCTGCAAAGGGCACTTTTCTTGCTAAAAGCAGTTTTTCCTAACAAATGCAAGTTATAACATGGGCTATCTCCGCAAGGAGACATCAGATCTGCATAACTCATGGTTTTTGGTCTTCGGTGAGCCGGGGGAACATGAATATGTGTTTGTTTTTCGAAATTGAGCTCTATCTGCAAAGGGCACTTTTCTTGCTAAAAGCAGTTTTTCCTAACAAATGCAAGTTATAACATGGGCTATCTCCGCAAGGAGACATCAGATCTGCAAAACTCATGGTTTTTTGGTCTTCAGTGAGCCGGGGGAACATGAATATGTGTTTGTTTTTCGAATTTGAGCTCTATCTGCAAAGGGCACTTTTCTTGCTAAAAGCAGTTTTTCCTAACAAATGCAAGATATAACATGGGCTATCTCCGCAAGGAGACATCAGATCTGCATAACTGATGGTTTTTTGGTCTTCGGTGAGCCGGGGGAACATGAATATGTGTTCGTTTTTCGAATTTGAGCTCTATCTGCTAAGGGCACTTTTCTTGCTAAAAGCAGTGTTTCCTAACAAATGCAAGATATAACATGGGTTATCTCCGCAAGGAAACATCAGAACTGCAAAACACATGGTTTTTTGGTCTTCGGGGAGGTTGGGGAACATGAATACGTGTTTGTTTTTCGAATTTGAGCTCTATCTGCAAAGTGCACTTTTCATGCTATAAGCAGTTTTTCCTAACAAATGCAAGATATAACATGGGCTATCTCCGCAAGGAAACATCAGATCTGCGTAACTCATGGTTTTTTGGTCTTCGGGGAGGTTGGGGAACATGAATACGTGTTTGTTTTTCGAATTTGAGGTCTATCTGCAAAGGGCACTTTTCATGCTATAAGCAGTTTTTCCTAACAAATGCAAGATATAACATGGGCTATCTCCGCAAGGAGACATGAGATCTGCATAACTGATGGGTTTTTGGTCTTCGGTGAGCCGGGGGAACATGAATATGTGTTTGTTTTTTGAATTTGAGCTCTATCTGCAAAGGGCACTTTTCATACTTTAAGCAGTTTTTCCTAACAAATGCAAGATATAACATGGGCTATCACCGTAAGGAGACATCAGAACTGCAAAACGCATGGTTTTTTGGTCTTCGGGGAGGTTGGGGAACAAGAATACATGTTTGTTTTTCGAATTTGACCTCTATCTGCAAAGGGCACTTTTCTTGCTAAAAGCAGTTTTTCCTAACAAATGCAAGATATAACATGGGCTATCTCCGCAAGGAGACATCAGATCTGCATAACTCATGGTTTTTGGTCTTCGGTGAGCCGGGGGAACATGAATATGTGTTTGTTTTTCGAATTTGAGCTCTATCTGCAAAGGGCACTTTTCTTGCTAAAAGCAGTGTTTCCTAACAAATGCAAGATATAACATGGGTTATCTCCGCAAGGAAACATCAGAACTGCAAAACACATGGTTTTTTGGTCTTCGGGGAGGTTGGGGAACATGAATACGTGTTTGTTTTTCGAATTTGAGCTCTATCTGCAAAGGGCACTTTTCATGCTATAAGCAGTTTTTCCTAACAAATGCAAGATATAACATGGGCTATCTCCGCAAGGAAACATCAGATCTGCGTAACTCATGGTTTTTTGGTCTTCGGGGAGGTTGGGGAACATGAATACGTGTTTGTTTTTCGAATTTGAGCTCTATCTGCAAAGGGCACTTTTCATGCTATAAGCAGTTTTTCCTAACAAATGCAAG
Source organism: Vipera ursinii (assembly GCF_947247035.1). Taxonomy (NCBI): domain Eukaryota; kingdom Metazoa; phylum Chordata; class Lepidosauria; order Squamata; family Viperidae; genus Vipera; species Vipera ursinii. The sequence continues at coordinate 33,711,907 of NC_139515.1, forward strand.
ATATAACATGGGCTATCTCCGCAAGGAGACATGAGATCTGCATAACTGATGGGTTTTTGGTCTTCGGTGAGCCAGGGGAACATGAATATGTGTTTGTTTTTCGAATTTGAGCTCTATCTGCAAAGGGCACTTTTCATGCTTTAAGCAGTTTTTCCTAACAAATACAAGATATAACATGGGCTATCTCCGCAAGGAGACATCAGATCTGTAAAACTCATGATTTTTTGGTGTTCGGTGAGCCGGGGGAACATGAATATGTGTTTGTTTTTCGAATTTGAGCTCTATCTGCAAAGGGCACTTTTCTTGCTATAAGCAGTTTTTCCTAACAAATGCAACATGGGCTATCTCCGCAAGGAGACATCAGATCTGCATAACTGATGGTTTTTTGGTCTTCGGTGAGCCGGGGGAACATGAATATGTGTTTGTTTTTCGAATTTGAGCTCTATGTGCAAAGGGCACTTTTCTTGCTAAAAGCAGTTTTTCCTAACAAATGCAAGATATAACATGGGCTATCTCCGCAAGGAGACATCAGATCTGCATAACTGATGGTTTTTTGGTCTTCGGTGAGCTGGGGGAACATGAATATGTGTTTGTTTTTCGAAATTGAGCTCTATCTGCAAATGGCACTTTTCTTGCTAAAAGCAGTTTTTCCTAACAAATGCAAGATATAACATGGGCTATCTCCGCAAGGAGACATCAGATCTGCATAACTGATGGTTTTTTGGTCTTCGGTGAGCCGGGGGAACATGAATATGTGTTCGTTTTTCGAATTTGAGCTCTATCTGCAAAGGGCACTTTTCTTGCTAAAAGCAGTTTTTCCTAACAAATGCAAGATATAACATGGGCTATCTCCGTAAGGAGACATCAGATCTGCAAAACTCATGGTTTTTTCGTCTTCGGTGAGCCGGGGGAACATGAATACGTGTTTGTTTTTCGAATTTGAGCTCTATCTGCAAAGGGCACTTTTCATGCTTTAAGCAGTTTTTCCTAACAAATGCAAGATATAACATGGGCTATCTCCGCAAGGAGACATCAGATCTGTAAAACTCATGGTTTTTTGGTCTTCGGTGAGCCGGGGGAACATGAATATGTGTTTGTTTTTCGAATTTGAGCTCTATCTGCAAAGGACACCTTTCTTGCTATAAGCAGTTTTTCCTAACAAATGCAAGATATAACATGGGCTATCTCCGCAAGGAGACATCAGATCTGTAAAACTCATGGTTTTTTGGTCTTTGGTGAGCCAGGGGAACATGAATATGTGTTTGTTTTTCGAATTTGAGCTCTATCTGCAAAGGGCACTTTTCTTGCTAAAAGCAGTTTTTCCTAACAAATGCAAGATATAACATGGGCTATCTCCGCAAGGAGACATCAGATATGCAAAACGCATGGTTTTTTCATCTTTGGTGAGCCGGGGGAACATGAATATGTGTTTGTTTTTCGAATTTGAGCTCTATCTGCAAAGGGCACTTTTCTTTCTAAAAGCAGTTTTTCCTAACAAATGCAAGATATAACATGGGCTATCTCCGCAAGGAGATATCAGATCTGCATAACTCATGGTTTTTTGGTCTTCGGTGAGCCAGGGGAACATGAATATGTGTTTGTTTTTCGAATTTGAGCTCTATCTGCAAAGGGCACTTTTCTTGCTAAAAGCAGTTTTTCCTAACAAATGCAAGATATAACATGGGCTATCTCCGCAAGGAGACATCAGATCTGTTAAACTCATGGTTTTTTCATCTTCGGTGAGCCGGGGGGACATGAATATGTGTTTCTTTTTCGAATTTGAGCTCTATCTGCAATGGGCACTTTTCATGCTATAAACAGTTTTTACTAACAAATGCAAGATATAACATGGGCTATCTCCGAAAGGAGACATCAGAACTGCAAAACGCATGGTTTTTTGGTGTTCGGTGAGCCGGGGGAACATGAATATGTGTTTGTTTTTCGAATTTGAGCTCTATCTGCAAAGGGCACTTTTCTTTCTAAAAGCAGTTTTTCCTAACAAATGCAAGATATAACATGGGCTATCTCCGCAAGGAGACATCAGAACTGCAAAACGCATGGTTTTTTGGTCTTCGGGGAGGTTGGGGAACATGAATACGTGTTTGTTTTTCGAATTTGAGCTCTATCTGCAAAGGGCACTTTTCATGCTATAAGCAGTTTTTCCTAACAAATGCAAGATATAACATGGGCTATCTCCGCAAGGAGACATCAGACCTGCAAAACTCATGGTTTTTTCATCTATGGTGAGCCGGGGGAACATGAATATGTGTTTGTTTTTCGAATTTGAGCTCTATCTGCAATGGGCACTTTTCATTCTATAAACAGTTTTTACTAAAAAATGCAAGATATAACATGGGCTATATCTGCAAGGAGACATCAGAACTGCAAAACGCATGGTTTTTTGGTCTTCGGGGAGGTTGGGGAACATGAATACGTGTTTCTTTTTCGAATTTGAGCTCTATCTGCAAAGGGCACTTTTCATGCTTTAACCAGTTTTTCCTAACAAATGCAAGATATAACATGGGCTATCTCCGCAAGGAGACATCAGATCTGTAAAACTCATGGTTTTTTGGTCTTCGGTGAGCCGGGGGAACATGAATATGTGTTTGTTTTTTGAATTTGAGCTCTATCTGCAAAGGGCACTTTTCTTGCTAAAAGCAGTTTTTCCTAACAAATGCAAGATATAACATGGGCTATCTCCGCAAGGAGACATCAGATCTGCATAAATCATGGTTTTTTGGTCTTCGGTGAGCCGGGGGAACATGAATATGTGTTTGTTTTTCGAATTTGAGCTCTATCTGCAAAGGGCACTTTTCTTGCTAAAAGCAGTTTTTCCTAAATGCAAGATATAAGATGGGCTATCTCCGCAAGGAGACATCAGATCTGCATAACTCATGGTTTTTTGGTCTTCGGTGAGCCGGGGGAACATGAATAGGTGTTTGTTTTTCGAATTTGAGCTCTATCTGCAATGGGCACTTTTCATGCTATAAACAGTTTTTACTAACAAATGCAAGATATAACATGGGCTATCTCCGCAAGGAGACATCAGAACTGCAAAACGCATGGTTTTTTGGTCTTCGGGGAGGTTGGGGAACATGAATACGTGTTTCTTTTTCGAATTTGAGCTCTATCTGCAAAGGGCACTTTTCATACTTTAAGCAGTTTTTCCTAACAAATGCAAGATATAACATGGGCTATCTCCGCAAGGAGACATCAGATCTGTAAAACTCATGGTTTTTTGGTCTTCGGTGAGCCGGGGGAACATGAATATGTGTTTGTTTTTCGAATTTGAGCTCTATCTGCAAAGGGCACTTTTCTTGCTAAAAGCAGTTTTTCCTAACAAATGCAAGATATAACATGGGCTATCTCCGTAAGGAGACATCAGATATGCAAAACGCATGGTTTTTTCATCTTTGGTGAGCCGGGGGAACATGAATATGTGTTTGTTTTTCGAATTTGAGCTCTATCTGCAAAGGGCACTTTTCTTGCTAAAAGCAGTTTTTCCTAACAAATGCAAGTTATAACATGGGCTATCTCCGCAAGGAGACATCAGATCTGCAAAACTCATGGTTTTTTGGTCTTCGGTGAGCCGGGGGAACATGAATATGTGTTTGTTTTTCGAATTTGAGCTCTATCTGCAAAGGGCACTTTTCTTGCTAAAAGCAGTTTTTCCTAACAAATGCAAGATATAACATGGGCTATCTCCGCAAGGAGACATCAGATCTGCATAACTCATGGTTTTTGGTCTTCGGTGAGCCGGGGGAACATGAATATGTGTTTGTTTTTCGAAATTGAGCTCTATCTGCAAAGGGCACTTTTCTTGCTAAAAGCAGTTTTTCCTAACAAATGCAAGTTATAACATGGGCTATCTCCGCAAGGAGACATCAGATCTGCAAAACTCATGGTTTTTTGGTCTTCGGTGAGCCGGGGGAACATGAATATGTGTTTGTTTTTCGAATTTGAGCTCTATCTGCAAAGGGCACTTTTCTTGCTAAAAGCAGTGTTTCCTAACAAATGCAAGATATAACATGGGCTATCTCCGCAAGGAAACATCAGATCTGCGTAACTCATGGTTTTTTGGTCTTCGGGGAGGTTGGGGAACATGAATACGTGTTTGTTTTTCGAATTTGAGCTCTATCTGCAAAGGGTACTTTTCATGCTTTAAGCAGTTTTTCCTAACAAATGCAAGATATAACATGGGCTATCTCCGCAAGGAGACATCAGATCTGTAAAACTCATGGTTTTTTGGTCTTCGGTGAGCCGGGGGAACATGAATATGTGTTTGTTTTTCGAATTTGAGCTCTATCTGCAAAGGGCACTTTTCTTGCTATAAGCAGTTTTTCCTAACAAATGCAAGATATAACATGGGCTATCTCCGCAAGGAGACATCAGATCTGCATAACTCATGGTGTTTTGGTCTTCGGTGAGCCGGGGGAACATGAATATGTGTTTGTTTTTCGAAATTGAGCTCTATCTGCAAAGGGCACTTTTCTTGCTAAAAGCAGTTTTTCCTAACAAATGCAAGTTATAACATGGGCTATCTCCGCAAGGAGACATCACATCTGCAAAACTCATGGTTTTTTGGTCTTCGGTGAGCCGGGGGAACATGAATATGTGTTTGTTTTTTGAATTTGAGCTCTATCTGCAAAGGGCACTTTTCATGCTATAAGCAGTTTTTCCTAACAAATGCAAGATATAACATGGGCTATCTCCGCAAGGAAACATCAGATCTGCGTAACTCATGGTTTTTTGGTCTTCGGGGAGGTTGGGGAACATGAATACGTGTTTGTTTTTCGAATTTGAGCTCTATCTGCAAAGGGCACTTTTCATGCTATAAGCAGTTTTTCCTAACAAATGCAAGATATAACATGGGCTATCTCCGCAAGGAGACATGAGATCTGCATAACTGATGGTTTTTTCGTCTTCGGTGAGCCGGGGGAACATGAATATGTGTTTGTTTTTCGAATTTGAGCTCTATCTGCAATGGGAACTTTTCATGCTATAAACAGTTTTTACTAACAAATGCAAGATATAACATGGGCTATCTTTGCAAGGAGACATCAGATCTGTAAAACTCATGGTTTTTTGGTCTTCGGTGAGCCAGGGGAACATGAATATGTGTTTGTTTTTCGAATTTGAGCTCTATCTGCAAAGGGCACTTTTCTTGCTAAAAGCAGTTTTTCCTAACAAATGCAAGATATAACATGGGCTATCTCCGCAAGGAGACATCAGATCTGCATAACTCATGGTTTTTGGTCTTCGGTGAGCCGGGGGAACATGAATATGTGTTTGTTTTTCGAAATTGAGCTCTATCTGCAAAGGGCACTTTTCTTGCTAAAAGCAGTTTTTCCTAACAAATGCAAGTTATAACATGGGCTATCTCCGCAAGGAGACATCAGATCTGCAAAACTCATGGTTTTTTGGTCTTCGGTGAGCCGGGGGAACATGAATATGTGTTTGTTTTTCGAATTTGAGCTCTATCTGCAAAGGGCACTTTTCTTGCTAAAAGCAGTTTTTCCTAACAAATGCAAGATATAACATGGGCTATCTCCGCAAGGAGACATCAGATCTGCATAACTGATGGTTTTTTGGTCTTCGGTGAGCCGGGGGAACATGAATATGTGTTCGTTTTTCGAATTTGAGCTCTATCTGCTAAGGGCACTTTTCTTGCTAAAAGCAGTGTTTCCTAACAAATGCAAGATATAACATGGGTTATCTCCGCAAGGAAACATCAGAACTGCAAAACACATGGTTTTTTGGTCTTCGGGGAGGTTGGGGAACATGAATACGTGTTTGTTTTTCGAATTTGAGCTCTATCTGCAAAGGGCACTTTTCATGCTATAAGCAGTTTTTCCTAACAAATGCAAGATATAACATGGGCTATCTCCGCAAGGAAACATCAGATCTGCGTAACTCATGGTTTTTTGGTCTTCGGGGAGGTTGGGTACATGAATACGTGTTTGTTTTTCGAATTTGAGCTCTATCTGCAAAGGGCACTTTTCATGCTATAAGCAGTTTTTCCTAACAAATGCAAGATATAACATGGGCTATCTCCGCAAGGAGACATGAGATCTGCATAACTGATGGGTTTTTGGTCTTCGGTGAGCCGGGGGAACATGAATATGTGTTTGTTTTTTGAATTTGAGCTCTATCTGCAAAGGGCACTTTTCATACTTTAAGCAGTTTTTCCTAACAAATGCAAGATATAACATGGGCTATCACCGTAAGGAGACATCAGAACTGCAAAACGCATGGTTTTTTGGTCTTCGGGGAGGTTGGGGAACAAGAATACATGTTTGTTTTTCGAATTTGACCTCTATCTGCAAAGGGCACTTTTCTTGCTAAAAGCAGTTTTTCCTAACAAATGCAAGATATAACATGGGCTACCTCCGCAAGGAGACATCAGATCTGCATAACTCATGGTTTTTGGTCTTCGGTGAGCCGGGGGAACATGAATATGTGTTTGTTTTTCGAAATTGAGCTCTATCTGCAAAGGGCACTTTTCTTGCTAAAAGCAGTTTTTCCTAACAAATGCAAGTTATAACATGGGCTATCTCCGCAAGGAGACATCAGATCTGCAAAACTCATGGTTTTTTGGTCTTCGGTGAGCCGGGGGAACATGAATATGTGTTTGTTTTTCGAATTTGAGCTCTATCTGCAAAGGGCACTTTTCTTGCTAAAAGCAGTGTTTCCTAACAAATGCAAGATATAACATGGGTTATCTCCGCAAGGAAACATCAGAACTGCAAAACACATGGTTTTTTGGTCTTCGGGGAGGTTGGGGAACATGAATACGTGTTTGTTTTTCGAATTTGAGCTCTATCTGCAAAGGGCACTTTTCATGCTATAAGCAGTTTTTCCTAACAAATGCAAGATATAACATGGGCTATCTCCGCAAGGAAACATCAGATCTGCGTAACTCATGGTTTTTTGGTCTTCGGGGAGGTTGGGGAACATGAATACGTGTTTGTTTTTCGAATTTGAGCTCTATCTGCAAAGGGCACTTTTCATGCTATAAGCAGTTTTTCCTAACAAATGCAAGATATAACATGGGCTATCTCCGCAAGGAGACATGAGATCTGCATAACCTATGGGTTTTTGGTCTTCGGTGAGCCGGGGGAACATGAATATGTGTTTGTTTTTCGAATTTGAGCTCTATCTGCAAAGGGCACTTTTCATGCTTTAAGCAGTTTTTCCTAACAAATACAAGATATAACATGGGCTATCTCCGCAAGGAGACATCAGAACTGCAAAACGCATGGTTTTTTTGTCTTCGGGGAGGTTGGGGAACAAGAATACGTGTTTGTTTTTCGAATTTGACCTCTATCTGCAAAGGGCACTTTTCATGCTATAAGCAGTTTTCCTAACAAATGCAAGATATAACATGGGCTATCTCCGCAAGGAGACATCAGATCTGTAAAACTCATGATTTTTTGGTGTTCGGTGAGCCGGGGGAACATGAATATGTGTTTGTTTTTCGAATTTGAGCTCTATCTGCAAAGGGCACTTTTCTTGCTATAAGCAGTTTTTCCTAACAAATGCAACATGGGCTATCTCCGCAAGGAGACATCAGATCTGCATAACTGATGGTTTTTTGGTCTTCGGTGAGCCGGGGGAACATGAATATGTGTTTGTTTTTCGAATTTGAGCTCTATGTGCAAAGGGCACTTTTCTTGCTAAAAGCAGTTTTTCCTAACAAATGCAAGATATAACATGGGCTATCTCCGCAAGGAGACATCAGATCTGCATAACTGATGGTTTTTTGGTCTTCGGTGAGCTGGGGGAACATGAATATGTGTTTGTTTTTCGAAATTGAGCTCTATCTGCAAATGGCACTTTTCTTGCTAAAAGCAGTTTTTCCTAACAAATGCAAGATATAACATGGGCTATCTCCGTAAGGAGACATCAGATCTGCAAAACTCATGGTTTTTTCGTCTTCGGTGAGCCGGGGGAACATGAATACGTGTTTGTTTTTCGAATTTGAGCTCTATCTGCAAAGGGCACTTTTCATGCTTTAAGCAGTTTTTCCTAACAAATGCAAGATATAACATGGGCTATCTCCGCAAGGAGACATCAGATCTGTAAAACTCATGGTTTTTTGGTCTTCGGTGAGCCGGGGGAACATGAATATGTGTTTGTTTTTCGAATTTGAGCTCTATCTGCAAAGGACACCTTTCTTGCTATAAGCAGTTTTTCCTAACAAATGCAAGATATAACATGGGCTATCTCCGCAAGGAGACATCAGATCTGCGTAACTCATGGTTTTTTGGTCTTCGGGGAGGTTGGGGAACATGAATATGTGTTTGTTTTTCGAATTTGAGCTCTATCTGCAAAGGGCACTTTTCTTGCTATAAGCAGTTTTTCCTAACAAATGCAAGATATAACATGGGCTATCTCCGCAAGGAGACATCAGATCTGCATAACTCATGGTGTTTTGGTCTTCGGTGAGCCGGGGGAACATGAATATGTGTTTGTTTTTCGAAATTGAGCTCTATCTGCAAAGGGCACTTTTCTTGCTAAAAGCAGTTTTTCCTAACAAATGCAAGTTATAACATGGGCTATCTCCGCAAGGAGACATCACATCTGCAAAACTCATGGTTTTTTGGTCTTCGGTGAGCCGGGGGAACATGAATATGTGTTTGTTTTTTGAATTTGAGCTCTATCTGCAAAGGGCACTTTTCATGCTATAAGCAGTTTTTCCTAACAAATGCAAGATATAACATGGGCTATCTCCGCAAGGAAACATCAGATCTGCGTAACTCATGGTTTTTTGGTCTTCGGGGAGGTTGGGGAACATGAATACGTGTTTGTTTTTCGAATTTGAGCTCTATCTGCAAAGGGCACTTTTCATGCTATAAGCAGTTTTTCCTAACAAATGCAAGATATAACATGGGCTATCTCCGCAAGGAGACATGAGATCTGCATAACTGATGGTTTTTTCGTCTTCGGTGAGCCGGGGGAACATGAATATGTGTTTGTTTTTCGAATTTGAGCTCTATCTGCAATGGGAACTTTTCTTGCTAAAAGCAGTTTTTCCTAACAAATGCAAGATATAACATGGGCTATCTCCGCAAGGAGACATCAGATCTGCATAACTCATGGTTTTTGGTCTTCGGTGAGCCGGGGGAACATGAATATGTGTTTGTTTTTCGAAATTGAGCTCTATCTGCAAAGGGCACTTTTCTTGCTAAAAGCAGTTTTTCCTAACAAATGCAAGTTATAACATGGGCTATCTCCGCAAGGAGACATCAGATCTGCAAAACTCATGGTTTTTTGGTCTTCGGTGAGCCGGGGGAACATGAATATGTGTTTGTTTTTCGAATTTGAGCTCTATCTGCAAAGGGCACTTTTCTTGCTAAAAGCAGTTTTTCCTAACAAATGCAAGATATAACATGGGCTATCTCCGCAAGGAGACATCAGATCTGCATAACTGATGGTTTTTTGGTCTTCGGTGAGCCGGGGGAACATGAATATGTGTTCGTTTTTCGAATTTGAGCTCTATCTGCTAAGGGCACTTTTCTTGCTAAAAGCAGTGTTTCCTAACAAATGCAAGATATAACATGGGTTATCTCCGCAAGGAAACATCAGAACTGCAAAACACATGGTTTTTTGGTCTTCGGGGAGGTTGGGGAACATGAATACGTGTTTGTTTTTCGAATTTGAGCTCTATCTGCAAAGGGCACTTTTCATGCTATAAGCAGTTTTTCCTAACAAATGCAAGATATAACATGGGCTATCTCCGCAAGGAAACATCAGATCTGCGTAACTCATGGTTTTTTGGTCTTCGGGGAGGTTGGGTACATGAATACGTGTTTGTTTTTCGAATTTGAGCTCTATCTGCAAAGGGCACTTTTCATGCTATAAGCAGTTTTTCCTAACAAATGCAAGATATAACATGGGCTATCTCCGCAAGGAGACATGAGATCTGCATAACTGATGGGTTTTTGGTCTTCGGTGAGCCGGGGGAACATGAATATGTGTTTGTTTTTTGAATTTGAGCTCTATCTGCAAAGGGCACTTTTCATACTTTAAGCAGTTTTTCCTAACAAATGCAAGATATAACATGGGCTATCACCGTAAGGAGACATCAGAACTGCAAAACGCATGGTTTTTTGGTCTTCGGGGAGGTTGGGGAACAAGAATACATGTTTGTTTTTCGAATTTGACCTCTATCTGCAAAGGGCACTTTTCTTGCTAAAAGCAGTTTTTCCTAACAAATGCAAGATATAACATGGGCTACCTCCGCAAGGAGACATCAGATCTGCATAACTCATGGTTTTTGGTCTTCGGTGAGCCGGGGGAACATGAATATGTGTTTGTTTTTCGAAATTGAGCTCTATCTGCAAAGGGCACTTTTCTTGCTAAAAGCAGTTTTTCCTAACAAATGCAAGTTATAACATGGGCTATCTCCGCAAGGAGACATCAGATCTGCAAAACTCATGGTTTTTTGGTCTTCGGTGAGCCGGGGGAACATGAATATGTGTTTGTTTTTCGAATTTGAGCTCTATCTGCAAAGGGCACTTTTCTTGCTAAAAGCAGTGTTTCCTAACAAATGCAAGATATAACATGGGTTATCTCCGCAAGGAAACATCAGAACTGCAAAACACATGGTTTTTTGGTCTTCGGGGAGGTTGGGGAACATGAATACGTGTTTGTTTTTCGAATTTGAGCTCTATCTGCAAAGGGCACTTTTCATGCTATAAGCAGTTTTTCCTAACAAATGCAAGATATAACATGGGCTATCTCCGCAAGGAAACATCAGATCTGCGTAACTCATGGTTTTTTGGTCTTCGGGGAGGTTGGGGAACATGAATACGTGTTTGTTTTTCGAATTTGAGCTCTATCTGCAAAGGGCACTTTTCATGCTATAAGCAGTTTTTCCTAACAAATGCAAGATATAACATGGGCTATCTCCGCAAGGAGACATGAGATCTGCATAACTGATGGGTTTTTGGTCTTCGGTGAGCCGGGGGAACATGAATATGTGTTTGTTTTTCGAATTTGAGCTCTATCTGCAAAGGGCACTTTTCATGCTTTAAGCAGTTTTTCCTAACAAATACAAGATATAACATGGGCTATCTCCGCAAGGAGACATCAGAACTGCAAAACGCATGGTTTTTTTGTCTTCGGGGAGGTTGGGGAACAAGAATACGTGTTTGTTTTTCGAATTTGACCTCTATCTGCAAAGGGCACTTTTCATGCTATAAGCAGTTTTCCTAACAAATGCAAGATATAACATGGGCTATCTCCGCAAGGAGACATCAGATCTGTAAAACTCATGATTTTTTGGTGTTCGGTGAGCCGGGGGAACATGAATATGTGTTTGTTTTTCGAATTTGAGCTCTATCTGCAAAGGGCACTTTTCTTGCTATAAGCAGTTTTTCCTAACAAATGCAACATGGGCTATCTCCGCAAGGAGACATCAGATCTGCATAACTGATGGTTTTTTGGTCTTCGGTGAGCCAGGGGAACATGAATATGTGTTTGTTTTTCGAATTTGAGCTCTATCTGCAAAGGGCACTTTTCTTGCTAAAAGCAGTTTTTCCTAACAAATGCAAGATATAACATGGGCTATCTCCGCAAGGAGACATCAGATCTGTTAAACTCATGGTTTTTTCATCTTCGGTGAGCCGGGGGGACATGAATATGTGTTTCTTTTTCGAATTTGAGCTCTATCTGCAATGGGCACTTTTCATGCTATAAACAGTTTTTACTAACAAATGCAAGATATAACATGGGCTATCTCCGAAAGGAGACATCAGAACTGCAAAACGCATGGTTTTTTGGTGTTCGGTGAGCCGGGGGAACATGAATATGTGTTTGTTTTTCGAATTTGAGCTCTATCTGCAAAGGGCACTTTTCTTTCTAAAAGCAGTTTTTCCTAACAAATGCAAGATATAACATGGGCTATCTCCGCAAGGAGACATCAGAACTGCAAAACGCATGGTTTTTTGGTCTTCGGGGAGGTTGGGGAACATGAATACGTGTTTGTTTTTCGAATTTGAGCTCTATCTGCAAAGGGCACTTTTCATGCTATAAGCAGTTTTTCCTAACAAATGCAAGATATAACATGGGCTATCTCCGCAAGGAGACATCAGACCTGCAAAACTCATGGTTTTTTCATCTATGGTGAGCCGGGGGAACATGAATATGTGTTTGTTTTTCGAATTTGAGCTCTATCTGCAATGGGCACTTTTCATTCTATAAACAGTTTTTACTAAAAAATGCAAGATATAACATGGGCTATATCTGCAAGGAGACATCAGAACTGCAAAACGCATGGTTTTTTGGTCTTCGGGGAGGTTGGGGAACATGAATACGTGTTTCTTTTTCGAATTTGAGCTCTATCTGCAAAGGGCACTTTTCATGCTTTAACCAGTTTTTCCTAACAAATGCAAGATATAACATGGGCTATCTCCGCAAGGAGACATCAGATCTGTAAAACTCATGGTTTTTTGGTCTTCGGTGAGCCGGGGGAACATGAATATGTGTTTGTTTTTTGAATTTGAGCTCTATCTGCAAAGGGCACTTTTCTTGCTAAAAGCAGTTTTTCCTAACAAATGCAAGATATAACATGGGCTATCTCCGCAAGGAGACATCAGATCTGCATAAATCATGGTTTTTTGGTCTTCGGTGAGCCGGGGGAACATGAATATGTGTTTGTTTTTCGAATTTGAGCTCTATCTGCAAAGGGCACTTTTCTTGCTAAAAGCAGTTTTTCCTAAATGCAAGATATAAGATGGGCTATCTCCGCAAGGAGACATCAGATCTGCATAACTCATGGTTTTTTGGTCTTCGGTGAGCCGGGGGAACATGAATAGGTGTTTGTTTTTCGAATTTGAGCTCTATCTGCAATGGGCACTTTTCATGCTATAAACAGTTTTTACTAACAAATGCAAGATATAACATGGGCTATCTCCGCAAGGAGACATCAGAACTGCAAAACGCATGGTTTTTTGGTCTTCGGGGAGGTTGGGGAACATGAATACGTGTTTCTTTTTCGAATTTGAGCTCTATCTGCAAAGGGCACTTTTCATACTTTAAGCAGTTTTTCCTAACAAATGCAAGATATAACATGGGCTATCTCCGCAAGGAGACATCAGATCTGTAAAACTCATGGTTTTTTGGTCTTCGGTGAGCCGGGGGAACATGAATATGTGTTTGTTTTTCGAATTTGAGCTCTATCTGCAAAGGGCACTTTTCTTGCTAAAAGCAGTTTTTCCTAACAAATGCAAGATATAACATGGGCTATCTCCGTAAGGAGACATCAGATATGCAAAACGCATGGTTTTTTCATCTTTGGTGAGCCGGGGGAACATGAATATGTGTTTGTTTTTCGAATTTGAGCTCTATCTGCAAAGGGCACTTTTCTTGCTAAAAGCAGTTTTTCCTAACAAATGCAAGTTATAACATGGGCTATCTCCGCAAGGAGACATCAGATCTGCAAAACTCATGGTTTTTTGGTCTTCGGTGAGCCGGGGGAACATGAATATGTGTTTGTTTTTCGAATTTGAGCTCTATCTGCAAAGGGCACTTTTCTTGCTAAAAGCAGTTTTTCCTAACAAATGCAAGATATAACATGGGCTATCTCCGTAAGGAGACATCAGATATGCAAAACGCATGGTTTTTTCATCTTTGGTGAGCCGGGGGAACATGAATATGTGTTTGTTTTTCGAATTTGAGCTCTATCTGCAAAGGGCACTTTTCTTGCTAAAAGCAGTTTTTCCTAACAAATGCAAGTTATAACATGGGCTATCTCCGCAAGGAGACATCAGATCTGCAAAACTCATGGTTTTTTGGTCTTCGGTGAGCCGGGGGAACATGAATATGTGTTTGTTTTTCGAATTTGAGCTCTATCTGCAAAGGGCACTTTTCTTGCTAAAAGCAGTTTTTCCTAACAAATGCAAGATATAACATGGGCTATCTCCGCAAGGAGACATCAGATCTGCATAACTCATGGTTTTTGGTCTTCGGTGAGCCGGGGGAACATGAATATGTGTTTGTTTTTCGAAATTGAGCTCTATCTGCAAAGGGCACTTTTCTTGCTAAAAGCAGTTTTTCCTAACAAATGCAAGTTATAACATGGGCTATCTCCGCAAGGAGACATCAGATCTGCAAAACTCATGGTTTTTTGGTCTTCGGTGAGCCGGGGGAACATGAATATGTGTTTGTTTTTCGAATTTGAGCTCTATCTGCAAAGGGCACTTTTCTTGCTAAAAGCAGTGTTTCCTAACAAATGCAAGATATAACATGGGCTATCTCCGCAAGGAAACATCAGATCTGCGTAACTCATGGTTTTTTGGTCTTCGGGGAGGTTGGGGAACATGAATACGTGTTTGTTTTTCGAATTTGAGCTCTATCTGCAAAGGGTACTTTTCATGCTTTAAGCAGTTTTTCCTAACAAATGCAAGATATAACATGGGCTATCTCCGCAAGGAGACATCAGATCTGTAAAACTCATGGTTTTTTGGTCTTCGGTGAGCCGGGGGAACATGAATATGTGTTTGTTTTTCGAATTTGAGCTCTATCTGCAAAGGGCACTTTTCTTGCTATAAGCAGTTTTTCCTAACAAATGCAAGATATAACATGGGCTATCTCCGCAAGGAGACATCAGATCTGCATAACTCATGGTGTTTTGGTCTTCGGTGAGCCGGGGGAACATGAATATGTGTTTGTTTTTCGAAATTGAGCTCTATCTGCAAAGGGCACTTTTCTTGCTAAAAGCAGTTTTTCCTAACAAATGCAAGTTATAACATGGGCTATCTCCGCAAGGAGACATCACATCTGCAAAACTCATGGTTTTTTGGTCTTCGGTGAGCCGGGGGAACATGAATATGTGTTTGTTTTTTGAATTTGAGCTCTATCTGCAAAGGGCACTTTTCATGCTATAAGCAGTTTTTCCTAACAAATGCAAGATATAACATGGGCTATCTCCGCAAGGAAACATCAGATCTGCGTAACTCATGGTTTTTTGGTCTTCGGGGAGGTTGGGGAACATGAATACGTGTTTGTTTTTCGAATTTGAGCTCTATCTGCAAAGGGCACTTTTCATGCTATAAGCAGTTTTTCCTAACAAATGCAAGATATAACATGGGCTATCTCCGCAAGGAGACATGAGATCTGCATAACTGATGGTTTTTTCGTCTTCGGTGAGCCGGGGGAACATGAATATGTGTTTGTTTTTCGAATTTGAGCTCTATCTGCAATGGGAACTTTTCATGCTATAAACAGTTTTTACTAACAAATGCAAGATATAACATGGGCTATCTTTGCAAGGAGACATCAGATCTGTAAAACTCATGGTTTTTTGGTCTTCGGTGAGCCAGGGGAACATGAATATGTGTTTGTTTTTCGAATTTGAGCTCTATCTGCAAAGGGCACTTTTCTTGCTAAAAGCAGTTTTTCCTAACAAATGCAAGATATAACATGGGCTATCTCCGCAAGGAGACATCAGATCTGCATAACTCATGGTTTTTGGTCTTCGGTGAGCCGGGGGAACATGAATATGTGTTTGTTTTTCGAAATTGAGCTCTATCTGCAAAGGGCACTTTTCTTGCTAAAAGCAGTTTTTCCTAACAAATGCAAGTTATAACATGGGCTATCTCCGCAAGGAGACATCAGATCTGCAAAACTCATGGTTTTTTGGTCTTCGGTGAGCCGGGGGAACATGAATATGTGTTTGTTTTTCGAATTTGAGCTCTATCTGCAAAGGGCACTTTTCTTGCTAAAAGCAGTTTTTCCTAACAAATGCAAGATATAACATGGGCTATCTCCGCAAGGAGACATCAGATCTGCATAACTGATGGTTTTTTGGTCTTCGGTGAGCCGGGGGAACATGAATATGTGTTCGTTTTTCGAATTTGAGCTCTATCTGCTAAGGGCACTTTTCTTGCTAAAAGCAGTGTTTCCTAACAAATGCAAGATATAACATGGGTTATCTCCGCAAGGAAACATCAGAACTGCAAAACACATGGTTTTTTGGTCTTCGGGGAGGTTGGGGAACATGAATACGTGTTTGTTTTTCGAATTTGAGCTCTATCTGCAAAGGGCACTTTTCATGCTATAAGCAGTTTTTCCTAACAAATGCAAGATATAACATGGGCTATCTCCGCAAGGAAACATCAGATCTGCGTAACTCATGGTTTTTTGGTCTTCGGGGAGGTTGGGTACATGAATACGTGTTTGTTTTTCGAATTTGAGCTCTATCTGCAAAGGGCACTTTTCATGCTATAAGCAGTTTTTCCTAACAAATGCAAGATATAACATGGGCTATCTCCGCAAGGAGACATGAGATCTGCATAACTGATGGGTTTTTGGTCTTCGGTGAGCCGGGGGAACATGAATATGTGTTTGTTTTTTGAATTTGAGCTCTATCTGCAAAGGGCACTTTTCATACTTTAAGCAGTTTTTCCTAACAAATGCAAGATATAACATGGGCTATCACCGTAAGGAGACATCAGAACTGCAAAACGCATGGTTTTTTGGTCTTCGGGGAGGTTGGGGAACAAGAATACATGTTTGTTTTTCGAATTTGACCTCTATCTGCAAAGGGCACTTTTCTTGCTAAAAGCAGTTTTTCCTAACAAATGCAAGATATAACATGGGCTACCTCCGCAAGGAGACATCAGATCTGCATAACTCATGGTTTTTGGTCTTCGGTGAGCCGGGGGAACATGAATATGTGTTTGTTTTTCGAAATTGAGCTCTATCTGCAAAGGGCACTTTTCTTGCTAAAAGCAGTTTTTCCTAACAAATGCAAGTTATAACATGGGCTATCTCCGCAAGGAGACATCAGATCTGCAAAACTCATGGTTTTTTGGTCTTCGGTGAGCCGGGGGAACATGAATATGTGTTTGTTTTTCGAATTTGAGCTCTATCTGCAAAGGGCACTTTTCTTGCTAAAAGCAGTGTTTCCTAACAAATGCAAGATATAACATGGGTTATCTCCGCAAGGAAACATCAGAACTGCAAAACACATGGTTTTTTGGTCTTCGGGGAGGTTGGGGAACATGAATACGTGTTTGTTTTTCGAATTTGAGCTCTATCTGCAAAGGGCACTTTTCATGCTATAAGCAGTTTTTCCTAACAAATGCAAGATATAACATGGGCTATCTCCGCAAGGAAACATCAGATCTGCGTAACTCATGGTTTTTTGGTCTTCGGGGAGGTTGGGGAACATGAATACGTGTTTGTTTTTCGAATTTGAGCTCTATCTGCAAAGGGCACTTTTCATGCTATAAGCAGTTTTTCCTAACAAATGCAAGATATAACATGGGCTATCTCCGCAAGGAGACATGAGATCTGCATAACTGATGGGTTTTTGGTCTTCGGTGAGCCGGGGGAACATGAATATGTGTTTGTTTTTCGAATTTGAGCTCTATCTGCAAAGGGCACTTTTCATGCTTTAAGCAGTTTTTCCTAACAAATACAAGATATAACATGGGCTATCTCCGCAAGGAGACATCAGAACTGCAAAACGCATGGTTTTTTGGTCTTCGGGGAGGTTGGGGAACAAGAATACGTGTTTGTTTTTCGAATTTGACCTCTATCTGCAAAGGGCACTTTTCATGCTATAAGCAGTTTTCCTAACAAATGCAAGATATAACATGGGCTATCTCCGCAAGGAGACATCAGATCTGTAAAACTCATGATTTTTTGGTGTTCGGTGAGCCGGGGGAACATGAATATGTGTTTGTTTTTCGAATTTGAGCTCTATCTGCAAAGGGCACTTTTCTTGCTATAAGCAGTTTTTCCTAACAAATGCAACATGGGCTATCTCCGCAAGGAGACATCAGATCTGCATAACTGATGGTTTTTTGGTCTTCGGTGAGCCGGGGGAACATGAATATGTGTTTGTTTTTCGAATTTGAGCTCTATGTGCAAAGGGCACTTTTCTTGCTAAAAGCAGTTTTTCCTAACAAATGCAAGATATAACATGGGCTATCTCCGCAAGGAGACATCAGATCTGCATAACTGATGGTTTTTTGGTCTTCGGTGAGCTGGGGGAACATGAATATGTGTTTGTTTTTCGAAATTGAGCTCTATCTGCAAATGGAACTTTTCTTGCTAAAAGCAGTTTTTCCTAACAAATGCAAGATATAACATGGGCTATCTCCGCAAGGAGACATCAGATCTGCATAACTGATGGTTTTTTGGTCTTCGGTGAGCCGGGGGAACATGAATATGTGTTCGTTTTTCGAATTTGAGCTCTATCTGCAAAGGGCACTTTTCTTGCTAAAAGCAGTTTTTCCTAACAAATGCAAGATATAACATGGGCTATCTCCGTAAGGAGACATCAGATCTGCAAAACTCATGGTTTTTTCGTCTTCGGTGAGCCGGGGGAACATGAATACGTGTTTGTTTTTCGAATTTGAGCTCTATCTGCAAAGGGCACTTTTCATGCTTTAAGCAGTTTTTCCTAACAAATGCAAGATATAACATGGGCTATCTCCGCAAGGAGACATCAGATCTGTAAAACTCATGGTTTTTTGGTCTTCGGTGAGCCGGGGGAACATGAATATGTGTTTGTTTTTCGAATTTGAGCTCTATCTGCAAAGGACACCTTTCTTGCTATAAGCAGTTTTTCCTAACAAATGCAAGATATAACATGGGCTATCTCCGCAAGGAGACATCAGATCTGTAAAACTCATGGTTTTTTGGTCTTTGGTGAGCCAGGGGAACATGAATATGTGTTTGTTTTTCGAATTTGAGCTCTATCTGCAAAGGGCACTTTTCTTGCTAAAAGCAGTTTTCCCTAACAAATGCAAGATATAACATGGGCTATCTCCGCAAGGAGACATCAGATCTGCATAACTCATGGTTTTTTGGTCTTCGGTGAGCCGGGGGAACATGAATATGTGTTTGTTTTTCGAAATTGAGCTCTATCTGCAAAGGGCACTTTTCTTGCTAAAAGCAGTTTTTCCTAACAAATGCAAGATATAACATGGGCTATCTCCGTAAGGAGACATCAGATATGCAAAACGCATGGTTTTTTCATCTTTGGTGAGCCGGGGGAACATGAATATGTGTTTGTTTTTCGAATTTGAGCTCTATCTGCAAAGGGCACTTTTCTTTCTAAAAGCAGTTTTTCCTAACAAATGCAAGATATAACATGGGCTATCTCCGCAAGGAGATATCAGATCTGCATAACTCATGGTTTTTTGGTCTTCGGTGAGCCAGGGGAACATGAATATGTGTTTGTTTTTCGAATTTGAGCTCTATCTGCAAAGGGCACTTTTCTTGCTAAAAGCAGTTTTTCCTAACAAATGCAAGATATAACATGGGCTATCTCCGCAAGGAGACATCAGATCTGTTAAACTCATGGTTTTTTCATCTTCGGTGAGCAGGGGGGACATGAATATGTGTTTCTTTTTCGAATTTGAGCTCTATCTGCAATGGGCACTTTTCATGCTATAAACAGTTTTTACTAACAAATGCAAGATATAACATGGGCTATCTCCGAAAGGAGACATCAGAACTGCAAAACGCATGGTTTTTTGGTCTTCGGTGAGCCGGGGGAACATGAATATGTGTTTGTTTTTCGAATTTGAGCTCTATCTGCAAAGGGCACTTTTCTTTCTAAAAGCAGTTTTTCCTAACAAATGCAAGATATAACATGGGCTATCTCCGCAAGGAGACATCAGAACTGCAAAACGCATGGTTTTTTGGTCTTCGGGGAGGTTGGGGAACATGAATACGTGTTTGTTTTTCGAATTTGAGCTCTATCTGCAAAGGGCACTTTTCATGCTATAAGCAGTTTTTCCTAACAAATGCAAGATATAACATGGGCTATCTCCGCAAGGAGACATCAGACCTGCAAAACTCATGGTTTTTTCATCTATGGTGAGCCGGGGGAACATGAATATGTGTTTGTTTTTCGAATTTGAGCTCTATCTGCAATGGGCACTTTTCATTCTATAAACAGTTTTTACTAAAAAATGCAAGATATAACATGGGCTATATCTGCAAGGAGACATCAGAACTGCAAAACGCATGGTTTTTTGGTCTTCGGGGAGGTTGGGGAACATGAATACGTGTTTCTTTTTCGAATTTGAGCTCTATCTGCAAAGGGCACTTTTCATGCTTTAACCAGTTTTTCCTAACAAATGCAAGATATAACATGGGCTATCTCCGCAAGGAGACATCAGATCTGTAAAACTCATGGTTTTTTGGTCTTCGGTGAGCCGGGGGAACATGAATATGTGTTTGTTTTTTGAATTTGAGCTCTATCTGCAAAGGGCACTTTTCTTGCTAAAAGCAGTTTTTCCTAACAAATGCAAGATATAACATGGGCTATCTCCGCAAGGAGACATCAGATCTGCATAACTCATGGTTTTTTGGTCTTCGGTGAGCCGGGGGAACATGAATATGTGTTTGTTTTTCGAATTTGAGCTCTATCTGCAAAGGGCACTTTTCTTGCTAAAAGCAGTTTTTCCTAAATGCAAGATATAAGATGGGCTATCTCCGCAAGGAGACATCAGATCTGCATAACTCATGGTTTTTTGGTCTTCGGTGAGCCGGGGGAACATGAATAGGTGTTTGTTTTTCGAATTTGAGCTCTATCTGCAATGGGCACTTTTCATGCTATAAACAGTTTTTACTAACAAATGCAAGATATAACATGGGCTATCTCCGCAAGGAGACATCAGAACTGCAAAACGCTTGGTTTTTTGGTCTTCGGGGAGGTTGGGGAACATGAATACGTGTTTCTTTTTCGAATTTGAGCTCTATCTGCAAAGGGCACTTTTCATGCTTTAAGCAGTTTTTCCTAACAAATGCAAGATATAACATGGGCTATCTCCGCAAGGAGACATCAGATTTGTAAAACTCATGGTTTTTTGGTCTTCGGTGAGCCGGGGGAACATGAATATGTGTTTGTTTTTCGAATTTGAGCTCTATCTGCAAAGGGCACTTTTCTTGCTAAAAGCAGTTTTTCCTAACAAATGCAAGATATAACATGGGCTATCTCCGTAAGGAGACATCAGATATGCAAAACGCATGGTTTTTTCATCTTCGGTGAGCCGGGGGGACATGAATATGTGTTTGTTTTTCGAATTTGAGCTCTATCTGCAAAGGGCACTTTTCTTTCTAAAAGCAGTTTTTCCTAACAAATGCAAGATATAACATGGGCTATCTCCGCAAGGAGATATCAGATCTGCATAACTCATGGTTTTTTGGTCTTCGGTGAGCCAGGGGAACATGAATATGTGTTTCTTTTTCGAATTTGAGCTCTATCTGCAATGGGCACTTTTCATGCTATAAACAGTTTTTACTAACAAATGCAAGATATAACATGGGCTATCTCCGAAAGGAGACATCAGAACTGCAAAACGCATGGTTTTTTGGTGTTCGGTGAGCCGGGGGAACATGAATACGTGTTTGTTTTTCGAATTTGAGCTCTATCTGCAAAGGGCACTTTTCATGCTATAAGCAGTTTTTCCTAACAAATGCAAGATATTACATGGGCTATCTCCGCAAGGAGACATCAGACCTGCAAAACTCATGGTTTTTTCATCTATGGTGAGCCGGGGGAACATGAATATGTGTTTGTTTTTCGAATTTGAGCTCTATCTGCAATGGGCACTTTTCATTCTATAAACAGTTTTTACTAAAAAATGCAAGATATAACATGGGCTATATCTGCAAGGAGACATCAGAACTGCAAAACGCATGGTTTTTTGGTCTTCGGGGAGGTTGGGGAACATGAATACGTGTTTCTTTTTCGAATTTGAGCTCTATCTGCAAAGGGCACTTTTCATGCTTTAACCAGTTTTTCCTAACAAATGCAAGATATAACATGGGCTATCTCCGCAAGGAGACATCAGATCTGTAAAACTCATGGTTTTTTGGTCTTCGGTGAGCCGGGGGAACATGAATATGTGTTTGTTTTTTGAATTTGAGCTCTATCTGCAAAGGGCACTTTTCTTGCTAAAAGCAGTTTTTCCTAAATGCAAGATATAAGATGGGCTATCTCCGCAAGGAGACATCAGATCTGCATAACTCATGGTTTTTTGGTCTTCGGTGAGCCGGGGGAACATGAATAGGTGTTTGTTTTTCGAATTTGAGCTCTATCTGCAATGGGCACTTTTCATGCTATAAACAGTTTTTACTAACAAATGCAAAATATAACATGGGCTATCTCCGCAAGGAGACATCAGAACTGCAAAACGCATGGTTTTTTGGTCTTCGGGGAGGTTGGGGAACATGAATACGTGTTTCTTTTTCGAATTTGAGCTCTATCTGCAAAGGGCACTTTTCATGCTTTAAGCAGTTTTTCCTAACAAATGCAAGATATAACATGGGCTATCTCCGCAAGGAGACATCAGATCTGTAAAACTCATGGTTTTTTGGTCTTCGGTGAGCCGGGGGAACATGAATATGTGTTTGTTTTTCGAATTTGAGCTCTATCTGCAAAGGGCACTTTTCTTGCTAAAAGCAGTTTTTCCTAACAAATGCAAGATATAACATGGGCTATCTCCGCAAGGAGATATCAGATCTGCATAACTCATGGTTTTTTGGTCTTCGGTGAGCCGGGGGAACATGAATATGTGTTTGTTTTTCGAATTTGAGCTCTATCTGCAAAGGGCACTTTTCTTGCTAAAAGCAGTTTTTCCTAACAAATGCAAGATATAACATGGGCTATCTCCGCAAGGAGACATCAGATCTGCAAAACTCATGGTTTTTCCGTCTTCGGTGAGCCGGGGGAACATGAATATGTGTTTGTTTTTCGAATTTGAGCTCTATCTGCAATGGGCACCTTTCATGCTATAAACAGTTTTTACTAACAAATGCAAGATATAACATGGGCTATCTCCGCAAGGAGACATCAGAACTGCAAAACGCATGGTTTTTTGGTCTTCGGGGAGGTTGGGGAACATGAATACGTGTTTGTTTTTCGAATTTGAGCTCTATCTGCAAAGGGCACTTTTCATGCTATAAGCAGTTTTTCCTAACAAATGCAAGATATAACATGGGCTATCTCCGCAAGGAGATATCAGATCTGTAAAACTCATGGTTTTTTCGTCTTCGGTGAGCCGGGGGAACATGAATATGTGTTTGTTTTTCGAATTTGAGCTCTATCTGCAATGGGCACTTTTCATGCTATAAACAGTTTTTACTAACAAATGCAAGATATAACATGGGCTATCTCCGCAAGGAGATATCAGAACTGCAAAACGCATGGTTTTTTGGTATTCAGGGAGGTTGGGGAACATGAATACGTGTTTCTTTTTCGAATTTGAGCTCTATCTGCAAAGGGCACTTTTCATGCTTTAAGCAGTTTTTCCTAACAAATGCAAGATATAACATGGGCTATCTCCGCAAGGAGACATCAGATCTGTAAAACTCATGGTTTTTTGGTCTTTGGTGAGCCGGGGGAACATGAATATGTGTTTGTTTTTCGAATTTGAGCTCTATCTGCAATGGGCACTTTTCTTGCTAAAAGCAGTTTTTCCTAACAAATGCAAGATATAACATGGGCTATCTCCGCAAGGAGACGTCAGATCTGCATAACTCATGGTTTTTTGGTCTTCGGTGAGCCGGGGGAACATGAATATGTGTTTGTTTTTCGAATTTGAGCTCTATCTGCAATGGGCACTTTTCATGCTATAAACAGTTTTTACTAACAAATGCAAGATATAACATGGGCTATCTCCGCAAGGAGACATCAGAACTGCAAAACGCATGGTTTTTTGGTCTTTGGGGAGGTTGGGGAACATGAATACGTGTTTGTTTTTCGAATTTGAGCTCTATCTGCAAACGGCACTTTTCATGCTATAAGCAGTTTTTCCTAACAAATGCAAGATATAACATGGGCTATCTCCGCAAGGAAACATCAGATCTGCGTAACTCATGGTTTTTTGGTCTTCGGGGAGGTTGGGGAACATGAATACGTGTTTGTTTTTCTAATTTGAGCTCTATCTGCAAAGGGCACTTTTCATGCTATAAGCAGTTTTTCCTAACAAATGCAAGATATAACATGGGCTATCTCCGCAAGGAGACATGAGATCTGCATAACTGATGGGTTTTTGGTCTTCGGTGAGCCGGGGGAACATGAATATGTGTTTGTTTTTCGAATTTGAGCTCTATCTGCAAAGGGCACTTTTCATGCTTTAAGCAGTTTTTCCTAACAAATACAAGATATAACATGGGCTATCTCCGCAAGGAGACATCAGAACTGCAAAACGCATGGTTTTTTGGTCTTTGGGGAGGTTGGGGAACAAGAATACGTGTTTGTTTTTTGAATTTGACCTCTATCTGCAAAGGGCACTTTTCATGCTATAAGCAGTTTTCCTAACAAATGCAAGATATAACATGGGCTATCTCCGCAAGGAGACATCAGATCTGTAAAACTCATGATTTTTTGGTGTTCGGTGAGCCGGGGGAACATGAATATGTGTTTGTTTTTCGAATTTGAGCTCTATCTGCAAAGGGCACTTTTCTTGCTATAAGCAGTTTTTCCTAACAAATGCAACATGGGCTATCTCCGCAAGGAGACATCAGATCTGCATAACTGATGGTTTTTTGGTCTTCGGTGAGCCGGGGGAACATGAATATGTGTTTGTTTTTCGAATTTGAGCTCTATGTGCAAAGGGCACTTTTCTTGCTAAAAGCAGTTTTTCCTAACAAATGCAAGATATAACATGGGCTATCTCCGCAAGGAGACATCAGATCTGCATAACTGATGGTTTTTTGGTCTTCGGTGAGCTGGGGGAACATGAATATGTGTTTGTTTTTCGAAATTGAGCTCTATCTGCAAATGGCACTTTTCTTGCTAAAAGCAGTTTTTCCTAACAAATGCAAGATATAACATGGGCTATCTCCGCAAGGAGACATCAGATCTGCATAACTGATGGTTTTTTGGTCTTCGGTGAGCCGGGGGAACATGAATATGTGTTTGTTTTTCGAATTTGAGCTCTATCTGCAATGGGCACTTTTCATGCTATAAACAGTTTTTACTAACAAATGCAAGATATAACATGGGCTATCTCCGCAAGGAGACATCAGAACTGCAAAACGCATGGTTTTTTGGTCTTTGGGGAGGTTGGGGAACATGAATACGTGTTTGTTTTTCGAATTTGAGCTCTATCTGCAAACGGCACTTTTCATGCTATAAGCAGTTTTTCCTAACAAATGCAAGATATAACATGGGCTATCTCCGCAAGGAAACATCAGATCTGCGTAACTCATGGTTTTTTGGTCTTCGGGGAGGTTGGGGAACATGAATACGTGTTTGTTTTTCTAATTTGAGCTCTATCTGCAAAGGGCACTTTTCATGCTATAAGCAGTTTTTCCTAACAAATGCAAGATATAACATGGGCTATCTCCGCAAGGAGACATGAGATCTGCATAACTGATGGGTTTTTGGTCTTCGGTGAGCCGGGGGAACATGAATATGTGTTTGTTTTTCGAATTTGAGCTCTATCTGCAAAGGGCACTTTTCATGCTTTAAGCAGTTTTTCCTAACAAATACAAGATATAACATGGGCTATCTCCGCAAGGAGACATCAGAACTGCAAAACGCATGGTTTTTTGGTCTTTGGGGAGGTTGGGGAACAAGAATACGTGTTTGTTTTTTGAATTTGACCTCTATCTGCAAAGGGCACTTTTCATGCTATAAGCAGTTTTCCTAACAAATGCAAGATATAACATGGGCTATCTCCGCAAGGAGACATCAGATCTGTAAAACTCATGATTTTTTGGTGTTCGGTGAGCCGGGGGAACATGAATATGTGTTTGTTTTTCGAATTTGAGCTCTATCTGCAAAGGGCACTTTTCTTGCTATAAGCAGTTTTTCCTAACAAATGCAACATGGGCTATCTCCGCAAGGAGACATCAGATCTGCATAACTGATGGTTTTTTGGTCTTCGGTGAGCCGGGGGAACATGAATATGTGTTTGTTTTTCGAATTTGAGCTCTATGTGCAAAGGGCACTTTTCTTGCTAAAAGCAGTTTTTCCTAACAAATGCAAGATATAACATGGGCTATCTCCGCAAGGAGACATCAGATCTGCATAACTGATGGTTTTTTGGTCTTCGGTGAGCTGGGGGAACATGAATATGTGTTTGTTTTTCGAAATTGAGCTCTATCTGCAAATGGCACTTTTCTTGCTAAAAGCAGTTTTTCCTAACAAATGCAAGATATAACATGGGCTATCTCCGCAAGGAGACATCAGATCTGCATAACTGATGGTTTTTTGGTCTTCGGTGAGCCGGGGGAACATGAATATGTGTTCGTTTTTCGAATTTGAGCTCTATCTGCAAAGGGCACTTTTCTTGCTAAAAGCAGTTTTTCCTAACAAATGCAAGATATAACATGGGCTATCTCCGCAAGGAGACATCAGATCTGCAAAACTCATGGTTTTTTCGTCTTCGGTGAGCCGGGGGAACATGAATACGTGTTTGTTTTTCGAATTTGAGCTCTATCTGCAAAGGGCACTTTTCATGCTTTAAGCAGTTTTTCCTAACAAATGCAAGATATAACATGGGCTATCTCCGCAAGGAGACATCAGATCTGTAAAACTCATGGTTTTTTGGTCTTCGGTGAGCCGGGGGAACATGAATATGTGTTTGTTTTTCGAATTTGAGCTCTATCTGCAAAGGACACCTTTCTTGCTATAAGCAGTTTTTCCTAACAAATGCAAGATATAACATGGGCTATCTCCGCAAGGAGACATCAGATCTGTAAAACTCATGGTTTTTTGGTCTTTGGTGAGCCAGGGGAACATGAATATGTGTTTGTTTTTCGAATTTGAGCTCTATCTGCAAAGGGCACTTTTCTTGCTAAAAGCAGTTTTTCCTAACAAATGCAAGATATAACATGGGCTATCTCCGCAAGGAGACATCAGATCTGCATAACTCATGGTTTTTTGGTCTTCGGTGAGCCGGGGGAACATGAATATGTGTTTGTTTTTCGAATTTGAGCTCTATCTGCATAGGGCACTTTTCTTGCTAAAAGCAGTTTTTCCTAACAAATGCAAGATATAACATGGGCTATCTCCGCAAGGAGACATCAGATCTGCAAAACTCATGGTTTTTCCGTCTTCGGTGAGCCGGGGGAACATGAATATGTGTTTGTTTTTCGAATTTGAGCTCTATCTGCAATGGGCACTTTTCATGCTATAAACAGTTTTTACTAACAAATGCAAGATATAACATGGGCTATCTCCGCAAGGAGACATCAGAACTGCAAAACGCATGGTTTTTTGGTCTTCGGGGAGGTTGGGGAACATGAATACGTGTTTGTTTTTCGAATTTGAGCTCTATCTGCAAAGGGCACTTTTCATGCTATAAGCAGTTTTTCCTAACAAATGCAAGATATAACATGGGCTATCTCCGCAAGGAGATATCAGATCTGTAAAACTCATGGTTTTTTCGTCTTCGGTGAGCCGGGGGAACATGAATATGTGTTTGTTTTTCGAATTTGAGCTCTATCTGCAATGGGCACTTTTCATGCTATAAACAGTTTTTACTAACAAATGCAAGATATAACATGGGCTATCTCCGCAAGGAGATATCAGAACTGCAAAACGCATGGTTTTTTGGTATTCAGGGAGGTTGGGGAACATGAATACGTGTTTCTTTTTCGAATTTGAGGTCTATCTGCAAAGGGCACTTTTCATGCTTTAAGCAGTTTTTCCTAACAAATGCAAGATATAACATGGGCTATCTCCGCAAGGAGACATCAGATCTGTAAAACTCATGGTTTTTTGGTCTTTGGTGAGCCGGGGGAACATGAATATGTGTTTGTTTTTCGAATTTGAGCTCTATCTGCAATGGGCACTTTTCTTGCTAAAAGCAGTTTTTCCTAACAAATGCAAGATATAACATGGGCTATCTCTGCAAGGAGACGTCAGATCTGCATAACTCATGGTTTTTTGGTCTTCGGTGAGCCGGGGGAACATGAATATGTGTTTGTTTTTCGAATTTGAGCTCTATCTGCAATGGGCACTTTTCATGCTATAAACAGTTTTTACTAACAAATGCAAGATATAACATGGGCTATCTCCGCAAGGAGACATCAGAACTGCAAAACGCATGGTTTTTTGGTCTTCGGGGAGGTTGGGGAACATGAATACGTGTTTGTTTTTCGAATTTGAGCTCTATCTGCAAAGGGCACTTTTCATGCTATAAGCAGTTTTTCCTAACAAATGCAAGATATAACATGGGCTATCTCCGCAAGGAAACATCAGATCTGCGTAACTCATGGTTTTTTGGTCTTCGGGGAGGTTGGGGAACATGAATACGTGTTTGTTTTTCGAATTTGAGCTCTATCTGCAAAGGGCACTTTTCATGCTATAAGCAGTTTTTCCTAACAAATGCAAGATATAACATGGGCTATCTCCGCAAGGAGACATGAGATCTGCATAACTGATGGGTTTTTGGTCTTCGGTGAGCCGGGGGAACATGAATATGTGTTTGTTTTTCGAATTTGAGCTCTATCTGCAAAGGGCACTTTTCATGCTTTAAGCAGTTTTTCCTAACAAATACAAGATATAACATGGGCTATCTCCGCAAGGAGACATCAGAACTGCAAAACGCATGGTTTTTTGGTCTTCGGGGAGGTTGGGGAACAAGGATACGTGTTTGTTTTTCGAATTTGACCTCTATCTGCAAAGGGCACTTTTCATGCTATAAGCAGTTTTCCTAACAAATGCAAGATATAACATGGGCTATCTCCGCAAGGAGACATCAGATCTGTAAAACTCATGATTTTTTGGTGTTCGGTGAGCCGGGGGAACATGAATATGTGTTTGTTTTTCGAATTTGAGCTCTATCTGCAAAGGGCACTTTTCTTGCTATAAGCAGTTTTTCCTAACAAATGCAACATGGGCTATCTCCGCAAGGAGACATCAGATCTGAATAACTGATGGTTTTTTGGTCTTCGGTGAGCCGGGGGAACATGAATATGTGTTTGTTTTTCGAATTTGAGCTCTATGTGCAAAGGGCACTTTTCTTGCTAAAAGCAGTTTTTCCTAACAAATGCAAGATATAACATGGGCTATCTCCGCAAGGAGACATCAGATCTGCATAACTGATGGTTTTTTGGTCTTCGGTGAGCTGGGGGAACATGAATATGTGTTTGTTTTTCGAAATTGAGCTCTATCTGCAAATGGCACTTTTCTTGCTAAAAGCAGTTTTTCCTAACAAATGCAAGATATAACATGGGCTATCTCCGCAAGGAGACATCAGATCTGCATAACTGATGGTTTTTTGGTCTTCGGTGAGCCGGGGGAACATGAATATGTGTTCGTTTTTCGAATTTGAGCTCTATCTGCAAAGGGCACTTTTCTTGCTAAAAGCAGTTTTTCCTAACAAATGCAAGATATAACATGGGCTATCTCCGTAAGGAGACATCAGATCTGCAAAACTCATGGTTTTTTCGTCTTCGGTGAGCCAGGGGAACATGAATACGTGTTTGTTTTTCGAATTTGAGCTCTATCTGCAAAGGGCACTTTTCATGCTTTAAGCAGTTTTTCCTAACAAATGCAAGATATAACATGGGCTATCTCCGCAAGGAGACATCAGATCTGTAAAACTCATGGTTTTTTGGTCTTCGGTGAGCCGGGGGAACATGAATATGTGTTTGTTTTTCGAATTTGAGCTCTATCTGCAAAGGACACCTTTCTTGCTATAAGCAGTTTTTCCTAACAAATGCAAGATATAACATGGGCTATCTCCGCAAGGAGACATCAGATCTGTAAAACTCATGGTTTTTTGGTCTTTGGTGAGCCAGGGGAACATGAATATGTGTTTGTTTTTCGAATTTGAGCTCTATCTGCAAAGGACACTTTTCTTGCTAAAAGCAGTTTTTCCTAACAAATGCAAGATATAACATGGGCTATCTCCGCAAGGAGACATCAGATCTGCATAACTCATGGTTTTTTGGTCTTCGGTGAGCCGGGGGAACATGAGTATGTGTTTGTTTTTCGAAATTGAGCTCTATCTGCAAAGGGCACTTTTCTTGCTAAAAGAAGTTTTTCCTAACAAATGCAAGATATAACATGGGCTATCTCCGTAAGGAGACATCAGATATGCAAAACGCATGGTTTTTTCATCTTTGGTGAGCCGGGGGAACATGAATATGTGTTTGTTTTTCGAATTTGAGCTCTATCTGCAAAGGGCACTTTTCTTTCTAAAAGCAGTTTTTCCTAACAAATGCAAGATATAACATGGGCTATCTCCGCAAGGAGATATCAGATCTGCATAACTCATGGTTTTTTGGTCTTCGGTGAGCCAGGGGAACATGAATATGTGTTTGTTTTTCGAATTTGAGCTCTATCTGCAAAGGGCACTTTTCTTGCTAAAAGCAGTTTTTCCTAACAAATGCAAGATATAACATGGGCTATCTCCGCAAGGAGACATCAGAACTGCAAAACGCATGGTTTTTTGGTCTTCGGGGAGGTTGGGGAACATGAATACGTGTTTGTTTTTCGAATTTGAGCTCTATCTGCAAAGGGCACTTTTCATGCTAAAAGCAGTTTTTCCTAAATGCAAGATATAAGATGGGCTATCTCCGCAAGGAGACATCAGATCTGCATAACTCATGGTTTTTTGGTCTTCGGTGAGCCGGGGGAACATGAATAGGTGTTTGTTTTTCGAATTTGAGCTCTATCTGCAATGGGCACTTTTCATGCTATAAACAGTTTTTACTAACAAATGCAAGATATAACATGGGCTATCTCCGCAAGGAGACATCAGAACTGCAAAACGCATGGTTTTTTGGTCTTCGGGGAGGTTGGGGAACATGAATACGTGTTTCTTTTTCGAATTTGAGCTCTATCTGCAAAGGGCACTTTTCATGCTTTAAGCAGTTTTTCCTAACAAATGCAAGATATAACATGGGCTATCTCCGCAAGGAGACATCAGATCTGTAAAACTCATGGTGTTTTGGTCTTCGGTGAGCCGGGGGAACATGAATATGTGTTTGTTTTTCGAATTTGAGCTCTATCTGCAAAGGGCACTTTTCTTGCTAAAAGCAGTTTTTCCTAACAAATGCAAGATATAACATGGGCTATCTCCGCAAGGAGATATCAGATCTGCATAACTCATGGTTTTTTGGTCTTCGGTGAGCCGGGGGAACATGAATATGTGTTTGTTTTTCGAATTTGAGCTCTATCTGCAAAGGGCACTTTTCTTGCTAAAAGCAGTTTTTCCTAACAAATGCAAGATATAACATGGGCTATCTCCGCAAGGAGACATCAGATCTGCAAAACTCATGGTTTTTCCGTCTTCGGTGAGCCGGGGGAACATGAATATGTGTTTGTTTTTCGAATTTGAGCTCTATCTGCAATGGGCACTTTTCATGCTATAAACAGTTTTTACTAACAAATGCAAGATATAACATGGGCTATCTCCGCAAGGAGACATCAGAACTGCAAAACGCATGGTTTTTTGGTCTTCGGGGAGGTTGGGGAACATGAATACGTGTTTGTTTTTCGAATTTGAGCTCTATCTGCAATGGGCACTTTTCATGCTATAAACAGTTTTTACTAACAAATGCAAGATATAACATGGGCTATCTCCGCAAGGAGATATCAGAACTGCAAAACGCATGGTTTTTTGGTATTCAGGGAGGTTGGGGAACATGAATACGTGTTTCTTTTTCGAATTTGAGCTCTATCTGCAAAGGGCACTTTTCATGCTTTAAGCAGTTTTTCCTAACAAATGCAAGATATAACATGGGCTATCTCCGCAAGGAGACATCAGATCTGTAAAACTCATGGTTTTTTGGTCTTTGGTGAGCCGGGGGAACATGAATATGTGTTTGTTTTTCGAATTTGAGCTCTATCTGCAATGGGCACTTTTCTTGCTAAAAGCAGTTTTTCCTAACAAATGCAAGATATAACATGGGCTATCTCCGCAAGGAGACGTCAGATCTGCATAACTCATGGTTTTTTTTTTCTTCGGTGAGCCGGGGGAACATGAATATGTGTTTGTTTTTCGAATTTGAGCTCTATCTGCAATGGGCACTTTTCATGCTATAAACAGTTTTTACTAACAAATGCAAGATATAACATGGGCTATCTCCGCAAGGAGACATCAGAACTGCAAAACGCATGGTTTTTTGGTCTTCGGGGAGGTTGGGGAACATGAATACGTGTTTGTTTTTCGAATTTGAGCTCTATCTGCAAAGGGCACTTTTCATGCTATAAGCAGTTTTTCCTAACAAATGCAAGATATAACATGGGCTATCTCCGCAAGGAAACATCAGATCTGCGTAACTCATGGTTTTTTGGTCTTCGGGGAGGTTGGGGAACATGAATACGTGTTTGTTTTTCGAATTTGAGCTCTATCTGCAAAGGGCACTTTTCATGCTATAAGCAGTTTTTCCTAACAAATGCAAGATATAACATGGGCTATCTCCGCAAGGAGACATGAGATCTGCATAACTGATGGGTTTTTGGTCTTCGGTGAGCCGGGGGAACATGAATATGTGTTTGTTTTTCGAATTTGAGCTCTATCTGCAAAGGGCACTTTTCATGCTTTAAGCAGTTTTTCCTAACAAATACAAGATATAACATGGGCTATCTCCGCAAGGAGACATCAGAACTGCAAAACGCATGGTTTTTTGGTCTTCGGGGAGGTTGGGGAACAAGAATACGTGTTTGTTTTTCGAATTTGACCTCTATCTGCAAAGGGCACTTTTCATGCTATAAGCAGTTTTCCTAACAAATGCAAGATATAACATGGGCTATCTCCGCAAGGAGACATCAGATCTGTAAAACTCATGATTTTTTGGTGTTCGGTGAGCCGGGGGAACATGAATATGTGTTTGTTTTTCGAATTTGAGCTCTATCTGCAAAGGGCACTTTTCTTGCTATAAGCAGTTTTTCCTAACAAATGCAACATGGGCTATCTCCGCAAGGAGACATCAGATCTGCATAACTGATGGTTTTTTGGTCTTCGGTGAGCCGGGGGAACATGAATATGTGTTTGTTTTTCGAATTTGAGCTCTATGTGCAAAGGGCACTTTTCTTGCTAAAAGCAGTTTTTCCTAACAAATGCAAGATATAACATGGGCTATCTCCGCAAGGAGACATCAGATCTGCATAACTGATGGTTTTTTGGTCTTCGGTGAGCTGGGGGAACATGAATATGTGTTTGTTTTTCGAAATTGAGCTCTATCTGCAAATGGCACTTTTCTTGCTAAAAGCAGTTTTTCCTAACAAATGCAAGATATAACATGGGCTATCTCCGCAAGGAGACATCAGATCTGCATAAATGATGGTTTTTTGGTCTTCGGTGAGCCGGGGGAACATGAATATGTGTTCGTTTTTCGAATTTGAGCTCTATCTGCAAAGGGCACTTTTCTTGCTAAAAGCAGTTTTTCCTAACAAATGCAAGATATAACATGGGCTATCTCCGTAAGGAGACATCAGATCTGCAAAACTCATGGTTTTTTCGTCTTCGGTGAGCCGGGGGAACATGAATACGTGTTTGTTTTTCGAATTTGAGCTCTATCTGCAAAGGGCACTTTTCATGCTTTAAGCAGTTTTTCCTAACAAATGCAAGATATAACATGGGCTATCTCCGCAAGGAGACATCAGATCTGTAAAACTCATGGTTTTTTGGTCTTCGGTGAGCCGGGGGAACATGAATATGTGTTTGTTTTTCGAATTTGAGCTCTATCTGCAAAGGACACCTTTCTTGCTATAAGCAGTTTTTCCTAACAAATGCAAGATATAACATGGGCTATCTCCGCAAGGAGACATCAGATCTGTAAAACTCATGGTTTTTTGGTCTTTGGTGAGCCAGGGGAACATGAATATGTGTTTGTTTTTCGAATTTGAGCTCTATCTGCAAAGGGCACTTTTCTTGCTAAAAGCAGTTTTTCCTAACAAATGCAAGATATAACATGGGCTATCTCCGCAAGGAGACATCAGATCTGCATAACTCATGGTTTTTTGGTCTTCGGTGAGCCGGGGGAACATGAATATGTGTTTGTTTTTCGAAATTGAGCTCTATCTGCAAAGGGCACTTTTCTTGCTAAAAGCAGTTTTTCCTAACAAATGCAAGATATAACATGGGCTATCTCCGTAAGGAGACATCAGATATGCAAAACGCATGGTTTTTTCATCTTTGGTGAGCCGGGGGAACATGAATATGTGTTTGTTTTTCGAATTTGAGCTCTATCTGCAAAGGGCACTTTTCTTTCTAAAAGCAGTTTTTCCTAACAAATGCAAGATATAACATGGGCTATCTCCGCAAGGAGATATCAGATCTGCATAACTCATGGTTTTTTGGTCTTCGGTGAGCCGGGGGAACATGAATATGTGTTTGTTTTTCGAATTTGAGCTCTATCTGCAAAGGGCACTTTTCTTGCTAAAAGCAGTTTTTCCTAACAAATGCAAGATATAACATGGGCTATCTCCGCAAGGAGACATCAGATCTGCAAAACTCATGGTTTTTCCGTCTTCGGTGAGCCGGGGGAACATGAATATGTGTTTGTTTTTCGAATTTGAGCTCTATCTGCAATGGGCACTTTTCATGCTATAAACAGTTTTTACTAACAAATGCAAGATATAACATGGGCTATCTCCGCAAGGAGACATCAGAACTGCAAAACGCATGGTTTTTTGGTCTTCGGGGAGGTTGGGGAACATGAATACGTGTTTGTTTTTCGAATTTGAGCTCTATCTGCAATGGGCACTTTTCATGCTATAAACAGTTTTTACTAACAAATGCAAGATATAACATGGGCTATCTCCGCAAGGAGATATCAGAACTGCAAAACGCATGGTTTTTTGGTATTCAGGGAGGTTGGGGAACATGAATACGTGTTTCTTTTTCGAATTTGAGCTCTATCTGCAAAGGGCACTTTTCATGCTTTAAGCAGTTTTTCCTAACAAATGCAAGATATAACATGGGCTATCTCCGCAAGGAGACATCAGATCTGTAAAACTCATGGTTTTTTGGTCTTTGGTGAGCCGGGGGAACATGAATATGTGTTTGTTTTTCGAATTTGAGCTCTATCTGCAATGGGCACTTTTCTTGCTAAAAGCAGTTTTTCCTAACAAATGCAAGATATAACATGGGCTATCTCCGCAAGGAGACGTCAGATCTGCATAACTCATGGTTTTTTTTTTCTTCGGTGAGCCGGGGGAACATGAATATGTGTTTGTTTTTCGAATTTGAGCTCTATCTGCAATGGGCACTTTTCATGCTATAAACAGT
Source organism: Vipera ursinii (assembly GCF_947247035.1). Lineage (NCBI taxonomy): Eukaryota > Metazoa > Chordata > Lepidosauria > Squamata > Viperidae > Vipera > Vipera ursinii. The sequence goes on from NC_139515.1 coordinate 33,747,081, forward strand.
TTTTACTAACAAATGCAAGATATAACATGGGCTATCTCCGCAAGGAGACATCAGAACTGCAAAACGCATGGTTTTTTGGTCTTCGGGGAGGTTGGGGAACATGAATACGTGTTTGTTTTTCGAATTTGAGCTCTATCTGCAAAGGGCACTTTTCATGCTATAAGCAGTTTTTCCTAACAAATGCAAGATATAACATGGGCTATCTCCGCAAGGAAACATCAGATCTGCGTAACTCATGGTTTTTTGGTCTTCGGGGAGGTTGGGAACATGAATACGTGTTTGTTTTTCGAATTTGAGCTCTATCTGCAAAGGGCACTTTTCATGCTATAAGCAGTTTTTCCTAACAAATGCAAGATATAACATGGGCTATCTCCGCAAGGAGACATGAGATCTGCATAACTGATGGGTTTTTGGTCTTCGGTGAGCCGGGGGAACATGAATATGTGTTTGTTTTTCGAATTTGAGCTCTATCTGCAAAGGGCACTTTTCATGCTTTAAGCAGTTTTTCCTAACAAATACAAGATATAACATGGGCTATCTCCGCAAGGAGACATCAGAACTGCAAAACGCATGGTTTTTTGGTCTTCGGGGAGGTTGGGGAACAAGAATACGTGTTTGTTTTTCGAATTTGACCTCTATCTGCAAAGGGCACTTTTCATGCTATAAGCAGTTTTCCTAACAAATGCAAGATATAACATGGGCTATCTCCGCAAGGAGACATCAGATCTGTAAAACTCATGATTTTTTGGTGTTCGGTGAGCCGGGGGAACATGAATATGTGTTTGTTTTTCGAATTTGAGCTCTATCTGCAAAGGGCACTTTTCTTGCTATAAGCAGTTTTTCCTAACAAATGCAACATGGGCTATCTCCGCAAGGAGACATCAGATCTGCATAACTGATGGTTTTTTGGTCTTCGGTGAGCCGGGGGAACATGAATATGTGTTTGTTTTTCGAATTTGAGCTCTATGTGCAAAGGGCACTTTTCTTGCTAAAAGCAGTTTTTCCTAACAAATGCAAGATATAACATGGGCTATCTCCGCAAGGAGACATCAGATCTGCATAACTGATGGTTTTTTGGTCTTCGGTGAGCTGGGGGAACATGAATATGTGTTTGTTTTTCGAAATTGAGCTCTATCTGCAAATGGCACTTTTCTTGCTAAAAGCAGTTTTTCCTAACAAATGCAAGATATAACATGGGCTATCTCCGCAAGGAGACATCAGATCTGCATAAATGATGTTTTTTTGGTCTTCGGTGAGCCGGGGGAACATGAATATGTGTTCGTTTTTCGAATTTGAGCTCTATCTGCAAAGGGCACTTTTCTTGCTAAAAGCAGTTTTTCCTAACAAATGCAAGATATAACATGGGCTATCTCCGTAAGGAGACATCAGATCTGCAAAACTCATGGTTTTTTCGTCTTCGGTGAGCCGGGGGAACATGAATACGTGTTTGTTTTTCGAATTTGAGCTCTATCTGCAAAGGGCACTTTTCATGCTTTAAGCAGTTTTTCCTAACAAATGCAAGATATAACATGGGCTATCTCCGAAAGGAGACATCAGATCTGTAAAACTCATGGTTTTTTGGTCTTCGGTGAGCCGGGGGAACATGAATATGTGTTTGTTTTTCGAATTTGAGCTCTATCTGCAAAGGACACCTTTCTTGCTATAAGCAGTTTTTCCTAACAAATGCAAGATATAACATGGGCTATCTCCGCAAGGAGACATCAGATCTGTAAAACTCATGGTTTTTTGGTCTTTGGTGAGCCAGGGGAACATGAATATGTGTTTGTTTTTCGAATTTGAGCTCTATCTGCAAAGGGCACTTTTCTTGCTAAAAGCAGTTTTTCCTAACAAATGCAAGATATAACATGGGCTATCTCCGCAAAGAGACATCAGATCTGCATAACTCATGGTTTTTTGGTCTTCGGTGAGCCGGGGGAACATGAATATGTGTTTGTTTTTCGAAATTGAGCTCTATCTGCAAAGGGCACTTTTCTTGCTAAAAGCAGTTTTTCCTAACAAATGCAAGATATAACATGGGCTATCTCCGTAAGGAGACATCAGATATGCAAAACGCATGGTTTTTTCATCTTTGGTGAGCCGGGGGAACATGAATATGTGTTTGTTTTTCGAATTTGAGCTCTATCTGCAAAGGGCACTTTTCTTTCTAAAAGCAGTTTTTCCTAACAAATGCAAGATATAACATGGGCTATCTCCGCAAGGAGATATCAGATCTGCATAACTCATGGTTTTTTGGTCTTCGGTGAGCCAGGGGAACATGAATATGTGTTTGTTTTTCGAATTTGAGCTCTATCTGCAAAGGGCACTTTTCTTGCTAAAAGCAGTTTTTCCTAACAAATGCAAGATATAACATGGGCTATCTCCGCAAGGAGACATCAGATCTGTTAAACTCATGGTTTTTTCATCTTCGGTGAGCCGGGGGGACATGAATATGTGTTTCTTTTTCGAATTTGAGCTCTATCTGCAATGGGCACTTTTCATGCTATAAACAGTTTTTACTAACAAATGCAAGATATAACATGGGCTATCTCCGAAAGGAGACATCAGAACTGCAAAACGCATGGTTTTTTGGTGTTCGGTGAGCCGGGGGAACATGAATATGTGTTTGTTTTTCGAATTTGAGCTCTATCTGCAAAGGGCACTTTTCTTTCTAAAAGCAGTTTTTCCTAACAAATGCAAGATATAACATGGGCTATCTCCGCAAGGAGACATCAGAACTGCAAAACGCATGGTTTTTTGGTCTTCGGGGAGGTTGGGGAACATGAATACGTGTTTGTTTTTCGAATTTGAGCTCTATCTGCAAAGGGCACTTTTCATGCTATAAGCAGTTTTTCCTAACAAATGCAAGATATAACATGGGCTATCTCCGCAAGGAGACATCAGACCTGCAAAACTCATGGTTTTTTCATCTTTGGTGAGCCGGGGGAACATGAATATGTGTTTGTTTTTCGAATTTGAGCTCTATCTGCAATGGGCACTTTTCATTCTATAAACAGTTTTTACTAAAAAATGCAAGATATAACATGGGCTATATCTGCAAGGAGACATCAGAACTGCAAAACGCATGGTTTTTTGGTCTTCGGGGAGGTTGGGGAACATGAATACGTGTTTCTTTTTCGAATTTGAGCTCTATCTGCAAAGGGCACTTTTCATGCTTTAACCAGTTTTTCCTAACAAATGCAAGATATAACATGGGCTATCTCCGCAAGGAGACATCAGATCTGTAAAACTCATGGTTTTTTGGTCTTCGGGGAGGTTGGGAACATGAATACGTGTTTGTTTTTCGAATTTGAGCTCTATCTGCAAAGGGCACTTTTCATGCTATAAGCAGTTTTTCCTAACAAATGCAAGATATAACATGGGCTATCTCCGCAAGGAGACATGAGATCTGCATAACTGATGGGTTTTTGGTCTTCGGTGAGCCGGGGGAACATGAATATGTGTTTGTTTTTCGAATTTGAGCTCTATCTGCAAAGGGCACTTTTCATGCTTTAAGCAGTTTTTCCTAACAAATACAAGATATAACATGGGCTATCTCCGCAAGGAGACATCAGAACTGCAAAACGCATGGTTTTTTGGTCTTCGGGGAGGTTGGGGAACAAGAATACGTGTTTGTTTTTCGAATTTGACCTCTATCTGCAAAGGGCACTTTTCATGCTATAAGCAGTTTTCCTAACAAATGCAAGATATAACATGGGCTATCTCCGCAAGGAGACATCAGATCTGTAAAACTCATGATTTTTTGGTGTTCGGTGAGCCGGGGGAACATGAATATGTGTTTGTTTTTCGAATTTGAGCTCTATCTGCAAAGGGCACTTTTCTTGCTATAAGCAGTTTTTCCTAACAAATGCAACATGGGCTATCTCCGCAAGGAGACATCAGATCTGCATAACTGATGGTTTTTTGGTCTTCGGTGAGCCGGGGGAACATGAATATGTGTTTGTTTTTCGAATTTGAGCTCTATGTGCAAAGGGCACTTTTCTTGCTAAAAGCAGTTTTTCCTAACAAATGCAAGATATAACATGGGCTATCTCCGCAAGGAGACATCAGATCTGCATAACTGATGGTTTTTTGGTCTTCGGTGAGCTGGGGGAACATGAATATGTGTTTGTTTTTCGAAATTGAGCTCTATCTGCAAATGGCACTTTTCTTGCTAAAAGCAGTTTTTCCTAACAAATGCAAGATATAACATGGGCTATCTCCGCAAGGAGACATCAGATCTGCATAAATGATGTTTTTTTGGTCTTCGGTGAGCCGGGGGAACATGAATATGTGTTCGTTTTTCGAATTTGAGCTCTATCTGCAAAGGGCACTTTTCTTGCTAAAAGCAGTTTTTCCTAACAAATGCAAGATATAACATGGGCTATCTCCGTAAGGAGACATCAGATCTGCAAAACTCATGGTTTTTTCGTCTTCGGTGAGCCGGGGGAACATGAATACGTGTTTGTTTTTCGAATTTGAGCTCTATCTGCAAAGGGCACTTTTCATGCTTTAAGCAGTTTTTCCTAACAAATGCAAGATATAACATGGGCTATCTCCGAAAGGAGACATCAGATCTGTAAAACTCATGGTTTTTTGGTCTTCGGTGAGCCGGGGGAACATGAATATGTGTTTGTTTTTCGAATTTGAGCTCTATCTGCAAAGGACACCTTTCTTGCTATAAGCAGTTTTTCCTAACAAATGCAAGATATAACATGGGCTATCTCCGCAAGGAGACATCAGATCTGTAAAACTCATGGTTTTTTGGTCTTTGGTGAGCCAGGGGAACATGAATATGTGTTTGTTTTTCGAATTTGAGCTCTATCTGCAAAGGGCACTTTTCTTGCTAAAAGCAGTTTTTCCTAACAAATGCAAGATATAACATGGGCTATCTCCGCAAAGAGACATCAGATCTGCATAACTCATGGTTTTTTGGTCTTCGGTGAGCCGGGGGAACATGAATATGTGTTTGTTTTTCGAAATTGAGCTCTATCTGCAAAGGGCACTTTTCTTGCTAAAAGCAGTTTTTCCTAACAAATGCAAGATATAACATGGGCTATCTCCGTAAGGAGACATCAGATATGCAAAACGCATGGTTTTTTCATCTTTGGTGAGCCGGGGGAACATGAATATGTGTTTGTTTTTCGAATTTGAGCTCTATCTGCAAAGGGCACTTTTCTTTCTAAAAGCAGTTTTTCCTAACAAATGCAAGATATAACATGGGCTATCTCCGCAAGGAGATATCAGATCTGCATAACTCATGGTTTTTTGGTCTTCGGTGAGCCAGGGGAACATGAATATGTGTTTGTTTTTCGAATTTGAGCTCTATCTGCAAAGGGCACTTTTCTTGCTAAAAGCAGTTTTTCCTAACAAATGCAAGATATAACATGGGCTATCTCCGCAAGGAGACATCAGATCTGTTAAACTCATGGTTTTTTCATCTTCGGTGAGCCGGGGGGACATGAATATGTGTTTCTTTTTCGAATTTGAGCTCTATCTGCAATGGGCACTTTTCATGCTATAAACAGTTTTTACTAACAAATGCAAGATATAACATGGGCTATCTCCGAAAGGAGACATCAGAACTGCAAAACGCATGGTTTTTTGGTGTTCGGTGAGCCGGGGGAACATGAATATGTGTTTGTTTTTCGAATTTGAGCTCTATCTGCAAAGGGCACTTTTCTTTCTAAAAGCAGTTTTTCCTAACAAATGCAAGATATAACATGGGCTATCTCCGCAAGGAGACATCAGAACTGCAAAACGCATGGTTTTTTGGTCTTCGGGGAGGTTGGGGAACATGAATACGTGTTTGTTTTTCGAATTTGAGCTCTATCTGCAAAGGGCACTTTTCATGCTATAAGCAGTTTTTCCTAACAAATGCAAGATATAACATGGGCTATCTCCGCAAGGAGACATCAGACCTGCAAAACTCATGGTTTTTTCATCTTTGGTGAGCCGGGGGAACATGAATATGTGTTTGTTTTTCGAATTTGAGCTCTATCTGCAATGGGCACTTTTCATTCTATAAACAGTTTTTACTAAAAAATGCAAGATATAACATGGGCTATATCTGCAAGGAGACATCAGAACTGCAAAACGCATGGTTTTTTGGTCTTCGGGGAGGTTGGGGAACATGAATACGTGTTTCTTTTTCGAATTTGAGCTCTATCTGCAAAGGGCACTTTTCATGCTTTAACCAGTTTTTCCTAACAAATGCAAGATATAACATGGGCTATCTCCGCAAGGAGACATCAGATCTGTAAAACTCATGGTTTTTTGGTCTTCGGTGAGCCGGGGGAACATGAATATGTGTTTGTTTTTTGAATTTGAGCTCTATCTGCAAAGGGCACTTTTCTTGCTAAAAGCAGTTTTTCCTAACAAATGCAAGATATAACATGGGCTATCTCCGCAAGGAGACATCAGATCTGCATAACTCATGGTTTTTTGGTCTTCGGTGAGCCGGGGGAACATGAATATGTGTTTGTTTTTCGAATTTGAGCTCTATCTGCAAAGGGCACTTTTCTTGCTAAAAGCAGTTTTTCCTAAATGCAAGATATAAGATGGGCTATCTCCGCAAGGAGACATCAGATCTGCATAACTCATGGTTTTTTGGTCTTCGGTGAGCCGGGGGAACATGAATAGGTGTTTGTTTTTCGAATTTGAGCTCTATCTGCAATGGGCACTTTTCATGCTATAAACAGTTTTTACTAACAAATGCAAGATATAACATGGGCTATCTCCGCAAGGAGACATCAGAACTGCAAAACGCATGGTTTTTTGGTCTTCGGGGAGGTTGGGGAACATGAATACGTGTTTCTTTTTCGAATTTGAGCTCTATCTGCAAAGGGCACTTTTCATGCTTTAAGCAGTTTTTCCTAACAAATGCAAGATATAACATGGGCTATCTCCGCAAGGAGACATCAGATCTGTAAAACTCATGGTTTTTTGGTCTTCGGTGAGCCGGGGGAACATGAATATGTGTTTGTTTTTCGAATTTGAGCTCTATCTGCAAAGGGCACTTTTCTTGCTAAAAGCAGTTTTTCCTAACAAATGCAAGATATAACATGGGCTATCTCCGCAAGGAGATATCAGATCTGCATAACTCATGGTTTTTTGGTCTTCGGTGAGCCGGGGGAACATGAATATGTGTTTGTTTTTCGAATTTGAGCTCTATCTGCAAAGGGCACTTTTCTTGCTAAAAGCAGTTTTTCCTAACAAATGCAAGATATAACATGGGCTATCTCCGCAAGGAGACATCAGATCTGCAAAACTCATGGTTTTTCCGTCTTCGGTGAGCCGGGGGAACATGAATATGTGTTTGTTTTTCGAATTTGAGCTCTATCTGCAATGGGCACTTTTCATGCTATAAACAGTTTTTACTAACAAATGCAAGATATAACATGGGCTATCTCCGCAAGGAGACATCAGAACTGCAAAACGCATGGTTTTTTGGTCTTCGGGGAGGTTGGGGAACATGAATACGTGTTTGTTTTTCGAATTTGAGCTCTATCTGCAAAGGGCACTTTTCATGCTATAAGCAGTTTTTCCTAACAAATGCAAGATATAACATGGGCTATCTCCGCAAGGAGATATCAGATCTGTAAAACTCATGGTTTTTTCGTCTTCGGTGAGCCGGGGGAACATGAATATGTGTTTGTTTTTCGAATTTGAGCTCTATCTGCAAAGGGCACTTTTCTTGCTAAAAGCAGTTTTTCCTAACAAATGCAAGATATAACATGGGCTATCTCCGCAAGGAGATATCAGATCTGCATAACTCATGGTTTTTTGGTCTTCGGTGAGCCGGGGGAACATGAATATGTGTTTGTTTTTCGAATTTGAGCTCTATCTGCAAAGGGCACTTTTCTTGCTAAAAGCAGTTTTTCCTAACAAATGCAAGATATAACATGGGCTATCTCCGCAAGGAGACATCAGATCTGCAAAACTCATGGTTTTTCCGTCTTCGGTGAGCCGGGGGAACATGAATATGTGTTTGTTTTTCGAATTTGAGCTCTATCTGCAATGGGCACTTTTCATGCTATAAACAGTTTTTACTAACAAATGCAAGATATAACATGGGCTATCTCCGCAAGGAGACATCAGAACTGCAAAACGCATGGTTTTTTGGTCTTCGGGGAGGTTGGGGAACATGAATACGTGTTTGTTTTTCGAATTTGAGCTCTATCTGCAAAGGGCACTTTTCATGCTATAAGCAGTTTTTCCTAACAAATGCAAGATATAACATGGGCTATCTCCGCAAGGAGATATCAGATCTGTAAAACTCATGGTTTTTTCGTCTTCGGTGAGCCGGGGGAACATGAATATGTGTTTGTTTTTCGAATTTGAGCTCTATCTGCAATGGGCACTTTTCATGCTATAAACAGTTTTTACTAACAAATGCAAGATATAACATGGGCTATCTCCGCAAGGAGATATCAGAACTGCAAAACGCATGGTTTTTTGGTATTCAGGGAGGTTGGGGAACATGAATACGTGTTTCTTTTTCGAATTTGAGCTCTATCTGCAAAGGGCACTTTTCATGCTTTAAGCAGTTTTTCCTAACAAATGCAAGTTATAACATGGGCTATCTCCGCAAGGAGACATCAGATCTGTAAAACTCATGGTTTTTTGGTCTTTGGTGAGCCGGGGGAACATGAATATGTGTTTGTTTTTCGAATTTGAGCTCTATCTGCAATGGGCACTTTTCTTGCTAAAAGCAGTTTTTCCTAACAAATGCAAGATATAACATGGGCTATCTCCGCAAGGAGACGTCAGATCTGCATAACTCATGGTTTTTTGGTCTTCGGTGAGGTTGGGGAACATGAATACGTGTTTGTTTTTCGAATTTGAGCTCTATCTGCAAAGGGCACTTTTCATGCTTTAAGCAGTTTTTCCTAACAAATGCAAGATATAACATGGGCTATCACCGCAAGGAGACATCAGAACTGCAAAACGCATGGTTTTTTGGTCTTCGGGGAGGTTGGGGAACAAGAATACGTGTTTGTTTTTCGAATTTGACCTCTATCTGCAAAGGGCACTTTTCTTGCTAAAAGCAGTTTTTCCTAACAAATGAAAGATATAACATGGGCTATCTCCGCAAGGAGACATCAGATCTGCATAACTGATGGTTTTTTGGTCTTCGGTGAGCCGGGGGAACATGAATATGTGTTCGTTTTTCGAATTTGAGCTCTATCTGCTAAGGGCACTTTTCTTGCTAAAAGCAGTGTTTCCTAACAAATGCAAGATATAACATGGGTTATCTCCGCAAGGAAACATCAGAACTGCAAAACACATGGTTTTTTGGTCTTCGGGGATATTGGGGAACATGAATACGTGTTTGTTTTTCGAATTTGAGCTCTATCTGCAAAGGGCACTTTTCATACTATAAGCAGTTTTTCCTAACAAATGCAAGATATAACATGGGCTATCTCCGCAAGGAAACATCAGATCTGCGTAACTCATGGTTTTTTGGTCTTCGGGGAGGTTGGGGAACATGAATACGTGTTTGTTTTTCGAATTTGAGCTCTATCTGCAAAGGGCACTTTTCTTTCTAAAAGCAGTTTTTCCTAACAAATGCAAGATATAACATGGGCTATCTCCGCAAGGAGACATCAGAACTGCAAAACGCATGGTTTTTTGGTCTTCGGGGAGGTTGGGGAACATGAATACGTGTTTGTTTTTCGAATTTGAGCTCTATCTGCAAAGGGCACTTTTCATGCTATAAGCAGTTTTTCCTAACAAATGCAAGATATAACATGGGCTATCTCCGCAAGGAGACATCAGACCTGCAAAACTCATGGTTTTTTCATCTTTGGTGAGCCGGGGGAACATGAATATGTGTTTGTTTTTCGAATTTGAGCTCTATCTGCAAAGGGCACTTTTCTTGCTAAAAGCAGTTTTTCCTAACAAATGCAAGATATAACATGGGCTATCTCCGTAAGGAGACATCAGATCTGCAAAACTCATGGTTTTTTCGTCTTCGGTGAACCGGGGGAACATGAATACGTGTTTGTTTTTCGAATTTGAGCTCTATCTGCAAAGGGCACTTTTCATGCTTTAAGCAGTTTTTCCTAACAAATGCAAGATATAACATGGGCTATCTCCGCAAGGAGACATCAGATCTGTAAAACTCATGGTTTTTTGGTCTTCGGTGAGCCGGGGGAACATGAATATGTGTTTGTTTTTCGAATTTGAGCTCTATCTGCAAAGGACACTTTTCTTGCTATAAGCAGTTTTTCCTAACAAATGCAAGATATAACATGGGCTATCTCCGCAAGGAGACATCAGATCTGTAAAACTCATGGTTTTTTGGTCTTCGGTGAGCCACGGGAACATGAATATGTGTTTGTTTTTCGAATTTGAGCTCTATCTGCAAAGGGCACTTTTCTTGCTAAAAGCAGTTTTTCCTAACAAATGCAAGATATAACATGGGCTATCTCCGCAAGGAGACATCAGATCTGCATAACTCATGGTTTTTTGGTCTTCGGTGAGCCGGGGGAACATGAATATGTGTTTGTTTTTCGAAATTGAGCTCTATCTGCAAAGGGCACTTTTCTTGCTAAAAGCAGTTTTTCCTAACAAATGCAAGATATAACATGGGCTATCTCCGTAAGGAGACATCAGATATGCAAAACGCATGGTTTTTTCATCTTTGGTGAGCCGGGGGAACATGAATATGTGTTTGTTTTTCGAATTTGAGCTCTATCTGCAAAGGGCACTTTTCTTTCTAAAAGCAGTTTTTCCTAACAAATGCAAGATATAACATGGGCTATCTCCGCAAGGAGACATCAGAACTGCAAAACGCATGGTTTTTTGGTCTTCGGGGAGGTTGGGGAACATGAATACGTGTTTGTTTTTCGAATTTGAGCTCTATCTGCAAAGGGCACTTTTCATGCTATAAGCAGTTTTTCCTAACAAATGCAAGATATAACATGGGCTATCTCCGCAAGGAGACATCAGAACTGCAAAACGCATGGTTTTTTGGTCTTCGGGGAGGTTGGGGAACATGAATACGTGTTTCTTTTTCGAATTTGAGCTCTATCTGCAAAGGGCACTTTTCTTGCTAAAAGCAGTTTTTCCTAACAAATGCAAGATATAACATGGGCTATCTCCGCAAGGAGACATCAGATCTGCATAACTGATGGTTTTTTGGTCTTCGGTGAGCCGGGGGAACATGAATATGTGTTCGTTTTTCGAATTTGAGCTCTATCTGCAAAGGGCACTTTTCTTGCTAAAAGCAGTTTTTCCTAACAAATGCAAGATATAACATGGGCTATCTCCGTAAGGAGACATCAGATCTGCAAAACTCATGGTTTTTTCGTCTTCGGTGAGCCGGGGGAACATGAATACGTGTTTGTTTTTCGAATTTGAGCTCTATCTGCAAAGGGCACTTTTCATGCTTTAAGCAGTTTTTCCTAACAAATGCAAGATATAACATGGGCTATCTCCGCAAGGAGACATCAGATCTGTAAAACTCATGGTTTTTTGGTCTTCGGTGAGCCGGGGGAACATGAATATGTGTTTGTTTTTCGAATTTGAGCTCTATCTGCAAAGGGCACTTTTCTTGCTAAAAGCAGTTTTTCCTAACAAATGCAAGATATAACATGGGCTATCTCCGCAAGGAGACATCAGATCTGCATAACTGATGGTTTTTTGGTCTTCGGTGAGCCGGGGGAACATGAATATGTGTTCGTTTTTCGAATTTGAGCTCTATCTGCTAAGGGCACTTTTCTTGCTAAAAGCAGTTTTTCCTAAGAAATGCAAGATATAACATGGGTTATCTCCGCAAGGAAACATCAGAACTGCAAAACACATGGTTTTTTGGTCTTCGGGGAGGTTGGGGAACATGAATACGTGTTTGTTTTTCGAATTTGAGCTCTATCTGCAAAGGGCACTTTTCATGCTATAAGCAGTTTTTCCTAACAAATGCAAGATATAACATGGGCTATCTCCGCAAGGAAACATCAGATCTGCGTAACTCATGGTTTTTTGGTCTTCGGGGAGGTTGGGGAACATGAATACGTGTTTGTTTTTCGAATTTGAGCTCTATCTGCAAAGGGCACTTTTCATGCTATAAGCAGTTTTTCCTAACAAATGCAAGATATAACATGGGCTATCTCCGCAAGGAGACATGAGATCTGCATAACTGATGGGTTTTTGGTCTTCGGTGAGCCGGGGGAACATGAATATGTGTTTGTTTTTCGAATTTGAGCTCTATCTGCAAAGGGCACTTTTCTTGCTAAAAGCAGTTTTTCCTAACAAATGCAAGATATAACATGGGCTATCTCCGCAAGGAGACATCAGATCTGCATAACTCATGGTTTTTTGGTCTTCGGTGAGCCGGGGGAACATGAATATGTGTTTGTTTTTCGAAATTGAGCTCTATCTGCAAAGGGCACTTTTCTTGCTAAAAGCAGTTTTTCCTAACAAATGCAAGATATAACATGGGCTATCTCCGTAAGGAGACATCAGATATGCAAAACGCATGGTTTTTTCATCTTTGGTGAGCCGGGGGAACATGAATATGTGTTTGTTTTTCGAATTTGAGCTCTATCTGCAAAGGGCACTTTTCTTTCTAAAAGCAGTTTTTCCTAACAAATGCAAGATATAACATGGGCTATCTCCGCAAGGAGACATCAGAACTGCAAAACGCATGGTTTTTTGGTCTTCGGGGAGGTTGGGGAACATGAATACGTGTTTGTTTTTCGAATTTGAGCTCTATCTGCAAAGGGCACTTTTCATGCTATAAGCAGTTTTTCCTAACAAATGCAAGATATAACATGGGCTATCTCCGCAAGGAGACATCAGAACTGCAAAACGCATGGTTTTTTGGTCTTCGGGGAGGTTGGGGAACATGAATACGTGTTTCTTTTTCGAATTTGAGCTCTATCTGCAAAGGGCACTTTTCTTGCTAAAAGCAGTTTTTCCTAACAAATGCAAGATATAACATGGGCTATCTCCGCAAGGAGACATCAGATCTGCATAACTGATGGTTTTTTGGTCTTCGGTGAGCCGGGGGAACATGAATATGTGTTCGTTTTTCGAATTTGAGCTCTATCTGCAAAGGGCACTTTTCTTGCTAAAAGCAGTTTTTCCTAACAAATGCAAGATATAACATGGGCTATCTCCGTAAGGAGACATCAGATCTGCAAAACTCATGGTTTTTTCGTCTTCGGTGAGCCGGGGGAACATGAATACGTGTTTGTTTTTCGAATTTGAGCTCTATCTGCAAAGGGCACTTTTCATGCTTTAAGCAGTTTTTCCTAACAAATGCAAGATATAACATGGGCTATCTCCGCAAGGAGACATCAGATCTGTAAAACTCATGGTTTTTTGGTCTTCGGTGAGCCGGGGGAACATGAATATGTGTTTGTTTTTCGAATTTGAGCTCTATCTGCAAAGGGCACTTTTCTTGCTAAAAGCAGTTTTTCCTAACAAATGCAAGATATAACATGGGCTATCTCCGCAAGGAGACATCAGATCTGCATAACTGATGGTTTTTTGGTCTTCGGTGAGCCGGGGGAACATGAATATGTGTTCGTTTTTCGAATTTGAGCTCTATCTGCTAAGGGCACTTTTCTTGCTAAAAGCAGTTTTTCCTAACAAATGCAAGATATAACATGGGTTATCTCCGCAAGGAAACATCAGAACTGCAAAACACATGGTTTTTTGGTCTTCGGGGAGGTTGGGGAACATGAATACGTGTTTGTTTTTCGAATTTGAGCTCTATCTGCAAAGGGCACTTTTCATGCTATAAGCAGTTTTTCCTAACAAATGCAAGATATAACATGGGCTATCTCCGCAAGGAAACATCAGATCTGCGTAACTCATGGTTTTTTGGTCTTCGGGGAGGTTGGGGAACATGAATACGTGTTTGTTTTTCGAATTTGAGCTCTATCTGCAAAGGGCACTTTTCATGCTATAAGCAGTTTTTCCTAACAAATGCAAGATATAACATGGGCTATCTCCGCAAGGAGACATGAGATCTGCATAACTGATGGGTTTTTGGTCTTCGGTGAGCCGGGGGAACATGAATATGTGTTTGTTTTTCGAATTTGAGCTCTATCTGCAAAGGGCACTTTTCATGCTTTAAGCAGTTTTTCCTAACAAATGCAAGATATAACATGGGCTATCACCGCAAGGAGACATCAGAACTGCAAAACGCATGGTTTTTTGGTCTTCGGGGAGGTTGGGGAACAAGAATACGTGTTTGTTTTTCGAATTTGACCTCTATCTGCAAAGGGCACTTTTCTTGCTAAAAGCAGTTTTTCCTAACAAATGCAAGATATAACATGGGCTATCTCTGCAAGAAGACATCAGATCTGCATAACTGATGGTTTTTTGGTCTTCGGTGAGCCGGGGGAACATGAATATGTGTTCGTTTTTCGAATTTGAGCTCTATCTGCTAAGGGCACTTTTCTTGCTAAAAGCAGTGTTTCCTAACAAATGCAAGATATAACATGGGTTATCTCCGCAAGGAAACATCAGAACTGCAAAACACATGGTTTTTTGGTCTTCGGGGAGGTTGGGGAACATGAATACGTGTTTGTTTTTCGAATTTGAGCTCTATCTGCAAAGGGCACTTTTCATGCTATAAGCAGTTTTTCCTAACAAATGCAAGATATAACATGGGCTATCTCCGCAAAGAGACATCAGATCTGTAAAACTCATGATTTTTTGGTGTTCGGTGAGCCGGGGGAACATGAATATGTGTTTGTTTTTCGAATTTGAGCTCTATCTGCAAAGGGCACTTTTCTTGCTATAAGCAGTTTTTCCTAACAAATGCAACATGGGCTATCTCCGCAAGGAGACATCAGATCTGCATAACTGATGGTTTTTTGGTCTTCGGTGAGCTGGGGGAACATGAATATGTGTTTGTTTTTCAAAATTGAGCTCTATCTGCAAATGGCACTTTTCTTGCTAAAAGCAGTTTTTCCTAACAAATGCAAAATATAACATGGGCTATCTCCGCAAGGAGATATCAGATCTGCATAACTGATGGTTTTTTGGTCTTCGGTGAGCCGGGGGAACATGAATATGTGTTCGTTTTTCGAATTTGAGCTCTATCTGCAAAGGGCACTTTTCTTGCTAAAAGCAGTTTTTCCTAACAAATGCAAGATATAACATGGGCTATCTCCGTAAGGAGACATCAGATCTGCAAAACTCATGGTTTTTTCGTCTTCGGTGAGCCGGGGGAACATGAATACGTGTTTGTTTTTCGAATTTGAGCTCTATCTGCAAAGGGCACTTTTCATGCTTTAAGCAGTTTTTCCTAACAAATGCAAGATATAACATGGGCTATCTCCGCAAGGAGACATCAGATCTGTAAAACTCATGGTTTTTTGGTCTTCGGTGAGCCGGGGGAACATGAATATGTGTTTGTTTTTCGAATTTGAGCTCTATCTGCAAAGGACACTTTTCTTGCTAAAAGCAGTTTTTCCTAACAAATGCAAGATATAACATGGGCTATCTCCGCAAGGAGACATCAGATCTGCATAACTGATGGTTTTTTGGTCTTCGGTGAGCCGGGGGAACATGAATATGTGTTCGTTTTTCGAATTTGAGCTCTATCTGCTAAGGGCACTTTTCTTGCTAAAAGCAGTGTTTCCTAACAAATGCAAGATATAACATGGGTTATCTCCGCAAGGAAACATCAGAACTGCAAAACACATGGTTTTTTGGTCTTCGGGGAGGTTGGGGAACATGAATACGTGTTTGTTTTTCGAATTTGAGCTCTATCTGCAAAGGGCACTTTTCATGCTATAAGCAGTTTTTCCTAACAAATGCAAGATATAACATGGGCTATCTCCGCAAGGAAACATCAGATCTGCGTAACTCATGGTTTTTTGGTCTTCGGGGAGGTTGGGGAACATGAATACGTGTTTGTTTTTCGAATTTGAGCTCTATCTGCAAAGGGCACTTTTCATGCTATAAGCAGTTTTTCCTAACAAATGCAAGATATAACATGGGCTATCTCCGCAAGGAGACATGAGATCTGCATAACTGATGGGTTTTTGGTCTTCGGTGAGCCGGGGGAACATGAATATGTGTTTGTTTTTCGAATTTGAGCTCTATCTGCAAAGGGCACTTTTCATGCTTTAAGCAGTTTTTCCTAACAAATGCAAGATATAACATGGGCTATCACTGCAAGGAGACATCAGAACTGCAAAACGCATGGTTTTTTGGTCTTCGGGGAGGTTGGGGAACAAGAATACGTGTTTGTTTTTCGAATTTGACCTCTATCTGCAAAGGGCACTTTTCTTGCTAAAAGCAGTTTTTCCTAACAAATGCAAGATATAACATGGGCTATCTCCGCAAGGAGACATCAGATCTGCATAACTGATGGTTTTTTGGTCTTCGGTGAGCCGGGGGAACATGAATATGTGTTCGTTTTTCGAATTTGAGCTCTATCTGCTAAGGGCACTTTTCTTGCTAAAAGCAGTGTTTCCTAACAAATGCAAGATATAACATGGGTTGTCTCCGCAAGGAAACATCAGAACTGCAAAACACATGGTTTTTTGGTCTTCGGGGAGGTTGGGGAACATGAATACGTGTTTGTTTTTCGAATTTGAGCTCTATCTGCAAAGGGCACTTTTCTTGCTATAAGCAGTTTTTCCTAACAAATGCAACATGGGCTATCTCCGCAAGGAGACATCAGATCTGCATAACTGATGGTTTTTTGGTCTTCGGTGAGCTGGGGGAACATGAATATGTGTTTGTTTTTCAAAATTGAGCTCTATTTGCAAATGGCACTTTTCTTGCTAAAAGCAGTTTTTCCTAACAAATGCAAGATATAACATGGGCTATCTCCGCAAGGAGATATCAGATCTGCATAACTGATGGTTTTTTGGTCTTCGGTGAGCCGGGGGAACATGAATATGTGTTCGTTTTTCGAATTTGAGCTCTATCTGCAAAGGGCACTTTTCTTGCTAAAAGCAGTTTTTCCTAACAAATGCAAGATATAACATGGGCTATCTCCGTAAGGAGACATCAGATCTGCAAAACTCATGGTTTTTTCGTCTTCGGTGAGCCGGGGGAACATGAATACGTGTTTGTTTTTTGAATTTGAGCTCTATCTGCAAAGGGCACTTTTCATGCTTTAAGCAGTTTTTCCTAACAAATGCAAGATATAACATGGGCTATCTCCACAAGGAGACATCAGATCTGTAAAACTCATGGTTTTTTGGTCTTCGGTGAGCCGGGGGAACATGAATATGTGTTTGTTTTTCGAATTTGAGCTCTATCTGCAAAGGACACTTTTCTTGCTATAAGCAGTTTTTCCTAACAAATGCAAGATATAACATGGGCTATCTCCGCAAGGAGACATCAGATCTGTAAACCTCATGGTTTTTTGGTCTTCGGTGAGCCAGGGGAACATGAATATGTGTTTGTTTTTCGAATTTGAGCTCTATCTGCAAAGGGCACTTTTCTTGCTAAAAGCAGTTTTTCCTAACAAATGCAAGATATAACATGGGCTATCTCCGCAAGGAGACATCAGATCTGCATAACTCATGGTTTTTTGGTCTTCGGTGAGCCGGGGGAACATGAATATGTGTTTGTTTTTCGAAATTGAGCTCTATCTGCAAAGGGCACTTTTCTTGCTAAAAGCAGTTTTTCCTAACAAATGCAAGATATAACATGGGCTATCTCCGTAAGGAGACATCAGATATGCAAAACGCATGGTTTTTTCATCTTTGGTGAGCCGGGGGAACATGAATATGTGTTTGTTTTTCGAATTTGAGCTCTGTCTGCAAAGGGCACTTTTCTTTCTAAAAGCAGTTTTTCCTAACAAATGCAAGATATAACATGGGCTATCTCCGCAAGGAGACATCAGATCTGCATAACTCATG
This sequence comes from Vipera ursinii, assembly GCF_947247035.1. Classification (NCBI taxonomy): domain Eukaryota; kingdom Metazoa; phylum Chordata; class Lepidosauria; order Squamata; family Viperidae; genus Vipera; species Vipera ursinii. The sequence continues at coordinate 33,764,924 of NC_139515.1, forward strand.
GTTTTTTGGTCTTCGGTGAGCCAGGGGAACATGAATATGTGTTTGTTTTTCGAATTTGAGCTCTATCTGCAAAGGGCACTTTTCTTGCTAAAAGCAGTTTTTCCTAACAAATGCAAGATATAACATGGGCTATCTCCGCAAGGAGACATCAGAACTGCAAAACGCATGGTTTTTTGGTCTTCGGGGAGGTTGGGGAACATGAATACGTGTTTGTTTTTCGAATTTGAGCTCTATCTGCAAAGGGCACTTTTCATGCTTTAAGCAGTTTTTCCTAACAAATGCAAGATATAACATGGGCTATCTCCGCAAGGAGACATCAGAACTGCAAAACGCATGGTTTTTGGGTCTTCGGGGAGGTTGGGGAACATGAATACGTGTTTGTTTTTCGAAATTGAGCTCTATCTGCAAAGGGCACTTTTCTTGCTAAAAGCAGTTTTTCCTAACAAATGCAAGATATAACATGGGCTATCTCCGCAAGGAGACATCAGATCTGCATAACTCATGGTTTTTTGGTCTTCGGTGAGCCGGGGGAACATGAATATGTGTTTGTTTTTCGAAATTGAGCTCTATCTGCAAAGGGCACTTTTCTTGCTAAAAGCAGTTTTTCCTAACAAATGCAAGATATAACATGGGCTATCTCCGTAAGGAGACATCAGATATGTAAAACGCATGGTTTTTTCATCTTTGGTGAGCCGGGGGAACATGAATATGTGTTTGTTTTTCGAATTTGAGCTCTGTCTGCAAAGGGCACTTTTCTTTCTAAAAGCAGTTTTTCCTAACAAATGCAAGATATAACATGGGCTATCTCCGCAAGGAGACATCAGATCTGCATAACTCATGGTTTTTGGTCTTCGGTGAGCCAGGGGAACATGAATATGTGTTTGTTTTTCGAATTTGAGCTCTATCTGCAAAGGGCACTTTTCTTGCTAAAAGCAGTTTTTCCTAACAAATGCAAGATATAACATGGGCTATCTCCGCAAGGAGACATCAGAACTGCAAAACGCATGGTTTTTTCATCTTTGGTGAGCCGGGGGAACATGAATATGTGTTTGTTTTTCGAATTTGAGCTCTGTCTGCAAAGGGCACTTTTCTTTCTAAAAGCAGTTTTTCCTAACAAATGCAAGATATAACATGGGCTATCTCCGCAAGGAGACATCAGATCTGCATAACTCATGGTTTTTGGTCTTCGGTGAGCCAGGGGAACATGAATATGTGTTTGTTTTTCGAATTTGAGCTCTATCTGCAAAGGGCACTTTTCTTGCTAAAAGCAGTTTTTCCTAACAAATGCAAGATATAACATGGGCTATCTCCGCAAGGAGACATCAGATCTGCAAAACTCATGGTTTTTCCGTCTTCGGTGAGCCGGGGGAACATGAATATGTGTTTGTTTTTCGAATTTGAGCTCTATCTGCAATGGGCACTTTTCATGCTATAAACAGTTTTTACTAACAAATGCAAGATATAACATGGGCTATCTCCGCAAGGAGACATCAGATCTGCATAACTCATGGTTTTTGGTCTTCGGTGAGCCAGGGGAACATGAATATGTGTTTGTTTTTCGAATTTGAGCTCTATCTGCAAAGGGCACTTTTCTTGCTAAAAGCAGTTTTTCCTAACAAATGCAAGATATAACATGGGCTATCTCCGCAAGGAGACATCAGATCTGCATAACTCATGGTTTTTGGTCTTCGGTGAGCCAGGGGAACATGAATATGTGTTTGTTTTTCGAATTTGAGCTCTATCTGCAAAGGGCACTTTTCTTGCTAAAAGCAGTTTTTCCTAACAAATGCAAGATATAACATGGGCTATCTCCGCAAGGAGACATCAGAACTGCAAAACGCATGGTTTTTTGGTCTTCGGGGAGGTTGGGGAACATGAATACGTGTTTGTTTTTCGAATTTGAGCTCTATCTGCAAAGGGCACTTTTCATGCTTTAAGCAGTTTTTCCTAACAAATGCAAGATATAACATGGGCTATCTCCGCAAGGAGACATCAGAACTGCAAAACGCATGGTTTTTGGGTCTTCGGGGAGGTTGGGGAACATGAATACGTGTTTGTTTTTCGAAATTGAGCTCTATCTGCAAAGGGCACTTTTCTTGCTAAAAGCAGTTTTTCCTAACAAATGCAAGATATAACATGGGCTATCTCCGCAAGGAGACATCAGACCTGCAAAACTCATGGTTTTTTCATCTTTGGTGAGCCGGGGGAACATGAATATGTGTTTGTTTTTCGAATTTGAGCTCTATCTGCAATGGGCACTTTTCATTCTATAAACAGTTTTTACTAAAAAATGCAAGATATAACATGGGCTATATCTGCAAGGAGACGTCAGAACTGCAAAACGCATGGTTTTTTGGTCTTCGGTGAGCCGGGGGAACATGAATATGTGTTTGTTTTTCGAATTTGAGCTCTATCTGCAAAGGGCACTTTTCTTGCTATAAGCAGTTGTTCCTAACAAATGCAAGATATAACATGGGCTATCTCCGCAAGGAGACATCAGATCTGTAAAACTCATGGTTTTGTGGTCTTCGGTGAGCCAGGGGAACATGAATATGTGTTTGTTTTTCGAATTTGAGCTCTATCTGCAAAGGGCACTTTTCTTGCTAAAAGCAGTTTTTCCTAACAAATGCAAGATATAACATGGGCTATCTCCGCAAGGAGACATCAGATCTGCATAACTCATGGTTTTTTGGTCTTCGTTGAGCCGGGGGAACATGAATATGTGTTTGTTTTTCGAAATTGAGCTCTATCTGCAAAGGGCACTTTTCTTGCTAAAAGCAGTTTTTCCTAACAAATGCAAGTTATAACATAGGCTATCTCCGCAAGGAGACATCAGATCTGCATAACCATGGTTTTTTGGTCTTCGGTGAGCCGGGGGAACATGAATATGTGTTTGTTTTTCGAAATTGAGCTCTATATGCAAAGGGCACTTTTCTTGCTAAAAGCAGTTTTTCCTAACAAATGCAAGATATAACATGGGCTATCTCCGCAAGGAGACATCAGATCTGCATAACTGATGGTTTTTTGGTCTTCGGTGAGCCGGGGGAACATGAATATGTGTTTGTTTTTCGAATTTGAGCTCTATCTGCAAAGGGCACTTTTCTTTCTAAAAGCAGTTTTTCCTAACAAATGCAAGATATAACATGGGCTATCTCCGCAAGGAGACATCAGAACTGCAAAACGCATGGTTTTTTGGTCTTCGGGGAGGTTGGGGAACATGAATACGTGTTTGTTTTTCGAATTTGAGCTCTATCTGCAAAGGGCACTTTTCATGCTATAAGCAGTTTTTCCTAACAAATGCAAGATATAACATGGGCTATCTCCGCAAGGAGACATCAGAACTGCAAAACGCATGGTTTTTTGGTCTTCGGGGAGGTTGGGGAACATGAATACGTGTTTGTTTTTCAAAATTGAGCTCTATCTGCAAAGGGCACTTTTCTTGCTAAAAGCAGTTTTTCCTAACAAATGCAAGATATAACATGGGCTATCTCCGCAAGGAGACATCAGACCTGCAAAACTCATGGTTTTTTCATCTTTGGTGAGCCGGGGGAACATGAATATGTGTTTGTTTTTCGAATTTGAGCTCTATCTGCAATGGGCACTTTTCATTCTATAAACAGTTTTTACTAAAAAATGCAAGATATAACATGGGCTATATCTGCAAGGAGACATCAGAACTGCAAAACGCATGGTTTTTTGGTCTTCGGGGAGGTTGGGGAACATGAATACGTGTTTCTTTTTCGAATTTGAGCTCTATCTGCAAAGGGCACTTTTCTTGCTAAAAGCAGTTTTTCCTAACAAATGCAAGATATAACATGGGCTATCTCCGCAAGGAGACATCAGATCTGCATAACTGATGGTTTTTTGGTCTTCGGTGAGCCGGGGGAACATGAATATGTGTTCGTTTTTCGAATTTGAGCTCTATCTGCAAAGGGCACTTTTCTTGCTAAAAGCAGTTTTTCCTAACAAATGCAAGATATAACATGGGCTATCTCCGTAAGGAGACATCAGATCTGCAAAACTCATGGTTTTTTCGTCTTCGGTGAGCCGGGGGAACATGAATACGTGTTTGTTTTTCGAATTTGAGCTCTATCTGCAAAGGGCACTTTTCATGCTTTAAGCAGTTTTTCCTAACAAATGCAAGATATAACATGGGCTATCTCCGCAAGGAGACATCAGATCTGTAAAACTCATTGTTTTTTGGTCTTCGGTGAGCCAGGGGAACATGAATATGTGTTTGTTTTTCGAATTTGAGCTCTATCTGCAAAGGGCACTTTTCTTGCTAAAAGCAGTTTTTCCTAACAAATGCAAGTTATAACATGGGCTATCTCCGCAAGGAGACATCAGATCTGCAAAACTCATGGTTTTTTGGTCTTCGGTGAGCCGGGGGAACATGAATATGTGTTTGTTTTTCGAATTTGAGCTCTATCTGCAAAGGGCACTTTTCTTGCTATAAGCAGTTTTTCCTAACAAATGCAAGATACAACATGGGCTATCTCCGCAAGGAGACATCAGATCTGTAAAACTCATGATTTTTTGGTCTTCGGTGAGCCGGGGGAACATGAATATGTGTTTGTTTTTCGAATTTGAGCTCTATCTGCAAAGGGCACTTTTCTTGCTATAAGCAGTTTTTCCTAACAAATGCAACATGGGCTATCTCCGCAAGGAGACATCAGATCTGCATAACTGATGGTTTTTTGGTCTTCGGTGAGCCAGGGGAACATGAATATGTGTTTGCTTTTCGAATTTGAGCTCTATGTGCAAAGGGCACTTTTCTTGCTAAAAGCAGTTTTTCCTAACAAATGCAAGATATAACATGGGCTATCTCTGCAAGGAGACATCAGATCTGCATAACTGATGGTTTTTTGGTCTTCGGTGAGCCGGGGGAACATGAATATGTGTATGTTTTTCGAAATTGAGCTCTATCTGCAAATGGCACTTTTCTTGCTAAAAGCAGTTTTTCCTAACAAATGCAAGATATAACATGGGCTATCTCCGCAAGGAGACATCAGATCTGCATAACTGATGGTTTTTTGGTCTTCGGTGAGCCGGGGGAACATGAATATGTGTTCGTTTTTCGAATTTGAGCTCTATCTGCAAAGGGCACTTTTCTTGCTAAAAGCAGTTTTTCCTAACAAATGCAAGATATAACATGGGCTATCTCCGTAAGGAGACATCAGATCTGCAAAACTCATGGTTTTTTCGTCTTCGGTGAGCCGGGGGAACATGAATACGTGTTTGTTTTTCGAATTTGAGCTCTATCTGCAAAGGGCACTTTTCATGCTTTAAGCAGTTTTTCCTAACAAATGCAAGATATAACATGGGCTATCTCCGCAAGGAGACATCAGATCTGTAAAACTCATGGTTTTTTGGTCTTCGGTGAGCCAGGGGAACATGAATATGTGTTTGTTTTTCGAATTTGAGCTCTATCTGCAAAGGGCACTTTTCTTGCTAAAAGCAGTTTTTCCTAACAAATGCAAGATATAACATGGGCTATCTCCGCAAGGAGACATCAGATCTGCATAACTCATGGTTTTTTGGTCTTCGGTGCGCCGGGGGAACATGAATATGTGTTTGTTTTTCGAATTTGAGCTCTATCTGCAAAGGGCACTTTTCTTGCTAAAAGCAGTTTTTCCTAACAAATGCAAGTTATAACATGGGCTATCTCCGCAAGGAGACATCAGATCTGCAAAACTCATGGTTTTTTGGTCTTCGGTGAGCCGGGGGAACATGAATATGTGTTTGTTTTTCGAATTTGAGCTCTATCTGCAAAGGGCACTTTTCTTGCTATAAGCAGTTTTTCCTAACAAATGCAAGATATAACATGGGCTATCTCCGCAAGGAGACATCAGATCTGCATAACTGATGGGTTTTTGGTCTTCGGTGAGCCGGGGGAACATGAATATGTGTTTGTTTTTCGAAATTGAGCTCTATCTGCAAAGGGCACTTTTCTTGCTAAAAGCAGTTTTTCCAAACAAATGCAAGTTATAACATGGGCTATCTCCGCAAGGAGACATCAGATCTGCAAAACTCATGGTTTTTTGGTCTTCGGTGAGCCGGGGGAACATGAATACGTGTTTGTTTTTCGAATTTGAGCTCTATCTGCAAAGGGCACTTTTCTTGCTAAAAGCAGTTTTTCCTAACAAATGCAAGATATAACATGGGCTATCTCCGCAAGGAGACATCAGATCTGCATAACTGATGGTTTTTTGGTCTTCGGTGAGCCGGGGGAACATGAATATGTGTTCGTCTTTCGAATTTGAGCTCTATCTGCTAAGGGCACTTTTCTTGCTAAAAGCAGTTTTTCCTAACAAATGCAAGATATAACATGGGCTATCTCCGCAAGGAAACATCAGAACTGCAAAACACATGGTTTTTTGGTCTTCGGGGAGGTTGGGGAACATGAATACGTGTTTGTTTTTCGAATTTGAGCTCTATCTGCAAAGGGCACTTTTCATGCTATAAGCAGTTTTTCCTAACAAATGCAAGATATAACATGGGCTATCTCCGCAAGGAGACATCAGACCTGCAAAACTCATGGTTTTTTCATCTTTGGTGAGCCGGGGGAACATGAATATGTGTTTGTTTTTCGAATTTGAGCTCTATCTGCAATGGGCACTTTTCATTCTATAAACAGTTTTTACTAACAAATGCAAGATATAACATGGGCTATCTCCGCAAGGAGACATCAGAACTGCAAAACGCATGGTTTTTTGGTCTTCGGGGAGGTTGGGGAACATGAATACGTGTTTGTTTTTCGAATTTGAGCTCTATCTGCAAAGGGCACTTTTCATGCTATAAGCAGTTTTTCCTAACAAATGCAAGATATAACATGGGCTATTCTCCGCAAGGAGACATCAGAACTGCAAAACGCATGGTTTTTTGGTCTTCGGGGAGGTTGGGGAACATGAATACGTGTTTGTTTTTCGAAATTGAGCTCTATCTGCAAAGGGCACTTTTCTTGCTAAAAGCAGTTTTTCCTAACAAATGCAAGATATAACATGGGCTATCTCCGTAAGGAGACATCAGATCTGCAAAACTCATGGTTTTTTCGTCTTCGGTGAGCCGGGGGAACATGAATACGTGTTTGTTTTTCGAATTTGAGCTCTATCTGCAAAGGGCACTTTTCATGCTTTAAGCAGTTTTTCCTAACAAATGCAAGATATAACATGGGCTATCTCCGCAAGGAGACATCAGATCTGTAAAACTCATGGTTTTTTGGTCTTCGGTGAGCCGGGGGAACATGAATATGTGTTTGTTTTTCGAATTTGAGCTCTATCTGCAAAGGGCACTTTTCTTGCTATAAGCAGTTTTTCCTAACAAATGCAAGATATAACATGGGCTATCTCCGCAAGGAGACATCAGATCTGTAAAACTCATGGTTTTGTGGTCTTCGGTGAGCCAGGGGAACATGAATATGTGTTTGTTTTTCGAATTTGAGCTCTATCTGCAAAGGGCACTTTTCTTGCTAAAAGCAGTTTTTCCTAACAAATGCAAGATATAACATGGGCTATCTCCGCAAGGAGACATCAGATCTGCATAACTCATGGTTTTTTGGTCTTCGTTGAGCTGGGGGAACATGAATATGTGTTTGTTTTTCGAAATTGAACTCTATCTGCAAAGGGCACTTTTCTTGCTAAAAGCAGTTTTTCCTAACAAATGCAAGTTATAACATAGGCTATCTCCGCAAGGAGACATCAGATCTGCATAACTCATGGTTTTTTGGTCTTCGGTGAGCCGGGGGAACATGAATATGTGTTTGTTTTTCGAATTTGAGCTCTATCTGCAATGGGCACTTTTCATTCTATAAACAGTTTTTACTAACAAATGCAAGATATAACATGGGCTATCTCCGCAAGGAGACATCAGAACTGCAAAACGCATGGTTTTTTGGTCTTCGGGGAGGTTGGGGAACATGAATACGTGTTTGTTTTTCGAATTTGAGCTCTATCTGCAAAGGGCACTTTTCATGCTATAAGCAGTTTTTCCTAACAAATGCAAGATATAACATGGGCTATCTCCGCAAGGAGACATCAGAACTGCAAAACGCATGGTTTTTTGGTCTTCGGGGAGGTTGGGGAACATGAATACGTGTTTGTTTTTCGAAATTGAGCTCTATCTGCAAAGGGCACTTTTCTTGCTAAAAGCAGTTTTTCCTAACAAATGCAAGATATAACATGGGCTATCTCCGTAAGGAGACATCAGATCTGCAAAACTCATGGTTTTTTTGTCTTCGGTGAGCCGGGGGAACATGAATACGTGTTTGTTTTTCGAATTTGAGCTCTATCTGCAAAGGGCACTTTTCATGCTTTAAGCAGTTTTTCCTAACAAATGCAAGATATAACATGGGCTATCTCCGCAAGGAGACATCAGATCTGTAAAACTCATGGTTTTTTGGTCTTCGGTGAGCCGGGGGAACATGAATATGTGTTTGTTTTTCGAATTTGAGCTCTATCTTCAAAGGGCACTTTTCTTGCTATAAGCAGTTTTTCCTAACAAATGCAAGATATAACATGGGCTATCTCCGCAAGGAGACATCAGATCTGTAAAACTCATGGTTTTGTGGTCTTCGGTGAGCCAGGGGAACATGAATACGTGTTTGTTTTTCGAATTTGAGCTCTATCTGCAAAGGGCACTTTTCATGCTTTAAGCAGTTTTTCCTAACAAATGCAAGATATAACATGGGCTATCTCCGCAAGGAGACATCAGATCTGTAAAACTCATGGTTTTTTGGTCTTCGGTGAGCCGGGGGAACATGAATATGTGTTTGTTTTTCGAATTTGAGCTCTATCTGCAAAGGGCACTTTTCTTGCTATAAGCAGTTTTTCCTAACAAATGCAAGATATAACATGGGCTATCTCCGCAAGGAGACATCAGATCTGTAAAACTCATGGTTTTGTGGTCTTCGGTGAGCCAGGGGAACATGAATATGTGTTTGTTTTTCGAATTTGAGCTCTATCTGCAAAGGGCACTTTTCTTGCTAAAAGCAGTTTTTCCTAACAAATGCAAGATATAACATGGGCTATCTCCGCAAGGAGACATCAGATCTGCATAACTCATGGTTTTTTGGTCTTCGTTGAGCTGGGGGAACATGAATATGTGTTTGTTTTTCGAAATTGAACTCTATCTGCAAAGGGCACTTTTCTTGCTAAAAGCAGTTTTTCCTAACAAATGCAAGTTATAACATAGGCTATCTCCGCAAGGAGACATCAGATCTGCATAACTCATGGTTTTTTGGTCTTCGGTGAGCCGGGGGAACATGAATATGTGTTTGTTTTTCGAATTTGAGCTCTATCTGCAATGGGCACTTTTCATTCTATAAACAGTTTTTACTAACAAATGCAAGATATAACATGGGCTATCTCCGCAAGGAGACATCAGAACTGCAAAACGCATGGTTTTTTGGTCTTCGGGGAGGTTGGGGAACATGAATACGTGTTTGTTTTTCGAATTTGAGCTCTATCTGCAAAGGGCACTTTTCATGCTATAAGCAGTTTTTCCTAACAAATGCAAGATATAACATGGGCTATCTCCGCAAGGAGACATCAGAACTGCAAAACGCATGGTTTTTTGGTCTTCGGGGAGGTTGGGGAACATGAATACGTGTTTGTTTTTCGAAATTGAGCTCTATCTGCAAAGGGCACTTTTCTTGCTAAAAGCAGTTTTTCCTAACAAATGCAAGATATAACATGGGCTATCTCCGTAAGGAGACATCAGATCTGCAAAACTCATGGTTTTTTCGTCTTCGGTGAGCCGGGGGAACATGAATACCTGTTTGTTTTTCGAATTTGAGCTCTATCTGCAAAGGGCACTTTTCATGCTTTAAGCAGTTTTTCCTAACAAATGCAAGATATAACATGGGCTATCTCCGCAAGGAGACATCAGAACTGCAAAACGCATGGTTTTTTGGTCTTCGGGGAGGTTGGGGAACATGAATACGTGTTTGTTTTTCGAATTTGAGCTCTATCTGCAAAGGGCACTTTTCATGCTATAAGCAGTTTTTCCTAACAAATGCAAGATATAACATGGGCTATTCTCCGCAAGGAGACATCAGAACTGCAAAACGCATGGTTTTTTGGTCTTCGGGGAGGTTGGGGAACATGAATACGTGTTTGTTTTTCGAAATTGAGCTCTATCTGCAAAGGGCACTTTTCTTGCTAAAAGCAGTTTTTCCTAACAAATGCAAGATATAACATGGGCTATCTCCGTAAGGAGACATCAGATCTGCAAAACTCATGGTTTTTTCGTCTTCGGTGAGCCGGGGGAACATGAATACGTGTTTGTTTTTCGAATTTGAGCTCTATCTGCAAAGGGCACTTTTCATGCTTTAAGCAGTTTTTCCTAACAAATGCAAGATATAACATGGGCTATCTCCGCAAGGAGACATCAGATCTGTAAAACTCATGGTTTTTTGGTCTTCGGTGAGCCGGGGGAACATGAATATGTGTTTGTTTTTCGAATTTGAGCTCTATCTGCAAAGGGCACTTTTCTTGCTATAAGCAGTTTTTCCTAACAAATGCAAGATATAACATGGGCTATCTCCGCAAGGAGACATCAGATCTGTAAAACTCATGGTTTTGTGGTCTTCGGTGAGCCAGGGGAACATGAATATGTGTTTGTTTTTCGAATTTGAGCTCTATCTGCAAAGGGCACTTTTCTTGCTAAAAGCAGTTTTTCCTAACAAATGCAAGATATAACATGGGCTATCTCCGCAAGGAGACATCAGATCTGCATAACTCATGGTTTTTTGGTCTTCGGTGAGCTGGGGGAACATGAATATGTGTTTGTTTTTCGAAATTGAACTCTATCTGCAAAGGGCACTTTTCTTGCTAAAAGCAGTTTTTCCTAACAAATGCAAGTTATAACATAGGCTATCTCCGCAAGGAGACATCAGATCTGCATAACTCATGGTTTTTTGGTCTTCGGTGAGCCGGGGGAACATGAATATGTGTTTGTTTTTCGAATTTGAGCTCTATCTGCAATGGGCACTTTTCATTCTATAAACAGTTTTTACTAACAAATGCAAGATATAACATGGGCTATCTCCGCAAGGAGACATCAGAACTGCAAAACGCATGGTTTTTTGGTCTTCGGGGAGGTTGGGGAACATGAATACGTGTTTGTTTTTCGAATTTGAGCTCTATCTGCAAAGGGCACTTTTCATGCTATAAGCAGTTTTTCCTAACAAATGCAAGATATAACATGGGCTATCTCCGCAAGGAGACATCAGAACTGCAAAACGCATGGTTTTTTGGTCTTCGGGGAGGTTGGGGAACATGAATACGTGTTTGTTTTTCGAAATTGAGCTCTATCTGCAAAGGGCACTTTTCTTGCTAAAAGCAGTTTTTCCTAACAAATGCAAGATATAACATGGGCTATCTCCGTAAGGAGACATCAGATCTGCAAAACTCATGGTTTTTTCGTCTTCGGTGAGCCGGGGGAACATGAATACGTGTTTGTTTTTCGAATTTGAGCTCTATCTGCAAAGGGCACTTTTCATGCTTTAAGCAGTTTTTCCTAACAAATGCAAGATATAACATGGGCTATCTCCGCAAGGAGACATCAGATCTGTAAAACTCATGGTTTTTTGGTCTTCGGTGAGCCGGGGGAACATGAATATGTGTTTGTTTTTCGAATTTGAGCTCTATCTTCAAAGGGCACTTTTCTTGCTATAAGCAGTTTTTCCTAACAAATGCAAGATATAACATGGGCTATCTCCGCAAGGAGACATCAGATCTGTAAAACTCATGGTTTTGTGGTCTTCGGTGAGCCAGGGGAACATGAATACGTGTTTGTTTTTCGAATTTGAGCTCTATCTGCAAAGGGCACTTTTCATGCTTTAAGCAGTTTTTCCTAACAAATGCAAGATATAACATGGGCTATCTCCGCAAGGAGACATCAGATCTGTAAAACTCATGGTTTTTTGGTCTTCGGTGAGCCGGGGGAACATGAATATGTGTTTGTTTTTCGAATTTGAGCTCTATCTGCAAAGGGCACTTTTCTTGCTATAAGCAGTTTTTCCTAACAAATGCAAGATATAACATGGGCTATCTCCGCAAGGAGACATCAGATCTGTAAAACTCATGGTTTTGTGGTCTTCGGTGAGCCAGGGGAACATGAATATGTGTTTGTTTTTCGAATTTGAGCTCTATCTGCAAAGGGCACTTTTCTTGCTAAAAGCAGTTTTTCCTAACAAATGCAAGATATAACATGGGCTATCTCCGCAAGGAGACATCAGATCTGCATAACTCATGGTTTTTTGGTCTTCGTTGAGCTGGGGGAACATGAATATGTGTTTGTTTTTCGAAATTGAACTCTATCTGCAAAGGGCACTTTTCTTGCTAAAAGCAGTTTTTCCTAACAAATGCAAGTTATAACATAGGCTATCTCCGCAAGGAGACATCAGATCTGCATAACTCATGGTTTTTTGGTCTTCGGTGAGCCGGGGGAACATGAATATGTGTTTGTTTTTCGAATTTGAGCTCTATCTGCAATGGGCACTTTTCATTCTATAAACAGTTTTTACTAACAAATGCAAGATATAACATGGGCTATCTCCGCAAGGAGACATCAGAACTGCAAAACGCATGGTTTTTTGGTCTTCGGGGAGGTTGGGGAACATGAATACGTGTTTGTTTTTCGAATTTGAGCTCTATCTGCAAAGGGCACTTTTCATGCTATAAGCAGTTTTTCCTAACAAATGCAAGATATAACATGGGCTATCTCCGCAAGGAGACATCAGAACTGCAAAACGCATGGTTTTTTGGTCTTCGGGGAGGTTGGGGAACATGAATACGTGTTTGTTTTTCGAAATTGAGCTCTATCTGCAAAGGGCACTTTTCTTGCTAAAAGCAGTTTTTCCTAACAAATGCAAGATATAACATGGGCTATCTCCGTAAGGAGACATCAGATCTGCAAAACTCATGGTTTTTTCGTCTTCGGTGAGCCGGGGGAACATGAATACGTGTTTGTTTTTCGAATTTGAGCTCTATCTGCAAAGGGCACTTTTCATGCTTTAAGCAGTTTTTCCTAACAAATGCAAGATATAACATGGGCTATCTCCGCAAGGAGACATCAGATCTGTAAAACTCATGGTTTTTTGGTCTTCGGTGAGCCGGGGGAACATGAATATGTGTTTGTTTTTCGAATTTGAGCTCTATCTTCAAAGGGCACTTTTCTTGCTATAAGCAGTTTTTCCTAACAAATGCAAGATATAACATGGGCTATCTCCGCAAGGAGACATCAGATCTGTAAAACTCATGGTTTTGTGGTCTTCGGTGAGCCAGGGGAACATGAATATGTGTTTGTTTTTCGAATTTGAGCTCTATCTGCAAAGGGCACTTTTCTTGCTAAAAGCAGTTTTTCCTAACAAATGCAAGATATAACATGGGCTATCTCCGCAAGGAGACATCAGATCTGCATAACTCATGGTTTTTTGGTCTTCGTTGAGCTGGGGGAACATGAATATGTGTTTGTTTTTCGAAATTGAGCTCTATCTGCAAAGGGCACTTTTCTTGCTAAAAGCAGTTTTTCCTAACAAATGAAAGTTATAACATAGGCTATCTCCGCAAGGAGACATCAGATCTGCATAACTCATGGTTTTTTGGTCTTCGGTGAGCCGGGGGAACATGAATATGTGTTTGTTTTTCGAATTTGAGCTCTATCTGCAAAGGGCACTTTTCTTGCTAAAAGCAGTTTTTCCTAACAAATGCAAGATATAACATGGGCTATCTCCGCAAGGAGACATCAGATTTGCATAACTGATGGTTTTTTGGTCTTCGGTGAGCCGGGGGAACATGAATATGTGTTCGTTTTTCGAATTTGAGCTCTATCTGCAAAGGGCACTTTTCTTGCTAAAAGCAGTTTTTCCTAACAAATGCAAGATATAACATGGGCTATCTCCGCAAGGAGACATCAGATCTGTAAAACTCATGGTTTTTTGGTCTTCGGTGAGCCGGGGGAACATGAATATGTGTTTGTTTTTCGAATTTGAGCTCTATCTTCAAAGGGCACTTTTCTTGCTATAAGCAGTTTTTCCTAACAAATGCAAGTTATAACATAGGCTATCTCCGCAAGGAGACATCAGATCTGCATAACTCATGGTTTTTTGGTCTTCGGTGAGCCAGGGGAACATGAATATGTGTTTGTTTTTCGAATTTGAGCTCTATCTGCAAAGGGCACTTTTCTTGCTAAAAGCAGTTTTTCCTAACAAATGCAAGATATAACATGGGCTATCTCCGCAAGGAGACATCAGATCTGCATAACTGATGGTTTTTTGGTCTTCGGTGAGCCGGGGGAACATGAATATGTGTTCGTTTTTCGAATTTGAGCTCTATCTGCAAAGGGCACTTTTCTTGCTAAAAGCAGTTTTTCCTAACAAATGCAAGATATAACATGGGCTATCTCCGTAAGGAGACATCAGATCTGCAAAACTCATGGTTTTTTCGTCTTCGGTGAGCCGGGGGAACATGAATACGTGTTTGTTTTTCGAATTTGAGCTCTATCTGCAAAGGGCACTTTTCATGCTTTAAGCAGTTTTTCCTAACAAATGCAAGATATAACATGGGCTATCTCCGCAAGGAGACATCAGATCTGTAAAACTCATTGTTTTTTGGTCTTCGGTGAGCCAGGGGAACATGAATATGTGTTTGTTTTTCGAATTTGAGCTCTATCTGCAAAGGGCACTTTTCTTGCTAAAAGCAGTTTTTCCTAACAAATGCAAGATATAACATGGGCTATCTCCGCAAGGAGACATCAGATCTGCATAACTCATGGTTTTTTGGTCTTCGGTGAGCCGGGGGAACATGAATATGTGTTTGTTTTTCGAAATTGAGCTCTATCTGCAAAGGGCACTTTTCTTGCTAAAAGCAGTTTTTCCTAACAAATGCAAGTTATAACATGGGCTATCTCCGCAAGGAGACATCAGATCTGCAAAACTCATGGTTTTTTGGTCTTCGGGGAGGTTGGGGAACATGAATACGTGTTTGTTTTTCGAATTTGAGCTCTATCTGCAAAGGGCACTTTTCATGCTATAAGCAGTTTTTCCTAACAAATGCAAGATATAACATGGGCTATCTCCGCAAGGAAACATCAGATCTGCGTAACTCATGGTTTTTTGGTCTTCGGGGAGGTTGGGGAACATGAATACGTGTTTGTTTTTCGAATTTGAGCTCTATCTGCAAAGGGCACTTTTCATGCTATAAGCAGTTTTTCCTAACAAATGCAAGATATAACATGGGCTATCTCCGCAAGGAGACATGAGATCTGCATAACTGATGGGTTTTTGGTCTTCGGTGAGCCGGGGGAACATGAATATGTGTTTGTTTTTCGAATTTGAGCTCTATCTGCAAAGGGCACTTTTCTTGCTATAAGCAGTTTTTCCTAACAAATGCAACATGGGCTATCTCCGCAAGGAGACATCAGATCTGCATAACTGATGGTTTTTTGGTCTTCGGTGAGCTGGGGGAACATGAATATGTGTTTGTTTTTCAAAATTGAGCTCTATTTGCAAATGGCACTTTTCTTGCTAAAAGCAGTTTTTCCTAACAAATGCAAGATATAACATGGGCTATCTCCGCAAGGAGATATCAGATCTGCATAACTGATGGTTTTTTGGTCTTCGGTGAGCCGGGGGAACATGAATATGTGTTCGTTTTTCGAATTTGAGCTCTATCTGCAAAGGGCACTTTTCTTGCTAAAAGCAGTTTTTCCTAACAAATGCAAGATATAACATGGGCTATCTCCGCAAGGTGATATCAGAACTGCAAAACGCATGGTTTTTTGGTCTTCGGGGAGGTTGGGGAACATGAATACGTGTTTGTTTTTCGAATTTGAGCTCTATCTGCAAAGGGCACTTTTCATGCTTTAAGCAGTTTTTCCTAACAAATGCAAGATATAACATGGGCTATCTCCGCAAGGAGACATCAGACCTGCAAAACTCATGGTTTTTTCATCTTTGGTGAGCCGGGGGAACATGAATATGTGTTTGTTTTTCGAATTTGAGCTCTATCTGCAATGGGCACTTTTCATTCTATAAACAGTTTTTACTAAAAAATGCAAGATATAACATGGGCTATATCTGCAAGGAGACGTCAGAACTGCAAAACGCATGGTTTTTTGGTCTTCGGTGAGCCGGGGGAACATGAATATGTGTTTGTTTTTCGAATTTGAGCTCTATCTGCAAAGGGCACTTTTCTTGCTATAAGCAGTTGTTCCTAACAAATGCAAGATATAACATGGGCTATCTCCGCAAGGAGACATCAGATCTGTAAAACTCATGGTTTTGTGGTCTTCGGTGAGCCAGGGGAACATGAATATGTGTTTGTTTTTCGAATTTGAGCTCTATCTGCAAAGGGCACTTTTCTTGCTAAAAGCAGTTTTTCCTAACAAATGCAAGATATAACATGGGCTATCTCCACAAGGAGACATCAGATCTGCATAACTCATGGTTTTTTGGTCTTCGTTGAGCCGGGGGAACATGAATATGTGTTTGTTTTTCGAAATTGAGCTCTATCTGCAAAGGGCACTTTTCTTGCTAAAAGCAGTTTTTCCTAACAAATGCAAGTTATAACATAGGCTATCTCCGCAAGGAGACATCAGATCTGCATAACTCATGGTTTTTTGGTCTTCGGTGAGCCGGGGGAACATGAATATGTGTTTGTTTTTCGAAATTGAGCTCTATCTGCAAAGGGCACTTTTCTTGCTAAAAGCAGTTTTTCCTAACAAATGCAAGATATAACATGGGCTATCTCCGCAAGGAGACATCAGATCTGCATAACTGATGGTTTTTTGGTCTTCGGTGAGCCGGGGGAACATGAATATGTGTTTGTTTTTCGAATTTGAGCTCTATCTGCAAAGGGCACTTTTCTTTCTAAAAGCAGTTTTTCCTAACAAATGCAAGATATAACATGGGCTATCTCCGCAAGGAGACATCAGAACTGCAAAACGCATGGTTTTTTGGTCTTCGGGGAGGTTGGGGAACATGAATACGTGTTTGTTTTTCGAATTTGAGCTCTATCTGCAAAGGGCACTTTTCATGCTATAAGCAGTTTTTCCTAACAAATGCAAGATATAACATGGGCTATCTCCGCAAGGAGACATCAGAACTGCAAAACGCATGGTTTTTTGGTCTTCGGGGAGGTTGGGGAACATGAATACGTGTTTGTTTTTCAAAATTGAGCTCTATCTGCAAAGGGCACTTTTCTTGCTATAAGCAGTTTTTCCTAACAAATGCAAGATATAACATGGGCTATCTCCGCAAGGAGACATCAGATCTGTAAAACTCATGATTTTTTGGTCTTCGGTGAGCCGGGGGAACATGAATATGTGTTTGTTTTTCGAATTTGAGCTCTATCTGCAAAGGGCACTTTTCTTGCTATAAGCAGTTTTTCCTAACAAATGCAACATGGGCTATCTCCGCAAGGAGACATCAGATCTGCATAACTGATGGTTTTTTGGTCTTCGGTGAGCCGGGGGAACATGAATATGTGTTTGCTTTTCGAATTTGAGCTCTATGTGCAAAGGGCACTTTTCTTGCTAAAAGCAGTTTTTCCTAACAAATGCAAGATATAACATGGGCTATCTCTGCAAGGAGACATCAGATCTGCATAACTGATGGTTTTTTGGTCTTCGGTGAGCCGGGGGAACATGAATATGTGTATGTTTTTCGAAATTGAGCTCTATCTGCAAATGGCACTTTTCTTGCTAAAAGCAGTTTTTCCTAACAAATGCAAGATATAACATGGGCTATCTCCGCAAGGAGACATCAGATCTGCATAACTGATGGTTTTTTGGTCTTCGGTGAGCCGGGGGAACATGAATATGTGTTCGTTTTTCGAATTTGAGCTCTATCTGCAAAGGGCACTTTTCTTGCTAAAAGCAGTTTTTCCTAACAAATGCAAGATATAACATGGGCTATCTCCGTAAGGAGACATCAGATCTGCAAAACTCATGGTTTTTTCGTCTTCGGTGAGCCGGGGGAACATGAATACGTGTTTGTTTTTCGAATTTGAGCTCTATCTGCAAAGGGCACTTTTCATGCTTTAAGCAGTTTTTCCTAACAAATGCAAGATATAACATGGGCTATCTCCGCAAGGAGACATCAGATCTGTAAAACTCATGGTTTTTTGGTCTTCGGTGAGCCAGGGGAACATGAATATGTGTTTGTTTTTCGAATTTGAGCTCTATCTGCAAAGGGCACTTTTCTTGCTAAAAGCAGTTTTTCCTAACAAATGCAAGATATAACATGGGCTATCTCCGCAAGGAGACATCAGATCTGCATAACTCATGGTTTTTTGGTCTTCGGTGCGCCGGGGGAACATGAATATGTGTTTGTTTTTCGAATTTGAGCTCTATCTGCAAAGGGCACTTTTCTTGCTAAAAGCAGTTTTTCCTAACAAATGCAAGTTATAACATGGGCTATCTCCGCAAGGAGACATCAGATCTGCAAAACTCATGGTTTTTTGGTCTTCGGTGAGCCGGGGGAACATGAATATGTGTTTGTTTTTCGAATTTGAGCTCTATCTGCAAAGGGCACTTTTCTTGCTATAAGCAGTTTTTCCTAACAAATGCAAGATATAACATGGGCTATCTCCGCAAGGAGACATCAGATCTGCATAACTGATGGGTTTTTGGTCTTCGGTGAGCCGGGGGAACATGAATATGTGTTTGTTTTTCGAAATTGAGCTCTATCTGCAAAGGGCACTTTTCTTGCTAAAAGCAGTTTTTCCAAACAAATGCAAGTTATAACATGGGCTATCTCCGCAAGGAGACATCAGATCTGCAAAACTCATGGTTTTTTGGTCTTCGGTGAGCCGGGGGAACATGAATACGTGTTTGTTTTTCGAATTTGAGCTCTATCTGCAAAGGGCACTTTTCTTGCTAAAAGCAGTTTTTCCTAACAAATGCAAGATATAACATGGGCTATCTCCGCAAGGAGACATCAGATCTGCATAACTGATGGTTTTTTGGTCTTCGGTGAGCCGGGGGAACATGAATATGTGTTCGTCTTTCGAATTTGAGCTCTATCTGCTAAGGGCACTTTTCTTGCTAAAAGCAGTTTTTCCTAACAAATGCAAGATATAACATGGGCTATCTCCGCAAGGAAACATCAGAACTGCAAAACACATGGTTTTTTGGTCTTCGGGGAGGTTGGGGAACATGAATACGTGTTTGTTTTTCGAATTTGAGCTCTATCTGCAAAGGGCACTTTTCATGCTATAAGCAGTTTTTCCTAACAAATGCAAGATATAACATGGGCTATCTCCGCAAGGAGACATCAGACCTGCAAAACTCATGGTTTTTTCATCTTTGGTGAGCCGGGGGAACATGAATATGTGTTTGTTTTTCGAATTTGAGCTCTATCTGCAATGGGCACTTTTCATTCTATAAACAGTTTTTACTAACAAATGCAAGATATAACATGGGCTATCTCCGCAAGGAGACATCAGAACTGCAAAACGCATGGTTTTTTGGTCTTCGGGGAGGTTGGGGAACATGAATACGTATTTGTTTTTCGAATTTGAGCTCTATCTGCAAAGGGCACTTTTCATGCTATAAGCAGTTTTTCCTAACAAATGCAAGATATAACATGGGCTATTCTCCGCAAGGAGACATCAGAACTGCAAAACGCATGGTTTTTTGGTCTTCGGGGAGGTTGGGGAACATGAATACGTGTTTGTTTTTCGAAATTGAGCTCTATCTGCAAAGGGCACTTTTCTTGCTAAAAGCAGTTTTTCCTAACAAATGCAAGATATAACATGGGCTATCTCCGTAAGGAGACATCAGATCTGCAAAACTCATGGTTTTTTCGTCTTCGGTGAGCCGGGGGAACATGAATACGTGTTTGTTTTTCGAATTTGAGCTCTATCTGCAAAGGGCACTTTTCATGCTTTAAGCAGTTTTTCCTAACAAATGCAAGATATAACATGGGCTATCTCCGCAAGGAGACATCAGATCTGTAAAACTCATGGTTTTTTGGTCTTCGGTGAGCCGGGGGAACATGAATATGTGTTTGTTTTTCGAATTTGAGCTCTATCTGCAAAGGGCACTTTTCTTGCTATAAGCAGTTTTTCCTAACAAATGCAAGATATAACATGGGCTATCTCCGCAAGGAGACATCAGATCTGTAAAACTCATGGTTTTGTGGTCTTCGGTGAGCCAGGGGAACATGAATATGTGTTTGTTTTTCGAATTTGAGCTCTATCTGCAAAGGGCACTTTTCTTGCTAAAAGCAGTTTTTCCTAACAAATGCAAGATATAACATGGGCTATCTCCGCAAGGAGACATCAGATCTGCATAACTCATGGTTTTTTGGTCTTCGTTGAGCTGGGGGAACATGAATATGTGTTTGTTTTTCGAAATTGAACTCTATCTGCAAAGGGCACTTTTCTTGCTAAAAGCAGTTTTTCCTAACAAATGCAAGTTATAACATAGGCTATCTCCGCAAGGAGACATCAGATCTGCATAACTCATGGTTTTTTGGTCTTCGGTGAGCCGGGGGAACATGAATATGTGTTTGTTTTTCGAATTTGAGCTCTATCTGCAAAGGGCACTTTTCTTGCTATAAGCAGTTTTTCCTAACAAATGCAAGATATAACATGGGCTATCTCCGCAAGGAGACATCAGATCTGCATAACTGATGGGTTTTTGGTCTTCGGTGAGCCGGGGGAACATGAATATGTGTTTGTTTTTCGAAATTGAGCTCTATCTGCAAAGGGCACTTTTCTTGCTAAAAGCAGTTTTTCCAAACAAATGCAAGTTATAACATGGGCTATCTCCGCAAGGAGACATCAGATCTGCAAAACTCATGGTTTTTTGGTCTTCGGTGAGCCGGGGGAACATGAATACGTGTTTGTTTTTCGAATTTGAGCTCTATCTGCAAAGGGCACTTTTCTTGCTAAAAGCAGTTTTTCCTAACAAATGCAAGATATAACATGGGGTATCTCCGCAAGGAGACATCAGATCTGCATAACTGATGGTTTTTTGGTCTTCGGTGAGCCGGGGGAACATGAATATGTGTTCGTCTTTCGAATTTGAGCTCTATCTGCTAAGGGCACTTTTCTTGCTAAAAGCAGTTTTTCCTAACAAATGCAAGATATAACATGGGCTATCTCCGCAAGGAAACATCAGAACTGCAAAACACATGGTTTTTTGGTCTTCGGGGAGGTTGGGGAACATGAATACGTGTTTGTTTTTCGAATTTGAGCTCTATCTGCAAAGGGCACTTTTCATGCTATAAGCAGTTTTTCCTAACAAATGCAAGATATAACATGGGCTATCTCCGCAAGGAGACATCAGACCTGCAAAACTCATGGTTTTTTCATCTTTGGTGAGCCGGGGGAACATGAATATGTGTTTGTTTTTCGAATTTGAGCTCTATCTGCAATGGGCACTTTTCATTCTATAAACAGTTTTTACTAACAAATGCAAGATATAACATGGGCTATCTCCGCAAGGAGACATCAGAACTGCAAAACGCATGGTTTTTTGGTCTTCGGGGAGGTTGGGGAACATGAATACGTATTTGTTTTTCGAATTTGAGCTCTATCTGCAAAGGGCACTTTTCATTCTATAAACAGTTTTTCCTAACAAATGCAAGATATAACATGGGCTATCTCCGTAAGGAGACATCAGATCTGCAAAACTCATGGTTTTTTCGTCTTCGGTGAGCCGGGGGAACATGAATACGTGTTTGTTTTTCGAATTTGAGCTCTATCTGCAAAGGGCACTTTTCATGCTTTAAGCAGTTTTTCCTAACAAATGCAAGATATAACATGGGCTATCTCCGCAAGGAGACATCAGATCTGTAAAACTCATGGTTTTTTGGTCTTCGGTGAGCCGGGGGAACATGAATATGTGTTTGTTTTTCGAATTTGAGCTCTATCTGCAAAGGGCACTTTTCTTGCTATAAGCAGTTTTTCCTAACAAATGCAAGATATAACATGGGCTATCTCCGCAAGGAGACATCAGATCTGTAAAACTCATGGTTTTGTGGTCTTCGGTGAGCCAGGGGAACATGAATATGTGTTTGTTTTTCGAATTTGAGCTCTATCTGCAAAGGGCACTTTTCTTGCTAAAAGCAGTTTTTCCTAACAAATGCAAGATATAACATGGGCTATCTCCGCAAGGAGACATCAGATCTGCATAACTCATGGTTTTTTGGTCTTCGTTGAGCTGGGGGAACATGAATATGTGTTTGTTTTTCGAAATTGAACTCTATCTGCAAAGGGCACTTTTCTTGCTAAAAGCAGTTTTTCCTAACAAATGCAAGTTATAACATAGGCTATCTCCGCAAGGAGACATCAGATCTGCATAACTCATGGTTTTTTGGTCTTCGGTGAGCCGGGGGAACATGAATATGTGTTTGTTTTTCGAATTTGAGCTCTATCTGCAATGGGCACTTTTCATTCTATAAACAGTTTTTACTAACAAATGCAAGATATAACATGGGCTATCTCCGCAAGGAGACATCAGAACTGCAAAACGCATGGTTTTTTGGTCTTCGGGGAGGTTGGGGAACATGAATACGTGTTTGTTTTTCGAATTTGAGCTCTATCTGCAAAGGGCACTTTTCATGCTATAAGCAGTTTTTCCTAACAAATGCAAGATATAACATGGGCTATCTCCGCAAGGAGACATCAGAACTGCAAAACGCATGGTTTTTTGGTCTTCGGGGAGGTTGGGGAACATGAATACGTGTTTGTTTTTCGAAATTGAGCTCTATCTGCAAAGGGCACTTTTCTTGCTAAAAGCAGTTTTTCCTAACAAATGCAAGATATAACATGGGCTATCTCCGTAAGGAGACATCAGATCTGCAAAACTCATGGTTTTTTCGTCTTCGGTGAGCCGGGGGAACATGAATACGTGTTTGTTTTTCGAATTTGAGCTCTATCTGCAAAGAGCACTTTTCATGCTTTAAGCAGTTTTTCCTAACAAATGCAAGATATAACATGGGCTATCTCCGCAAGGAGACATCAGATCTGTAAAACTCATGGTTTTTTGGTCTTCGGTGAGCCGGGGGAACATGAATATGTGTTTGTTTTTCGAATTTGAGCTCTATCTTCAAAGGGCACTTTTCTTGCTATAAGCAGTTTTTCCTAACAAATGCAAGATATAACATGGGCTATCTCCGCAAGGAGACATCAGATCTGTAAAACTCATGGTTTTGTGGTCTTCGGTGAGCCAGGGGAACATGAATATGTGTTTGTTTTTCGAATTTGAGCTCTATCTGCAAAGGGCACTTTTCTTGCTAAAAGCAGTTTTTCCTAACAAATGCAAGATATAACATGGGCTATCTCCGCAAGGAGACATCAGATCTGCATAACTCATGGTTTTTTGGTCTTCGTTGAGCTGGGGGAACATGAATATGTGTTTGTTTTTCGAAATTGAGCTCTATCTGCAAAGGGCACTTTTCTTGCTAAAAGCAGTTTTTCCTAACAAATGCAAGTTATAACATAGGCTATCTCCGCAAGGAGACATCAGATCTGCATAACTCATGGTTTTTTGGTCTTCGGTGAGCCGGGGGAACATGAATATGTGTTTGTTTTTCGAATTTGAGCTCTATCTGCAAAGGGCACTTTTCTTGCTAAAAGCAGTTTTTCCTAACAAATGCAAGATATAACATGGGCTATCTCCGCAAGGAGACATCAGATCTGCATAACTGATGGTTTTTTGGTCTTCGGTGAGCCGGGGGAACATGAATATGTGTTCGTTTTTCGAATTTGAGCTCTATCTGCAAAGGGCACTTTTCTTGCTAAAAGCAGTTTTTCCTAACAAATGCAAGATATAACATGGGCTATCTCCGCAAGGAGACATCAGATCTGTAAAACTCATGGTTTTTTGGTCTTCGGTGAGCCGGGGGAACATGAATATGTGTTTGTTTTTCGAATTTGAGCTCTATCTTCAAAGGGCACTTTTCTTGCTATAAGCAGTTTTTCCTAACAAATGCAAGATATAACATGGGCTATCTCCGCAAGGAGACATCAGATCTGTAAAACTCATGGTTTTGTGGTCTTCGGTGAGCCAGGGGAACATGAATATGTGTTTGTTTTTCGAATTTGAGCTCTATCTGCAAAGGGCACTTTTCTTGCTAAAAGCAGTTTTTCCTAACAAATGCAAGATATAACATGGGCTATCTCCGCAAGGAGACATCAGATCTGCATAACTCATGGTTTTTTGGTCTTCGTTGAGCTGGGGGAACATGAATATGTGTTTGTTTTTCGAAATTGAGCTCTATCTGCAAAGGGCACTTTTCTTGCTAAAAGCAGTTTTTCCTAACAAATGCAAGTTATAACATAGGCTATCTCCGCAAGGAGACATCAGATCTGCATAACTCATGGTTTTTTGGTCTTCGGTGAGCCGGGGGAACATGAATATGTGTTTGTTTTTCGAATTTGAGCTCTATCTGCAAAGGGCACTTTTCTTGCTAAAAGCAGTTTTTCCTAACAAATGCAAGATATAACATGGGCTATCTCCGCAAGGAGACATCAGATCTGCATAACTGATGGTTTTTTGGTCTTCGGTGAGCCGGGGGAACATGAATATGTGTTCGTTTTTCGAATTTGAGCTCTATCTGCAAAGGGCACTTTTCTTGCTAAAAGCAGTTTTTCCTAACAAATGCAAGATATAACATGGGCTATCTCCGTAAGGAGACATCAGATCTGCAAAACTCATGGTTTTTTCGTCTTCGGTGAGCCGGGGGAACATGAATACGTGTTTGTTTTTCGAATTTGAGCTCTATCTGCAAAGGGCACTTTTCATGCTTTAAGCAGTTTTTCCTAACAAATGCAAGATATAACATGGGCTATCTCCGCAAGGAGACATCAGATCTGTAAAACTCATTGTTTTTTGGTCTTCGGTGAGCCAGGGGAACATGAATATGTGTTTGTTTTTCGAATTTGAGCTCTATCTGCAAAGGGCACTTTTCTTGCTAAAAGCAGTTTTTCCTAACAAATGCAAGATATAACATGGGCTATCTCCGCAAGGAGACATCAGATCTGCATAACTCATGGTTTTTTGGTCTTCGGTGAGCCGGGGGAACATGAATATGTGTTTGTTTTTCGAAATTGAGCTCTATCTGCAAAGGGCACTTTTCTTGCTAAAAGCAGTTTTTCCTAACAAATGCAAGTTATAACATGGGCTATCTCCGCAAGGAGACATCAGATCTGCAAAACTCATGGTTTTTTGGTCTTCGGTGAGCCGGGGGAACATGAATATGTGTTTGTTTTTCGAATTTGAGCTCTATCTGCAAAGGGCACTTTTCTTGCTATAAGCAGTTTTTCCTAACAAATGCAAGATATAACATGGGCTATCTCCGCAAGGAGACATCAGATCTGTAAAACTCATGATTTTTTGGTCTTCGGTGAGCCGGGGGAACATGAATATGTGTTTGTTTTTCGAATTTGAGCTCTATCTGCAAAGGGCACTTTTCTTGCTATAAGCAGTTTTTCCTAACAAATGCAACATGGGCTATCTCCGCAAGGAGACATCAGATCTGCATAACTGATGGTTTTTTGGTCTTCGGTGAGCCGGGGGAACATGAATATGTGTTTGCTTTTCGAATTTGAGCTCTATGTGCAAAGGGCACTTTTCTTGCTAAAAGCAGTTTTTCCTAACAAATGCAAGATATAACATGGGCTATCTCTGCAAGGAGACATCAGATCTGCATAACTGATGGTTTTTTGGTCTTCGGTGAGCCGGGGGAACATGAATATGTGTATGTTTTTCGAATTTGAGCTCTATCTGCAAAGGGCAGTTTTCTTGCTAAAAGCAGTTTTTCCAAACAAATGCAAGTTATAACATGGGCTATCTCCGCAAGGAGACATCAGATCTGCAAAACTCATGGTTTTTTGGTCTTCGGTGAGCCGGGGGAACATGAATACGTGTTTGTTTTTCGAATTTGAGCTCTATCTGCAAAGGGCACTTTTCTTGCTAAAAGCAGTTTTTCCTAACAAATGCAAGATATAACATGGGCTATCTCCGCAAGGAGACATCAGATCTGCATAACTGATGGTTTTTTGGTCTTCGGTGAGCCGGGGGAACATGAATATGTGTTCGTCTTTCGAATTTGAGCTCTATCTGCTAAGGGCACTTTTCTTGCTAAAAGCAGTTTTTCCTAACAAATGCAAGATATAACATGGGCTAACTCCGCAAGGAAACATCAGAAGTGCAAAACACATGGTTTTTTGGTCTTCGGGGAGGTTGGGGAACATGAATACGTGTTTGTTTTTCGAATTTGAGCTCTATCTGCAAAGGGCACTTTTCATGCTATAAGCAGTTTTTCCTAACAAATGCAAGATATAACATGGGCTATCTCCGCAAGGAAACATCAGATCTGCGTAACTCATGGTTTTTTGGTCTTCGGGGAGGTTGGGGAACATGAATACGTGTTTGTTTTTCGAATTTGAGCTCTATCTGCAAAGGGCACTTTTCATGCTTTAAGCAGTTTTTCCTAACAAATGCAAGATATAACATGGGCTATCTCCGCAAGGAGACATCAGATCTGCATAACTGATGGGTTTTTGGTCTTTGGTGAGCCGGGGGAACATGAATATGTGTTTGTTTTTCAAATTTGAGCTCTATCTGCAAAGGGCACTTTTCATGCTTTAAGCAGTTTTTCCTAACAAATGCAAGATATAACATGGGCTATCTCCGCAAGGAGACATCAGATCTGTAAAACTCATGATTTTTTGGTCTTCGGTGAGCCAGGGGAACATGAATATGTGTTTGTTTTTCGAATTTGAGCTCTATCTGCAAAGGGCACTTTTCTTGCTATAAGCAGTTTTTCCTAACAAATGCAACATGGGCTATCTCCGCAAGGAGACATCAGATCTGCATAACTGATGGTTTTTTGGTCTTCGGTGAGCCGGGGGAACATGAATATGTGTTTGTTTTTCGAATTTGAGCTCTATGTGCAAAGGGCACTTTTCTTGCTAAAAGCAGTTTTTCCTAACAAATGCAAGATATAACATGGGCTATCTCCGCAAGGAGACATCAGATCTGCATAACTGATGGTTTTTTGGTCTTCGGTGAGCCGGGGGAACATGAATATGTGTTTGTTTTTCGAAATTGAGCTCTATCTGCAAAGGGCACTTTTCATGCTATAAGCAGTTTTTCCTAACAAATGCAAGATATAACATGGGCTATCTCCGCAAGGAGACATCAGATCTGTAAAACGCATGGTTTTTTCATCTTTGGTGAGCCGGGGGAACATGAATATGTGTTTGTTTTTCGAATTTGAGCTCTATCTGCAAAGGGCACTTTTCTTTCTAAAAGCAGTTTTTCCTAACAAATGCAAGATATAACATGGGCTATCTCCGCAAGGAGACATCAGATCTGCATAACTCATGGTTTTTTGGTCTTCGGTGAGCCAGGGGAACATGAATATGTGTTTGTTTTTCGAATTTGAGCTCTATCTGCAAAGGGCACTTTTCTTGCTAAAAGCAGTTTTTCCTAACAAATGCAAGATATAACATGGGCTATCTCCGCAAGGAGACATCAGATCTGTTAAACTCATGGTTTTTTCATCTTCGGTGAGCCGGGGGGACATGAATATGTGTTTCTTTTTCGAATTTGAGCTCTATCTGCAATGGGCACTTTTCATGCTATAAACAGTTTTTACTAACAAATGCAAGATATAACATGGGCTATCTCCGAAAGGAGACATCAGAACTGCAAAACGCATGGTTTTTTGGTGTTCGGTGAGCCGGGGGAACATGAATATGTGTTTGTTTTTCGAATTTGAGCTCTATCTGCAAAGGGCACTTTTCTTTCTAAAAGCAGTTTTTCCTAACAAATGCAAGATATAACATGGGCTATCTCTGCAAGGAGACATCAGAACTGCAAAACGCATGGTTTTTTGGTCTTCGGGGAGGTTGGGGAACATGAATACGTGTTTGTTTTTCGAATTTGAGCTCTATCTGCAAAGGGCACTTTTCATGCTATAAGCAGTTTTTCCTAACAAATGCAAGATATAACATGGGCTATCTCCGCAAGGAGACATCAGAACTGCAAAACGCATGGTTTTTTGGTCTTCGGGGAGGTTGGGGAACATGAATACGTGTTTGTTTTTCGAAATTGAGCTCTATCTGCAAAGGGCACTTTTCTTGCTAAAAGCAGTTTTTCCTAACAAATGCAAGATATAACATGGGCTATCTCCGCAAGGAGACATCAGACCTGCAAAACTCATGGTTTTTTGGTCTTCGGTGAGCCGGGGGAACATGAATATGTGTTTGTTTTTCGAATTTGAGCTCTATCTGCAAAGGGCACTTTTCTTGCTATAAGCAGTTTTTCCTAACAAATGCAAGATATAACATGGGCTATCTCCGCAAGGAGACATCAGATCTGTAAAACTCATGGTTCTGTGGTCTTCGGTGAGCCAGGGGAACATGAATATGTGTTTGTTTTTCGAATTTGAGCTCTATCTGCAAAGGGCACTTTTCTTGCTAAAAGCAGTTTTTCCTAACAAATGCAAGATATAACATGGGCTATCTCCGCAAGGAGACATCAGATCTGCATAACTCATGGTTTTTTGGTCTTCGTTGAGCTGGGGGAACATGAATATGTGTTTGTTTTTCGAAATTGAGCTCTATCTGCAAAGGGCACTTTTCATGCTTTAAGCAGTTTTTCCTAACAAATGCAAGATATAACATGGGCTATCTCCGCAAGGAGACATCAGATCTGTAAAACTCATTGTTTTTTGGTCTTCGGTGAGCCAGGGGAACATGAATATGTGTTTGTTTTTCGAATTTGAGCTCTATCTGCAAAGGGCACTTTTCTTGCTAAAAGCAGTTTTTCCTAACAAATGCAAGATATAACATGGGCTATCTCCGCAAGGAGACATCAGATCTGCATAACTCATGGTTTTTTGGTCTTCGGTGAGCCGGGGGAACATGAATACGTGTTTGTTTTTCGAAATTGAGCTCTATCTGCAAAGGGCACTTTTCTTGCTAAAAGCAGTTTTTCCTAACAAATGCAAGATATAACATGGGCTATCTCCGCAAGGAGACATCAGATCTGCATAACTGATGGTTTTTTGGTCTTCGGTGAGCCGGGGGAACATGAATATGTGTTCGTTTTTCGAATTTGAGCTCTATCTGCAAAGGGCACTTTTCTTGCTAAAAGCAGTTTTTCCTAACAAATGCAAGATATAACATGGGCTATCTCCGTAAGGAGACATCAGATCTGCAAAACTCATGGTTTTTTCGTCTTCGGTGAGCCGGGGGAACATGAATACGTGTTTGTTTTTCGAATTTGAGCTCTATCTGCAAAGGGCACTTTTCATGCTTTAAGCAGTTTTTCCTAACAAATGCAAGATATAACATGGGCTATCTCCGCAAGGAGACATCAGATCTGTAAAACTCATGGTTTTTTGGTCTTCGGTGAGCCAGGGGAACATGAATATGTGTTTGTTTTTCGAATTTGAGCTCTATCTGCAAAGGGCACTTTTCTTGCTAAAAGCAGTTTTTCCTAACAAATGCAAGATATAACATGGGCTATCTCCGCAAGGAGACATCAGATCTGCATAACTCATGGTTTTTTGGTCTTCGGTGCGCCGGGGGAACATGAATATGTGTTTGTTTTTCGAATTTGAGCTCTATCTGCAAAGGGCACTTTTCTTGCTAAAAGCAGTTTTTCCTAACAAATGCAAGATATAACATGGGCTATCTCCGCAAGGAGACATCAGATCTGCATAACTGATGGGTTTTTGGTCTTCGGTGAGCCGGGGGAACATGAATATGTGTTTGTTTTTCGAAATTGAGCTCTATCTGCAAAGGGCACTTTTCTTGCTAAAAGCAGTTTTTCCAAACAAATGCAAGTTATAACATGGGCTATCTCCGCAAGGAGACATCAGATCTGCAAAACTCATGGTTTTTTGGTCTTCGGTGAGCCGGGGGAACATGAATACGTGTTTGTTTTTCGAATTTGAGCTCTATCTGCAAAGGGCACTTTTCTTGCTAAAAGCAGTTTTTCCTAACAAATGCAAGATATAACATGGGCTATCTCCGCAAGGAGACATCAGATCTGCATAACTGATGGTTTTTTGGTCTTCGGTGAGCCGGGGGAACATGAATATGTGTTCGTCTTTCGAATTTGAGCTCTATCTGCTAAGGGCACTTTTCTTGCTAAAAGCAGTTTTTCCTAACAAATGCAAGATATAACATGGGCTATCTCCGCAAGGAAACATCAGAACTGCAAAACACATGGTTTTTTGGTCTTCGGGGAGGTTGGGGAACATGAATACGTGTTTGTTTTTCGAATTTGAGCTCTATCTGCAAAGGGCACTTTTCATGCTATAAGCAGTTTTTCCTAACAAATGCAAGATATAACATGGGCTATCTCCGCAAGGAGACATCAGACCTGCAAAACTCATGGTTTTTTCATCTTTGGTGAGCCGGGGGAACATGAATATGTGTTTGTTTTTCGAATTTGAGCTCTATCTGCAATGGGCACTTTTCATTCTATAAACAGTTTTTACTAACAAATGCAAGATATAACATGGGCTATCTCCGCAAGGAGACATCAGAAATGCAAAACGCATGGTTTTTTGGTCTTCGGGGAGGTTGGGGAACATGAATACGTGTTTGTTTTTCGAATTTGAGCTCTATCTGCAAAGGGCACTTTTCATGCTATAAGCAGTTTTTCCTAACAAATGCAAGATATAACATGGGCTATCTCCGCAAGGAGACATCAGAACTGCAAAACGCATGGTTTTTTGGTCTTCGGGGAGGTTGGGGAACATGAATACGTGTTTGTTTTTCGAAATTGAGCTCTATCTGCAAAGGGCACTTTTCTTGCTAAAAGCAGTGTTTCCTAACAAATGCAAGATATAACATGGGCTATCTCCGTAAGGAGACATCAGATCTGCAAAACTCATGGTTTTTTCGTCTTCGGTGAGCCGGGGGAACATGAATACGTGTTTGCTTTTCGAATTTGAGCTCTATCTGCAAAGGGCACTTTTCATGCTTTAAGCAGTTTTTCCTAACAAATGCAAGATATAACATGGGCTATCTCCGCAAGGAGACATCAGATCTGTAAAACTCATGGTTTTTTGGTCTTCGGTGAGCCGGGGGAACATGAATATGTGTTTGTTTTTCGAATTTGAGCTCTATCTGCAAAGGGCACTTTTCTTGCTATAAGCAGTTTTTCCTAACAAATGCAAGATATAACATGGGCTATCTCCGCAAGGAGACATCAGATCTGTAAAACTCATGGTTTTGTGGTCTTCGGTGAGCCAGGGGAACATGAATATGTGTTTGTTTTTCGAATTTGAGCTCTATCTGCAAAGGGCACTTTTCTTGCTAAAAGCAGTTTTTCCTAACAAATGCAAGATATAACATGGGCTATCTCCGCAAGGAGACATCAGATCTGCATAACTCATGGTTTTTTGGTCTTCGTTGAGCTGGGGGAACATGAATATGTGTTTGTTTTTCGAAATTGAGCTCTATCTGCAAAGGGCACTTTTCTTGCTAAAAGCAGTTTTTCCTAACAAATGCAAGTTATAACATAGGCTATCTCCGCAAGGAGACATCAGATCTGCATAACTCATGGTTTTTTGGTCTTCGGTGAGCCGGGGGAACATGAATATGTGTTTGTTTTTCGAATTTGAGCTCTATCTGCAATGGGCACATTTCATTCTATAAACAGTTTTTACTAACAAATGCAAGATATAACATGGGCTATCTCCGCAAGGAGACATCAGAACTGCAAAACGCATGGTTTTTTGGTCTTCGGGGAGGTTGGGGAACATGAATACGTGTTTGTTTTTCGAATTTGAGCTCTATCTGCAAAGGGCACTTTTCATGCTATAAGCAGTTTTTCCTAACAAATGCAAGATATAACATGGGCTATCTCCGCAAGGAGACATCAGAACTGCAAAACGCATGGTTTTTTGGTCTTCGGGGAGGTTGGGGAACATGAATACGTGTTTGTTTTTCGAAATTGAGCTCTATCTGCAAAGGGCACTTTTCTTGCTAAAAGCAGTTTTTCCTAACAAATGCAAGATATAACATGGGCTATCTCCGTAAGGAGACATCAGATCTGCAAAACTCATGGTTTTTTCGTCTTCGGTGAGCCGGGGGAACATGAATACGTGTTTGTTTTTCGAATTTGAGCTCTATCTGCAAAGGGCACTTTTCATGCTTTAAGCAGTTTTTCCTAACAAATGCAAGATATAACATGGGCTATCTCCGCAAGGAGACATCAGATCTGTAAAACTCATGGTTTTTTGGTCTTCGGTGAGCCGGGGGAACATGAATATGTGTTTGTTTTTCGAATTTGAGCTCTATCTGCAAAGGGCACTTTTCTTGCTATAAGCAGTTTTTCCTAACAAATGCAAGATATAACATGGGCTATCTCCGCAAGGAGACATCAGATCTGTAAAACTCATGGTTTTGTGGTCTTCGGTGAGCCAGGGGAACATGAATATGTGTTTGTTTTTCGAATTTGAGCTCTATCTGCAAAGGGCACTTTTCTTGCTAAAAGCAGTTTTTCCTAACAAATGCAAGATATAACATGGGCTATCTCCGCAAGGAGACATCAGATCTGCATAACTCATGGTTTTTTGGTCTTCGTTGAGCTGGGGGAACATGAATATGTGTTTGTTTTTCGAAATTGAGCTCTATCTGCAAAGGGCACTTTTCTTGCTAAAAGCAGTTTTTCCTAACAAATGCAAGTTATAACATAGGCTATCTCCGCAAGGAGACATCAGATCTGCATAACTCATGGTTTTTTGGTCTTCGGTGAGCCGGGGGAACATGAATATGTGTTTGTTTTTCGAATTTGAGCTCTATCTGCAAAGGGCACTTTTCTTGCTAAAAGCAGTTTTTCCTAACAAATGCAAGATATAACATGGGCTATCTCCGCAAGGAGACATCAGATCTGCATAACTGATGGTTTTTTGGTCTTCGGTGAGCCGGGGGAACATGAATATGTGTTCGTTTTTCGAATTTGAGCTCTATCTGCAAAGGGCACTTTTCTTGCTAAAAGCAGTTTTTCCTAACAAATGCAAGATATAACATGGGCTATCTCCGTAAGGAGACATCAGATCTGCAAAACTCATGGTTTTTTCGTCTTCGGTGAGCCGGGGGAACATGAATACGTGTTTGTTTTTCGAATTTGAGCTCTATCTGCAAAGGGCACTTTTCATGCTTTAAGCAGTTTTTCCTAACAAATGCAAGATATAACATGGGCTATCTCCGCAAGGAGACATCAGATCTGTAAAACTCATTGTTTTTTGGTCTTCGGTGAGCCAGGGGAACATGAATATGTGTTTGTTTTTCGAATTTGAGCTCTATCTGCAAAGGGCACTTTTCTTGCTAAAAGCAGTTTTTCCTAACAAATGCAAGATATAACATGGGCTATCTCCGCAAGGAGACATCAGATCTGCATAACTCATGGTTTTTTGGTCTTCGCTGAGCCGGGGGAACATGAATATGTGTTTGTTTTTCGAAATTGAGCTCTATCTGCAAAGGGCACTTTTCTTGCTAAAAGCAGTTTTTCCTAACAAATGCAAGTTATAACATGGGCTATCTCCGCAAGGAGACATCAGATCTGCAAAACTCATGGTTTTTTGGTCTTCGGTGAGCCGGGGGAACATGAATATGTGTTTGTTTTTCGAATTTGAGCTCTATCTGCAAAGGGCACTTTTCTTGCTATAAGCAGTTTTTCCTAACAAATGCAAGATATAACATGGGCTATCTCCGCAAGGAGACATCAGATCTGTAAAACTCATGATTTTTTGGTCTTCGGTGAGCCGGGGGAACATGAATATGTGTTTGTTTTTCGAATTTGAGCTCTATCTGCAAAGGGCACTTTTCTTGCTATAAGCAGTTTTTCCTAACAAATGCAACATGGGCTATCTCCGCAAGGAGACATCAGATCTGCATAACTGATGGTTTTTTGGTCTTCGGTGAGCCGGGGGAACATGAATATGTGTTTGCTTTTCGAATTTGAGCTCTATGTGCAAAGGGCACTTTTCTTGCTAAAAGCAGTTTTTCCTAACAAATGCAAGATATAACATGGGCTATCTCTGCAAGGAGACATCAGATCTGCATAACTGATGGTTTTTTGGTCTTCGGTGAGCCGGGGGAACATGAATATGTGTATGTTTTTCGAAATTGAGCTCTATCTGCAAATGGCACTTTTCTTGCTAAAAGCAGTTTTTCCTAACAAATGCAAGATATAACATGGGCTATCTCCGCAAGGAGACATCAGATCTGCATAACTGATGGTTTTTTGGTCTTCGGTGAGCCGGGGGAACATGAATATGTGCTCGTTTTTCGAATTTGAGCTCTATCTGCAAAGGGCACTTTTCTTGCTAAAAGCAGTTTTTCCTAACAAATGCAAGATATAACATGGGCTATCTCCGTAAGGAGACATCAGATCTGCAAAACTCATGGTTTTTTCGTCTTCGGTGAGCCGGGGGAACATGAATATGTGTTCGTCTTTCGAATTTGAGCTCTATCTGCTAAGGGCACTTTTCTTGCTAAAAGCAGTTTTTCCTAACAAATGCAAGATATAACATGGGCTATCTCCGCAAGGAAACATCAGAACTGCAAAACACATGGTTTTTTGGTCTTCGGGGAGGTTGGGGAACATGAATACGTGTTTGTTTTTCGAATTTGAGCTCTATCTGCAAAGGGCACTTTTCATGCTTTAAGCAGTTTTTCCTAACAAATGCAAGATATAACATGGGCTATCTCCGCAAGGAGACATCAGATCTGTAAAACTCATGATTTTTTGGTCTTCGGTGAGCCAGGGGAACATGAATATGTGTTTGTTTTTCGAATTTGAGCTCTATCTGCAAAGGGCACTTTTCTTGCTATAAGCAGTTTTTCCTAACAAATGCAACATGGGCTATCTCCGCAAGGAGACATCAGATCTGCATAACTGATGGTTTTTTGGTCTTCGGTGAGCCGGGGGAACATGAATATGTGTTTGTTTTTCGAATTTGAGCTCTATCTGCAAAGGGCACTTTTCTTGCTAAAAGCAGTTTTTCCTAACAAATGCAAGATATAACATGGGCTATCTCCGCAAGGAGACATCAGATCTGCATAACTGATGGTTTTTTGGTCTTCGGTGAGCCGGGGGAACATGAATATGTGTTTGTTTTTCGAAATTGAGCTCTATCTGCAAAGGGCACTTTTCATGCTATAAGCAGTTTTTCCTAACAAATGCAAGATATAACATGGGCTATCTCCGCAAGGAGACATCAGATCTGTAAAACGCATGGTTTTTTCATCTTTGGTGAGCCGGGGGAACATGAATATGTGTTTGTTTTTCGAATTTGAGCTCTATCTGCAAAGGGCACTTTTCTTTCTAAAAGCAGTTTTTCCTAACAAATGCAAGATATAACATGGGCTATCTCCGCAAGGAGACATCAGATCTGCATAACTCATGGTTTTTTGGTCTTCGGTGAGCCAGGGGAACATGAATATGTGTTTGTTTTTCGAATTTGAGCTCTATCTGCAAAGGGCACTTTTCTTGCTAAAAGCAGTTTTTCCTAACAAATGCAAGATATAACATGGGCTATCTCCGCAAGGAGACATCAGATCTGTTAAACTCATGGTTTTTTCATCTTCGGTGAGCCGGGGGGACATGAATATGTGTTTCTTTTTTTTGAATTTGAGCTCTATCTGCAATGGGCACTTTTCATGCTATAAACAGTTTTTACTAACAAATGCAAGATATAACATGGGCTATCTCCGAAAGGAGACATCAGAACTGCAAAACGCATGGTTTTTTGGTGTTCGGTGAGCCGGGGGAACATGAATATGTGTTTGTTTTTCGAATTTGAGCTCTATCTGCAAAGGGCACTTTTCTTTCTAAAAGCAGTTTTTCCTAACAAATGCAAGATATAACATGGGCTATCTCTGCAAGGAGACATCAGAACTGCAAAACGCATGGTTTTTTGGTCTTCGGGGAGGTTGGGGAACATGAATACGTGTTTGTTTTTCGAATTTGAGCTCTATCTGCAAAGGGCACTTTTCATGCTATAAGCAGTATTTCCTAACAAATGCAAGATATAACATGGGCTATCTCCGCAAGGAGACATCAGACCTGCAAAACTCATGGTTTTTTCATCTTTGGTGAGCCGGGGGAACATGAATATGTGTTTGTTTTTCGAATTTGAGCTCTATCTGCAATGGGCACTTTTCATTCTATAAACAGTTTTTACTAACAAATGCAAGATATAACATGGGCTATCTCCGCAAGGAGACATCAGAACTGCAAAACGCATGGTTTTTTGGTCTTCGGGGAGGTTGGGGAACATGAATACGTGTTTGTTTTTCGAATTTGAGCTCTATCTGCAAAGGGCACTTTTCATGCTATAAGCAGTTTTTCCTAACAAATGCAAGATATAACATGGGCTATCTCCGCAAGGAGACATCAGAACTGCAAAACGCATGGTTTTTTGGTCTTCGGGGAGGTTGGGGAACATGAATACGTGTTTGTTTTTCGAAATTGAGCTCTATCTGCAAAGGGCACTTTTCTTGCTAAAAGCAGTGTTTCCTAACAAATGCAAGATATAACATGGGCTATCTCCGTAAGGAGACATCAGATCTGCAAAACTCATGGTTTTTTCGTCTTCGGTGAGCCGGGGGAACATGAATACGTGTTTGTTTTTCGAATTTGAGCTCTATCTGCAAAGGGCACTTTTCATGCTTTAAGCAGTTTTTCCTAACAAATGCAAGATATAACATGGGCTATCTCTGCAAGGAGACATCAGATCTGTAAAACTCATGGTTTTTTGGTCTTCGGTGAGCCGGGGGAACATGAATATGTGTTTGTTTTTCGAATTTGAGCTCTATCTGCAAAGGGCACTTTTCTTGCTATAAGCAGTTTTTCCTAACAAATGCAAGATATAACATGGGCTATCTCCGCAAGGAGACATCAGATCTGTAAAACTCATGGTTTTGTGGTCTTCGGTGAGCCAGGGGAACATGAATATGTGTTTGTTTTTCGAATTTGAGCTCTATCTGCAAAGGGCACTTTTCTTGCTAAAAGCAGTTTTTCCTAACAAATGCAAGATATAACATGGGCTATCTCCGCAAGGAGACATCAGATCTGCATAACTCATGGTTTTTTGGTCTTCGTTGAGCTGGGGGAACATGAATATGTGTTTGTTTTTCGAAATTGAGCTCTATCTGCAAAGGGCACTTTTCTTGCTAAAAGCAGTTTTTCCTAACAAATGCAAGTTATAACATAGGCTATCTCCGCAAGGAGACATCAGATCTGCATAACTCATGGTTTTTTGGTCTTCGGTGAGCCGGGGGAACATGAATATGTGTTTGTTTTTCGAATTTGAGCTCTATCTGCAATGGGCACTTTTCATTCTATAAACAGTTTTTACTAACAAATGCAAGATATAACATGGGCTATCTCCGCAAGGAGACATCAGAACTGCAAAACGCATGGTTTTTTGGTCTTCGGGGAGGTTGGGGAACATGAATACGTGTTTGTTTTTCGAATTTGAGCTCTATCTGCAAAGGGCACTTTTCATGCTATAAGCAGTTTTTCCTAACAAATGCAAGATATAACATGGGCTATCTCCGCAAGGAGACATCAGAACTGCAAAACGCATGGTTTTTTGGTCTTCGGGGAGGTTGGGGAACATGAATACGTGTTTGTTTTTCGAAATTGAGCTCTATCTGCAAAGGGCACTTTTCTTGCTAAAAGCAGTTTTTCCTAACAAATGCAAGATATAACATGGGCTATCTCCGTAAGGAGACATCAGATCTGCAAAACTCATGGTTTTTTCGTCTTCGGTGAGCCGGGGGAACATGAATGTGTGTTTGTTTTTCGAATTTGAGCTCTATCTGCAAAGGGCACTTTTCATGCTTTAAGCAGTTTTTCCTAACAAATGCAAGATATAACATGGTCTATCTCCGCAAGGAGACATCAGATCTGTAAAACTCATGGTTTTTTGGTCTTCGGTGAGCCGGGGGAACATGAATATGTGTTTGTTTTTCGAATTTGAGCTCTATCTGCAAAGGGCACTTTTCTTGCTATAAGCAGTTTTTCCTAACAAATGCAAGATATAACATGGGCTATCTCCGCAAGGAGACATCAGATCTGTAAAACTCATGGTTTTGTGGTCTTCGGTGAGCCAGGGGAACATGAATATGTGTTTGTTTTTCGAATTTGAGCTCTATCTGCAAAGGGCACTTTTCTTGCTAAAAGCAGTTTTTCCTAACAAATGCAAGATATAACATGGGCTATCTCCGCAAGGAGACATCAGATCTGCATAACTCATGGTTTTTTGGTGTTCAGAGCTGGGGGAACATGAATATGTGTTTGTTTTTCGAAATTGAGCTCTATCTGCAAAGGGCACTTTTCTTGCTAAAAGCAGTTTTTCCTAACAAATGCAAGTTATAACATAGGCTATCTCCGCAAGGAGACATCAGATCTGCATAACTCATGGTTTTTTGGTCTTCGGTGAGCCGGGGGAACATGAATATGTGTTTGTTTTTCGAATTTGAGCTCTATCTGCAAAGGGCACTTTTCTTGCTAAAAGCAGTTTTTCCTAACAAATGCAAGATATAACATGGGCTATCTCCGCAAGGAGACATCAGATCTGCATAACTGATGGTTTTTTGGTCTTCGGTGAGCCGGGGGAACATGAATATGTGTTCGTTTTTCGAATTTGAGCTCTATCTGCAAAGGGCACTTTTCTTGCTAAAAGCAGTTTTTCCTAACAAATGCAAGATATAACATGGGCTATCTCCGTAAGGAGACATCAGATCTGCAAAACTCATGGTTTTTTCGTCTTCGGTGAGCCGGGGGAACATGAATACGTGTTTGTTTTTCGAATTTGAGCTCTATCTGCAAAGGGCACTTTTCATGCTTTAAGCAGTTTTTCCTAACAAATGCAAGATATAACATGGGCTATCTCCGCAAGGAGACATCAGATCTGTAAAACTCATTGTTTTCTGGTCTTCGGTGAGCCAGGGGAACATGAATATGTGTTTGTTTTTCGAATTTGAGCTCTATCTGCAAAGGGCACTTTTCTTGCTAAAAGCAGTTTTTCCTAACAAATGCAAGATATAACATGGGCTATCTCCGCAAGGAGACATCAGATCTGCATAACTCATGGTTTTTTGGTCTTCGGTGAGCCGGGGGAACATGAATATGTGTTTGTTTTTCGAAATTGAGCTCTATCTGCAAAGGGCACTTTTCTTGCTAAAAGCAGTTTTTCCTAACAAATGCAAGTTATAACATGGGCTATCTCCGCAAGGAGACATCAGATCTGCAAAACTCATGGTTTTTTGGTCTTCGGTGAGCCGGGGGAACATGAATATGTGTTTGTTTTTCGAATTTGAGCTCTATCTGCAAAGGGCACTTTTCTTGCTATA
This sequence comes from Vipera ursinii, assembly GCF_947247035.1. Classification (NCBI taxonomy): domain Eukaryota; kingdom Metazoa; phylum Chordata; class Lepidosauria; order Squamata; family Viperidae; genus Vipera; species Vipera ursinii. Next base: position 33,804,277 of record NC_139515.1, read on the forward strand.
AGCAGTTTTTCCTAACAAATGCAAGATATAACATGGGCTATCTCCGCAAGGAGACATCAGATCTGTAAAACTCATGATTTTTTGGTCTTCGGTGAGCCGGGGGAACATGAATATGTGTTTGTTTTTCGAATTTGAGCTCTATCTGCAAAGGGCACTTTTCTTGCTATAAGCAGTTTTTCCTAACAAATGCAACATGGGCTATCTCCGCAAGGAGACATCAGATCTGCATAACTGATGGTTTTTTGGTCTTCGGTGAGCCGGGGGAACATGAATATGTGTTTGCTTTTCGAATTTGAGCTCTATGTGCAAAGGGCACTTTTCTTGCTAAAAGCAGTTTTTCCTAACAAATGCAAGATATAACATGGGCTATCTCTGCAAGGAGACATCAGATCTGCATAACTGATGGTTTTTTGGTCTTCGGTGAGCCGGGGGAACATGAATATGTGTATGTTTTTCGAAATTGAGCTCTATCTGCAAATGGCACTTTTCTTGCTAAAAGCAGTTTTTCCTAACAAATGCAAGATATAACATGGGCTATCTCCGCAAGGAGACATCAGATCTGCATAACTGATGGTTTTTTGGTCTTCGGTGAGCCGGGGGAACATGAATATGTGCTCGTTTTTCGAATTTGAGCTCTATCTGCAAAGGGCACTTTTCTTGCTAAAAGCAGTTTTTCCTAACAAATGCAAGATATAACATGGGCTATCTCCGTAAGGAGACATCAGATCTGCAAAACTCATGGTTTTTTCGTCTTCGGTGAGCCGGGGGAACATGAATACGTGTTTGTTTTTCGAATTTGAGCTCTATCTGCAAAGGGCACTTTTCTTGCTAAAAGCAGTTTTTCCTAACAAATGCAAGATATAACATGGGCTATCTCCGCAAGGAGACATCAGATCTGCATAACTGATGGTTTTTTGGTCTTCGGTGAGCCGGGGGAACATGAATATGTGCTCGTTTTTCGAATTTGAGCTCTATCTGCAAAGGGCACTTTTCTTGCTAAAAGCAGTTTTTCCTAACAAATGCAAGATATAACATGGGCTATCTCCGTAAGGAGACATCAGATCTGCAAAACTCATGGTTTTTTCGTCTTCGGTGAGCCGGGGGAACATGAATACGTGTTTGTTTTTCGAATTTGAGCTCTATCTGCAAAGGGCACTTTTCATGCTTTAAGCAGTTTTTCCTAACAAATGCAAGATATAACATGGGCTATCTCCGCAAGGAGACATCAGATCTGTAAAACTCATGGTTTTTTGGTCTTCGGTGAGCCAGGGGAACATGAATATGTGTTTGTTTTTCGAATTTGAGCTCTATCTGCAAAGGGCACTTTTCTTGCTAAAAGCAGTTTTTCCTAACAAATGCAAGATATAACATGGGCTATCTCCGCAAGGAGACATCAGATCTGCATAACTGATGGGTTTTTGGTCTTCGGTGAGCCGGGGGAACATGAATATGTGTTTGTTTTTTGAAATTGAGCTCTATCTGCAAAGGGCAGTTTTCTTGCTAAAAGCAGTTTTTCCAAACAAATGCATGTTATAACATGGGCTATCTCCGCAAGGAGACATCAGATCTGCAAAACTCATGGTTTTTTGGTCTTCGGTGAGCCGGGGGAACATGAATACGTGTTTGTTTTTCGAATTTGAGCTCTATCTGCAAAGGGCACTTTTCTTGCTAAAAGCAGTTTTTCCTAACAAATGCAAGATATAACATGGGCTATCTCCGCAAGGAGACATCAGATCTGCATAACTGATGGTTTTTTGGTCTTCGGTGAGCCGGGGGAACATGAATATGTGTTCGTCTTTCGAATTTGAGCTCTATCTGCTAAGGGCACTTTTCTTGCTAAAAGCAGTTTTTCCTAACAAATGCAAGATATAACATGGGCTATCTCCGCAAGGAAACATCAGAACTGCAAAACACATGGTTTTTTGGTCTTCGGGGAGGTTGGGGAACATGAATACGTGTTTGTTTTTCGAATTTGAGCTCTATCTGCAAAGGGCACTTTTCATGCTATAAGCAGTTTTTCCTAACAAATGCAAGATATAACATGGGCTATCTCCGCAAGGAGACATCAGATCTGCATAACTGATGGTTTTTTGGTCTTCGGTGAGCCGGGGGAACATGAATATGTGTTCGTCTTTCGAATTTGAGCTCTATCTGCTAAGGGCACTTTTCTTGCTAAAAGCAGTTTTTCCTAACAAATGCAAGATATAACATGGGCTATCTCCGCAAGGAAACATCAGAACTGCAAAACACATGGTTTTTTGGTCTTCGGGGAGGTTGGGGAACATGAATACGTGTTTGTTTTTCGAATTTGAGCTCTATCTGCAAAGGGCACTTTTCATGCTATAAGCAGTTTTTCCTAACAAATGCAAGATATAACATGGGCTATCTCCGCAAGGAAACATCAGATCTGCGTAACTCATGGTTTTTTGGTCTTCGGGGAGGTTGGGGAACATGAATACGTGTTTGTTTTTCGAATTTGAGCTCTATCTGCAAAGGGCACTTTTCATGCTTTAAGCAGTTTTTCCTAACAAATGCAAGATATAACATGGGCTATCTCCGCAAGGAGACATCAGATCTGTAAAACTCATGATTTTTTGGTCTTCGGTGAGCCAGGGGAACATGAATATGTGTTTGTTTTTCGAATTTGAGCTCTATCTGCAAAGGGCACTTTTCTTGCTATAAGCAGTTTTTCCTAACAAATGCAACATGGGCTATCTCCGCAAGGAGACATCAGATCTGCATAACTGATGGTTTTTTGGTCTTCGGTGAGCCGGGGGAACATGAATATGTGTTTGTTTTTCGAATTTGAGCTCTATGTGCAAAGGGCACTTTTCTTGCTAAAAGCAGTTTTTCCTAACAAATGCAAGATATAACATGGGCTATCTCCGCAAGGAGACATCAGATCTGCATAACTGATGGTTTTTTGGTCTTCGGTGAGCCGGGGGAACATGAATATGTGTTTGTTTTTCGAAATTGAGCTCTATCTGCAAAGGGCACTTTTCATGCTATAAGCAGTTTTTCCTAACAAATGCAAGATATAACATGGGCTATCTCCGCAAGGAGACATCAGATCTGTAAAACGCATGGTTTTTTCATCTTTGGTGAGCCGGGGGAACATGAATATGTGTTTGTTTTTCGAATTTGAGCTCTATCTGCAAAGGGCACTTTTCTTTCTAAAAGCAGTTTTTCCTAACAAATGCAAGATATAACATGGGCTATCTCCGCAAGGAGACATCAGATCTGCATAACTCATGGTTTTTTGGTCTTCGGTGAGCCAGGGGAACATGAATATGTGTTTGTTTTTCGAATTTGAGCTCTATCTGCAAAGGGCACTTTTCTTGCTAAAAGCAGTTTTTCCTAACAAATGCAAGATATAACATGGGCTATCTCCGCAAGGAGACATCAGATCTGTTAAACTCATGGTTTTTTCATCTTCGGTGAGCCGGGGGGACATGAATATGTGTTTCTTTTTCGAATTTGAGCTCTATCTGCAATGGGCACTTTTCATGCTATAAACAGTTTTTACTAACAAATGCAAGATATAACATGGGCTATCTCCGAAAGGAGACATCAGAACTGCAAAACGCATGGTTTTTTGGTGTTCGGTGAGCCGGGGGAACATGAATATGTGTTTGTTTTTCGAATTTGAGCTCTATCTGCAAAGGGCACTTTTCTTTCTAAAAGCAGTTTTTCCTAACAAATGCAAGATATAACATGGGCTATCTCTGCAAGGAGACATCAGAACTGCAAAACGCATGGTTTTTTGGTCTTCGGGGAGGTTGGGGAACATGAATACGTGTTTGTTTTTCGAATTTGAGCTCTATCTGCAAAGGGCACTTTTCATGCTATAAGCAGTTTTTCCTAACAAATGCAAGATATAACATGGGCTATCTCCGCAAGGAGACATCAGAACTGCAAAACGCATGGTTTTTTGGTCTTCGGGGAGGTTGGGGAACATGAATACGTGTTTGTTTTTCGAAATTGAGCTCTATCTGCAAAGGGCACTTTTCTTGCTAAAAGCAGTTTTTCCTAACAAATGCAAGATATAACATGGGCTATCTCCGCAAGGAGACATCAGACCTGCAAAACTCATGGTTTTTTCATCTTTGGTGAGCCGGGGGAACATGAATATGTGTTTGTTTTTCGAATTTGAGCTCTATCTGCAATGGGCACTTTTCATTCTATAAACAGTTTTTACTAACAAATGCAAGATATAACATGGGCTATCTCCGCAAGGAGACATCAGAACTGCAAAACGCATGGTTTTTTGGTCTTCGGGGAGGTTGGGGAACATGAATACGTGTTTGTTTTTCGAATTTGAGCTCTATCTGCAAAGGGCACTTTTCATGCTATAAGCAGTTTTTCCTAACAAATGCAAGATATAACATGGGCTATCTCCGCAAGGAGACATCAGAACTGCAAAACGCATGGTTTTTTGGTCTTCGGGGAGGTTGGGGAACATGAATACGTGTTTGTTTTTCGAAATTGAGCTCTATCTGCAAAGGGCACTTTTCTTGCTAAAAGCAGTTTTTCCTAACAAATGCAAGATATAACATGGGCTATCTCCGTAAGGAGACATCAGATCTGCAAAACTCATGGTTTTTTCGTCTTCGGTGAGCCGGGGGAACATGAATACGTGTTTGTTTTTCGAATTTGAGCTCTATCTGCAAAGGGCACTTTTCATGCTTTAAGCAGTTTTTCCTAACAAATGCAAGATATAACATGGGCTATCTCCGCAAGGAGACATCAGATCTGTAAAACTCATGGTTTTTTGGTCTTCGGTGAGCCGGGGGAACATGAATATGTGTTTGTTTTTCGAATTTGAGCTCTATCTGCAAAGGGCACTTTTCTTGCTATAAGCAGTTTTTCCTAACAAATGCAAGATATAACATGGGCTATCTCCGCAAGGAGACATCAGATCTGTAAAACTCATGGTTTTGTGGTCTTCGGTGAGCCAGGGGAACATGAATATGTGTTTGTTTTTTGAATTTGAGCTCTATCTGCAAAGGGCACTTTTCTTGCTAAAAGCAGTTTTTCCTAACAAATGCAAGATATAACATGGGCTATCTCCGCAAGGAGACATCAGATCTGCATAACTCATGGTTTTTTGGTCTTCGTTGAGCTGGGGGAACATGAATATGTGTTTGTTTTTCGAAATTGAGCTCTATCTGCAAAGGGCACTTTTCTTGCTAAAAGCAGTTTTTCCTATCAAATGCAAGTTATAACATAGGCTATCTCCGCAAGGAGACATCAGATCTGCATAACTCATGGTTTTTTGGTCTTCGGTGAGCCGGGGGAACATGAATATGTGTTTGTTTTTCGAATTTGAGCTCTATCTGCAAAGGGCACTTTTCTTGCTAAAAGCAGTTTTTCCTAACAAATGCAAGATATAACATGGGCTATCTCCGCAAGGAGACATCAGATCTGCATAACTGATGGTTTTTTGGTCTTCGGTGAGCCGGGGGAACATGAATATGTGTTCGTTTTTCGAATTTGAGCTCTATCTGCAAAGGGCACTTTTCTTGCTAAAAGCAGTTTTTCCTAACAAATGCAAGATATAACATGGGCTATCTCCGTAAGGAGACATCAGATCTGCAAAACTCATGGTTTTTTCATCTTCGGTGAGCCGGGGGAACATGAATACGTGTTTGTTTTTCGAATTTGAGCTCTATCTGCAAAGGGCACTTTTCATGCTTTAAGCAGTTTTTCCTAACAAATGCAAGATATAACATGGGCTATCTCCGCAAGGAGACATCAGATCTGTAAAACTCATGGTTTTTTGGTCTTCGGTGAGCCAGGGGAACATGAATATGTGTTTGTTTTTCGAATTTGAGCTCTATCTGCAAAGGGCACTTTTCTTGCTAAAAGCAGTTTTTCCTAACAAATGCAAGATATAACATGGGCTATCTCCGCAAGGAGACATCAGATCTGCATAACTCATGGTTTTTTGGTCTTCGGTGAGCCGGGGGAACATGAATATGTGTTTGTTTTTCGAAATTGAGCTCTATCTGCAAAGGGCACTTTTCTTGCTAAAAGCAGTTTTTCCTAACAAATGCAAGTTATAACATGGGCTATCTCCGCAAGGAGACATCAGATCTGCAAAACTCATGGTTTTTTGGTCTTCGGTGAGCCGGGGGAACATGAATATGTGTTTGTTTTTCGAATTTGAGCTCTATCTGCAAAGGGCACTTTTCTTGCTATAAGCAGTTTTTCCTAACAAATGCAAGATATAACATGGGCTATCTCCGCAAGGAGACATCAGATCTGTAAAACTCATGATTTTTTGGTCTTCGGTGAGCCGGGGGAACATGAATATGTGTTTGTTTTTCGAATTTGAGCTCTATCTCCAAAGGGCACTTTTCTTGCTATAAGCAGTTTTTCCTAACAAATGCAACATGGGCTATCTCCGCAAGGAGACATCAGATCTGCATAACTGATGGTTTTTTGGTCTTCGGTGAGCCGGGGGAACATGAATATGTGTTTGCTTTTCGAATTTGAGCTCTATGTGCAAAGGGCACTTTTCTTGCTAAAAGCAGTTTTTCCTAACAAATGCAAGATATAACATGGGCTATCTCTGCAAGGAGACATCAGATCTGCATAACTGATGGTTTTTTGGTCTTCGGTGAGCCGGGGGAACATGAATATGTGTATGTTTTTCGAAATTGAGCTCTATCTGCAAATGGCACTTTTCTTGCTAAAAGCAGTTTTTCCTAACAAATGCAAGATATAACATGGGCTATCTCCGCAAGGAGACATCAGATCTGCATAACTGATGGTTTTTTGGTCTTCGGTGAGCCGGGGGAACATGAATATGTGTTTGTTTTTCGAATGTGAGCTCTATCTGCAAAGGGCACTTTTCTTGCTAAAAGCAGTTTTTCCTAACAAATGCAAGATATAACATGGGCTATCTCCGCAAGGAGACATCAGATCTGCATAACTGATGGGTTTTTGGTCTTCGGTGAGCCGGGGGAACATGAATATGTGTTTGTTTTTCGAAATTGAGCTCTATCTGCAAAGGGCAGTTTTCTTGCTAAAAGCAGTTTTTCCAAACAAATGCAAGTAATAACATGGGCTATCTCCGCAAGGAGACATCAGATCTGCAAAACTCATGGTTTTTTGGTCTTCGGTGAGCCGGGGGAACATGAATACGTGTTTGTTTTTCGAATTTGAGCTCTATCTGCAAAGGGCACTTTTCTTGCTAAAAGCAGTTTTTCCTAACAAATGCAAGATATAACATGGGCTATCTCCGCAAGGAGACATCAGATCTGCATAACTGATGGTTTTTTGGTCTTCGGTGAGCCGGGGGAACATGAATATGTGTTCGTCTTTCGAATTTGAGCTCTATCTGCTAAGGGCACTTTTCTTGCTAAAAGCAGTTTTTCCTAACAAATGCAAGATATAACATGGGCTATCTCCGCAAGGAAACATCAGAACTGCAAAACACATGGTTTTTTGGTCTTCGGGGAGGTTGGGGAACATGAATACGTGTTTGTTTTTCGAATTTGAGCTCTATCTGCAAAGGGCACTTTTCATGCTATAAGCAGTTTTTCCTAACAAATGCAAGATATAACATGGGCTATCTCCGCAAGGAAACATCAGATCTGCGTAACTCATGGTTTTTTGGTCTTCGGGGAAGTTGGGGAACATGAATACGTGTTTGTTTTTCGAATTTGAGCTCTATCTGCAAAGGGCACTTTTCATGCTTTAAGCAGTTTTTCCTAACAAATGCAAGATATAACATGGGCTATCTCCGCAAGGAGACATCAGATCTGCATAACTGATGGGTTTTTGGTCTTTGGTGAGCCGGGGGAACATGAATATGTGTTTGTTTTTCAAATTTGAGCTCTATCTGCAAAGGGCACTTTTCATGCTTTAAGCAGTTTTTCCTAACAAATGCAAGATATAACATGGGCTATCTCCGCAAGGAGACATCAGATCTGTAAAACTCATGATTTTTTGGTCTTCGGTGAGCCAGGGGAACTTGAATATGTGTTTGTTTTTCGAATTTGAGCTCTATCTGCAAAGGGCACTTTTCTTGCTATAAGCAGTTTTTCCTAACAAATGCAACATGGGCTATCTCCGCAAGGAGACATCAGATCTGCATAACTGATGGTTTTTTGGTCTTCGGTGAGCCGGGGGAACATGAATATGTGTTTGTTTTTCGAATTTGAGCTCTATGTGCAAAGGGCACTTTTCTTGCTAAAAGCAGTTTTTCCTAACAAATGCAAGATATAACATGGGCTATCTCCGCAAGGAGACATCAGATCTGCATAACTGATGGTTTTTTGGTCTTCGGTGAGCCGGGGGAACATGAATATGTGTTTGTTTTTCGAAATTGAGCTCTATCTGCAAAGGGCACTTTTCATGCTATAAGCAGTTTTTCCTAACAAATGCAAGATATAACATGGGCTATCTCCGCAAGGAGACATCAGATCTGTAAAACTCATGGTTTTTTGGTCTTCGGTGAGCCAGGGGAACATGAATATGTGTTCGTTTTTCGAATTTGAGCTCTATCTGCAAAGGGCACTTTTCTTGCTAAAAGCAGTTTTTCCTAACAAATGCAAGATATAACATGGGCTATCTCCGCAAGGAGACATGAGATCTGCATAACTGATGGGTTTTTGGTCTTCGGTGAGCCGGGGGAATATGAATATGTGTTTGTTTTTCGAATTTGATCTCTATCTGCAAAGGGCACTTTTCATGCTTTAAGCAGTTTTTCCTAACAAATGCAAGATATAACATGGGCTATCTCCGCAAGGAGACATCAGAACTGCAAAACGCATGGTTTTTTGGTCTTTGGGGAGGTTGGGGAACAAGAATACGTGTTTGTTTTTCGAATTTGAGCTCTATCTGCAAAGGGCACTTTTCATGCTATAAGCAGTTTTCCTAACAAATGCAAGATATAACATGGGCTATCTCCGCAAGGAGACATCAGATCTGTAAAACTCATGATTTTTTGGTCTTCGGTGAGCCGGGGGAACATGAATATGTGTTTGTTTTTCGAATTTGTGCTCTATCTGCAAAGGGCACTTTTCTTGCTATAAGCAGTTTTTCCTAACAAATGCAAGATATAACATGGGCTATCTCCGCAAGGAGACATCAGAACTGCAAAACGCATGGTTTTTTGGTCTTCGGGGAGGTTGGGGAACAAGAATACGTGTTTGTTTTTCGAATTTGAGCTCTATCTGCAAAGGGCACTTTTCATGCTATAAGCAGTTTTCCTAACAAATGCAAGATATAACATGGGCTATCTCCGCAAGGAGACATCAGATCTGTAAAACTCATGATTTTTTGGTCTTCGGTGAGCCGGGGGAACATGAATATGTGTTTGTTTTTCGAATTTGAGCTCTATCTGCAAAGGGCACTTTTCTTGCTAAAAGCAGTTTTTCCTAACAAATGCAAGATATAACATGGGCTATCTCCGTAAGGAGACATCAGATCTGCAAAACTCATGGTTTTTTCGTCTTCGGTGAGCCGGGGGAACATGAATATGTGTTTGTTTTTCGAATTTGAGCTCTATCTGCAAAGGGCACTTTTCTTGCTATAAGCAGTTTTTCCTAACAAATGCAAGATATAACATGGGCTATCTCCGCAAGGAGACATCAGATCTGTAAAACTCATGGTTTTTTGGTCTTCGGTGAGCCAGGGGAACATGAATATGTGTTTGTTTTTCGAATTTGAGCTCTATCTGCAAAGGGCACTTTTCTTGCTAAAAGCAGTTTTTCCTAACAAATGCAAGATATAACATGGGCTATCTCCACAAGGAGACATCAGATCTGCATAACTCATGGTTTTTTGGTCTTCGGTGAGCCGGGTGAACATGAATATGTGTTTGTTTTTCGAAATTGAGCTCTATCTGCAAAGGGCACTTTTCTTGCTAAAAGCAGTTTTTCCTAACAAATGCAAGTTATAACATGGGCTATCTCCGCAAGGAGACATCAGATCTGCAAAACTCATGGTTTTTTGGTCATCGGTGAGCTGGGGGAACATGAATATGTTTTTGTTTTTCGAATTTGAGCTCTATCTGCAAAGGGCACTTTTCTTGCTATAAGCAGTTTTTCCTAACAAATGCAAGATATAACATGGGCTATCTCCGCAAGGAGACATCAGATCTGCATAACTGATGGGTTTTTGGTCTTCGGTGAGCCGGGGGAACATGAATATGTGTTTGTTTTTCGAATTTGAGCTCTATCTGCAAAGGGCACTTTTCATGCTTTAAGCAGTTTTTCCTAACAAATGCAAGATATAACATGGGCTATCTCCGCAAGGAGACATCAGATCTGTAAAACTCATGGTTTTTTGGTCTTCGGTGAGCCGGGGGAACATGAATGTGTGTTTGTTTTTCGAATTTGAGCTCTATCTGCAAAGGGCACTTTTCATGCTATAAGCAGTTTTTCCTAACAAATGCAAGATATAACATGGGCTATCTCCGCAAGGAGACATCAGATCTGCATAACTGATGGTTTTTTGGTCTTCAGTGAGCCGCGGGAACATGAACATGTGTTCGTTTTTCGAATTTGAGCTCTATCTGCAAAGGGCACTTTTCTTGCTATAAGCAGTTTTTCCTAACAAATGCAAGATATAACATGGGCTATGTGCGCAAGGAGACATCAGATCTGCATAACTGATGGATTTTTGGTCTTCGGTGAGCCGGGGGAAAATGAATATGTGTTTGTTTTTCGAATTTGAGCTCTATCTGCAAAGGGCACTTTTCTTGCTAAAAGCAGTTTTTCCTAACAAATGCAAGATATAACATGAGCTATCTGGGCAAGGAGATATCAGATCTGCATAACTCATGTTTTTTTGGTCTTCAGTGAGCCGGGGGAACGTGAATATGTGTTTGTTTTTCGAATTTGAGCTCTATCTGCAAAGGGCACTTTTCTTGCTAAAAGCAGTTTTTACTAACAAATGCAAGATATAACATGGGCTATCTCCGCAAGGAGACGTCAGAACTGCAAAACGCATGGTTTTTTGGTCTTCGGGGAGGTTGGGGAACAAGAATACGTGTTTGTTTTTCGAATTTGAGCTCTATCTGCAAAGGGCACTTTTCATGCTATAAGCAGTTTTTCCTAACAAATGCAAGATATAACATGGGCTATATCCGCAAGGAGACATCAGATCTGTAAAACTCATGATTTTTTGGTCTTCGGTGAGCCGGGAGAACATGAATATGTGTTTGTTTTTCAAATTTGAGCTCTTTCTGCAAAGGGCACTTTTCTTGCTATAAGGAGTTTTTCCGAACAAATGCAACATGGGCTATCTCCGCAAGGAGACATCAGATCTGCATAACTGATGGTTTTTTGGTCTTCGGTGAGCCGGGGGAACATGAATATGTGTTTGTTTTTCGAATTTGAGCTCTATCTGCAAAGGGCACTTTTCATGCTATAAGCAGTTTTTCCTAACAAATGCAAGATATAACATGGGCTATCTACGCAAGGAGACATCAGAACTGCAAAACGCATGGTTTTTTGGTCTTCGGTGAGCCGGGGGAACATGAATATGTGTTTGTTTTTCGAAATTGAGCTCTATCTGCAAAGGGCACTTTTCTTGCTAAAAGCAGTTTTTCCTAACAAATGCAAATTATAACATGGGCTATCTCCGCAAGGAGACATCAGATCTGCATAACTGATGGTTTTTTGGTCTTCGGTGAGCCGGGGGAACATGAATATGTGTTCGTTTTTCGAATTTGAGCTCTATCTGCAAAGGGCACTTTTCTTGCTAAAAGCAGTTTTTCCTAACAAATGCAAGATATAACATGGGCTATCTCCGTAAGGAGACATCAGATCTGCAAAACTCATGGTTTTTTCGTCTTTGGTGAGCCAGGGGAACATGAACACGTGTTTGTTTTTCGAAATTGAGCTCTATCTGCAAAGGGCACTTTTCTTGCTAAAAGCAGTTTTTCCTAACAAATGCAAATTATAACATGGGCTATCTCCGCAAGGAGACATCAGATCTGCAAAACTCATGGTTTTTTGGTCTTCGGTGAGCCGGGGGAACATGAATATGTGTTTGTTTTTCGAATTTGAGCTCTATCTGCAAAGGGCACTTTTCTTGCTAAGTTTTTCCTAACAAATGCAAGAGATAACATGGGCTATCTCCGCAAGGAGACATCAGATCTGCATAACTGATGGTTTTTTGGTCTTCGGTGAGCCGGGGGAACATGAATATGTGTTCGTTTTTTGAATTTGAGCTCTATCTGCAAAGGGCACTTTTCTTGCTAAAAGCAGCTTTTCCTAACAAATGCAAGATATAACATGGGCTATCTCCGTAAGGAGACATCAGATCTGCAAAACTCATGGTTTTTTCGTCTTTGGTGAGCCGGGGGAACATGAATACGTGTTTGTTTTTCGAATTTGAGCTCTATCTGCAAAGGGCACTTTTCATGCTTTAAGCAATTTTTCCTAACAAATGCAAGATATAACATGGGCTATCTCCGCAAGACATCAGATCTGTAAAACTCATGGTTTTTTGGTCTTCGGTGAGCCGGGGGAACATGAATATGTGTTTGTTTTTCGAATTTGAGCTCTATCTGCAAAGGGCACTTTTCTTGCTATAAGCAGTTTTTCCTAACAAATGCAAGATATAACATGGGCTATCTCCGCAAGGAGACATCAGAACTGCAAACCGCATGGTTTTTTGGTCTTCGGGGAGGTTGGGGAACATGAATACGTGTTTGGTTTTCGAATTTGAGCTCTATCTGCAAAGGGCACTTTTCTTGCTATAAGCAGTTTTTCCTAAAAAATGCAAGATATAACATGGGCTATCTACGCAAGGAGACATCAGAACTGCAAAACGCATGGTTTTTTGATCTTCGGGGAGGTTGGGGAACATGAATACGTGTTTGTTTTTCGAATTTGAGCTCTATCTGCAAAGGGCACTTTTCATGCTATAAGCAGTTTTTCCTAACAAATGCAAGATATAACATGGGCTATCTCCGCAAAGAGACATCAGATCTGCAAAACTCATGGTTTTTTGGTCTTCGGTGAGCCGGGGGAAGATGAATATGTGTTTGTTTTTCGAAATTGAGCTCTACCTGCAAAGGGCACTTTTCTTGCTAAAAGCAGTTTTTCCTAACAAATGCAAGATATAACATGGGCTATCTCCGCAAGGAGACATCAGATCTGCAAATTCATGGTTTTTTCATCTTCGGTGAGCCGGGGGACATGAATATGTGTTTGTTTTTCGAATTTGAGCTCTATCTGCAATGGGAACTTTTCATGCTATAAACAGTTTTTACTAACAAATGCAAGATATAACATGGGCTATCTCTGCAAGGAGACATCAGAACTGCAAAACGCATGGTTTTTTGGTCTTCGGTGAGCCGGGGGAACATGAATATGTGTTTGTTTTTCGAAATTGAGCTCTATGTGCAAAGGGCACTTTTCTTGCTAAAAACAGTTTTTCCTAACAAATGCAAGTTATAACATGGGCTATCTCCGCAAGGAGACATCAGATCTGCATAACTGATGGTTTTTTGGTCTTCGGTGAGCCGGGGGAACATGAATATGTGTTTGTTTTTCGAATTTGAGCTCTATCTGCAAAGGGCACTTTTCATGCTATAAGCAGTTTTTCCTAACAAATGCAAGATATAACATGGGCTATCTCCGCAAGGAAACATCAGATCTGCATAACTCATGGTTTTTTGGTCTTCGGGGAGGTTGGGGAACATGAATACGTGTTTGTTTTTCGAATTTGAGCTCTATCTGCAAAGGGCACTTTTCATGCTATAAGCAGTTTTTCCTAACAAATGCAAGATATAACATGGGCTATCTCCGCAAGGAGACATGAGATCTGCATAACTGATGGTTTTTTCGTCTTCGGTGAGCCGGGGGAACATGAATATGTGTTTGTTTTTCGAATTTGAGCTCTATCTGCAATGGGAACTTTTCATGCTATAAACAGTTTTTACTAACAAATGCAAGATATAACATGGGCTATCTCCGCAAGGAGACATCAGATCTGCATAACTGATGGTTTTTTGGTCTTCGGTGAGCCGGGGGAACATGAATATGTGTTCGATTTTCGAATTTGAGCTCTATCTGCAAAGGGCACTTTTCTTGCTAAAAGCAGTTTTTCCTAACAAATGCAAGATATAACATGGGCTATCTCCGCAAGGAAACATCAGAACTGCAAAACACATGGTTTTTTGGTCTTCGGGGAGGTTGGGGAACATGAATACGTGTTTGTTTTTCGAATTTGAGCTCTATCTGCAAAGGGCACTTTTCATGCTATAAGCAGTTTTTCCTAACAAATGCAAGATATAACATGGGCTATCTCCGCAAGGAAACATCAGATCTGCATAACTCATGGTTTTTTGGTCTTCGGGGAGGTTGGGGAACATGAATACGTGTTTGTTTTTCGAATTTGAGCTCTATCTGCAAAGGGCACTTTTCATGCTATAAGCAGTTTTTCCTAACAAATGCAAGATATAACATGGGCTATCTCCGCAAGGAGACATGAGATCTGCATAACTGATGGTTTTTTCGTCTTCGGTGAGCCGGGGGAACATGAATATGTGTTTGTTTTTCGAATTTGAGCTCTATCTGCAATGGGAACTTTTCATGCTATAAACAGTTTTTACTAACAAATGCAAGATATAACATGGGCTATCTCTGCAAGGAGACATCAGAACTGCAAAACGCATGGTTTTGTGGTCTTCGGGGAGGTTGGGGAACATGAATACGTGTTTGTTTTTCGAATTTGAGCTCTATCTTTAAAGGGCACTTTTCATGCTTTAAGCAATTTTTCCTAACAAATGCAAGATATAACATGGGCTATCTCCGCAAGACATCAGATCTGTAAAACTCATCGTTTTTTGGTCTTCGGTGAGCCGGGGGAACATGAATATGTGTTTGTTTTTCGAATTTGAGCTCTATCTGCAAAGGGCACTTTTCTTGCTATAAGCAGTTTTTCCTAACAAATGCAAGATATAACGTGGGCTATCTCCGCAAGGAGACATCAGAACTGCAAACCGCATGGTTTTTTGGTCTTCGGGGAGGTTGGGGAACATGAATACGTGTTTGGTTTTCGAATTTGAGCTCTATCTGCAAAGGGCACTTTTCATGCTATAAGCAGTTTTTCGTAACAAATGCAAGATATAACATGGGCTATCTACGCAAGGAGACATCAGAACTGCAAAACGCATGGTTTTTTTGTCTTCGGGGAAGTTGGGGAACATGAATATGTGTTTGTTTTTCGAATTTGAGCTCTATCTGCAAAGGGCACTTTTCTTGCTAAAAGCAGTTTTTCCTAACAAATGCAAGATATAACATGGGCTATCTCCGCAAGGAGACATCAGATCTGCATAACTCATGGTTTTTTGGTCTTCGTTGAGCTGGGGGAACATGAATATGTGTTTGTTTTTCGAAATTGAACTCTATCTGCAAAGGGCACTTTTCTTGCTAAAAGCAGTTTTTCCTAACAAATGCAAGTTATAACATAGGCTATCTCCGCAAGGAGACATCAGATCTGCATAACTCATGGTTTTTTGGTCTTCGGTGAGCCGGGGGAACATGAATATGTGTTTGTTTTTCGAATTTGAGCTCTATCTGCAATGGGCACTTTTCATTCTATAAACAGTTTTTACTAACAAATGCAAGATATAACATGGGCTATCTCCGCAAGGAGACATCAGAACTGCAAAACGCATGGTTTTTTGGTCTTCGGGGAGGTTGGGGAACATGAATACGTGTTTGTTTTTCGAATTTGAGCTCTATCTGCAAAGGGCACTTTTCATGCTATAAGCAGTTTTTCCTAACAAATGCAAGATATAACATGGGCTATCTCCGCAAGGAGACATCAGAACTGCAAAACGCATGGTTTTTTGGTCTTCGGGGAGGTTGGGGAACATGAATACGTGTTTGTTTTTCGAAATTGAGCTCTATCTGCAAAGGGCACTTTTCTTGCTAAAAGCAGTTTTTCCTAACAAATGCAAGATATAACATGGGCTATCTCCGTAAGGAGACATCAGATCTGCAAAACTCATGGTTTTTTCGTCTTCGGTGAGCCGGGGGAACATGAATACGTGTTTGTTTTTCGAATTTGAGCTCTATCTGCAAAGGGCACTTTTCATGCTTTAAGCAGTTTTTCCTAACAAATGCAAGATATAACATGGGCTATCTCCGCAAGGAGACATCAGATCTGTAAAACTCATGGTTTTTTGGTCTTCGGTGAGCCGGGGGAACATGAATATGTGTTTGTTTTTCGAATTTGAGCTCTATCTTCAAAGGGCACTTTTCTTGCTATAAGCAGTTTTTCCTAACAAATGCAAGATATAACATGGGCTATCTCCGCAAGGAGACATCAGATCTGTAAAACTCATGGTTTTGTGGTCTTCGGTGAGCCAGGGGAACATGAATATGTGTTTGTTTTTCGAATTTGAGCTCTATCTGCAAAGGGCACTTTTCTTGCTAAAAGCAGTTTTTCCTAACAAATGCAAGATATAACATGGGCTATCTCCGCAAGGAGACATCAGATCTGCATAACTCATGGTTTTTTGGTCTTCGTTGAGCTGGGGGAACATGAATATGTGTTTGTTTTTCGAAATTGAGCTCTATCTGCAAAGGGCACTTTTCTTGCTAAAAGCAGTTTTTCCTAACAAATGAAAGTTATAACATAGGCTATCTCCGCAAGGAGACATCAGATCTGCATAACTCATGGTTTTTTGGTCTTCGGTGAGCCGGGGGAACATGAATATGTGTTTGTTTTTCGAATTTGAGCTCTATCTGCAAAGGGCACTTTTCTTGCTAAAAGCAGTTTTTCCTAACAAATGCAAGATATAACATGGGCTATCTCCGCAAGGAGACATCAGATTTGCATAACTGATGGTTTTTTGGTCTTCGGTGAGCCGGGGGAACATGAATATGTGTTCGTTTTTCGAATTTGAGCTCTATCTGCAAAGGGCACTTTTCTTGCTAAAAGCAGTTTTTCCTAACAAATGCAAGATATAACATGGGCTATCTCCGCAAGGAGACATCAGATCTGTAAAACTCATGGTTTTTTGGTCTTCGGTGAGCCGGGGGAACATGAATATGTGTTTGTTTTTCGAATTTGAGCTCTATCTTCAAAGGGCACTTTTCTTGCTATAAGCAGTTTTTCCTAACAAATGCAAGTTATAACATAGGCTATCTCCGCAAGGAGACATCAGATCTGCATAACTCATGGTTTTTTGGTCTTCGGTGAGCCAGGGGAACATGAATATGTGTTTGTTTTTCGAATTTGAGCTCTATCTGCAAAGGGCACTTTTCTTGCTAAAAGCAGTTTTTCCTAACAAATGCAAGATATAACATGGGCTATCTCCGCAAGGAGACATCAGATCTGCATAACTGATGGTTTTTTGGTCTTCGGTGAGCCGGGGGAACATGAATATGTGTTCGTTTTTCGAATTTGAGCTCTATCTGCAAAGGGCACTTTTCTTGCTAAAAGCAGTTTTTCCTAACAAATGCAAGATATAACATGGGCTATCTCCGTAAGGAGACATCAGATCTGCAAAACTCATGGTTTTTTCGTCTTCGGTGAGCCGGGGGAACATGAATACGTGTTTGTTTTTCGAATTTGAGCTCTATCTGCAAAGGGCACTTTTCATGCTTTAAGCAGTTTTTCCTAACAAATGCAAGATATAACATGGGCTATCTCCGCAAGGAGACATCAGATCTGTAAAACTCATTGTTTTTTGGTCTTCGGTGAGCCAGGGGAACATGAATATGTGTTTGTTTTTCGAATTTGAGCTCTATCTGCAAAGGGCACTTTTCTTGCTAAAAGCAGTTTTTCCTAACAAATGCAAGATATAACATGGGCTATCTCCGCAAGGAGACATCAGATCTGCATAACTCATGGTTTTTTGGTCTTCGGTGAGCCGGGGGAACATGAATATGTGTTTGTTTTTCGAAATTGAGCTCTATCTGCAAAGGGCACTTTTCTTGCTAAAAGCAGTTTTTCCTAACAAATGCAAGTTATAACATGGGCTATCTCCGCAAGGAGACATCAGATCTGCAAAACTCATGGTTTTTTGGTCTTCGGGGAGGTTGGGGAACATGAATACGTGTTTGTTTTTCGAATTTGAGCTCTATCTGCAAAGGGCACTTTTCATGCTATAAGCAGTTTTTCCTAACAAATGCAAGATATAACATGGGCTATCTCCGCAAGGAAACATCAGATCTGCGTAACTCATGGTTTTTTGGTCTTCGGGGAGGTTGGGGAACATGAATACGTGTTTGTTTTTCGAATTTGAGCTCTATCTGCAAAGGGCACTTTTCATGCTATAAGCAGTTTTTCCTAACAAATGCAAGATATAACATGGGCTATCTCCGCAAGGAGACATGAGATCTGCATAACTGATGGGTTTTTGGTCTTCGGTGAGCCGGGGGAACATGAATATGTGTTTGTTTTTCGAATTTGAGCTCTATCTGCAAAGGGCACTTTTCTTGCTATAAGCAGTTTTTCCTAACAAATGCAACATGGGCTATCTCCGCAAGGAGACATCAGATCTGCATAACTGATGGTTTTTTGGTCTTCGGTGAGCTGGGGGAACATGAATATGTGTTTGTTTTTCAAAATTGAGCTCTATTTGCAAATGGCACTTTTCTTGCTAAAAGCAGTTTTTCCTAACAAATGCAAGATATAACATGGGCTATCTCCGCAAGGAGATATCAGATCTGCATAACTGATGGTTTTTTGGTCTTCGGTGAGCCGGGGGAACATGAATATGTGTTCGTTTTTCGAATTTGAGCTCTATCTGCAAAGGGCACTTTTCTTGCTAAAAGCAGTTTTTCCTAACAAATGCAAGATATAACATGGGCTATCTCCGCAAGGTGATATCAGAACTGCAAAACGCATGGTTTTTTGGTCTTCGGGGAGGTTGGGGAACATGAATACGTGTTTGTTTTTCGAATTTGAGCTCTATCTGCAAAGGGCACTTTTCATGCTTTAAGCAGTTTTTCCTAACAAATGCAAGATATAACATGGGCTATCTCCGCAAGGAGACATCAGACCTGCAAAACTCATGGTTTTTTCATCTTTGGTGAGCCGGGGGAACATGAATATGTGTTTGTTTTTCGAATTTGAGCTCTATCTGCAATGGGCACTTTTCATTCTATAAACAGTTTTTACTAAAAAATGCAAGATATAACATGGGCTATATCTGCAAGGAGACGTCAGAACTGCAAAACGCATGGTTTTTTGGTCTTCGGTGAGCCGGGGGAACATGAATATGTGTTTGTTTTTCGAATTTGAGCTCTATCTGCAAAGGGCACTTTTCTTGCTATAAGCAGTTGTTCCTAACAAATGCAAGATATAACATGGGCTATCTCCGCAAGGAGACATCAGATCTGTAAAACTCATGGTTTTGTGGTCTTCGGTGAGCCAGGGGAACATGAATATGTGTTTGTTTTTCGAATTTGAGCTCTATCTGCAAAGGGCACTTTTCTTGCTAAAAGCAGTTTTTCCTAACAAATGCAAGATATAACATGGGCTATCTCCACAAGGAGACATCAGATCTGCATAACTCATGGTTTTTTGGTCTTCGTTGAGCCGGGGGAACATGAATATGTGTTTGTTTTTCGAAATTGAGCTCTATCTGCAAAGGGCACTTTTCTTGCTAAAAGCAGTTTTTCCTAACAAATGCAAGTTATAACATAGGCTATCTCCGCAAGGAGACATCAGATCTGCATAACTCATGGTTTTTTGGTCTTCGGTGAGCCGGGGGAACATGAATATGTGTTTGTTTTTCGAAATTGAGCTCTATCTGCAAAGGGCACTTTTCTTGCTAAAAGCAGTTTTTCCTAACAAATGCAAGATATAACATGGGCTATCTCCGCAAGGAGACATCAGATCTGCATAACTGATGGTTTTTTGGTCTTCGGTGAGCCGGGGGAACATGAATATGTGTTTGTTTTTCGAATTTGAGCTCTATCTGCAAAGGGCACTTTTCTTTCTAAAAGCAGTTTTTCCTAACAAATGCAAGATATAACATGGGCTATCTCCGCAAGGAGACATCAGAACTGCAAAACGCATGGTTTTTTGGTCTTCGGGGAGGTTGGGGAACATGAATACGTGTTTGTTTTTCGAATTTGAGCTCTATCTGCAAAGGGCACTTTTCATGCTATAAGCAGTTTTTCCTAACAAATGCAAGATATAACATGGGCTATCTCCGCAAGGAGACATCAGAACTGCAAAACGCATGGTTTTTTGGTCTTCGGGGAGGTTGGGGAACATGAATACGTGTTTGTTTTTCAAAATTGAGCTCTATCTGCAAAGGGCACTTTTCTTGCTAAAAGCAGTTTTTCCTAACAAATGCAAGATATAACATGGGCTATCTCCGCAAGGAGACATCAGACCTGCAAAACTCATGGTTTTTTCATCTTTGGTGAGCCGGGGGAACATGAATATGTGTTTGTTTTTCGAATTTGAGCTCTATCTGCAATGGGCACTTTTCATTCTATAAACAGTTTTTACTAAAAAATGCAAGATATAACATGGGCTATATCTGCAAGGAGACATCAGAACTGCAAAACGCATGGTTTTTTGGTCTTCGGGGAGGTTGGGGAACATGAATACGTGTTTCTTTTTCGAATTTGAGCTCTATCTGCAAAGGGCACTTTTCTTGCTAAAAGCAGTTTTTCCTAACAAATGCAAGATATAACATGGGCTATCTCCGCAAGGAGACATCAGATCTGCATAACTGATGGTTTTTTGGTCTTCGGTGAGCCGGGGGAACATGAATATGTGTTCGTTTTTCGAATTTGAGCTCTATCTGCAAAGGGCACTTTTCTTGCTAAAAGCAGTTTTTCCTAACAAATGCAAGATATAACATGGGCTATCTCCGTAAGGAGACATCAGATCTGCAAAACTCATGGTTTTTTCGTCTTCGGTGAGCCGGGGGAACATGAATATGTGTTTGTTTTTCGAATTTGAGCTCTATCTGCAAAGGGCACTTTTCATGCTTTAAGCAGTTTTTCCTAACAAATGCAAGATATAACATGGGCTATCTCCGCAAGGAGACATCAGATCTGTAAAACTCATTGTTTTTTGGTCTTCGGTGAGCCAGGGGAACATGAATATGTGTTTGTTTTTCGAATTTGAGCTCTATCTGCAAAGGGCACTTTTCTTGCTAAAAGCAGTTTTTCCTAACAAATGCAAGATATAACATGGGCTATCTCCGCAAGGAGACATCAGATCTGCATAACTCATGGTTTTTTGGTCTTCGGTGAGCCGGGGGAACATGAATATGTGTTTGTTTTTCGAAATTGAGCTCTATCTGCAAAGGGCACTTTTCTTGCTAAAAGCAGTTTTTCCTAACAAATGCAAGTTATAACATGGGCTATCTCCGCAAGGAGACATCAGATCTGCAAAACTCATGGTTTTTTGGTCTTCGGTGAGCCGGGGGAACATGAATATGTGTTTGTTTTTCGAATTTGAGCTCTATCTGCAAAGGGCACTTTTCTTGCTATAAGCAGTTTTTCCTAACAAATGCAAGATATAACATGGGCTATCTCCGCAAGGAGACATCAGATCTGTAAAACTCATGATTTTTTGGTCTTCGGTGAGCCGGGGGAACATGAATATGTGTTTGTTTTTCGAATTTGAGCTCTATCTGCAAAGGGCACTTTTCTTGCTATAAGCAGTTTTTCCTAACAAATGCAACATGGGCTATCTCCGCAAGGAGACATCAGATCTGCATAACTGATGGTTTTTTGGTCTTCGGTGAGCCGGGGGAACATGAATATGTGTTTGCTTTTCGAATTTGAGCTCTATGTGCAAAGGGCACTTTTCTTGCTAAAAGCAGTTTTTCCTAACAAATGCAAGATATAACATGGGCTATCTCTGCAAGGAGACATCAGATCTGCATAACTGATGGTTTTTTGGTCTTCGGTGAGCCGGGGGAACATGAATATGTGTATGTTTTTCGAAATTGAGCTCTATCTGCAAATGGCACTTTTCTTGCTAAAAGCAGTTTTTCCTAACAAATGCAAGATATAACATGGGCTATCTCCGCAAGGAGACATCAGATCTGCATAACTGATGGTTTTTTGGTCTTCGGTGAGCCGGGGGAACATGAATATGTGTTCGTTTTTCGAATTTGAGCTCTATCTGCAAAGGGCACTTTTCTTGCTAAAAGCAGTTTTTCCTAACAAATGCAAGATATAACATGGGCTATCTCCGTAAGGAGACATCAGATCTGCAAAACTCATGGTTTTTTCGTCTTCGGTGAGCCGGGGGAACATGAATACGTGTTTGTTTTTCGAATTTGAGCTCTATCTGCAAAGGGCACTTTTCATGCTTTAAGCAGTTTTTCCTAACAAATGCAAGATATAACATGGGCTATCTCCGCAAGGAGACATCAGATCTGTAAAACTCATGGTTTTTTGGTCTTCGGTGAGCCAGGGGAACATGAATATGTGTTTGTTTTTCGAATTTGAGCTCTATCTGCAAAGGGCACTTTTCTTGCTAAAAGCAGTTTTTCCTAACAAATGCAAGATATAACATGGGCTATCTCCGCAAGGAGACATCAGATCTGCATAACTCATGGTTTTTTGGTCTTCGGTGCGCCGGGGGAACATGAATATGTGTTTGTTTTTCGAATTTGAGCTCTATCTGCAAAGGGCACTTTTCTTGCTAAAAGCAGTTTTTCCTAACAAATGCAAGTTATAACATGGGCTATCTCCGCAAGGAGACATCAGATCTGCAAAACTCATGGTTTTTTGGTCTTCGGTGAGCCGGGGGAACATGAATATGTGTTTGTTTTTCGAATTTGAGCTCTATCTGCAAAGGGCACTTTTCTTGCTATAAGCAGTTTTTCCTAACAAATGCAAGATATAACATGGGCTATCTCCGCAAGGAGACATCAGATCTGCATAACTGATGGGTTTTTGGTCTTCGGTGAGCCGGGGGAACATGAATATGTGTTTGTTTTTCGAAATTGAGCTCTATCTGCAAAGGGCACTTTTCTTGCTAAAAGCAGTTTTTCCAAACAAATGCAAGTTATAACATGGGCTATCTCCGCAAGGAGACATCAGATCTGCAAAACTCATGGTTTTTTGGTCTTCGGTGAGCCGGGGGAACATGAATACGTGTTTGTTTTTCGAATTTGAGCTCTATCTGCAAAGGGCACTTTTCTTGCTAAAAGCAGTTTTTCCTAACAAATGCAAGATATAACATGGGCTATCTCCGCAAGGAGACATCAGATCTGCATAACTGATGGTTTTTTGGTCTTCGGTGAGCCGGGGGAACATGAATATGTGTTCGTCTTTCGAATTTGAGCTCTATCTGCTAAGGGCACTTTTCTTGCTAAAAGCAGTTTTTCCTAACAAATGCAAGATATAACATGGGCTATCTCCGCAAGGAAACATCAGAACTGCAAAACACATGGTTTTTTGGTCTTCGGGGAGGTTGGGGAACATGAATACGTGTTTGTTTTTCGAATTTGAGCTCTATCTGCAAAGGGCACTTTTCATGCTATAAGCAGTTTTTCCTAACAAATGCAAGATATAACATGGGCTATCTCCGCAAGGAGACATCAGACCTGCAAAACTCATGGTTTTTTCATCTTTGGTGAGCCGGGGGAACATGAATATGTGTTTGTTTTTCGAATTTGAGCTCTATCTGCAATGGGCACTTTTCATTCTATAAACAGTTTTTACTAACAAATGCAAGATATAACATGGGCTATCTCCGCAAGGAGACATCAGAACTGCAAAACGCATGGTTTTTTGGTCTTCGGGGAGGTTGGGGAACATGAATACGTATTTGTTTTTCGAATTTGAGCTCTATCTGCAAAGGGCACTTTTCATGCTATAAGCAGTTTTTCCTAACAAATGCAAGATATAACATGGGCTATTCTCCGCAAGGAGACATCAGAACTGCAAAACGCATGGTTTTTTGGTCTTCGGGGAGGTTGGGGAACATGAATACGTGTTTGTTTTTCGAAATTGAGCTCTATCTGCAAAGGGCACTTTTCTTGCTAAAAGCAGTTTTTCCTAACAAATGCAAGATATAACATGGGCTATCTCCGTAAGGAGACATCAGATCTGCAAAACTCATGGTTTTTTCGTCTTCGGTGAGCCGGGGGAACATGAATACGTGTTTGTTTTTCGAATTTGAGCTCTATCTGCAAAGGGCACTTTTCATGCTTTAAGCAGTTTTTCCTAACAAATGCAAGATATAACATGGGCTATCTCCGCAAGGAGACATCAGATCTGTAAAACTCATGGTTTTTTGGTCTTCGGTGAGCCGGGGGAACATGAATATGTGTTTGTTTTTCGAATTTGAGCTCTATCTGCAAAGGGCACTTTTCTTGCTATAAGCAGTTTTTCCTAACAAATGCAAGATATAACATGGGCTATCTCCGCAAGGAGACATCAGATCTGTAAAACTCATGGTTTTGTGGTCTTCGGTGAGCCAGGGGAACATGAATATGTGTTTGTTTTTCGAATTTGAGCTCTATCTGCAAAGGGCACTTTTCTTGCTAAAAGCAGTTTTTCCTAACAAATGCAAGATATAACATGGGCTATCTCCGCAAGGAGACATCAGATCTGCATAACTCATGGTTTTTTGGTCTTCGTTGAGCTGGGGGAACATGAATATGTGTTTGTTTTTCGAAATTGAACTCTATCTGCAAAGGGCACTTTTCTTGCTAAAAGCAGTTTTTCCTAACAAATGCAAGTTATAACATAGGCTATCTCCGCAAGGAGACATCAGATCTGCATAACTCATGGTTTTTTGGTCTTCGGTGAGCCGGGGGAACATGAATATGTGTTTGTTTTTCGAATTTGAGCTCTATCTGCAAAGGGCACTTTTCTTGCTATAAGCAGTTTTTCCTAACAAATGCAAGATATAACATGGGCTATCTCCGCAAGGAGACATCAGATCTGCATAACTGATGGGTTTTTGGTCTTCGGTGAGCCGGGGGAACATGAATATGTGTTTGTTTTTCGAAATTGAGCTCTATCTGCAAAGGGCACTTTTCTTGCTAAAAGCAGTTTTTCCAAACAAATGCAAGTTATAACATGGGCTATCTCCGCAAGGAGACATCAGATCTGCAAAACTCATGGTTTTTTGGTCTTCGGTGAGCCGGGGGAACATGAATACGTGTTTGTTTTTCGAATTTGAGCTCTATCTGCAAAGGGCACTTTTCTTGCTAAAAGCAGTTTTTCCTAACAAATGCAAGATATAACATGGGCTATCTCCGCAAGGAGACATCAGATCTGCATAACTGATGGTTTTTTGGTCTTCGGTGAGCCGGGGGAACATGAATATGTGTTCGTCTTTCGAATTTGAGCTCTATCTGCTAAGGGCACTTTTCTTGCTAAAAGCAGTTTTTCCTAACAAATGCAAGATATAACATGGGCTATCTCCGCAAGGAAACATCAGAACTGCAAAACACATGGTTTTTTGGTCTTCGGGGAGGTTGGGGAACATGAATACGTGTTTGTTTTTCGAATTTGAGCTCTATCTGCAAAGGGCACTTTTCATGCTATAAGCAGTTTTTCCTAACAAATGCAAGATATAACATGGGCTATCTCCGCAAGGAGACATCAGACCTGCAAAACTCATGGTTTTTTCATCTTTGGTGAGCCGGGGGAACATGAATATGTGTTTGTTTTTCGAATTTGAGCTCTATCTGCAATGGGCACTTTTCATTCTATAAACAGTTTTTACTAACAAATGCAAGATATAACATGGGCTATCTCCGCAAGGAGACATCAGAACTGCAAAACGCATGGTTTTTTGGTCTTCGGGGAGGTTGGGGAACATGAATACGTATTTGTTTTTCGAATTTGAGCTCTATCTGCAAAGGGCACTTTTCATTCTATAAACAGTTTTTCCTAACAAATGCAAGATATAACATGGGCTATCTCCGTAAGGAGACATCAGATCTGCAAAACTCATGGTTTTTTCGTCTTCGGTGAGCCGGGGGAACATGAATACGTGTTTGTTTTTCGAATTTGAGCTCTATCTGCAAAGGGCACTTTTCATGCTTTAAGCAGTTTTTCCTAACAAATGCAAGATATAACATGGGCTATCTCCGCAAGGAGACATCAGATCTGTAAAACTCATGGTTTTGTGGTCTTCGGTGAGCCAGGGGAACATGAATATGTGTTTGTTTTTCGAATTTGAGCTCTATCTGCAAAGGGCACTTTTCTTGCTAAAAGCAGTTTTTCCTAACAAATGCAAGATATAACATGGGCTATCTCCGCAAGGAGACATCAGATCTGCATAACTCATGGTTTTTTGGTCTTCGTTGAGCTGGGGGAACATGAATATGTGTTTGTTTTTCGAAATTGAACTCTATCTGCAAAGGGCACTTTTCTTGCTAAAAGCAGTTTTTCCTAACAAATGCAAGTTATAACATAGGCTATCTCCGCAAGGAGACATCAGATCTGCATAACTCATGGTTTTTTGGTCTTCGGTGAGCCGGGGGAACATGAATATGTGTTTGTTTTTCGAATTTGAGCTCTATCTGCAATGGGCACTTTTCATTCTATAAACAGTTTTTACTAACAAATGCAAGATATAACATGGGCTATCTCCGCAAGGAGACATCAGAACTGCAAAACGCATGGTTTTTTGGTCTTCGGGGAGGTTGGGGAACATGAATACGTGTTTGTTTTTCGAATTTGAGCTCTATCTGCAAAGGGCACTTTTCATGCTATAAGCAGTTTTTCCTAACAAATGCAAGATATAACATGGGCTATCTCCGCAAGGAGACATCAGAACTGCAAAACGCATGGTTTTTTGGTCTTCGGGGAGGTTGGGGAACATGAATACGTGTTTGTTTTTCGAAATTGAGCTCTATCTGCAAAGGGCACTTTTCTTGCTAAAAGCAGTTTTTCCTAACAAATGCAAGATATAACATGGGCTATCTCCGTAAGGAGACATCAGATCTGCAAAACTCATGGTTTTTTCGTCTTCGGTGAGCCGGGGGAACATGAATACGTGTTTGTTTTTCGAATTTGAGCTCTATCTGCAAAGAGCACTTTTCATGCTTTAAGCAGTTTTTCCTAACAAATGCAAGATATAACATGGGCTATCTCCGCAAGGAGACATCAGATCTGTAAAACTCATGGTTTTTTGGTCTTCGGTGAGCCGGGGGAACATGAATATGTGTTTGTTTTTCGAATTTGAGCTCTATCTTCAAAGGGCACTTTTCTTGCTATAAGCAGTTTTTCCTAACAAATGCAAGATATAACATGGGCTATCTCCGCAAGGAGACATCAGATCTGTAAAACTCATGGTTTTGTGGTCTTCGGTGAGCCAGGGGAACATGAATATGTGTTTGTTTTTCGAATTTGAGCTCTATCTGCAAAGGGCACTTTTCTTGCTAAAAGCAGTTTTTCCTAACAAATGCAAGATATAACATGGGCTATCTCCGCAAGGAGACATCAGATCTGCATAACTCATGGTTTTTTGGTCTTCGTTGAGCTGGGGGAACATGAATATGTGTTTGTTTTTCGAAATTGAGCTCTATCTGCAAAGGGCACTTTTCTTGCTAAAAGCAGTTTTTCCTAACAAATGCAAGTTATAACATAGGCTATCTCCGCAAGGAGACATCAGATCTGCATAACTCATGGTTTTTTGGTCTTCGGTGAGCCGGGGGAACATGAATATGTGTTTGTTTTTCGAATTTGAGCTCTATCTGCAAAGGGCACTTTTCTTGCTAAAAGCAGTTTTTCCTAACAAATGCAAGATATAACATGGGCTATCTCCGCAAGGAGACATCAGATCTGCATAACTGATGGTTTTTTGGTCTTCGGTGAGCCGGGGGAACATGAATATGTGTTCGTTTTTCGAATTTGAGCTCTATCTGCAAAGGGCACTTTTCTTGCTAAAAGCAGTTTTTCCTAACAAATGCAAGATATAACATGGGCTATCTCCGCAAGGAGACATCAGATCTGTAAAACTCATGGTTTTTTGGTCTTCGGTGAGCCGGGGGAACATGAATATGTGTTTGTTTTTCGAATTTGAGCTCTATCTTCAAAGGGCACTTTTCTTGCTATAAGCAGTTTTTCCTAACAAATGCAAGATATAACATGGGCTATCTCCGCAAGGAGACATCAGATCTGTAAAACTCATGGTTTTGTGGTCTTCGGTGAGCCAGGGGAACATGAATATGTGTTTGTTTTTCGAATTTGAGCTCTATCTGCAAAGGGCACTTTTCTTGCTAAAAGCAGTTTTTCCTAACAAATGCAAGATATAACATGGGCTATCTCCGCAAGGAGACATCAGATCTGCATAACTCATGGTTTTTTGGTCTTCGTTGAGCTGGGGGAACATGAATATGTGTTTGTTTTTCGAAATTGAGCTCTATCTGCAAAGGGCACTTTTCTTGCTAAAAGCAGTTTTTCCTAACAAATGCAAGTTATAACATAGGCTATCTCCGCAAGGAGACATCAGATCTGCATAACTCATGGTTTTTTGGTCTTCGGTGAGCCGGGGGAACATGAATATGTGTTTGTTTTTCGAATTTGAGCTCTATCTGCAAAGGGCACTTTTCTTGCTAAAAGCAGTTTTTCCTAACAAATGCAAGATATAACATGGGCTATCTCCGCAAGGAGACATCAGATCTGCATAACTGATGGTTTTTTGGTCTTCGGTGAGCCGGGGGAACATGAATATGTGTTCGTTTTTCGAATTTGAGCTCTATCTGCAAAGGGCACTTTTCTTGCTAAAAGCAGTTTTTCCTAACAAATGCAAGATATAACATGGGCTATCTCCGTAAGGAGACATCAGATCTGCAAAACTCATGGTTTTTTCGTCTTCGGTGAGCCGGGGGAACATGAATACGTGTTTGTTTTTCGAATTTGAG
Source organism: Vipera ursinii (assembly GCF_947247035.1). Taxonomy (NCBI): domain Eukaryota; kingdom Metazoa; phylum Chordata; class Lepidosauria; order Squamata; family Viperidae; genus Vipera; species Vipera ursinii. The sequence continues at coordinate 33,833,078 of NC_139515.1, forward strand.
CTCTATCTGCAAAGGGCACTTTTCATGCTTTAAGCAGTTTTTCCTAACAAATGCAAGATATAACATGGGCTATCTCCGCAAGGAGACATCAGATCTGTAAAACTCATTGTTTTTTGGTCTTCGGTGAGCCAGGGGAACATGAATATGTGTTTGTTTTTCGAATTTGAGCTCTATCTGCAAAGGGCACTTTTCTTGCTAAAAGCAGTTTTTCCTAACAAATGCAAGATATAACATGGGCTATCTCCGCAAGGAGACATCAGATCTGCATAACTCATGGTTTTTTGGTCTTCGGTGAGCCGGGGGAACATGAATATGTGTTTGTTTTTCGAAATTGAGCTCTATCTGCAAAGGGCACTTTTCTTGCTAAAAGCAGTTTTTCCTAACAAATGCAAGTTATAACATGGGCTATCTCCGCAAGGAGACATCAGATCTGCAAAACTCATGGTTTTTTGGTCTTCGGTGAGCCGGGGGAACATGAATATGTGTTTGTTTTTCGAATTTGAGCTCTATCTGCAAAGGGCACTTTTCTTGCTATAAGCAGTTTTTCCTAACAAATGCAAGATATAACATGGGCTATCTCCGCAAGGAGACATCAGATCTGTAAAACTCATGATTTTTTGGTCTTCGGTGAGCCGGGGGAACATGAATATGTGTTTGTTTTTCGAATTTGAGCTCTATCTGCAAAGGGCACTTTTCTTGCTATAAGCAGTTTTTCCTAACAAATGCAACATGGGCTATCTCCGCAAGGAGACATCAGATCTGCATAACTGATGGTTTTTTGGTCTTCGGTGAGCCGGGGGAACATGAATATGTGTTTGCTTTTCGAATTTGAGCTCTATGTGCAAAGGGCACTTTTCTTGCTAAAAGCAGTTTTTCCTAACAAATGCAAGATATAACATGGGCTATCTCTGCAAGGAGACATCAGATCTGCATAACTGATGGTTTTTTGGTCTTCGGTGAGCCGGGGGAACATGAATATGTGTATGTTTTTCGAATTTGAGCTCTATCTGCAAAGGGCAGTTTTCTTGCTAAAAGCAGTTTTTCCAAACAAATGCAAGTTATAACATGGGCTATCTCCGCAAGGAGACATCAGATCTGCAAAACTCATGGTTTTTTGGTCTTCGGTGAGCCGGGGGAACATGAATACGTGTTTGTTTTTCGAATTTGAGCTCTATCTGCAAAGGGCACTTTTCTTGCTAAAAGCAGTTTTTCCTAACAAATGCAAGATATAACATGGGCTATCTCCGCAAGGAGACATCAGATCTGCATAACTGATGGTTTTTTGGTCTTCGGTGAGCCGGGGGAACATGAATATGTGTTCGTCTTTCGAATTTGAGCTCTATCTGCTAAGGGCACTTTTCTTGCTAAAAGCAGTTTTTCCTAACAAATGCAAGATATAACATGGGCTAACTCCGCAAGGAAACATCAGAAGTGCAAAACACATGGTTTTTTGGTCTTCGGGGAGGTTGGGGAACATGAATACGTGTTTGTTTTTCGAATTTGAGCTCTATCTGCAAAGGGCACTTTTCATGCTATAAGCAGTTTTTCCTAACAAATGCAAGATATAACATGGGCTATCTCCGCAAGGAAACATCAGATCTGCGTAACTCATGGTTTTTTGGTCTTCGGGGAGGTTGGGGAACATGAATACGTGTTTGTTTTTCGAATTTGAGCTCTATCTGCAAAGGGCACTTTTCATGCTTTAAGCAGTTTTTCCTAACAAATGCAAGATATAACATGGGCTATCTCCGCAAGGAGACATCAGATCTGCATAACTGATGGGTTTTTGGTCTTTGGTGAGCCGGGGGAACATGAATATGTGTTTGTTTTTCAAATTTGAGCTCTATCTGCAAAGGGCACTTTTCATGCTTTAAGCAGTTTTTCCTAACAAATGCAAGATATAACATGGGCTATCTCCGCAAGGAGACATCAGATCTGTAAAACTCATGATTTTTTGGTCTTCGGTGAGCCAGGGGAACATGAATATGTGTTTGTTTTTCGAATTTGAGCTCTATCTGCAAAGGGCACTTTTCTTGCTATAAGCAGTTTTTCCTAACAAATGCAACATGGGCTATCTCCGCAAGGAGACATCAGATCTGCATAACTGATGGTTTTTTGGTCTTCGGTGAGCCGGGGGAACATGAATATGTGTTTGTTTTTCGAATTTGAGCTCTATGTGCAAAGGGCACTTTTCTTGCTAAAAGCAGTTTTTCCTAACAAATGCAAGATATAACATGGGCTATCTCCGCAAGGAGACATCAGATCTGCATAACTGATGGTTTTTTGGTCTTCGGTGAGCCGGGGGAACATGAATATGTGTTTGTTTTTCGAAATTGAGCTCTATCTGCAAAGGGCACTTTTCATGCTATAAGCAGTTTTTCCTAACAAATGCAAGATATAACATGGGCTATCTCCGCAAGGAGACATCAGATCTGTAAAACGCATGGTTTTTTCATCTTTGGTGAGCCGGGGGAACATGAATATGTGTTTGTTTTTCGAATTTGAGCTCTATCTGCAAAGGGCACTTTTCTTTCTAAAAGCAGTTTTTCCTAACAAATGCAAGATATAACATGGGCTATCTCCGCAAGGAGACATCAGATCTGCATAACTCATGGTTTTTTGGTCTTCGGTGAGCCAGGGGAACATGAATATGTGTTTGTTTTTCGAATTTGAGCTCTATCTGCAAAGGGCACTTTTCTTGCTAAAAGCAGTTTTTCCTAACAAATGCAAGATATAACATGGGCTATCTCCGCAAGGAGACATCAGATCTGTTAAACTCATGGTTTTTTCATCTTCGGTGAGCCGGGGGGACATGAATATGTGTTTCTTTTTCGAATTTGAGCTCTATCTGCAATGGGCACTTTTCATGCTATAAACAGTTTTTACTAACAAATGCAAGATATAACATGGGCTATCTCCGAAAGGAGACATCAGAACTGCAAAACGCATGGTTTTTTGGTGTTCGGTGAGCCGGGGGAACATGAATATGTGTTTGTTTTTCGAATTTGAGCTCTATCTGCAAAGGGCACTTTTCTTTCTAAAAGCAGTTTTTCCTAACAAATGCAAGATATAACATGGGCTATCTCTGCAAGGAGACATCAGAACTGCAAAACGCATGGTTTTTTGGTCTTCGGGGAGGTTGGGGAACATGAATACGTGTTTGTTTTTCGAATTTGAGCTCTATCTGCAAAGGGCACTTTTCATGCTATAAGCAGTTTTTCCTAACAAATGCAAGATATAACATGGGCTATCTCCGCAAGGAGACATCAGAACTGCAAAACGCATGGTTTTTTGGTCTTCGGGGAGGTTGGGGAACATGAATACGTGTTTGTTTTTCGAAATTGAGCTCTATCTGCAAAGGGCACTTTTCTTGCTAAAAGCAGTTTTTCCTAACAAATGCAAGATATAACATGGGCTATCTCCGCAAGGAGACATCAGACCTGCAAAACTCATGGTTTTTTGGTCTTCGGTGAGCCGGGGGAACATGAATATGTGTTTGTTTTTCGAATTTGAGCTCTATCTGCAAAGGGCACTTTTCTTGCTATAAGCAGTTTTTCCTAACAAATGCAAGATATAACATGGGCTATCTCCGCAAGGAGACATCAGATCTGTAAAACTCATGGTTCTGTGGTCTTCGGTGAGCCAGGGGAACATGAATATGTGTTTGTTTTTCGAATTTGAGCTCTATCTGCAAAGGGCACTTTTCTTGCTAAAAGCAGTTTTTCCTAACAAATGCAAGATATAACATGGGCTATCTCCGCAAGGAGACATCAGATCTGCATAACTCATGGTTTTTTGGTCTTCGTTGAGCTGGGGGAACATGAATATGTGTTTGTTTTTCGAAATTGAGCTCTATCTGCAAAGGGCACTTTTCATGCTTTAAGCAGTTTTTCCTAACAAATGCAAGATATAACATGGGCTATCTCCGCAAGGAGACATCAGATCTGTAAAACTCATTGTTTTTTGGTCTTCGGTGAGCCAGGGGAACATGAATATGTGTTTGTTTTTCGAATTTGAGCTCTATCTGCAAAGGGCACTTTTCTTGCTAAAAGCAGTTTTTCCTAACAAATGCAAGATATAACATGGGCTATCTCCGCAAGGAGACATCAGATCTGCATAACTCATGGTTTTTTGGTCTTCGGTGAGCCGGGGGAACATGAATACGTGTTTGTTTTTCGAAATTGAGCTCTATCTGCAAAGGGCACTTTTCTTGCTAAAAGCAGTTTTTCCTAACAAATGCAAGATATAACATGGGCTATCTCCGCAAGGAGACATCAGATCTGCATAACTGATGGTTTTTTGGTCTTCGGTGAGCCGGGGGAACATGAATATGTGTTCGTTTTTCGAATTTGAGCTCTATCTGCAAAGGGCACTTTTCTTGCTAAAAGCAGTTTTTCCTAACAAATGCAAGATATAACATGGGCTATCTCCGTAAGGAGACATCAGATCTGCAAAACTCATGGTTTTTTCGTCTTCGGTGAGCCGGGGGAACATGAATACGTGTTTGTTTTTCGAATTTGAGCTCTATCTGCAAAGGGCACTTTTCATGCTTTAAGCAGTTTTTCCTAACAAATGCAAGATATAACATGGGCTATCTCCGCAAGGAGACATCAGATCTGTAAAACTCATGGTTTTTTGGTCTTCGGTGAGCCAGGGGAACATGAATATGTGTTTGTTTTTCGAATTTGAGCTCTATCTGCAAAGGGCACTTTTCTTGCTAAAAGCAGTTTTTCCTAACAAATGCAAGATATAACATGGGCTATCTCCGCAAGGAGACATCAGATCTGCATAACTCATGGTTTTTTGGTCTTCGGTGCGCCGGGGGAACATGAATATGTGTTTGTTTTTCGAATTTGAGCTCTATCTGCAAAGGGCACTTTTCTTGCTAAAAGCAGTTTTTCCTAACAAATGCAAGATATAACATGGGCTATCTCCGCAAGGAGACATCAGATCTGCATAACTGATGGGTTTTTGGTCTTCGGTGAGCCGGGGGAACATGAATATGTGTTTGTTTTTCGAAATTGAGCTCTATCTGCAAAGGGCACTTTTCTTGCTAAAAGCAGTTTTTCCAAACAAATGCAAGTTATAACATGGGCTATCTCCGCAAGGAGACATCAGATCTGCAAAACTCATGGTTTTTTGGTCTTCGGTGAGCCGGGGGAACATGAATACGTGTTTGTTTTTCGAATTTGAGCTCTATCTGCAAAGGGCACTTTTCTTGCTAAAAGCAGTTTTTCCTAACAAATGCAAGATATAACATGGGCTATCTCCGCAAGGAGACATCAGATCTGCATAACTGATGGTTTTTTGGTCTTCGGTGAGCCGGGGGAACATGAATATGTGTTCGTCTTTCGAATTTGAGCTCTATCTGCTAAGGGCACTTTTCTTGCTAAAAGCAGTTTTTCCTAACAAATGCAAGATATAACATGGGCTATCTCCGCAAGGAAACATCAGAACTGCAAAACACATGGTTTTTTGGTCTTCGGGGAGGTTGGGGAACATGAATACGTGTTTGTTTTTCGAATTTGAGCTCTATCTGCAAAGGGCACTTTTCATGCTATAAGCAGTTTTTCCTAACAAATGCAAGATATAACATGGGCTATCTCCGCAAGGAGACATCAGACCTGCAAAACTCATGGTTTTTTCATCTTTGGTGAGCCGGGGGAACATGAATATGTGTTTGTTTTTCGAATTTGAGCTCTATCTGCAATGGGCACTTTTCATTCTATAAACAGTTTTTACTAACAAATGCAAGATATAACATGGGCTATCTCCGCAAGGAGACATCAGAAATGCAAAACGCATGGTTTTTTGGTCTTCGGGGAGGTTGGGGAACATGAATACGTGTTTGTTTTTCGAATTTGAGCTCTATCTGCAAAGGGCACTTTTCATGCTATAAGCAGTTTTTCCTAACAAATGCAAGATATAACATGGGCTATCTCCGCAAGGAGACATCAGAACTGCAAAACGCATGGTTTTTTGGTCTTCGGGGAGGTTGGGGAACATGAATACGTGTTTGTTTTTCGAAATTGAGCTCTATCTGCAAAGGGCACTTTTCTTGCTAAAAGCAGTGTTTCCTAACAAATGCAAGATATAACATGGGCTATCTCCGTAAGGAGACATCAGATCTGCAAAACTCATGGTTTTTTCGTCTTCGGTGAGCCGGGGGAACATGAATACGTGTTTGCTTTTCGAATTTGAGCTCTATCTGCAAAGGGCACTTTTCATGCTTTAAGCAGTTTTTCCTAACAAATGCAAGATATAACATGGGCTATCTCCGCAAGGAGACATCAGATCTGTAAAACTCATGGTTTTTTGGTCTTCGGTGAGCCGGGGGAACATGAATATGTGTTTGTTTTTCGAATTTGAGCTCTATCTGCAAAGGGCACTTTTCTTGCTATAAGCAGTTTTTCCTAACAAATGCAAGATATAACATGGGCTATCTCCGCAAGGAGACATCAGATCTGTAAAACTCATGGTTTTGTGGTCTTCGGTGAGCCAGGGGAACATGAATATGTGTTTGTTTTTCGAATTTGAGCTCTATCTGCAAAGGGCACTTTTCTTGCTAAAAGCAGTTTTTCCTAACAAATGCAAGATATAACATGGGCTATCTCCGCAAGGAGACATCAGATCTGCATAACTCATGGTTTTTTGGTCTTCGTTGAGCTGGGGGAACATGAATATGTGTTTGTTTTTCGAAATTGAGCTCTATCTGCAAAGGGCACTTTTCTTGCTAAAAGCAGTTTTTCCTAACAAATGCAAGTTATAACATAGGCTATCTCCGCAAGGAGACATCAGATCTGCATAACTCATGGTTTTTTGGTCTTCGGTGAGCCGGGGGAACATGAATATGTGTTTGTTTTTCGAATTTGAGCTCTATCTGCAATGGGCACATTTCATTCTATAAACAGTTTTTACTAACAAATGCAAGATATAACATGGGCTATCTCCGCAAGGAGACATCAGAACTGCAAAACGCATGGTTTTTTGGTCTTCGGGGAGGTTGGGGAACATGAATACGTGTTTGTTTTTCGAATTTGAGCTCTATCTGCAAAGGGCACTTTTCATGCTATAAGCAGTTTTTCCTAACAAATGCAAGATATAACATGGGCTATCTCCGCAAGGAGACATCAGAACTGCAAAACGCATGGTTTTTTGGTCTTCGGGGAGGTTGGGGAACATGAATACGTGTTTGTTTTTCGAAATTGAGCTCTATCTGCAAAGGGCACTTTTCTTGCTAAAAGCAGTTTTTCCTAACAAATGCAAGATATAACATGGGCTATCTCCGTAAGGAGACATCAGATCTGCAAAACTCATGGTTTTTTCGTCTTCGGTGAGCCGGGGGAACATGAATACGTGTTTGTTTTTCGAATTTGAGCTCTATCTGCAAAGGGCACTTTTCATGCTTTAAGCAGTTTTTCCTAACAAATGCAAGATATAACATGGGCTATCTCCGCAAGGAGACATCAGATCTGTAAAACTCATGGTTTTTTGGTCTTCGGTGAGCCGGGGGAACATGAATATGTGTTTGTTTTTCGAATTTGAGCTCTATCTGCAAAGGGCACTTTTCTTGCTATAAGCAGTTTTTCCTAACAAATGCAAGATATAACATGGGCTATCTCCGCAAGGAGACATCAGATCTGTAAAACTCATGGTTTTGTGGTCTTCGGTGAGCCAGGGGAACATGAATATGTGTTTGTTTTTCGAATTTGAGCTCTATCTGCAAAGGGCACTTTTCTTGCTAAAAGCAGTTTTTCCTAACAAATGCAAGATATAACATGGGCTATCTCCGCAAGGAGACATCAGATCTGCATAACTCATGGTTTTTTGGTCTTCGTTGAGCTGGGGGAACATGAATATGTGTTTGTTTTTCGAAATTGAGCTCTATCTGCAAAGGGCACTTTTCTTGCTAAAAGCAGTTTTTCCTAACAAATGCAAGTTATAACATAGGCTATCTCCGCAAGGAGACATCAGATCTGCATAACTCATGGTTTTTTGGTCTTCGGTGAGCCGGGGGAACATGAATATGTGTTTGTTTTTCGAATTTGAGCTCTATCTGCAAAGGGCACTTTTCTTGCTAAAAGCAGTTTTTCCTAACAAATGCAAGATATAACATGGGCTATCTCCGCAAGGAGACATCAGATCTGCATAACTGATGGTTTTTTGGTCTTCGGTGAGCCGGGGGAACATGAATATGTGTTCGTTTTTCGAATTTGAGCTCTATCTGCAAAGGGCACTTTTCTTGCTAAAAGCAGTTTTTCCTAACAAATGCAAGATATAACATGGGCTATCTCCGTAAGGAGACATCAGATCTGCAAAACTCATGGTTTTTTCGTCTTCGGTGAGCCGGGGGAACATGAATACGTGTTTGTTTTTCGAATTTGAGCTCTATCTGCAAAGGGCACTTTTCATGCTTTAAGCAGTTTTTCCTAACAAATGCAAGATATAACATGGGCTATCTCCGCAAGGAGACATCAGATCTGTAAAACTCATTGTTTTTTGGTCTTCGGTGAGCCAGGGGAACATGAATATGTGTTTGTTTTTCGAATTTGAGCTCTATCTGCAAAGGGCACTTTTCTTGCTAAAAGCAGTTTTTCCTAACAAATGCAAGATATAACATGGGCTATCTCCGCAAGGAGACATCAGATCTGCATAACTCATGGTTTTTTGGTCTTCGCTGAGCCGGGGGAACATGAATATGTGTTTGTTTTTCGAAATTGAGCTCTATCTGCAAAGGGCACTTTTCTTGCTAAAAGCAGTTTTTCCTAACAAATGCAAGTTATAACATGGGCTATCTCCGCAAGGAGACATCAGATCTGCAAAACTCATGGTTTTTTGGTCTTCGGTGAGCCGGGGGAACATGAATATGTGTTTGTTTTTCGAATTTGAGCTCTATCTGCAAAGGGCACTTTTCTTGCTATAAGCAGTTTTTCCTAACAAATGCAAGATATAACATGGGCTATCTCCGCAAGGAGACATCAGATCTGTAAAACTCATGATTTTTTGGTCTTCGGTGAGCCGGGGGAACATGAATATGTGTTTGTTTTTCGAATTTGAGCTCTATCTGCAAAGGGCACTTTTCTTGCTATAAGCAGTTTTTCCTAACAAATGCAACATGGGCTATCTCCGCAAGGAGACATCAGATCTGCATAACTGATGGTTTTTTGGTCTTCGGTGAGCCGGGGGAACATGAATATGTGTTTGCTTTTCGAATTTGAGCTCTATGTGCAAAGGGCACTTTTCTTGCTAAAAGCAGTTTTTCCTAACAAATGCAAGATATAACATGGGCTATCTCTGCAAGGAGACATCAGATCTGCATAACTGATGGTTTTTTGGTCTTCGGTGAGCCGGGGGAACATGAATATGTGTATGTTTTTCGAAATTGAGCTCTATCTGCAAATGGCACTTTTCTTGCTAAAAGCAGTTTTTCCTAACAAATGCAAGATATAACATGGGCTATCTCCGCAAGGAGACATCAGATCTGCATAACTGATGGTTTTTTGGTCTTCGGTGAGCCGGGGGAACATGAATATGTGCTCGTTTTTCGAATTTGAGCTCTATCTGCAAAGGGCACTTTTCTTGCTAAAAGCAGTTTTTCCTAACAAATGCAAGATATAACATGGGCTATCTCCGTAAGGAGACATCAGATCTGCAAAACTCATGGTTTTTTCGTCTTCGGTGAGCCGGGGGAACATGAATATGTGTTCGTCTTTCGAATTTGAGCTCTATCTGCTAAGGGCACTTTTCTTGCTAAAAGCAGTTTTTCCTAACAAATGCAAGATATAACATGGGCTATCTCCGCAAGGAAACATCAGAACTGCAAAACACATGGTTTTTTGGTCTTCGGGGAGGTTGGGGAACATGAATACGTGTTTGTTTTTCGAATTTGAGCTCTATCTGCAAAGGGCACTTTTCATGCTTTAAGCAGTTTTTCCTAACAAATGCAAGATATAACATGGGCTATCTCCGCAAGGAGACATCAGATCTGTAAAACTCATGATTTTTTGGTCTTCGGTGAGCCAGGGGAACATGAATATGTGTTTGTTTTTCGAATTTGAGCTCTATCTGCAAAGGGCACTTTTCTTGCTATAAGCAGTTTTTCCTAACAAATGCAACATGGGCTATCTCCGCAAGGAGACATCAGATCTGCATAACTGATGGTTTTTTGGTCTTCGGTGAGCCGGGGGAACATGAATATGTGTTTGTTTTTCGAATTTGAGCTCTATCTGCAAAGGGCACTTTTCTTGCTAAAAGCAGTTTTTCCTAACAAATGCAAGATATAACATGGGCTATCTCCGCAAGGAGACATCAGATCTGCATAACTGATGGTTTTTTGGTCTTCGGTGAGCCGGGGGAACATGAATATGTGTTTGTTTTTCGAAATTGAGCTCTATCTGCAAAGGGCACTTTTCATGCTATAAGCAGTTTTTCCTAACAAATGCAAGATATAACATGGGCTATCTCCGCAAGGAGACATCAGATCTGTAAAACGCATGGTTTTTTCATCTTTGGTGAGCCGGGGGAACATGAATATGTGTTTGTTTTTCGAATTTGAGCTCTATCTGCAAAGGGCACTTTTCTTTCTAAAAGCAGTTTTTCCTAACAAATGCAAGATATAACATGGGCTATCTCCGCAAGGAGACATCAGATCTGCATAACTCATGGTTTTTTGGTCTTCGGTGAGCCAGGGGAACATGAATATGTGTTTGTTTTTCGAATTTGAGCTCTATCTGCAAAGGGCACTTTTCTTGCTAAAAGCAGTTTTTCCTAACAAATGCAAGATATAACATGGGCTATCTCCGCAAGGAGACATCAGATCTGTTAAACTCATGGTTTTTTCATCTTCGGTGAGCCGGGGGGACATGAATATGTGTTTCTTTTTTTTGAATTTGAGCTCTATCTGCAATGGGCACTTTTCATGCTATAAACAGTTTTTACTAACAAATGCAAGATATAACATGGGCTATCTCCGAAAGGAGACATCAGAACTGCAAAACGCATGGTTTTTTGGTGTTCGGTGAGCCGGGGGAACATGAATATGTGTTTGTTTTTCGAATTTGAGCTCTATCTGCAAAGGGCACTTTTCTTTCTAAAAGCAGTTTTTCCTAACAAATGCAAGATATAACATGGGCTATCTCTGCAAGGAGACATCAGAACTGCAAAACGCATGGTTTTTTGGTCTTCGGGGAGGTTGGGGAACATGAATACGTGTTTGTTTTTCGAATTTGAGCTCTATCTGCAAAGGGCACTTTTCATGCTATAAGCAGTATTTCCTAACAAATGCAAGATATAACATGGGCTATCTCCGCAAGGAGACATCAGACCTGCAAAACTCATGGTTTTTTCATCTTTGGTGAGCCGGGGGAACATGAATATGTGTTTGTTTTTCGAATTTGAGCTCTATCTGCAATGGGCACTTTTCATTCTATAAACAGTTTTTACTAACAAATGCAAGATATAACATGGGCTATCTCCGCAAGGAGACATCAGAACTGCAAAACGCATGGTTTTTTGGTCTTCGGGGAGGTTGGGGAACATGAATACGTGTTTGTTTTTCGAATTTGAGCTCTATCTGCAAAGGGCACTTTTCATGCTATAAGCAGTTTTTCCTAACAAATGCAAGATATAACATGGGCTATCTCCGCAAGGAGACATCAGAACTGCAAAACGCATGGTTTTTTGGTCTTCGGGGAGGTTGGGGAACATGAATACGTGTTTGTTTTTCGAAATTGAGCTCTATCTGCAAAGGGCACTTTTCTTGCTAAAAGCAGTGTTTCCTAACAAATGCAAGATATAACATGGGCTATCTCCGTAAGGAGACATCAGATCTGCAAAACTCATGGTTTTTTCGTCTTCGGTGAGCCGGGGGAACATGAATACGTGTTTGTTTTTCGAATTTGAGCTCTATCTGCAAAGGGCACTTTTCATGCTTTAAGCAGTTTTTCCTAACAAATGCAAGATATAACATGGGCTATCTCTGCAAGGAGACATCAGATCTGTAAAACTCATGGTTTTTTGGTCTTCGGTGAGCCGGGGGAACATGAATATGTGTTTGTTTTTCGAATTTGAGCTCTATCTGCAAAGGGCACTTTTCTTGCTATAAGCAGTTTTTCCTAACAAATGCAAGATATAACATGGGCTATCTCCGCAAGGAGACATCAGATCTGTAAAACTCATGGTTTTGTGGTCTTCGGTGAGCCAGGGGAACATGAATATGTGTTTGTTTTTCGAATTTGAGCTCTATCTGCAAAGGGCACTTTTCTTGCTAAAAGCAGTTTTTCCTAACAAATGCAAGATATAACATGGGCTATCTCCGCAAGGAGACATCAGATCTGCATAACTCATGGTTTTTTGGTCTTCGTTGAGCTGGGGGAACATGAATATGTGTTTGTTTTTCGAAATTGAGCTCTATCTGCAAAGGGCACTTTTCTTGCTAAAAGCAGTTTTTCCTAACAAATGCAAGTTATAACATAGGCTATCTCCGCAAGGAGACATCAGATCTGCATAACTCATGGTTTTTTGGTCTTCGGTGAGCCGGGGGAACATGAATATGTGTTTGTTTTTCGAATTTGAGCTCTATCTGCAATGGGCACTTTTCATTCTATAAACAGTTTTTACTAACAAATGCAAGATATAACATGGGCTATCTCCGCAAGGAGACATCAGAACTGCAAAACGCATGGTTTTTTGGTCTTCGGGGAGGTTGGGGAACATGAATACGTGTTTGTTTTTCGAATTTGAGCTCTATCTGCAAAGGGCACTTTTCATGCTATAAGCAGTTTTTCCTAACAAATGCAAGATATAACATGGGCTATCTCCGCAAGGAGACATCAGAACTGCAAAACGCATGGTTTTTTGGTCTTCGGGGAGGTTGGGGAACATGAATACGTGTTTGTTTTTCGAAATTGAGCTCTATCTGCAAAGGGCACTTTTCTTGCTAAAAGCAGTTTTTCCTAACAAATGCAAGATATAACATGGGCTATCTCCGTAAGGAGACATCAGATCTGCAAAACTCATGGTTTTTTCGTCTTCGGTGAGCCGGGGGAACATGAATGTGTGTTTGTTTTTCGAATTTGAGCTCTATCTGCAAAGGGCACTTTTCATGCTTTAAGCAGTTTTTCCTAACAAATGCAAGATATAACATGGTCTATCTCCGCAAGGAGACATCAGATCTGTAAAACTCATGGTTTTTTGGTCTTCGGTGAGCCGGGGGAACATGAATATGTGTTTGTTTTTCGAATTTGAGCTCTATCTGCAAAGGGCACTTTTCTTGCTATAAGCAGTTTTTCCTAACAAATGCAAGATATAACATGGGCTATCTCCGCAAGGAGACATCAGATCTGTAAAACTCATGGTTTTGTGGTCTTCGGTGAGCCAGGGGAACATGAATATGTGTTTGTTTTTCGAATTTGAGCTCTATCTGCAAAGGGCACTTTTCTTGCTAAAAGCAGTTTTTCCTAACAAATGCAAGATATAACATGGGCTATCTCCGCAAGGAGACATCAGATCTGCATAACTCATGGTTTTTTGGTGTTCAGAGCTGGGGGAACATGAATATGTGTTTGTTTTTCGAAATTGAGCTCTATCTGCAAAGGGCACTTTTCTTGCTAAAAGCAGTTTTTCCTAACAAATGCAAGTTATAACATAGGCTATCTCCGCAAGGAGACATCAGATCTGCATAACTCATGGTTTTTTGGTCTTCGGTGAGCCGGGGGAACATGAATATGTGTTTGTTTTTCGAATTTGAGCTCTATCTGCAAAGGGCACTTTTCTTGCTAAAAGCAGTTTTTCCTAACAAATGCAAGATATAACATGGGCTATCTCCGCAAGGAGACATCAGATCTGCATAACTGATGGTTTTTTGGTCTTCGGTGAGCCGGGGGAACATGAATATGTGTTCGTTTTTCGAATTTGAGCTCTATCTGCAAAGGGCACTTTTCTTGCTAAAAGCAGTTTTTCCTAACAAATGCAAGATATAACATGGGCTATCTCCGTAAGGAGACATCAGATCTGCAAAACTCATGGTTTTTTCGTCTTCGGTGAGCCGGGGGAACATGAATACGTGTTTGTTTTTCGAATTTGAGCTCTATCTGCAAAGGGCACTTTTCATGCTTTAAGCAGTTTTTCCTAACAAATGCAAGATATAACATGGGCTATCTCCGCAAGGAGACATCAGATCTGTAAAACTCATTGTTTTCTGGTCTTCGGTGAGCCAGGGGAACATGAATATGTGTTTGTTTTTCGAATTTGAGCTCTATCTGCAAAGGGCACTTTTCTTGCTAAAAGCAGTTTTTCCTAACAAATGCAAGATATAACATGGGCTATCTCCGCAAGGAGACATCAGATCTGCATAACTCATGGTTTTTTGGTCTTCGGTGAGCCGGGGGAACATGAATATGTGTTTGTTTTTCGAAATTGAGCTCTATCTGCAAAGGGCACTTTTCTTGCTAAAAGCAGTTTTTCCTAACAAATGCAAGTTATAACATGGGCTATCTCCGCAAGGAGACATCAGATCTGCAAAACTCATGGTTTTTTGGTCTTCGGTGAGCCGGGGGAACATGAATATGTGTTTGTTTTTCGAATTTGAGCTCTATCTGCAAAGGGCACTTTTCTTGCTATAAGCAGTTTTTCCTAACAAATGCAAGATATAACATGGGCTATCTCCGCAAGGAGACATCAGATCTGTAAAACTCATGATTTTTTGGTCTTCGGTGAGCCGGGGGAACATGAATATGTGTTTGTTTTTCGAATTTGAGCTCTATCTGCAAAGGGCACTTTTCTTGCTATAAGCAGTTTTTCCTAACAAATGCAACATGGGCTATCTCCGCAAGGAGACATCAGATCTGCATAACTGATGGTTTTTTGGTCTTCGGTGAGCCGGGGGAACATGAATATGTGTTTGCTTTTCGAATTTGAGCTCTATGTGCAAAGGGCACTTTTCTTGCTAAAAGCAGTTTTTCCTAACAAATGCAAGATATAACATGGGCTATCTCTGCAAGGAGACATCAGATCTGCATAACTGATGGTTTTTTGGTCTTCGGTGAGCCGGGGGAACATGAATATGTGTATGTTTTTCGAAATTGAGCTCTATCTGCAAATGGCACTTTTCTTGCTAAAAGCAGTTTTTCCTAACAAATGCAAGATATAACATGGGCTATCTCCGCAAGGAGACATCAGATCTGCATAACTGATGGTTTTTTGGTCTTCGGTGAGCCGGGGGAACATGAATATGTGCTCGTTTTTCGAATTTGAGCTCTATCTGCAAAGGGCACTTTTCTTGCTAAAAGCAGTTTTTCCTAACAAATGCAAGATATAACATGGGCTATCTCCGTAAGGAGACATCAGATCTGCAAAACTCATGGTTTTTTCGTCTTCGGTGAGCCGGGGGAACATGAATACGTGTTTGTTTTTCGAATTTGAGCTCTATCTGCAAAGGGCACTTTTCTTGCTAAAAGCAGTTTTTCCTAACAAATGCAAGATATAACATGGGCTATCTCCGCAAGGAGACATCAGATCTGCATAACTGATGGTTTTTTGGTCTTCGGTGAGCCGGGGGAACATGAATATGTGCTCGTTTTTCGAATTTGAGCTCTATCTGCAAAGGGCACTTTTCTTGCTAAAAGCAGTTTTTCCTAACAAATGCAAGATATAACATGGGCTATCTCCGTAAGGAGACATCAGATCTGCAAAACTCATGGTTTTTTCGTCTTCGGTGAGCCGGGGGAACATGAATACGTGTTTGTTTTTCGAATTTGAGCTCTATCTGCAAAGGGCACTTTTCATGCTTTAAGCAGTTTTTCCTAACAAATGCAAGATATAACATGGGCTATCTCCGCAAGGAGACATCAGATCTGTAAAACTCATGGTTTTTTGGTCTTCGGTGAGCCAGGGGAACATGAATATGTGTTTGTTTTTCGAATTTGAGCTCTATCTGCAAAGGGCACTTTTCTTGCTAAAAGCAGTTTTTCCTAACAAATGCAAGATATAACATGGGCTATCTCCGCAAGGAGACATCAGATCTGCATAACTGATGGGTTTTTGGTCTTCGGTGAGCCGGGGGAACATGAATATGTGTTTGTTTTTTGAAATTGAGCTCTATCTGCAAAGGGCAGTTTTCTTGCTAAAAGCAGTTTTTCCAAACAAATGCATGTTATAACATGGGCTATCTCCGCAAGGAGACATCAGATCTGCAAAACTCATGGTTTTTTGGTCTTCGGTGAGCCGGGGGAACATGAATACGTGTTTGTTTTTCGAATTTGAGCTCTATCTGCAAAGGGCACTTTTCTTGCTAAAAGCAGTTTTTCCTAACAAATGCAAGATATAACATGGGCTATCTCCGCAAGGAGACATCAGATCTGCATAACTGATGGTTTTTTGGTCTTCGGTGAGCCGGGGGAACATGAATATGTGTTCGTCTTTCGAATTTGAGCTCTATCTGCTAAGGGCACTTTTCTTGCTAAAAGCAGTTTTTCCTAACAAATGCAAGATATAACATGGGCTATCTCCGCAAGGAAACATCAGAACTGCAAAACACATGGTTTTTTGGTCTTCGGGGAGGTTGGGGAACATGAATACGTGTTTGTTTTTCGAATTTGAGCTCTATCTGCAAAGGGCACTTTTCATGCTATAAGCAGTTTTTCCTAACAAATGCAAGATATAACATGGGCTATCTCCGCAAGGAGACATCAGATCTGCATAACTGATGGTTTTTTGGTCTTCGGTGAGCCGGGGGAACATGAATATGTGTTCGTCTTTCGAATTTGAGCTCTATCTGCTAAGGGCACTTTTCTTGCTAAAAGCAGTTTTTCCTAACAAATGCAAGATATAACATGGGCTATCTCCGCAAGGAAACATCAGAACTGCAAAACACATGGTTTTTTGGTCTTCGGGGAGGTTGGGGAACATGAATACGTGTTTGTTTTTCGAATTTGAGCTCTATCTGCAAAGGGCACTTTTCATGCTATAAGCAGTTTTTCCTAACAAATGCAAGATATAACATGGGCTATCTCCGCAAGGAAACATCAGATCTGCGTAACTCATGGTTTTTTGGTCTTCGGGGAGGTTGGGGAACATGAATACGTGTTTGTTTTTCGAATTTGAGCTCTATCTGCAAAGGGCACTTTTCATGCTTTAAGCAGTTTTTCCTAACAAATGCAAGATATAACATGGGCTATCTCCGCAAGGAGACATCAGATCTGTAAAACTCATGATTTTTTGGTCTTCGGTGAGCCAGGGGAACATGAATATGTGTTTGTTTTTCGAATTTGAGCTCTATCTGCAAAGGGCACTTTTCTTGCTATAAGCAGTTTTTCCTAACAAATGCAACATGGGCTATCTCCGCAAGGAGACATCAGATCTGCATAACTGATGGTTTTTTGGTCTTCGGTGAGCCGGGGGAACATGAATATGTGTTTGTTTTTCGAATTTGAGCTCTATGTGCAAAGGGCACTTTTCTTGCTAAAAGCAGTTTTTCCTAACAAATGCAAGATATAACATGGGCTATCTCCGCAAGGAGACATCAGATCTGCATAACTGATGGTTTTTTGGTCTTCGGTGAGCCGGGGGAACATGAATATGTGTTTGTTTTTCGAAATTGAGCTCTATCTGCAAAGGGCACTTTTCATGCTATAAGCAGTTTTTCCTAACAAATGCAAGATATAACATGGGCTATCTCCGCAAGGAGACATCAGATCTGTAAAACGCATGGTTTTTTCATCTTTGGTGAGCCGGGGGAACATGAATATGTGTTTGTTTTTCGAATTTGAGCTCTATCTGCAAAGGGCACTTTTCTTTCTAAAAGCAGTTTTTCCTAACAAATGCAAGATATAACATGGGCTATCTCCGCAAGGAGACATCAGATCTGCATAACTCATGGTTTTTTGGTCTTCGGTGAGCCAGGGGAACATGAATATGTGTTTGTTTTTCGAATTTGAGCTCTATCTGCAAAGGGCACTTTTCTTGCTAAAAGCAGTTTTTCCTAACAAATGCAAGATATAACATGGGCTATCTCCGCAAGGAGACATCAGATCTGTTAAACTCATGGTTTTTTCATCTTCGGTGAGCCGGGGGGACATGAATATGTGTTTCTTTTTCGAATTTGAGCTCTATCTGCAATGGGCACTTTTCATGCTATAAACAGTTTTTACTAACAAATGCAAGATATAACATGGGCTATCTCCGAAAGGAGACATCAGAACTGCAAAACGCATGGTTTTTTGGTGTTCGGTGAGCCGGGGGAACATGAATATGTGTTTGTTTTTCGAATTTGAGCTCTATCTGCAAAGGGCACTTTTCTTTCTAAAAGCAGTTTTTCCTAACAAATGCAAGATATAACATGGGCTATCTCTGCAAGGAGACATCAGAACTGCAAAACGCATGGTTTTTTGGTCTTCGGGGAGGTTGGGGAACATGAATACGTGTTTGTTTTTCGAATTTGAGCTCTATCTGCAAAGGGCACTTTTCATGCTATAAGCAGTTTTTCCTAACAAATGCAAGATATAACATGGGCTATCTCCGCAAGGAGACATCAGAACTGCAAAACGCATGGTTTTTTGGTCTTCGGGGAGGTTGGGGAACATGAATACGTGTTTGTTTTTCGAAATTGAGCTCTATCTGCAAAGGGCACTTTTCTTGCTAAAAGCAGTTTTTCCTAACAAATGCAAGATATAACATGGGCTATCTCCGCAAGGAGACATCAGACCTGCAAAACTCATGGTTTTTTCATCTTTGGTGAGCCGGGGGAACATGAATATGTGTTTGTTTTTCGAATTTGAGCTCTATCTGCAATGGGCACTTTTCATTCTATAAACAGTTTTTACTAACAAATGCAAGATATAACATGGGCTATCTCCGCAAGGAGACATCAGAACTGCAAAACGCATGGTTTTTTGGTCTTCGGGGAGGTTGGGGAACATGAATACGTGTTTGTTTTTCGAATTTGAGCTCTATCTGCAAAGGGCACTTTTCATGCTATAAGCAGTTTTTCCTAACAAATGCAAGATATAACATGGGCTATCTCCGCAAGGAGACATCAGAACTGCAAAACGCATGGTTTTTTGGTCTTCGGGGAGGTTGGGGAACATGAATACGTGTTTGTTTTTCGAAATTGAGCTCTATCTGCAAAGGGCACTTTTCTTGCTAAAAGCAGTTTTTCCTAACAAATGCAAGATATAACATGGGCTATCTCCGTAAGGAGACATCAGATCTGCAAAACTCATGGTTTTTTCGTCTTCGGTGAGCCGGGGGAACATGAATACGTGTTTGTTTTTCGAATTTGAGCTCTATCTGCAAAGGGCACTTTTCATGCTTTAAGCAGTTTTTCCTAACAAATGCAAGATATAACATGGGCTATCTCCGCAAGGAGACATCAGATCTGTAAAACTCATGGTTTTTTGGTCTTCGGTGAGCCGGGGGAACATGAATATGTGTTTGTTTTTCGAATTTGAGCTCTATCTGCAAAGGGCACTTTTCTTGCTATAAGCAGTTTTTCCTAACAAATGCAAGATATAACATGGGCTATCTCCGCAAGGAGACATCAGATCTGTAAAACTCATGGTTTTGTGGTCTTCGGTGAGCCAGGGGAACATGAATATGTGTTTGTTTTTTGAATTTGAGCTCTATCTGCAAAGGGCACTTTTCTTGCTAAAAGCAGTTTTTCCTAACAAATGCAAGATATAACATGGGCTATCTCCGCAAGGAGACATCAGATCTGCATAACTCATGGTTTTTTGGTCTTCGTTGAGCTGGGGGAACATGAATATGTGTTTGTTTTTCGAAATTGAGCTCTATCTGCAAAGGGCACTTTTCTTGCTAAAAGCAGTTTTTCCTATCAAATGCAAGTTATAACATAGGCTATCTCCGCAAGGAGACATCAGATCTGCATAACTCATGGTTTTTTGGTCTTCGGTGAGCCGGGGGAACATGAATATGTGTTTGTTTTTCGAATTTGAGCTCTATCTGCAAAGGGCACTTTTCTTGCTAAAAGCAGTTTTTCCTAACAAATGCAAGATATAACATGGGCTATCTCCGCAAGGAGACATCAGATCTGCATAACTGATGGTTTTTTGGTCTTCGGTGAGCCGGGGGAACATGAATATGTGTTCGTTTTTCGAATTTGAGCTCTATCTGCAAAGGGCACTTTTCTTGCTAAAAGCAGTTTTTCCTAACAAATGCAAGATATAACATGGGCTATCTCCGTAAGGAGACATCAGATCTGCAAAACTCATGGTTTTTTCATCTTCGGTGAGCCGGGGGAACATGAATACGTGTTTGTTTTTCGAATTTGAGCTCTATCTGCAAAGGGCACTTTTCATGCTTTAAGCAGTTTTTCCTAACAAATGCAAGATATAACATGGGCTATCTCCGCAAGGAGACATCAGATCTGTAAAACTCATGGTTTTTTGGTCTTCGGTGAGCCAGGGGAACATGAATATGTGTTTGTTTTTCGAATTTGAGCTCTATCTGCAAAGGGCACTTTTCTTGCTAAAAGCAGTTTTTCCTAACAAATGCAAGATATAACATGGGCTATCTCCGCAAGGAGACATCAGATCTGCATAACTCATGGTTTTTTGGTCTTCGGTGAGCCGGGGGAACATGAATATGTGTTTGTTTTTCGAAATTGAGCTCTATCTGCAAAGGGCACTTTTCTTGCTAAAAGCAGTTTTTCCTAACAAATGCAAGTTATAACATGGGCTATCTCCGCAAGGAGACATCAGATCTGCAAAACTCATGGTTTTTTGGTCTTCGGTGAGCCGGGGGAACATGAATATGTGTTTGTTTTTCGAATTTGAGCTCTATCTGCAAAGGGCACTTTTCTTGCTATAAGCAGTTTTTCCTAACAAATGCAAGATATAACATGGGCTATCTCCGCAAGGAGACATCAGATCTGTAAAACTCATGATTTTTTGGTCTTCGGTGAGCCGGGGGAACATGAATATGTGTTTGTTTTTCGAATTTGAGCTCTATCTCCAAAGGGCACTTTTCTTGCTATAAGCAGTTTTTCCTAACAAATGCAACATGGGCTATCTCCGCAAGGAGACATCAGATCTGCATAACTGATGGTTTTTTGGTCTTCGGTGAGCCGGGGGAACATGAATATGTGTTTGCTTTTCGAATTTGAGCTCTATGTGCAAAGGGCACTTTTCTTGCTAAAAGCAGTTTTTCCTAACAAATGCAAGATATAACATGGGCTATCTCTGCAAGGAGACATCAGATCTGCATAACTGATGGTTTTTTGGTCTTCGGTGAGCCGGGGGAACATGAATATGTGTATGTTTTTCGAAATTGAGCTCTATCTGCAAATGGCACTTTTCTTGCTAAAAGCAGTTTTTCCTAACAAATGCAAGATATAACATGGGCTATCTCCGCAAGGAGACATCAGATCTGCATAACTGATGGTTTTTTGGTCTTCGGTGAGCCGGGGGAACATGAATATGTGTTTGTTTTTCGAATGTGAGCTCTATCTGCAAAGGGCACTTTTCTTGCTAAAAGCAGTTTTTCCTAACAAATGCAAGATATAACATGGGCTATCTCCGCAAGGAGACATCAGATCTGCATAACTGATGGGTTTTTGGTCTTCGGTGAGCCGGGGGAACATGAATATGTGTTTGTTTTTCGAAATTGAGCTCTATCTGCAAAGGGCAGTTTTCTTGCTAAAAGCAGTTTTTCCAAACAAATGCAAGTAATAACATGGGCTATCTCCGCAAGGAGACATCAGATCTGCAAAACTCATGGTTTTTTGGTCTTCGGTGAGCCGGGGGAACATGAATACGTGTTTGTTTTTCGAATTTGAGCTCTATCTGCAAAGGGCACTTTTCTTGCTAAAAGCAGTTTTTCCTAACAAATGCAAGATATAACATGGGCTATCTCCGCAAGGAGACATCAGATCTGCATAACTGATGGTTTTTTGGTCTTCGGTGAGCCGGGGGAACATGAATATGTGTTCGTCTTTCGAATTTGAGCTCTATCTGCTAAGGGCACTTTTCTTGCTAAAAGCAGTTTTTCCTAACAAATGCAAGATATAACATGGGCTATCTCCGCAAGGAAACATCAGAACTGCAAAACACATGGTTTTTTGGTCTTCGGGGAGGTTGGGGAACATGAATACGTGTTTGTTTTTCGAATTTGAGCTCTATCTGCAAAGGGCACTTTTCATGCTATAAGCAGTTTTTCCTAACAAATGCAAGATATAACATGGGCTATCTCCGCAAGGAAACATCAGATCTGCGTAACTCATGGTTTTTTGGTCTTCGGGGAAGTTGGGGAACATGAATACGTGTTTGTTTTTCGAATTTGAGCTCTATCTGCAAAGGGCACTTTTCATGCTTTAAGCAGTTTTTCCTAACAAATGCAAGATATAACATGGGCTATCTCCGCAAGGAGACATCAGATCTGCATAACTGATGGGTTTTTGGTCTTTGGTGAGCCGGGGGAACATGAATATGTGTTTGTTTTTCAAATTTGAGCTCTATCTGCAAAGGGCACTTTTCATGCTTTAAGCAGTTTTTCCTAACAAATGCAAGATATAACATGGGCTATCTCCGCAAGGAGACATCAGATCTGTAAAACTCATGATTTTTTGGTCTTCGGTGAGCCAGGGGAACTTGAATATGTGTTTGTTTTTCGAATTTGAGCTCTATCTGCAAAGGGCACTTTTCTTGCTATAAGCAGTTTTTCCTAACAAATGCAACATGGGCTATCTCCGCAAGGAGACATCAGATCTGCATAACTGATGGTTTTTTGGTCTTCGGTGAGCCGGGGGAACATGAATATGTGTTTGTTTTTCGAATTTGAGCTCTATGTGCAAAGGGCACTTTTCTTGCTAAAAGCAGTTTTTCCTAACAAATGCAAGATATAACATGGGCTATCTCCGCAAGGAGACATCAGATCTGCATAACTGATGGTTTTTTGGTCTTCGGTGAGCCGGGGGAACATGAATATGTGTTTGTTTTTCGAAATTGAGCTCTATCTGCAAAGGGCACTTTTCATGCTATAAGCAGTTTTTCCTAACAAATGCAAGATATAACATGGGCTATCTCCGCAAGGAGACATCAGATCTGTAAAACTCATGGTTTTTTGGTCTTCGGTGAGCCAGGGGAACATGAATATGTGTTCGTTTTTCGAATTTGAGCTCTATCTGCAAAGGGCACTTTTCTTGCTAAAAGCAGTTTTTCCTAACAAATGCAAGATATAACATGGGCTATCTCCGCAAGGAGACATGAGATCTGCATAACTGATGGGTTTTTGGTCTTCGGTGAGCCGGGGGAATATGAATATGTGTTTGTTTTTCGAATTTGATCTCTATCTGCAAAGGGCACTTTTCATGCTTTAAGCAGTTTTTCCTAACAAATGCAAGATATAACATGGGCTATCTCCGCAAGGAGACATCAGAACTGCAAAACGCATGGTTTTTTGGTCTTTGGGGAGGTTGGGGAACAAGAATACGTGTTTGTTTTTCGAATTTGAGCTCTATCTGCAAAGGGCACTTTTCATGCTATAAGCAGTTTTCCTAACAAATGCAAGATATAACATGGGCTATCTCCGCAAGGAGACATCAGATCTGTAAAACTCATGATTTTTTGGTCTTCGGTGAGCCGGGGGAACATGAATATGTGTTTGTTTTTCGAATTTGTGCTCTATCTGCAAAGGGCACTTTTCTTGCTATAAGCAGTTTTTCCTAACAAATGCAAGATATAACATGGGCTATCTCCGCAAGGAGACATCAGAACTGCAAAACGCATGGTTTTTTGGTCTTCGGGGAGGTTGGGGAACAAGAATACGTGTTTGTTTTTCGAATTTGAGCTCTATCTGCAAAGGGCACTTTTCATGCTATAAGCAGTTTTCCTAACAAATGCAAGATATAACATGGGCTATCTCCGCAAGGAGACATCAGATCTGTAAAACTCATGATTTTTTGGTCTTCGGTGAGCCGGGGGAACATGAATATGTGTTTGTTTTTCGAATTTGAGCTCTATCTGCAAAGGGCACTTTTCTTGCTAAAAGCAGTTTTTCCTAACAAATGCAAGATATAACATGGGCTATCTCCGTAAGGAGACATCAGATCTGCAAAACTCATGGTTTTTTCGTCTTCGGTGAGCCGGGGGAACATGAATATGTGTTTGTTTTTCGAATTTGAGCTCTATCTGCAAAGGGCACTTTTCTTGCTATAAGCAGTTTTTCCTAACAAATGCAAGATATAACATGGGCTATCTCCGCAAGGAGACATCAGATCTGTAAAACTCATGGTTTTTTGGTCTTCGGTGAGCCAGGGGAACATGAATATGTGTTTGTTTTTCGAATTTGAGCTCTATCTGCAAAGGGCACTTTTCTTGCTAAAAGCAGTTTTTCCTAACAAATGCAAGATATAACATGGGCTATCTCCACAAGGAGACATCAGATCTGCATAACTCATGGTTTTTTGGTCTTCGGTGAGCCGGGTGAACATGAATATGTGTTTGTTTTTCGAAATTGAGCTCTATCTGCAAAGGGCACTTTTCTTGCTAAAAGCAGTTTTTCCTAACAAATGCAAGTTATAACATGGGCTATCTCCGCAAGGAGACATCAGATCTGCAAAACTCATGGTTTTTTGGTCATCGGTGAGCTGGGGGAACATGAATATGTTTTTGTTTTTCGAATTTGAGCTCTATCTGCAAAGGGCACTTTTCTTGCTATAAGCAGTTTTTCCTAACAAATGCAAGATATAACATGGGCTATCTCCGCAAGGAGACATCAGATCTGCATAACTGATGGGTTTTTGGTCTTCGGTGAGCCGGGGGAACATGAATATGTGTTTGTTTTTCGAATTTGAGCTCTATCTGCAAAGGGCACTTTTCATGCTTTAAGCAGTTTTTCCTAACAAATGCAAGATATAACATGGGCTATCTCCGCAAGGAGACATCAGATCTGTAAAACTCATGGTTTTTTGGTCTTCGGTGAGCCGGGGGAACATGAATGTGTGTTTGTTTTTCGAATTTGAGCTCTATCTGCAAAGGGCACTTTTCATGCTATAAGCAGTTTTTCCTAACAAATGCAAGATATAACATGGGCTATCTCCGCAAGGAGACATCAGATCTGCATAACTGATGGTTTTTTGGTCTTCAGTGAGCCGCGGGAACATGAACATGTGTTCGTTTTTCGAATTTGAGCTCTATCTGCAAAGGGCACTTTTCTTGCTATAAGCAGTTTTTCCTAACAAATGCAAGATATAACATGGGCTATGTGCGCAAGGAGACATCAGATCTGCATAACTGATGGATTTTTGGTCTTCGGTGAGCCGGGGGAAAATGAATATGTGTTTGTTTTTCGAATTTGAGCTCTATCTGCAAAGGGCACTTTTCTTGCTAAAAGCAGTTTTTCCTAACAAATGCAAGATATAACATGAGCTATCTGGGCAAGGAGATATCAGATCTGCATAACTCATGTTTTTTTGGTCTTCAGTGAGCCGGGGGAACGTGAATATGTGTTTGTTTTTCGAATTTGAGCTCTATCTGCAAAGGGCACTTTTCTTGCTAAAAGCAGTTTTTACTAACAAATGCAAGATATAACATGGGCTATCTCCGCAAGGAGACGTCAGAACTGCAAAACGCATGGTTTTTTGGTCTTCGGGGAGGTTGGGGAACAAGAATACGTGTTTGTTTTTCGAATTTGAGCTCTATCTGCAAAGGGCACTTTTCATGCTATAAGCAGTTTTTCCTAACAAATGCAAGATATAACATGGGCTATATCCGCAAGGAGACATCAGATCTGTAAAACTCATGATTTTTTGGTCTTCGGTGAGCCGGGAGAACATGAATATGTGTTTGTTTTTCAAATTTGAGCTCTTTCTGCAAAGGGCACTTTTCTTGCTATAAGGAGTTTTTCCGAACAAATGCAACATGGGCTATCTCCGCAAGGAGACATCAGATCTGCATAACTGATGGTTTTTTGGTCTTCGGTGAGCCGGGGGAACATGAATATGTGTTTGTTTTTCGAATTTGAGCTCTATCTGCAAAGGGCACTTTTCATGCTATAAGCAGTTTTTCCTAACAAATGCAAGATATAACATGGGCTATCTACGCAAGGAGACATCAGAACTGCAAAACGCATGGTTTTTTGGTCTTCGGTGAGCCGGGGGAACATGAATATGTGTTTGTTTTTCGAAATTGAGCTCTATCTGCAAAGGGCACTTTTCTTGCTAAAAGCAGTTTTTCCTAACAAATGCAAATTATAACATGGGCTATCTCCGCAAGGAGACATCAGATCTGCATAACTGATGGTTTTTTGGTCTTCGGTGAGCCGGGGGAACATGAATATGTGTTCGTTTTTCGAATTTGAGCTCTATCTGCAAAGGGCACTTTTCTTGCTAAAAGCAGTTTTTCCTAACAAATGCAAGATATAACATGGGCTATCTCCGTAAGGAGACATCAGATCTGCAAAACTCATGGTTTTTTCGTCTTTGGTGAGCCAGGGGAACATGAACACGTGTTTGTTTTTCGAAATTGAGCTCTATCTGCAAAGGGCACTTTTCTTGCTAAAAGCAGTTTTTCCTAACAAATGCAAATTATAACATGGGCTATCTCCGCAAGGAGACATCAGATCTGCAAAACTCATGGTTTTTTGGTCTTCGGTGAGCCGGGGGAACATGAATATGTGTTTGTTTTTCGAATTTGAGCTCTATCTGCAAAGGGCACTTTTCTTGCTAAGTTTTTCCTAACAAATGCAAGAGATAACATGGGCTATCTCCGCAAGGAGACATCAGATCTGCATAACTGATGGTTTTTTGGTCTTCGGTGAGCCGGGGGAACATGAATATGTGTTCGTTTTTTGAATTTGAGCTCTATCTGCAAAGGGCACTTTTCTTGCTAAAAGCAGCTTTTCCTAACAAATGCAAGATATAACATGGGCTATCTCCGTAAGGAGACATCAGATCTGCAAAACTCATGGTTTTTTCGTCTTTGGTGAGCCGGGGGAACATGAATACGTGTTTGTTTTTCGAATTTGAGCTCTATCTGCAAAGGGCACTTTTCATGCTTTAAGCAATTTTTCCTAACAAATGCAAGATATAACATGGGCTATCTCCGCAAGACATCAGATCTGTAAAACTCATGGTTTTTTGGTCTTCGGTGAGCCGGGGGAACATGAATATGTGTTTGTTTTTCGAATTTGAGCTCTATCTGCAAAGGGCACTTTTCTTGCTATAAGCAGTTTTTCCTAACAAATGCAAGATATAACATGGGCTATCTCCGCAAGGAGACATCAGAACTGCAAACCGCATGGTTTTTTGGTCTTCGGGGAGGTTGGGGAACATGAATACGTGTTTGGTTTTCGAATTTGAGCTCTATCTGCAAAGGGCACTTTTCTTGCTATAAGCAGTTTTTCCTAAAAAATGCAAGATATAACATGGGCTATCTACGCAAGGAGACATCAGAACTGCAAAACGCATGGTTTTTTGATCTTCGGGGAGGTTGGGGAACATGAATACGTGTTTGTTTTTCGAATTTGAGCTCTATCTGCAAAGGGCACTTTTCATGCTATAAGCAGTTTTTCCTAACAAATGCAAGATATAACATGGGCTATCTCCGCAAAGAGACATCAGATCTGCAAAACTCATGGTTTTTTGGTCTTCGGTGAGCCGGGGGAAGATGAATATGTGTTTGTTTTTCGAAATTGAGCTCTACCTGCAAAGGGCACTTTTCTTGCTAAAAGCAGTTTTTCCTAACAAATGCAAGATATAACATGGGCTATCTCCGCAAGGAGACATCAGATCTGCAAATTCATGGTTTTTTCATCTTCGGTGAGCCGGGGGACATGAATATGTGTTTGTTTTTCGAATTTGAGCTCTATCTGCAATGGGAACTTTTCATGCTATAAACAGTTTTTACTAACAAATGCAAGATATAACATGGGCTATCTCTGCAAGGAGACATCAGAACTGCAAAACGCATGGTTTTTTGGTCTTCGGTGAGCCGGGGGAACATGAATATGTGTTTGTTTTTCGAAATTGAGCTCTATGTGCAAAGGGCACTTTTCTTGCTAAAAACAGTTTTTCCTAACAAATGCAAGTTATAACATGGGCTATCTCCGCAAGGAGACATCAGATCTGCATAACTGATGGTTTTTTGGTCTTCGGTGAGCCGGGGGAACATGAATATGTGTTTGTTTTTCGAATTTGAGCTCTATCTGCAAAGGGCACTTTTCATGCTATAAGCAGTTTTTCCTAACAAATGCAAGATATAACATGGGCTATCTCCGCAAGGAAACATCAGATCTGCATAACTCATGGTTTTTTGGTCTTCGGGGAGGTTGGGGAACATGAATACGTGTTTGTTTTTCGAATTTGAGCTCTATCTGCAAAGGGCACTTTTCATGCTATAAGCAGTTTTTCCTAACAAATGCAAGATATAACATGGGCTATCTCCGCAAGGAGACATGAGATCTGCATAACTGATGGTTTTTTCGTCTTCGGTGAGCCGGGGGAACATGAATATGTGTTTGTTTTTCGAATTTGAGCTCTATCTGCAATGGGAACTTTTCATGCTATAAACAGTTTTTACTAACAAATGCAAGATATAACATGGGCTATCTCCGCAAGGAGACATCAGATCTGCATAACTGATGGTTTTTTGGTCTTCGGTGAGCCGGGGGAACATGAATATGTGTTCGATTTTCGAATTTGAGCTCTATCTGCAAAGGGCACTTTTCTTGCTAAAAGCAGTTTTTCCTAACAAATGCAAGATATAACATGGGCTATCTCCGCAAGGAAACATCAGAACTGCAAAACACATGGTTTTTTGGTCTTCGGGGAGGTTGGGGAACATGAATACGTGTTTGTTTTTCGAATTTGAGCTCTATCTGCAAAGGGCACTTTTCATGCTATAAGCAGTTTTTCCTAACAAATGCAAGATATAACATGGGCTATCTCCGCAAGGAAACATCAGATCTGCATAACTCATGGTTTTTTGGTCTTCGGGGAGGTTGGGGAACATGAATACGTGTTTGTTTTTCGAATTTGAGCTCTATCTGCAAAGGGCACTTTTCATGCTATAAGCAGTTTTTCCTAACAAATGCAAGATATAACATGGGCTATCTCCGCAAGGAGACATGAGATCTGCATAACTGATGGTTTTTTCGTCTTCGGTGAGCCGGGGGAACATGAATATGTGTTTGTTTTTCGAATTTGAGCTCTATCTGCAATGGGAACTTTTCATGCTATAAACAGTTTTTACTAACAAATGCAAGATATAACATGGGCTATCTCTGCAAGGAGACATCAGAACTGCAAAACGCATGGTTTTTTGGTCTTCGGGGAGGTTGGGGAACATGAATACGTGTTTGTTTTTCGAATTTGAGCTCTATCTTTAAAGGGCACTTTTCATGCTTTAAGCAATTTTTCCTAACAAATGCAAGATATAACATGGGCTATCTCCGCAAGACATCAGATCTGTAAAACTCATCGTTTTTTGGTCTTCGGTGAGCCGGGGGAACATGAATATGTGTTTGTTTTTCGAATTTGAGCTCTATCTGCAAAGGGCACTTTTCTTGCTATAAGCAGTTTTTCCTAACAAATGCAAGATATAACGTGGGCTATCTCCGCAAGGAGACATCAGAACTGCAAACCGCATGGTTTTTTGGTCTTCGGGGAGGTTGGGGAACATGAATACGTGTTTGGTTTTCGAATTTGAGCTCTATCTGCAAAGGGCACTTTTCATGCTATAAGCAGTTTTTCGTAACAAATGCAAGATATAACATGGGCTATCTACGCAAGGAGACATCAGAACTGCAAAACGCATGGTTTTTTTGTCTTCGGGGAAGTTGGGGAACATGAATACGTGTTTGTTTTTCGAATTTGAGCTCTATCTGCAAAGGGCACTTTTCATGCTTTAAGCAGTTTTTCCTAACAAATGCAAGATATAACATGGGCTATCTCCGCAAAGAGACATCAGATCTGCAAAACTCATGGTTTTTTGGTCTTCGGTGAGCCGGGGGAAGATGAATATGTGTTTGTTTTTCGAAATTGAGCTCTACCTGCAAAGGGCACTTTTCTTGCTAAAAGCAGTTTTTCCTAACAAATGCAAGATATAACATGGGCTATCTCCGCAAGGAGACATCAGATCTGCATAACTGATGGGTTTTTGGTCTTCGGTGAGCCGGGGGAACATGAATATGTGTTTGTTTTTCGAATTTGAGCTCTATCTGCAAAGGGCAGTTTTCTTGCTAAAAGCAGTTTTTCCAAACAAATGCAAGTTATAACATGGGCTATCTCCGCAAGGAGACATCAGATCTGCAAAACTCATGGTTTTTTGGTCTTCGGTGAGCCGGGGGAACATGAATACGTGTTTGTTTTTCGAATTTGAGCTCTATCTGCAAAGGGCACTTTTCTTGCTAAAAGCAGTTTTTCCTAACAAATGCAAGATATAACATGGGCTATCTCCGCAAGGAGACATCAGATCTGCATAACTGATGGTTTTTTGGTCTTCGGTGAGCCGGGGGAACATGAATATGTGTTCGTCTTTCGAATTTGAGCTCTATCTGCTAAGGGCACTTTTCTTGCTAAAAGCAGTTTTTCCTAACAAATGCAAGATATAACATGGGCTATCTCCGCAAGGAAACATCAGAACTGCAAAACACATGGTTTTTTGGTCTTCGGGGAGGTTGGGGAACATGAATACGTGTTTGTTTTTCGAATTTGAGCTCTATCTGCAAAGGGCACTTTTCATGCTATAAGCAGTTTTTCCTAACAAATGCAAGATATAACATGGGCTATCTCCGCAAGGAAACATCAGATCTGCGTAACTCATGGTTTTTTGGTCTTCGGGGAGGTTGGGGAACATGAATACGTGTTTGTTTTTCGAATTTGAGCTCTATCTGCAAAGGGCACTTTTCATGCTTTAAGCAGTTTTTCCTAACAAATGCAAGATATAACATGGGCTATCTCCGCAAGGAGACATCAGATCTGTAAAACTCATGATTTTTTGGTCTTCGGTGAGCCAGGGGAACATGAATATGTGTTTGTTTTTCGAATTTGAGCTCTATCTGCAAAGGGCACTTTTCTTGCTATAAGCAGTTTTTCCTAACAAATGCAACATGGGCTATCTCCGCAAGGAGACATCAGATCTGCATAACTGATGGTTTTTTGGTCTTCGGTGAGCCGGGGGAACATGAATATGTGTTTGTTTTTCGAATTTGAGCTCTATGTGCAAAGGGCACTTTTCTTGCTAAAAGCAGTTTTTCCTAACAAATGCAAGATATAACATGGGCTATCTCCGCAAGGAGACATCAGATCTGCATAACTGATGGTTTTTTGGTCTTCGGTGAGCCGGGGGAACATGAATATGTGTTTGTTTTTCGAAATTGAGCTCTATCTGCAAAGGGCACTTTTCATGCTATAAGCAGTTTTTCCTAACAAATGCAAGATATAACATGGGCTATCTCCGCAAGGAGACATCAGATCTGTAAAACGCATGGTTTTTTCATCTTTGGTGAGCCGGGGGAACATGAATATGTGTTTGTTTTTCGAAATTGAGCTCTATCTGCAAAGGGCACTTTTCTTGCTAAAAGCAGTTTTTCCTAACAAATGCAAGATATAACATGGGCTATCTCCGCAAGGAGACATCAGATCTGTTAAACTCATGGTTTTTTCATCTTCGGTGAGCCGGGGGGACATGAATATGTGTTTCTTTTTCGAATTTGAGCTCTATCTGCAATGGGCACTTTTCATGCTATAAACAGTTTTTACTAACAAATGCAAGATATAACATGGGCTATCTCCGAAAGGAGACATCAGAACTGCAAAACGCATGGTTTTTTGGTGTTCGGTGAGCCGGGGGAACATGAATATGTGTTTGTTTTTCGAATTTGAGCTCTATCTGCAAAGGGCACTTTTCTTTCTAAAAGCAGTTTTTCCTAACAAATGCAAGATATAACATGGGCTATCTCTGCAAGGAGACATCAGAACTGCAAAACGCATGGTTTTTTGGTCTTCGGGGAGGTTGGGGAACATGAATACGTGTTTGTTTTTCGAATTTGAGCTCTATCTGCAAAGGGCACTTTTCATGCTTTAAGCAATTTTTCCTAACAAATGCAAGATATAACATGGGCTATCTCCGCAAGACATCAGATCTGTAAAACTCATCGTTTTTTGGTCTTAGGTGAGCCGGGGGAACATGAATATGTGTTTGTTTTTCGAATTTGAGCTCTATCTGCAAAGGGCACTTTTCTTGCTATAAGCAGTTTTTCCTAACAAATGCAAGATATAACATGGGCTATCTCCGCAAGGAGACATCAGAACTGCAAACCGCATGGTTTTTTGGTCTTCGGGGAGGTTGGGGAACATGAATACGTGTTTGGTTTTCGAATTTGAGCTCTATCTGCAAAGGGCACTTTTCATGCTATAAGCAGTTTTTCGTAACAAATGCAAGATATAACATGGGCTATCTACGCAAGGAGACATCAGAACTGCAAAACGCATGGTTTTTTTGTCTTCGGGGAAGTTGGGGAACATGAATACGTGTTTGTTTTTCGAATTTGAGCTCTATCTGCAAAGGGCACTTTTCATGCTTTAAGCAGTTTTTCCTAACAAATGCAAGATATAACATGGGCTATCTCCGCAAAGAGACATCAGATCTGCAAAACTCATGGTTTTTTGGTCTTCGGTGAGCCGGGGGAAGATGAATATGTGTTTGTTTTTCGAAATTGAGCTCTACCTGCAAAGGGCACTTTTCTTGCTAAAAGCAGTTTTTCCTAACAAATGCAAGATATAACATGGGCTATCTCCGCAAGGAGACATCAGATCTGCATAACTGATGGGTTTTTGGTCTTCGGTGAGCCGGGGGAACATGAATATGTGTTTGTTTTTCGAAATTGAGCTCTATCTGCAAAGGGCAGTTTTCTTGCTAAAAGCAGTTTTTCCAAACAAATGCAAGTTATAACATGGGCTATCTCCGCAAGGAGACATCAGATCTGCAAAACTCATGGTTTTTTGGTCTTCGGTGAGCCGGGGGAACATGAATACGTGTTTGTTTTTCGAATTTGAGCTCTATCTGCAAAGGGCACTTTTCTTGCTAAAAGCAGTTTTTCCTAACAAATGCAAGATATAACATGGGCTATCTCCGCAAGGAGACATCAGATCTGCATAACTGATGGTTTTTTGGTCTTCGGTGAGCCGGGGGAACATGAATATGTGTTCGTCTTTCGAATTTGAGCTCTATCTGCTAAGGGCACTTTTCTTGCTAAAAGCAGTTTTTCCTAACAAATGCAAGATATAACATGGGCTATCTCCGCAAGGAAACATCAGAACTGCAAAACACATGGTTTTTTGGTCTTCGGGGAGGTTGGGGAACATGAATACGTGTTTGTTTTTCGAATTTGAGCTCTATCTGCAAAGGGCACTTTTCATGCTATAAGCAGTTTTTCCTAACAAATGCAAGATATAACATGGGCTATCTCCGCAAGGAAACATCAGATCTGCGTAACTCATGGTTTTTTGGTCTTCGGGGAGGTTGGGGAACATGAATACGTGTTTGTTTTTCGAATTTGAGCTCTATCTGCAAAGGGCACTTTTCATGCTTTAAGCAGTTTTTCCTAACAAATGCAAGATATAACATGGGCTATCTCCGCAAGGAGACATCAGATCTGTAAAACTCATGATTTTTTGGTCTTCGGTGAGCCAGGGGAACATGAATATGTGTTTGTTTTTCGAATTTGAGCTCTATCTGCAAAGGGCACTTTTCTTGCTATAAGCAGTTTTTCCTAACAAATGCAACATGGGCTATCTCCGCAAGGAGACATCAGATCTGCATAACTGATGGTTTTTTGGTCTTCGGTGAGCCGGGGGAACATGAATATGTGTTTGTTTTTCGAATTTGAGCTCTATGTGCAAAGGGCACTTTTCTTGCTAAAAGCAGTTTTTCCTAACAAATGCAAGATATAACATGGGCTATCTCCGCAAGGAGACATCAGATCTGCATAACTGATGGTTTTTTGGTCTTCGGTGAGCCGGGGGAACATGAATATGTGTTTGTTTTTCGAAATTGAGCTCTATCTGCAAAGGGCACTTTTCATGCTATAAGCAGTTTTTCCTAACAAATGCAAGATATAACATGGGCTATCTCCGCAAGGAGACATCAGATCTGTAAAACGCATGGTTTTTTCATCTTTGGTGAGCCGGGGGAACATGAATATGTGTTTGTTTTTCGAAATTGAGCTCTATCTGCAAAGGGCACTTTTCTTGCTAAAAGCAGTTTTTCCTAACAAATGCAAGATATAACATGGGCTATCTCCGCAAGGAGACATCAGATCTGTTAAACTCATGGTTTTTTCATCTTCGGTGAGCCGGGGGGACATGAATATGTGTTTCTTTTTCGAATTTGAGCTCTATCTGCAATGGGCACTTTTCATGCTATAAACAGTTTTTACTAACAAATGCAAGATATAACATGGGCTATCTCCGAAAGGAGACATCAGAACTGCAAAACGCATGGTTTTTTGGTGTTCGGTGAGCCGGGGGAACATGAATATGTGTTTGTTTTTCGAATTTGAGCTCTATCTGCAAAGGGCACTTTTCTTTGTAAAAGCAGTTTTTCCTAACAAATGCAAGATATAACATGGGCTATCTCTGCAAGGAGACATCAGAACTGCAAAACGCATGGTTTTTTGGTCTTCGGGGAGGTTGGGGAACATGAATACGTGTTTGTTTTTCGAATTTGAGCTCTATCTGCAAAGGGCACTTTTCATGCTATAAGCAGTTTTTCCTAACAAATGCAAGATATAACATGGGCTATCTCCGCAAGGAGACATCAGAACTGCAAAACGCATGGTTTTTTGGTCTTCGGGGAGGTTGGGGAACATGAATACGTGTTTGTTTTTCGAAATTGAGCTCTATCTGCAAAGGGCACTTTTCTTGCTAAAAGCAGTTTTTCCTAACAAATGCAAGATATAACATGGGCTATCTCCGCAAGGAGACATCAGACCTGCAAAACTCATGGTTTTTTCATCTTTGGTGAGCCGGGGGAACATGAATATGTGTTTGTTTTTCGAATTTGAGCTCTATCTGCAATGGGCACTTTTCATTCTATAAACAGTTTTTACTAACAAATGCAAGATATAACATGGGCTATCTCCGCAAGGAGACATCAGAACTGCAAAACGCATGGTTTTTTGGTCTTTGGGGAGGTTGGGGAACATGAATACGTGTTTGTTTTTCGAATTTGAGCTCTATCTGCAAAGGGCACTTTTCATGCTATAAGCAGTTTTTCCTAACAAATGCAAGATATAACATGGGCTATCTCCGCAAGGAGACATCAGAACTGCAAAACGCATGGTTTTTTGGTCTTCGGGGAGGTTGGGGAACATGAATACGTGTTTGTTTTTCGAAATTGAGCTCTATCTGCAAAGGGCACTTTTCTTGCTAAAAGCAGTTTTTCCTAACAAATGCAAGATATAACATGGGCTATCTCCGTAAGGAGACATCAGATCTGCAAAACTCATGGTTTTTTCGTCTTCGGTGAGCCGGGGGAACATGAATACGTGTTTGTTTTTCGAATTTGAGCTCTATCTGCAAAGGGCACTTTTCATGCTTTAAGCAGTTTTTCCTAACAAATGCAAGATATAACATGGGCTATCTCCGCAAGGAGACATCAGATCTGCAAAACTCATGGTTTTTTGGTCTTCGGTGAGCCGGGGGAACATGAATACGTGTTTGTTTTTCGAATTTGAGCTCTATCTGCAAAGGGCACTTTTCTTGCTAAAAGCAGTTTTTCCTAACAAATGCAAGATATAACATGGGCTATCTCCGCAAGGAGACATCAGATCTGCATAACTGATGGTTTTTTGGTCTTCGGTGAGCCGGGGGAACATGAATATGTGTTCGTCTTTCGAATTTGAGCTCTATCTGCTAAGGGCACTTTTCTTGCTAAAAGCAGTTTTTCCTAACAAATGCAAGATATAACATGGGCTATCTCCGCAAGGAAACATCAGAACTGCAAAACACATGGTTTTTTGGTCTTCGGGGAGGTTGGGGAACATGAATACGTGTTTGTTTTTCGAATTTGAGCTCTATCTGCAAAGGGCACTTTTCATGCTATAAGCAGTTTTTCCTAACAAATGCAAGATATAACATGGGCTATCTCCGCAAGGAAACATCAGATCTGCGTAACTCATGGTTTTTTGGTCTTCGGGGAGGTTGGGGAACATGAATACGTGTTTGTTTTTCGAATTTGAGCTCTATCTGCAAAGGGCACTTTTCATGCTTTAAGCAGTTTTTCCTAACAAATGCAAGATATAACATGGGCTATCTCCGCAAGGAGACATCAGATCTGTAAAACTCATGATTTTTTGGTCTTCGGTGAGCCAGGGGAACATGAATATGTGTTTGTTTTTCGAATTTGAGCTCTATCTGCAAAGGGCACTTTTCTTGCTATAAGCAGTTTTTCCTAACAAATGCAACATGGGCTATCTCCGCAAGGAGACATCAGATCTGCATAACTGATGGTTTTTTGGTCTTCGGTGAGCCGGGGGAACATGAATATGTGTTTGTTTTTCGAATTTGAGCTCTATGTGCAAAGGGCACTTTTCTTGCTAAAAGCAGTTTTTCCTAACAAATGCAAGATATAACATGGGCTATCTCCGCAAGGAGACATCAGATCTGCATAACTGATGGTTTTTTGGTCTTCGGTGAGCCGGGGGAACATGAATATGTGTTTGTTTTTCGAAATTGAGCTCTATCTGCAAAGGGCACTTTTCATGCTATAAGCAGTTTTTCCTAACAAATGCAAGATATAACATGGGCTATCTCCGCAAGGAGACATCAGATCTGTAAAACGCATGGTTTTTTCATCTTTGGTGAGCCGGGGGAACATGAATATGTGTTTGTTTTTCGAAATTGAGCTCTATCTGCAAAGGGCACTTTTCTTGCTAAAAGCAGTTTTTCCTAACAAATGCAAGATATAACATGGGCTATCTCCGCAAGGAGACATCAGATCTGTTAAACTCATGGTTTTTTCATCTTCGGTGAGCCGGGGGGACATGAATATGTGTTTCTTTTTCGAATTTGAGCTCTATCTGCAATGGGCACTTTTCATGCTATAAACAGTTTTTACTAACAAATGCAAGATATAACATGGGCTATCTCCGAAAGGAGACATCAGAACTGCAAAACGCATGGTTTTTTGGTGTTCGGTGAGCCGGGGGAACATGAATATGTGTTTGTTTTTCGAATTTGAGCTCTATCTGCAAAGGGCACTTTTCTTTCTAAAAGCAGTTTTTCCTAACAAATGCAAGATATAACATGGGCTATCTCTGCAAGGAGACATCAGAACTGCAAAACGCATGGTTTTTTGGTCTTCGGGGAGGTTGGGGAACATGAATACGTGTTTGTTTTTCGAATTTGAGCTCTATCTGCAAAGGGCACTTTTCATGCTTTAAGCAATTTTTCCTAACAAATGCAAGATATAACATGGGCTATCTCCGCAAGACATCAGATCTGTAAAACTCATCGTTTTTTGGTCTTAGGTGAGCCGGGGGAACATGAATATGTGTTTGTTTTTCGAATTTGAGCTCTATCTGCAAAGGGCACTTTTCTTGCTATAAGCAGTTTTTCCTAACAAATGCAAGATATAACATGGGCTATCTCCGCAAGGAGACATCAGAACTGCAAACCGCATGGTTTTTTGGTCTTCGGGGAGGTTGGGGAACATGAATACGTGTTTGGTTTTCGAATTTGAGCTCTATCTGCAAAGGGCACTTTTCATGCTATAAGCAGTTTTTCGTAACAAATGCAAGATATAACATGGGCTATCTACGCAAGGAGACATCAGAACTGCAAAACGCATGGTTTTTTTGTCTTCGGGGAAGTTGGGGAACATGAATACGTGTTTGTTTTTCGAATTTGAGCTCTATCTGCAAAGGGCACTTTTCATGCTTTAAGCAGTTTTTCCTAACAAATGCAAGATATAACATGGGCTATCTCCGCAAAGAGACATCAGATCTGCAAAACTCATGGTTTTTTGGTCTTCGGTGAGCCGGGGGAAGATGAATATGTGTTTGTTTTTCGAAATTGAGCTCTACCTGCAAAGGGCACTTTTCTTGCTAAAAGCAGTTTTTCCTAACAAATGCAAGATATAACATGGGCTATCTCCGCAAGGAGACATCAGATCTGCATAACTGATGGGTTTTTGGTCTTCGGTGAGCCGGGGGAACATGAATATGTGTTTGTTTTTCGAAATTGAGCTCTATCTGCAAAGGGCAGTTTTCTTGCTAAAAGCAGTTTTTCCAAACAAATGCAAGTTATAACATGGGCTATCTCCGCAAGGAGACATCAGATCTGCAAAACTCATGGTTTTTTGGTCTTCGGTGAGCCGGGGGAACATGAATACGTGTTTGTTTTTCGAATTTGAGCTCTATCTGCAAAGGGCACTTTTCTTGCTTTAAGCAGTTTTTCCTAACAAATGCAAGATATAACATGGGCTATCTCCGCAAGGAAACATCAGATCTGCGTAACTCATGGTTTTTTGGTCTTCGGGGAGGTTGGGGAACATGAATACGTGTTTGTTTTTCGAATTTGAGCTCTATCTGCAAAGGGCACTTTTCATGCTTTAAGCAGTTTTTCCTAACAAATGCAAGATATAACATGGGCTATCTCCGCAAGGAGACATCAGATCTGTAAAACTCATGATTTTTTGGTCTTCGGTGAGCCAGGGGAACATGAATATGTGTTTGTTTTTCGAATTTGAGCTCTATCTGCAAAGGGCACTTTTCTTGCTATAAGCAGTTTTTCCTAACAAATGCAACATGGGCTATCTCCGCAAGGAGACATCAGATCTGCATAACTGATGGTTTTTTGGTCTTCGGTGAGCCGGGGGAACATGAATATGTGTTTGTTTTTCGAAATTGAGCTCTATCTGCAAAGGGCACTTTTCATGCTATAAGCAGTTTTTCCTAACAAATGCAAGATATAACATGGGCTATCTCCGCAAGGAGACATCAGATCTGTAAAACGCATGGTTTTTTCATCTTTGGTGAGCCGGGGGAACATGAATATGTGTTTGTTTTTCGAAATTGAGCTCTATCTGCAAAGGGCACTTTTCTTGCTAAAAGCAGTTTTTCCTAACAAATGCAAGATATAACATGGGCTATCTCCGCAAGGAGACATCAGATCTGTTAAACTCATGGTTTTTTCATCTTCGGTGAGCCGGGGGGACATGAATATGTGTTTCTTTTTCGAATTTGAGCTCTATCTGCAATGGGCACTTTTCATGCTATAAACAGTTTTTACTAACAAATGCAAGATATAACATGGGCTATCTCCGAAAGGAGACATCAGAACTGCAAAACGCATGGTTTTTTGGTGTTCGGTGAGCCGGGGGAACATGAATATGTGTTTGTTTTTCGAATTTGAGCTCTATCTGCAAAGGGCACTTTTCTTTGTAAAAGCAGTTTTTCCTAACAAATGCAAGATATAACATGGGCTATCTCTGCAAGGAGACATCAGAACTGCAAAACGCATGGTTTTTTGGTCTTCGGGGAGGTTGGGGAACATGAATACGTGTTTGTTTTTCGAATTTGAGCTCTATCTGCAAAGGGCACTTTTCATGCTATAAGCAGTTTTTCCTAACAAATGCAAGATATAACATGGGCTATCTCCGCAAGGAGACATCAGAACTGCAAAACGCATGGTTTTTTGGTCTTCGGGGAGGTTGGGGAACATGAATACGTGTTTGTTTTTCGAAATTGAGCTCTATCTGCAAAGGGCACTTTTCTTGCTAAAAGCAGTTTTTCCTAACAAATGCAAGATATAACATGGGCTATCTCCGCAAGGAGACATCAGACCTGCAAAACTCATGGTTTTTTCATCTTTGGTGAGCCGGGGGAACATGAATATGTGTTTGTTTTTCGAATTTGAGCTCTATCTGCAATGGGCACTTTTCAT
Source organism: Vipera ursinii (assembly GCF_947247035.1). Classification (NCBI taxonomy): domain Eukaryota; kingdom Metazoa; phylum Chordata; class Lepidosauria; order Squamata; family Viperidae; genus Vipera; species Vipera ursinii. The sequence goes on from NC_139515.1 coordinate 33,872,976, forward strand.
TCTATAAACAGTTTTTACTAACAAATGCAAGATATAACATGGGCTATCTCCGCAAGGAGACATCAGAACTGCAAAACGCATGGTTTTTTGGTCTTTGGGGAGGTTGGGGAACATGAATACGTGTTTGTTTTTCGAATTTGAGCTCTATCTGCAAAGGGCACTTTTCATGCTATAAGCAGTTTTTCCTAACAAATGCAAGATATAACATGGGCTATCTCCGCAAGGAGACATCAGAACTGCAAAACGCATGGTTTTTTGGTCTTCGGGGAGGTTGGGGAACATGAATACGTGTTTGTTTTTCGAAATTGAGCTCTATCTGCAAAGGGCACTTTTCTTGCTAAAAGCAGTTTTTCCTAACAAATGCAAGATATAACATGGGCTATCTCCGTAAGGAGACATCAGATCTGCAAAACTCATGGTTTTTTCGTCTTCGGTGAGCCGGGGGAACATGAATACGTGTTTGTTTTTCGAATTTGAGCTCTATCTGCAAAGGGCACTTTTCATGCTTTAAGCAGTTTTTCCTAACAAATGCAAGATATAACATGGGCTATCTCCGCAAGGAGACATCAGATCTGTAAAACTCATGGTTTTTTGGTCTTCGGTGAGCCGGGGGAACATGAATATGTGTTTGTTTTTCGAATTTGAGCTCTATCTGCAAAGGGCACTTTTCTTGCTATAAGCAGTTTTTCCTAACAAATGCAAGATATAACATGGGCTATCTCCGCAAGGAGACATCAGATCTGTAAAACTCATGGTTTTGTGGTCTTCGGTGAGCCAGGGGAACATGAATATGTGTTTGTTTTTTGAATTTGAGCTCTATCTGCAAAGGGCACTTTTCTTGCTAAAAGCAGTTTTTCCTAACAAATGCAAGATATAACATGGGCTATCTCCGCAAGGAGACATCAGATCTGCATAACTCATGGTTTTTTGGTCTTCGTTGAGCTGGGGGAACATGAATATGTGTTTGTTTTTCGAAATTGAGCTCTATCTGCAAAGGGCACTTTTCTTGCTAAAAGCAGTTTTTCCTATCAAATGCAAGTTATAACATAGGCTATCTCCGCAAGGAGACATCAGATCTGCATAACTCATGGTTTTTTGGTCTTCGGTGAGCCGGGGGAACATGAATATGTGTTTGTTTTTCGAATTTGAGCTCTATCTGCAAAGGGCACTTTTCTTGCTAAAAGCAGTTTTTCCTAACAAATGCAAGATATAACATGGGCTATCTCCGCAAGGAGACATCAGATCTGCATAACTGATGGTTTTTTGGTCTTCGGTGAGCCGGGGGAACATGAATATGTGTTCGTTTTTCGAATTTGAGCTCTATCTGCAAAGGGCACTTTTCTTGCTAAAAGCAGTTTTTCCTAACAAATGCAAGATATAACATGGGCTATCTCCGTAAGGAGACATCAGATCTGCAAAACTCATGGTTTTTTCATCTTCGGTGAGCCGGGGGAACATGAATACGTGTTTGTTTTTCGAATTTGAGCTCTATCTGCAAAGGGCACTTTTCATGCTTTAAGCAGTTTTTCCTAACAAATGCAAGATATAACATGGGCTATCTCCGCAAGGAGACATCAGATCTGTAAAACTCATTGTTTTTTGGTCTTCGGTGAGCCAGGGGAACATGAATATGTGTTTGTTTTTCGAATTTGAGCTCTATCTGCAAAGGGCACTTTTCTTGCTAAAAGCAGTTTTTCCTAACAAATGCAAGATATAACATGGGCTATCTCCGCAAGGAGACATCAGATCTGCATAACTCATGGTTTTTTGGTCTTCGGTGAGCCGGGGGAACATGAATATGTGTTTGTTTTTCGAAATTGAGCTCTATCTGCAAAGGGCACTTTTCTTGCTAAAAGCAGTTTTTCCTAACAAATGCAAGTTATAACATGGGCTATCTCCGCAAGGAGACATCAGATCTGCAAAACTCATGGTTTTTTGGTCTTCGGTGAGCCGGGGGAACATGAATATGTGTTTGTTTTTCGAATTTGAGCTCTATCTGCAAAGGGCACTTTTCTTGCTATAAGCAGGTTTTCCTAACAAATGCAAGATATAACATGGGCTATCTCCGCAAGGAGACATCAGATCTGTAAAACTCATGATTTTTTGGTCTTCGGTGAGCCGGGGGAACATGAATATGTGTTTGTTTTTCGAATTTGAGCTCTATCTCCAAAGGGCACTTTTCTTGCTATAAGCAGTTTTTCCTAACAAATGCAACATGGGCTATCTCCGCAAGGAGACATCAGATCTGCATAACTGATGGTTTTTTGGTCTTCGGTGAGCCGGGGGAACATGAATATGTGTTTGCTTTTCGAATTTGAGCTCTATGTGCAAAGGGCACTTTTCTTGCTAAAAGCAGTTTTTCCTAACAAATGCAAGATATAACATGGGCTATCTCTGCAAGGAGACATCAGATCTGCATAACTGATGGTTTTTTGGTCTTCGGTGAGCCGGGGGAACATGAATATGTGTATGTTTTTCGAAATTGAGCTCTATCTGCAAATGGCACTTTTCTTGCTAAAAGCAGTTTTTCCTAACAAATGCAAGATATAACATGGGCTATCTCCGCAAGGAGACATCAGATCTGCATAACTGATGGTTTTTTGGTCTTCGGTGAGCCGGGGGAACATGAATATGTGTTCGTTTTTCGAATTTGAGCTCTATCTGCAAAGGGCACTTTTCTTGCTAAAAGCAGTTTTTCCTAACAAATGCAAGATATAACATGGGCTATCTCCGTAAGGAGACATCAGATCTGCAAAACTCATGGTTTTTTCGTCTTCGGTGAGCCGGGGGAACATGAATACGTGTTTGTTTTTCGAATTTGAGCTCTATCTGCAAAGGGCACTTTTCATGCTTTAAGCAGTTTTTCCTAACAAATGCAAGATATAACATGGGCTATCTCCGCAAGGAGACATCAGATCTGTAAAACTCATGGTTTTTTGGTCTTCGGTGAGCCAGGGGAACATGAATATGTGTTTGTTTTTCGAATTTGAGCTCTATCTGCAAAGGGCACTTTTCTTGCTAAAAGCAGTTTTTCCTAACAAATGCAAGATATAACATGGGCTATCTCCGCAAGGAGACATCAGATCTGCATAACTGATGGGTTTTTGGTCTTCGGTGAGCCGGGGGAACATGAATATGTGTTTGTTTTTCGAAATTGAGCTCTATCTGCAAAGGGCAGTTTTCTTGCTAAAAGCAGTTTTTCCAAACAAATGCAAGTTATAACATGGGCTATCTCCGCAAGGAGACATCAGATCTGCAAAACTCATGGTTTTTTGGTCTTCGGTGAGCTGGGGGAACATGAATACGTGTTTGTTTTTCGAATTTGAGCTCTATCTGCAAAGGGCACTTTTCTTGCTAAAAGCAGTTTTTCCTAACAAATGCAAGATATAACATGGGCTATCTCCGCAAGGAGACATCAGATCTGCATAACTGATGGTTTTTTGGTCTTCGGTGAGCCGGGGGAACATGAATATGTGTTCGTCTTTCGAATTTGAGCTCTATCTGCTAAGGGCACTTTTCTTGCTAAAAGCAGTTTTTCCTAACAAATGCAAGATATAACATGGGCTATCTCCGCATGGAAACATCAGAACTGCAAAACACATGGTTTTTTGGTCTTCGGGGAGGTTGGGGAACATGAATACGTGTTTGTTTTTCGAATTTGAGCTCTATCTGCAAAGGGCACTTTTCATGCTATAAGCAGTTTTTCCTAACAAATGCAAGATATAACATGGGCTATCTCCGCAAGGAAACATCAGATCTGCGTAACTCATGGTTTTTTGGTCTTCGGGGAAGTTGGGGAACATGAATACGTGTTTGTTTTTCGAATTTGAGCACTATCTGCAAAGGGCACTTTTCATGCTTTAAGCAGTTTTTCCTAACAAATGCAAGATATAACATGGGCTATCTCCGCAAGGAGACATCAGATCTGCATAACTGATGGGTTTTTGGTCTTTGGTGAGCCGGGGGAACATGAATATGTGTTTGTTTTTCAAATTTGAGCTCTATCTGCAAAGGGCACTTTTCATGCTTTAAGCAGTTTTTCCTAACAAATGCAAGATATAACATGGGCTATCTCCGCAAGGAGACATCAGATCTGTAAAACTCATGATTTTTTGGTCTTCGGTGAGCCAGGGGAACATGAATATGTGTTTGTTTTTCGAATTTGAGCTCTATCTGCAAAGGGCACTTTTCTTGCTATAAGCAGTTTTTCCTAACAAATGCAACATGGGCTATCTCCGCAAGGAGACATCAGATCTGCATAACTGATGGTTTTTTGGTCTTCGGTGAGCCGGGGGAACATGAATATGTGTTTGTTTTTCGAATTTGAGCTCTATGTGCAAAGGGCACTTTTCTTGCTAAAAGCAGTTTTTCCTAACAAATGCAAGATATAACATGGGCTATCTCCGCAAGGAGACATCAGATCTGCATAACTGATGGTTTTTTGGTCTTCGGTGAGCCGGGGGAACATGAATATGTGTTTGTTTTTCGAAATTGAGCTCTATCTGCAAAGGGCACTTTTCATGCTATAAGCAGTTTTTCCTAACAAATGCAAGATATAACATGGGCTATCTCCGCAAGGAGACATCAGATCTGTAAAACTCATGGTTTTTTGGTCTTCGGTGAGCCAGGGGAACATGAATATGTGTTCGTTTTTCGAATTTGAGCTCTATCTGCAAAGGGCACTTTTCTTGCTAAAAGCAGTTTTTCCTAACAAATGCAAGATATAACATGGGCTATCTCCGCAAGGAGACATGAGATCTGCATAACTGATGGGTTTTTGGTCTTCGGTGAGCCGGGGGAATATGAATATGTGTTTGTTTTTCGAATTTGATCTCTATCTGCAAAGGGCACTTTTCATGCTTTAAGCAGTTTTTCCTAACAAATGCAAGATATAACATGGGCTATCTCCGCAAGGAGACATCAGAACTGCAAAACGCATGGTTTTTTGGTCTTTGGGGAGGTTGGGGAACAAGAATACGTGTTTGTTTTTCGAATTTGAGCTCTATCTGCAAAGGGCACTTTTCATGCTATAAGCAGTTTTCCTAACAAATGCAAGATATAACATGGGCTATCTCCGCAAGGAGACATCAGATCTGTAAAACTCATGATTTTTTGGTCTTCGGTGAGCCGGGGGAACATGAATATGTGTTTGTTTTTCGAATTTGAGCTCTATCTGCAAAGGGCACTTTTCTTGCTATAAGCAGTTTTTCCTAACAAATGCAAGATATAACATGGGCTATCTCCGCAAGGAGACATCAGAACTGCAAAACGCATGGTTTTTTGGTCTTCGGGGAGGTTGGGGAACAAGAATACGTGTTTGTTTTTCGAATTTGAGCTCTATCTGCAAAGGGCACTTTTCTTGCTATAAGCAGTTTTTCCTAACAAATGCAAGATATAACATGGGCTATCTCCGCAAGGAGACATCAGATCTGTAAAACTCATGGTTTTTTGGTCTTCGGTGAGCCAGGGGAACATGAATATGTGTTTGTTTTTCGAATTTGAGCTCTATCTGCAAAGGGCACTTTTCTTGCTAAAAGCAGTTTTTCCTAACAAATGCAAGATATAACATGGGCTATCTCCACAAGGAGACATCAGATCTGCATAACTCATGGTTTTTTGGTCTTCGGTGAGCCGGGTGAACATGAATATGTGTTTGTTTTTCGAAATTGAGCTCTATCTGCAAAGGGCACTTTTCTTGCTAAAAGCAGTTTTTCCTAACAAATGCAAGTTATAACATGGGCTATCTCCGCAAGGAGACATCAGATCTGCAAAACTCATGGTTTTTTGGTCATCGGTGAGCCGGGGGAACATGAATATGTTTTTGTTTTTCGAATTTGAGCTCTATCTGCAAAGGGCACTTTTCTTGCTATAAGCAGTTTTTCCTAACAAATGCAAGATATAACATGGGCTATCTCCGCAAGGAGACATCAGATCTGCATAACTGATGGGTTTTTGGTCTTCGGTGAGCCGGGGGAACATGAATATGTGTTTGTTTTTCGAATTTGAGCTCTATCTGCAAAGGGCACTTTTCATGCTTTAAGCAGTTTTTCCTAACAAATGCAAGATATAACATGGGCTATCTCCGCAAGGAGACATCAGATCTGTAAAACTCATGGTTTTTTGGTCTTCGGTGAGCCGGGGGAACATGAATGTGTGTTTGTTTTTCGAATTTGAGCTCTATCTGCAAAGGGCACTTTTCATGCTATAAGCAGTTTTTCCTAACAAATGCAAGATATAACATGGGCTATCTCCGCAAGGAGACATCAGATCTGCATAACTGATGGTTTTTTGGTCTTCAGTGAGCCGCGGGAACATGAATATGTGTTCGTTTTTCGAATTTGAGCTCTATCTGCAAAGGGCACTTTTCTTGCTATAAGCAGTTTTTCCTAACAAATGCAAGATATAACATGGGCTATGTGCGCAAGGAGACATCAGATCTGCATAACTGATGGATTTTTGGTCTTCGGTGAGCCGGGGGAAAATGAATATGTGTTTGTTTTTCGAATTTGAGCTCTATCTGCAAAGGGCACTTTTCTTGCTAAAAGCAGTTTTTCCTAACAAATGCAAGATATAACATGAGCTATCTGGGCAAGGAGATATCAGATCTGCATAACTCATGTTTTTTTGGTCTTCAGTGAGCCGGGGGAACATGAATATGTGTTTGTTTTTCGAATTTGAGCTCTATCTGCAAAGGGCACTTTTCTTGCTAAAAGCAGTTTTTACTAACAAATGCAAGATATAACATGGGCTATCTCCGCAAGGAGACGTCAGAACTGCAAAACGCATGGTTTTTTGGTCTTCGGGGAGGTTGGGGAACAAGAATACGTGTTTGTTTTTCGAATTTGAGCTCTATCTGCAAAGGGCACTTTTCATGCTATAAGCAGTTTTTCCTAACAAATGCAAGATATAACATGGGCTATATCCGCAAGGAGACATCAGATCTGTAAAACTCATGATTTTTTGGTCTTCGGTGAGCCGGGGGAACATGAATATGTGTTTGATTTTCAAATTTGAGCTCTTTCTGCAAAGGGCACTTTTCTTGCTATAAGGAGTTTTTCCGAACAAATGCAACATGGGCTATCTCCGCAAGGAGACATCAGATCTGCATAACTGATGGTTTTTTGGTCTTCGGTGAGCCGGGGGAACATGAATATGTGTTTGTTTTTCGAATTTGAGCTCTATCTGCAAAGGGCACTTTTCATGCTATAAGCAGTTTTTCCTAACAAATGCAAGATATAACATGGGCTATCTACGCAAGGAGACATCAGAACTGCAAAACGCATGGTTTTTTGGTCTTCGGTGAGCCGGGGGAACATGAATATGTGTTTGTTTTTCGAAATTGAGCTCTATCTGCAAAGGGCACTTTTCTTGCTAAAAGCAGTTTTTCCTAACAAATGCAAATTATAACATGGGCTGTCTCCGCAAGGAGACATCAGATCTGCATAACTGATGGTTTTTTGGTCTTCGGTGAGCCGGGGGAACATGAATATGTGTTCGTTTTTCGAATTTGAGCTCTATCTGCAAAGGGCACTTTTCTTGCTAAAAGCAGTTTTTCCTAACAAATGCAAGATATAACATGGGCTATCTCCGTAAGGAGACATCAGATCTGCAAAACTCATGGTTTTTTCGTCTTTGGTGAGCCAGGGGAACATGAACACGTGTTTGTTTTTCGAAATTGAGCTCTATCTGCAAAGGGCACTTTTCTTGCTAAAAGCAGTTTTTCCTAACAAATGCAAATTATAACATGGGCTATCTCCGCAAGGAGACATCAGATCTGCAAAACTCATGGTTTTTTGGTCTTCGGTGAACCGGGGGAACATGAATATGTGTTTGTTTTTCGAATTTGAGCTCTATCTGCAAAGGGCACTTTTCTTGCTAAGTTTTTCCTAACAAATGCAAGAGATAACATGGGCTATCTCCGCAAGGAGACATCAGATCTGCATAACTGATGGTTTTTTGGTCTTCGGTGAGCCGGGGGAACATGAATATGTGTTCGTTTTTTGAATTTGAGCTCTATCTGCAAAGGGCACTTTTCTTGCTAAAAGCAGCTTTTCCTAACAAATGCAAGATATAACATGGGCTATCTCCGTAAGGAGACATCAGATCTGCAAAACTCATGGTTTTTTCGTCTTTGGTGAGCCGGGGGAACATGAATACGTGTTTGTTTTTCGAATTTGAGCTCTATCTGCAAAGGGCACTTTTCATGCTTTAAGCAATTTTTCCTAACAAATGCAAGATATAACATGGGCCATCTCCGCAAGACATCAGATCTGTAAAACTCATGGTTTTTTGGTCTTCGGTGAGCCGGGGGAACATGAATATGTGTTTGTTTTTCGAATTTGAGCTCTATCTGCAAAGGACACTTTTCTTGCTATAAGCAGTTTTTCCTAACAAATGCAAGATATAACATGGGCTATCTCCGCAAGGAGACATCAGAACTGCAAACCGCATGGTTTTTTGGTCTTCGGGGAGGTTGGGGAACATGAATACGTGTTTGGTTTTCGAATTTGAGCTCTATCTGCAAAGGGCACTTTTCTTGCTATAAGCAGTTTTTCCTAAAAAATGCAAGATATAACATGGGCTATCTACGCAAGGAGACATCAGAACTGCAAAACGCATGGTTTTTTGATCTTCGGGGAGGTTGGGGAACATGAATACGTGTTTGTTTTTCGAATTTGAGCTCTATCTGCAAAGGGCACTTTTCATGCTATAAGCAGTTTTTCCTAACAAATGCAAGATATAACATGGGCTATCTCCGCAAAGAGACATCAGATCTGCAAAACTCATGGTTTTTTGGTCTTCGGTGAGCCGGGGGAAGATGAATATGTGTTTGTTTTTCGAAATTGAGCTCTACCTGCAAAGGGCACTTTTCTTGCTAAAAGCAGTTTTTCCTAACAAATGCAAGATATAACATGGGCTATCTCCGCAAGGAGACATCAGATCTGCAAATTCATGGTTTTTTCATCTTCGGTGAGCCGGGGGACATGAATATGTGTTTGTTTTTCGAATTTGAGCTCTATGTGCAAAGGGCACTTTTCTTGCTAAAAGCAGTTTTTCCTAACAAATGCAAGTTATAACATGGGCTATCTCCGCAAGGAGACATCAGATCTGCATAACTGATGGTTTTTTGGTCTTCGGTGAGCCGGGGGAACATGAATATGTGTTTGTTTTTCGAATTTGAGCTCTATCTGCAAAGGGCACTTTTCATGCTATAAGCAGTTTTTCCTAACAAATGCAAGATATAACATGGGCTATCTCCGCAAGGAAACATCAGATCTGCATAACTCATGGTTTTTTGGTCTTCGGGGAGGTTGGGGAACATGAATACGTGTTTGTTTTTCGAATTTGAGCTCTATCTGCAAAGGGCACTTTTCATGCTATAAGCAGTTTTTCCTAACAAATGCAAGATATAACATGGGCTATCTCCGCAAGGAGACATGAGATCTGCATAACTGATGGTTTTTTCGTCTTCGGTGAGCCGGGGGAACATGAATATGTGTTTGTTTTTCGAATTTGAGCTCTATCTGCAATGGGAACTTTTCATGCTATAAACAGTTTTTACTAACAAATGCAAGATATAACATGGGCTATCTCCGCAAGGAGACATCAGATCTGCATAACTGATGGTTTTTTGGTCTTCGGTGAGCCGGGGGAACATGAATATGTGTTCGATTTTCGAATTTGAGCTCTATCTGCAAAGGGCACTTTTCTTGCTAAAAGCAGTTTTTCCTAACAAATGCAAGATATAACATGGGCTATCTCCGCAAGGAAACATCAGAACTGCAAAACACATGGTTTTTTGGTCTTCGGGGAGGTTGCGGAACATGAATACGTGTTTGTTTTTCGAATTTGAGCTCTATCTGCAAAGGGCACTTTTCATGCTATAAGCAGTTTTTCCTAACAAATGCAAGATATAACATGGGCTATCTCCGCAAGGAAACATCAGATCTGCATAACTCATGGTTTTTTGGTCTTCGGGGAGGTTGGGGAACATGAATACGTGTTTGTTTTTCGAATTTGAGCTCTATCTGCAAAGGGCACTTTTCTTGCTATAAGCAGTTTTTCCTAACAAATGCAAGATATAACATGGGCTATCTCCGCAAGGAGACATGAGATCTGCATAACTGATGGTTTTTTCGTCTTCGGTGAGCCGGGGGAACATGAATATGTGTTTGTTTTTCGAATTTGAGCTCTATCTGCAATGGGAACTTTTCATGCTATAAACAGTTTTTACTAACAAATGCAAGATATAACATGGGCTATCTCTGCAAGGAGACATCAGAACTGCAAAACGCATGGTTTTTTGGTCTTCGGGGAGGTTGGGGAACATGAATACGTGTTTGTTTTTCGAATTTGAGCTCTATCTGCAAAGGGCACTTTTCTTGCTATAAGCAGTTTTTCCTAACAAATGCAAGATATAACATGGGCTATCTCCGCAAGGAGACATGAGATCTGCATAACTGATGGTTTTTTCGTCTTCGGTGAGCCAGGGGAACATGAATATGTGTTCGTTTTTCGAATTTGAGCTCTATCTGCAAAGGGCACTTTTCTTGCTAAAAGCAGTTTTTCCTAACAAATGCAAGATATAACATGGGCTATCTCCGCAAGGAGACATGAGATCTGCATAACTGATGGGTTTTTGGTCTTCGGTGAGCCGGGGGAATATGAATATGTGTTTGTTTTTCGAATTTGATCTCTATCTGCAAAGGGCACTTTTCATGCTTTAAGCAGTTTTTCCTAACAAATGCAAGATATAACATGGGCTATCTCCGCAAGGAGACATCAGAACTGCAAAACGCATGGTTTTTTGGTCTTTGGGGAGGTTGGGGAACAAGAATACGTGTTTGTTTTTCGAATTTGAGCTCTATCTGCAAAGGGCACTTTTCATGCTATAAGCAGTTTTCCTAACAAATGCAAGATATAACATGGGCTATCTCCGCAAGGAGACATCAGATCTGTAAAACTCATGATTTTTTGGTCTTCGGTGAGCCGGGGGAACATGAATATGTGTTTGTTTTTCGAATTTGAGCTCTATCTGCAAAGGGCACTTTTCTTGCTATAAGCAGTTTTTCCTAACAAATGCAAGATATAACATGGGCTATCTCCGCAAGGAGACATCAGAACTGCAAAACGCATGGTTTTTTGGTCTTCGGGGAGGTTGGGGAACAAGAATACGTGTTTGTTTTTCGAATTTGAGCTCTATCTGCAAAGGCCACTTTTCATGCTATAAGCAGTTTTCCTAACAAATGCAAGATATAACATGGGCTATCTCCGCAAGGAGACATCAGATCTGTAAAACTCATGATTTTTTGGTCTTCGGTGAGCCGGGGGAACATGAATATGTGTTTGTTTTTCGAATTTGAGCTCTATCTGCAAAGGGCACTTTTCTTGCTAAAAGCAGTTTTTCCTAACAAATGCAAGATATAACATGGGCTATCTCCGTAAGGAGACATCAGATCTGCAAAACTCATGGTTTTTTCGTCTTCGGTGAGCCGGGGGAACATGAATATGTGTTTGTTTTTCGAATTTGAGCTCTATCTGTAAAGGGCACTTTTCTTGCTATAAGCAGTTTTTCCTAACAAATGCAAGATATAACATGGGCTATCTCCGCAAGGAGACATCAGATCTGTAAAACTCATGGTTTTTTGGTCTTCGGTGAGCCAGGGGAACATGAATATGTGTTTGTTTTTCGAATTTGAGCTCTATCTGCAAAGGGCACTTTTCTTGCTAAAAGCAGTTTTTCCTAACAAATGCAAGATATAACATGGGCTATCTCCACAAGGAGACATCAGATCTGCATAACTCATGGTTTTTTGGTCTTCGGTGAGCCGGGTGAACATGAATATGTGTTTGTTTTTCGAAATTGAGCTCTATCTGCAAAGGGCACTTTTCTTGCTAAAAGCAGTTTTTCCTAACAAATGCAAGTTATAACATGGGCTATCTCCGCAAGGAGACATCAGATCTGCAAAACTCATGGTTTTTTGGTCATCGGTGAGCCGGGGGAACATGAATATGTTTTTGTTTTTCGAATTTGAGCTCTATCTGCAAAGGGCACTTTTCTTGCTATAAGCAGTTTTTCCTAACAAATGCAAGATATAACATGGGCTATCTCCGCAAGGAGACATCAGATCTGCATAACTGATGGGTTTTTGGTCTTCGGTGAGCCGGGGGAACATGAATATGTGTTTGTTTTTCGAATTTGAGCTCTATCTGCAAAGGGCACTTTTCATGCTTTAAGCAGTTTTTCCTAACAAATGCAAGATATAACATGGGCTATCTCCGCAAGGAGACATCAGATCTGTAAAACTCATGGTTTTTTGGTCTTCGGTGAGCCGGGGGAACATGAATGTGTGTTTGTTTTTCGAATTTGAGCTCTATCTGCAAAGGGCACTTTTCATGCTATAAGCAGTTTTTCCTAACAAATGCAAGATATAACATGGGCTATCTCCGCAAGGAGACATCAGATCTGCATAACTGATGGTTTTTTGGTCTTCAGTGAGCCGCGGGAACATGAATATGTGTTCGTTTTTCGAATTTGAGCTCTATCTGCAAAGGGCACTTTTCTTGCTATAAGCAGTTTTTCCTAACAAATGCAAGATATAACATGGGCTATGTGCGCAAGGAGACATCAGATCTGCATAACTGATGGATTTTTGGTCTTCGGTGAGCCGGGGGAAAATGAATATGTGTTTGTTTTTCGAATTTGAGCTCTATCTGCAAAGGGCACTTTTCTTGCTAAAAGCAGTTTTTCCTAACAAATGCAAGATATAACATGAGCTATCTGGGCAAGGAGATATCAGATCTGCATAACTCATGTTTTTTTGGTCTTCAGTGAGCCGGGGGAACATGAATATGTGTTTGTTTTTCGAATTTGAGCTCTATCTGCAAAGGGCACTTTTCTTGCTAAAAGCAGTTTTTACTAACAAATGCAAGATATAACATGGGCTATCTCCGCAAGGAGACGTCAGAACTGCAAAACGCATGGTTTTTTGGTCTTCGGGGAGGTTGGGGAACAAGAATACGTGTTTGTTTTTCGAATTTGAGCTCTATCTGCAAAGGGCACTTTTCATGCTATAAGCAGTTTTTCCTAACAAATGCAAGATATAACATGGGCTATATCCGCAAGGAGACATCAGATCTGTAAAACTCATGATTTTTTGGTCTTCGGTGAGCCGGGGGAACATGAATATGTGTTTGTTTTTCAAATTTGAGCTCTTTCTGCAAAGGGCACTTTTCTTGCTCTAAGGAGTTTTTCCGAACAAATGCAACATGGGCTATCTCCGCAAGGAGACATCAGATCTGCATAACTGATGGTTTTTTGGTCTTCGGTGAGCCGGGGGAACATGAATATGTGTTTGTTTTTCGAATTTGAGCTCTATCTGCAAAGGGCACTTTTCATGCTATAAGCAGTTTTTCCTAACAAATGCAAATTATAACATGGGCTGTCTCCGCAAGGAGACATCAGATCTGCATAACTGATGGTTTTTTGGTCTTCGGTGAGCCGGGGGAACATGAATATGTGTTCGTTTTTCGAATTTGAGCTCTATCTGCAAAGGGCACTTTTCTTGCTAAAAGCAGTTTTTCCTAACAAATGCAAGATATAACATGGGCTATCTCCGTAAGGAGACATCAGATCTGCAAAACTCATGGTTTTTTCGTCTTTGGTGAGCCAGGGGAACATGAACACGTGTTTGTTTTTCGAAATTGAGCTCTATCTGCAAAGGGCACTTTTCTTGCTAAAAGCAGTTTTTCCTAACAAATGCAAATTATAACATGGGCTATCTCCGCAAGGAGACATCAGATCTGCAAAACTCATGGTTTTTTGGTCTTCGGTGAGCCGGGGGAACATGAATATGTGTTTGTTTTTCGAATTTGAGCTCTATCTGCAAAGGGCACTTTTCTTGCTAAGTTTTTCCTAACAAATGCAAGAGATAACATGGGCTATCTCCGCAAGGAGACATCAGATCTGCATAACTGATGGTTTTTTGGTCTTCGGTGAGCCGGGGGAACATGAATATGTGTTCGTTTTTTGAATTTGAGCTCTATCTGCAAAGGGCACTTTTCTTGCTAAAAGCAGCTTTTCCTAACAAATGCAAGATATAACATGGGCTATCTCCGTAAGGAGACATCAGATCTGCAAAACTCATGGTTTTTTCGTCTTTGGTGAGCCGGGGGAACATGAATACGTGTTTGTTTTTCGAATTTGAGCTCTATCTGCAAAGGGCACTTTTCATGCTTTAAGCAATTTTTCCTAACAAATGCAAGATATAACATGGGCTATCTCCGCAAGACATCAGATCTGTAAAACTCATGGTTTTTTGGTCTTCGGTGAGCCGGGTGAACATGAATATGTGTTTGTTTTTCGAATTTGAGCTCTATCTGCAAAGGGCACTTTTCTTGCTATAAGCAGTTTTTCCTAACAAATGCAAGATATAACATGGGCTATCTCCGCAAGGAGACATCAGAACTGCAAACCGCATGGTTTTTTGGTCTTCGGGGAGGTTGGGGAACATGAATACGTGTTTGGTTTTCGAATTTGAGCTCTATCTGCAAAGGGCACTTTTCTTGCTATAAGCAGTTTTTCCTAAAAAATGCAAGATATAACATGGGCTATCTACGCAAGGAGACATCAGAACTGCAAAACGCATGGTTTTTTGATCTTCGGGGAGGTTGGGGAACATGAATACGTGTTTGTTTTTCGAATTTGAGCTCTATCTGCAAAGGGCACTTTTCATGCTATAAGCAGTTTTTCCTAACAAATGCAAGATATAACATGGGCTATCTCCGCAAAGAGACATCAGATCTGCAAAACTCATGGTTTTTTGGTCTTCGGTGAGCCGGGGGAAGATGAATATGTGTTTGTTTTTCGAAATTGAGCTCTACCTGCAAAGGGCACTTTTCTTGCTAAAAGCAGTTTTTCCTAACAAATGCAAGATATAACATGGGCTATCTCCGCAAGGAGACATCAGATCTGCAAATTCATGGTTTTTTCATCTTCGGTGAGCCGGGGGACATGAATATGTGTTTGTTTTTCGAATTTGAGCTCTATCTGCAATGGGAACTTTTCATGCTATAAACAGTTTTTACTAACAAATGCAAGATATAACATGGGCTATCTCTGCAAGGAGACATCAGAACTGCAAAACGCATGGTTTTTTGGTCTTCGGTGAGCCGGGGGAACATGAATATGTGTTTGTTTTTCGAAATTGAGCTCTATGTGCAAAGGGCACTTTTCTTGCTAAAAGCAGTTTTTCCTAACAAATGCAAGTTATAACATGGGCTATCTCCGCAAGGAGACATCAGATCTGCATAACTGATGGTTTTTTGGTCTTCGGTGAGCCGGGGGAACATGAATATGTGTTTGTTTTTCGAATTTGAGCTCTATCTGCAAAGGGCACTTTTCATACTATAAGCAGTTTTTCCTAACAAATGCAAGATATAACATGGGCTATCTCCGCAAGGAAACATCAGATCTGCATAACTCATGGTTTTTTGGTCTTCGGGGAGGTTGGGGAACATGAATACGTGTTTGTTTTTCGAATTTGAGCTCTATCTGCAAAGGGCACTTTTCATGCTATAAGCAGTTTTTCCTAACAAATGCAAGATATAACATGGGCTATCTCCGCAGGGAGACATGAGATCTGCATAACTGATGGTTTTTTCGTCTTCGGTGAGCCGGGGGAACATGAATATGTGTTTGTTTTTCGAATTTGAGCTCTATCTGCAATGGGAACTTTTCATGCTATAAACAGTTTTTACTAACAAATGCAAGATATAACATGGGCTATCTCCGCAAGGAGACATCAGATCTGCATAACTGATGGTTTTTTGGTCTTCGGTGAGCCGGGGGAACATGAATATGTGTTCGATTTTCGAATTTGAGCTCTATCTGCAAAGGGCACTTTTCTTGCTAAAAGCAGTTTTTCCTAACAAATGCAAGATATAACATGGGCTATCTCCGCAAGGAAACATCAGAACTGCAAAACACATGGTTTTTTGGTCTTCGGGGAGGTTGGGGAACATGAATACGTGTTTGTTTTTCGAATTTGAGCTCTATCTGCAAAGGGCACTTTTCATGCTATAAGCAGTTTTTCCTAACAAATGCAAGATATAACATGGGCTATCTCCGCAAGGAAACATCAGATCTGCATAACTCATGGTTTTTTGGTCTTCGGGGAGGTTGGGGAACATGAATACGTGTTTGTTTTTCGAATTTGAGCTCTATCTGCAAAGGGCACTTTTCATGCTATAAGCAGTTTTTCCTAACAAATGCAAGATATAACATGGGCTATCTCCGCAAGGAGACATGAGATCTGCATAACTGATGGTTTTTTCATCTTCGGTGAGCCGGGGGAACATGAATATGTGTTTGTTTTTCGAATTTGAGCTCTATCTGCAATGGGAACTTTTCATGCTATAAACAGTTTTTACTAACAAATGCAAGATATAACATGGGCTATCTCTGCAAGGAGACATCAGAACTGCAAAACGCATGGTTTTTTGGTCTTCGGGGAGGTTGGGGAACATGAATACGTGTTTGTTTTTCGAATTTGAGCTGTATCTTTAAAGGGCACTTTTCATGCTTTAAGCAATTTTTCCTAACAAATGCAAGATATAACATGGGCTATCTCCGCAAGACATCAGATCTGTAAAACTCATCGTTTTTTGGTCTTCGGTGAGCCGGGGGAACATGAATATGTGTTTGTTTTTCGAATTTGAGCTCTATCTGCAAAGGGCACTTTTCTTGCTATAAGCAGTTTTTCCTAACAAATGCAAGATATAACATGGGCTATCTCCGCAAGGAGACATCAGAACTGCAAACCGCATGGTTTTTTGGTCTTCGGGGAGGTTGGGGAACATGAATACGTGTTTGGTTTTCGAATTTGAGCTCTATCTGCAAAGGGCACTTTTCATGTTATAAGCAGTTTTTCGTAACAAATGCAAGATATAACATGGGCTATCTACGCAAGGAGACATCAGAACTGCAAAACGCATGGTTTTTTTGTCTTCGGGGAAGTTGGGGAACATGAATACGTGTTTGTTTTTCGAATTTGAGCTCTATCTGCAAAGGGCACTTTTCATGCTTTAAGCAGTTTTTCCTAACAAATGCAAGATATAACATGGGCTATCTCCGCAAAGAGACATCAGATCTGCAAAACTCATGGTTTTTTGGTCTTCGGTGAGCCGGGGGAAGATGAATATGTGTTTGTTTTTCGAAATTGAGCTCTACCTGCAAAGGGCACTTTTCTTGCTAAAAGCAGTTTTTCCTAACAAATGCAAGATATAACATGGGCTATCTCCGCAAGGAGACATCAGATCTGCAAAACTCATGGTTTTTTCATCTTCGGTGAGCCGGGGGAACATGAATATGTGTTTGTTTTTCGAATTTGAGCTCTATCTGCAATGGGAACTTTTCATGCTATAAACAGTTTTTACTAACAAATGCAAGATATAACATGGGCTATCTCTGCAAGGAGACATCAGAACTGCAAAACGCATGGTTTTTTGGTCTTCGGTGAGCCGGGGGAACATGAATATGTGTTTGTTTTTCGAAATTGAGCTCTATCTGCAAAGGGCACTTTTCTTGCTAAAAGCAGTTTTTCCTAACAAAT
The DNA here is from genome assembly GCF_947247035.1 of Vipera ursinii. Taxonomy (NCBI): domain Eukaryota; kingdom Metazoa; phylum Chordata; class Lepidosauria; order Squamata; family Viperidae; genus Vipera; species Vipera ursinii. The sequence goes on from NC_139515.1 coordinate 33,890,588, forward strand.
GCAAGTTATAACATGGGCTATCTCCGCAAGGAGACATCAGATCTGCAAAACTCATGGTTTTTTGGTCTTCGGTGAGCCGGGGGAACATGAATATGTGTTTGTTTTTCGAATTTGAGCTCTATCTGCAAAGGGCACTTTTCTTGCTAAAAGCAGTTTTTCCTAACAAATGCAAGATATAACATGGGCTATCTCCGCAAGGAGACATCAGATGTGCATAACTGATGGTTTTTTGGTCTTCGGTGAGCCGGGGGAACATGAATATGTGTTCGATTTTCGAATTTGAGCTCTATCTGCAAAGGGCACCATTCTTGCTAAAAGCAGTTTTTCCTAACAAATGCAAGATATAACATGGGCTATCTCTGCAAGGAGACATCAGAACTGTAAAATGCATGGTTTTTTGGTCTTCGGGGAGGTTGGGGAACATGAATACGTGTTTGTTTTTCGAATTTGAGCTCTATCTTTAAAGGGCACTTTTCATGCTATAAGCAGTTTTTCCTAACAAATGCAAGATATAACATGGGCTGTCTCCGCAAGGAGACATCAGATCTGTAAAACTCATGGTTTTTTGGTCTTCGGTGAGCCAGGGGAACATGAATATGTGTTTGTTTTTCGAATTTGAGCTCTATCTGCAAAGGGCACTTTTCTTGCTAAAAGCAGTTTTTCCTAACAAATGCAAGATATAACATGGGCTATCTCCGCAAGGAGACATCAGATCTGCATAACTCATGGTTTTTTGGTCTTCGGTGAGCCGGGGGAACATGAATATGTGTTTGTTTTTCGAAATTGAGCTCTATCTGCAAAGGGCACTTTTCTTGCTAAAAGCAGTTTTTCCTAACAAATGCAAGTTATAACATGGGCTATCTCCGCAAGGAGACATCAGATCTGCAAAACTCATGGTTTTTTGGTCTTCGGTGAGCCGGGGGAACATGAATATGTGTTCGTTTTTCGAATTTGAGCTCTATCTGCTAAGGGCACTTTTCTTGCTAAAAGCAGTTTTTCCTAACAAATGCAAGATATAACATGGGCTATCTCCGCAAGGAAACATCAGAACTGCAAAACACATGGTTTTTTGGTCTTCGGGGAGGTTGGGGAACATGAATACGTGTTTGTTTTTCGAATTTGAGCTCTATCTGCAAAGGGCACTTTTCATGCTATAAGCAGTTTTTCCTAACAAATGCAAGATATAACATGGGCTATCTCCGCAAGGAAACATCAGATCTGCGTAACTCATGGTTTTTTGGTCTTCGGGGAGGTTGGGGAACATGAATACGTGTTTGTTTTTCGAATTTGAGCTCTATCTGCAAAGGGCACTTTTCATGCTTTAAGCAGTTTTTCCTAACAAATGCAAGATATAACATGGGCTATCTCCGCAAGGAGACATCAGATCTGCATAACTGATGGGTTTTTGGTCTTTGGTGAGCCGGGGGAACATGAATATGTGTTTGTTTTTCAAATTTGAGCTCTATCTGTAAAGGGCACTTTTCATGCTTTAAGCAGTTTTTCCTAACAAATGCAAGATATAACATGGGCTATCTCCGCAAGGAGACATCAGAACTGCAAAACGCATGGTTTTTTGGTCTTCGGGGAGGTTGGGGAACAAGAATACGTGTTTGTTTTTCGAATTTGAGCTCTATCTGCAAAGGGCACTTTTCATGCTATAAGCAGTTTTCCTAACAAATGCAAGATATAACATGGGCTATCTCCGCAAGGAGACATCAGATCTGTAAAACTCATGATTTTTTGGTCTTCGGTGAGCCGGGGGAACATGAATATGTGTTTGTTTTTCGAATTTGAGCTCTATCTGCAAAGGGCACTTTTCTTGCTAAAAGCAGTTTTTCCTAACAAATGCAAGATATAACATGGGCTATCTCCGTAAGGAGACATCAGATCTGCAAAACTCATGGTTTTTTCGTCTTCGGTGAGCCGGGGGAACATGAATATGTGTTTGTTTTTCGAATTTGAGCTCTATCTGCAAAGGGCACTTTTCTTGCTATAAGCAGTTTTTCCTAACAAATGCAAGACATAACATGGGCTATCTCCGCAAGGAGACATCAGATCTGTAAAACTCATGGTTTTTTGGTCTTCGGTGAGCCAGGGGAACATGAATATGTGTTTGTTTTTCGAATTTGAGCTCTATCTGCAAAGGGCACTTTTCTTGCTAAAAGCAGTTTTTCCTAACAAATGCAAGATATAACATGGGCTATCTCCGCAAGGAGACATCAGAACTGCAAAACGCATGGTTTTTTGGTCTTCGGGGAGGTTGGGGAACAAGAATACGTGTTTGTTTTTCGAATTTGAGCTCTATCTTTAAAGGGCACTTTTCATGCTATAAGCAGTTTTTCCTAACAAATGCAAGATATAACATGGGCTATCTCCGCAAGGAGACATCAGATCTGTAAAAGTCATGGTTTTTTGGTCTTCGGTGAGCCAGGGGAACATGAATATGTGTTTGTTTTTCGAATTTGAGCTCTATCTGCAAAGGGCACTTTTCTTGCTAAAAGCAGTTTTTCCTAACAAATGCAAGATATAACATGGGCTATCTCCGCAAGGAGACATCAGATCTGCATAACTCATGGTTATTTGGTCTTCGGTGAGCCGGGGGAACATGAATATGTGTTTGTTTTTCGAAATTGAGCTCTATCTGCAAAGGGCACTTTTCTTGCTATAAGCAGTTTTTCCTAACAAATGCAAGTTATAACATGGGCTATCTCCGCAAGGAGACATCAGATCTGCAAAACTCATGGTTTTTTGGTCTTCGGTGAGCCGGGGGAACATGAATACGTGTTTGTTTTTCGAATTTGAGCTCTATCTGCAAAGGGCACTTTTCTTGCTAAAAGCAGTTTTTCCTAACAAATGCAAGATATAACATGGGCTATCTCCGCAAGGAGACATCAGATCTGCATAACTGATGGTTTTTTGGTCTTCGGTGAGCCGGGGGAACATGAATATGTGTTTGTTTTTCGAATTTGAGCTCTATCTGCAAAGGGCACTTTTCATGCTATAAGCAGTTTTTCCTAACAAATGCAAGATATAACATGGGCTATCTCCGCAAAGAGACATCAGATCTGCAAAACTCATGGTTTTTTGGTCTTCGGTGAGCCGGGGGAAGATGAATATGTGTTTGTTTTTCGAAATTGAGCTCTACCTGCAAAGGGCACTTTTCTTGCTAAAAGCAGTTTTTCCTAACAAATGCAAGATATAACATGGGCTATCTCCGCAAGGAGACATCAGATCTGCAAATTCATGGTTTTTTCATCTTCGGTGAGCCGGGGGACATGAATATGTGTTTGTTTTTCGAATTTGAGCTCTATCTGCAATGGGAACTTTTCATGCTATAAACAGTTTTTACTAACAAATGCAAGATATAACATGGGCTATCTCTGCAAGGAGACATCAGAACTGCAAAACGCATGGTTTTTTGGTCTTCGGTGAGCCGGGGGAACATGAATATGTGTTTGTTTTTCGAAATTGAGCTCTATGTGCAAAGGGCACTTTTCTTGCTAAAAGCAGTTTTTCCTAACAAATGCAAGTTATAACATGGGCTATCTCCGCAAGGAGACATCAGATCTGCATAACTGATGGTTTTTTGGTCTTCGGTGAGCCGGGGGAACATGAATATGTGTTTGTTTTTCGAATTTGAGCTCTATCTGCAAAGGGCACTTTTCATACTATAAGCAGTTTTTCCTAACAAATGCAAGATATAACATGGGCTATCTCCGCAAGGAAACATCAGATCTGCATAACTCATGGTTTTTTGGTCTTCGGGGAGGTTGGGGAACATGAATACGTGTTTGTTTTTCGAATTTGAGCTCTATCTGCAAAGGGCACTTTTCATGCTATAAGCAGTTTTTCCTAACAAATGCAAGATATAACATGGGCTATCTCCGCAGGGAGACATGAGATCTGCATAACTGATGGTTTTTTCGTCTTCGGTGAGCCGGGGGAACATGAATATGTGTTTGTTTTTCGAATTTGAGCTCTATCTGCAATGGGAACTTTTCATGCTATAAACAGTTTTTACTAACAAATGCAAGATATAACATGGGCTATCTCCGCAAGGAGACATCAGATCTGCATAACTGATGGTTTTTTGGTCTTCGGTGAGCCGGGGGAACATGAATATGTGTTCGATTTTCGAATTTGAGCTCTATCTGCAAAGGGCACTTTTCTTGCTAAAAGCAGTTTTTCCTAACAAATGCAAGATATAACATGGGCTATCTCCGCAAGGAAACATCAGAACTGCAAAACACATGGTTTTTTGGTCTTCGGGGAGGTTGGGGAACATGAATACGTGTTTGTTTTTCGAATTTGAGCTCTATCTGCAAAGGGCACTTTTCATGCTATAAGCAGTTTTTCCTAACAAATGCAAGATATAACATGGGCTATCTCCGCAAGGAAACATCAGATCTGCATAACTCATGGTTTTTTGGTCTTCGGGGAGGTTGGGGAACATGAATACGTGTTTGTTTTTCGAATTTGAGCTCTATCTGCAAAGGGCACTTTTCATGCTATAAGCAGTTTTTCCTAACAAATGCAAGATATAACATGGGCTATCTCCGCAAGGAGACATGAGATCTGCATAACTGATGGTTTTTTCGTCTTCGGTGAGCCGGGGGAACATGAATATGTGTTTGTTTTTCAAATTTGAGCTCTATCTGCAATGGGAACTTTTCATGCTATAAACAGTTTTTACTAACAAATGCAAGATATAACATGGGCTATCTCTGCAAGGAGACATCAGAACTGCAAAACGCATGGTTTTTTGGTCTTCGGGGAGGTTGGGGAACATGAATACGTGTTTGTTTTTCGAATTTGAGCTCTATCTTTAAAGGGCACTTTTCATGCTTTAAGCAATTTTTCCTAACAAATGCAAGATATAACATGGGCTATCTCCGCAAGACATCAGATCTGTAAAACTCATCGTTTTTTGGTCTTCGGTGAGCCGGGGGAACATGAATATGTGTTTGTTTTTCGAATTTGAGCTCTATCTGCAAAGGGCACTTTTCTTGCTATAAGCAGTTTTTCCTAACAAATGCAAGATATAACATGGGCTATCTCCGCAAGGAGACATCAGAACTGCAAACCGCATGGTTTTTTGGTCTTCGGGGAGGTTGGGGAACATGAATACGTGTTTGGTTTTCGAATTTGAGCTCTATCTGCAAAGGGCACTTTTCATGTTATAAGCAGTTTTTCGTAACAAATGCAAGATATAACATGGGCTATCTACGCAAGGAGACATCAGAACTGCAAAACGCATGGTTTTTTTGTCTTCGGGGAAGTTGGGGAACATGAATACGTGTTTGTTTTTCGAATTTGAGCTCTATCTGCAAAGGGCACTTTTCATGCTTTAAGCAGTTTTTCCTAACAAATGCAAGATATAACATGGGCTATCTCCGCAAAGAGACATCAGATCTGCAAAACTCATGGTTTTTTGGTCTTCGGTGAGCCGGGGGAAGATGAATATGTGTTTGTTTTTCGAAATTGAGCTCTACCTGCAAAGGGCACTTTTCTTGCTAAAAGCAGTTTTTCCTAACAAATGCAAGATATAACATGGGCTATCTCCGCAAGGAGACATCAGATCTGCAAAACTCATGGTTTTTTCATCTTCGGTGAGCCGGGGGAACATGAATATGTGTTTGTTTTTCGAATTTGAGCTCTATCTGCAATGGGAACTTTTCATGCTATAAACAGTTTTTACTAACAAATGCAAGATATAACATGGGCTATCTCTGCAAGGAGACATCAGAACTGCAAAACGCATGGTTTTTTGGTCTTCGGTGAGCCGGGGGAACATGAATATGTGTTTGTTTTTCGAAATTGAGCTCTATCTGCAAAGGGCACTTTTCTTGCTAAAAGCAGTTTTTCCTAACAAATGCAAGTTATAACATGGGCTATCTCCGCAAGGAGACATCAGATCTGCAAAACTCATGGTTTTTTGGTCTTCGGTGAGCCGGGGGAACATGAATATGTGTTTGTTTTTCGAATTTGAGCTCTATCTGCAAAGGGCACTTTTCTTGCTAAAAGCAGTTTTTCCTAACAAATGCAAGATATAACATGGGCTATCTCCGCAAGGAGACATCAGATGTGCATAACTGATGGTTTTTTGGTCTTCGGTGAGCCGGGGGAACATGAATATGTGTTCGATTTTCGAATTTGAGCTCTATCTGCAAAGGGCACCATTCTTGCTAAAAGCAGTTTTTCCTAACAAATGCAAGATATAACATGGGCTATCTCCGCAAGGAAACATCAGAACTGCAAAACACATGGTTTTTTGGTCTTCGGGGAGGTTGGGGAACATGAATACGTGTTTGTTTTTCGAATTTGAGCTCTATCTGCAAAGGGCACTTTTCATGCTATAAGCAGTTTTTCCTAACAAATGCAAGATATAACATGGGCTATCTCCGCAAGGAAACATCAGATCTGCGTAACTCATGGTTTTTTGGTCTTCGGGGAGGTTGGGGAACATGAATATGTGTTTGTTTTTCGAATTTGAGCTCTATCTGCAAAGGGCACTTTTCATGCTATAAGCAGTTTTTCCTAACAAATGCAAGATATAACATGGGCTATCTCCGCAAGGAGACATGAGATCTGCATAACTGATGGTTTTTTCGTCTTCGGTGAGCCAGGGGAACATGAATATGTGTTTGTTTTTCGAATTTGAGCTCTATCTGCAATGGGAACTTTTCATGCTATAAACAGTTTTTCCTAACAAATGCAAGATATAACATGGGCTATCTCTGCAAGGAGACATCAGAACTGTAAAATGCATGGTTTTTTGGTCTTCGGGGAGGTTGGGGAACATGAATACGTGTTTGTTTTTCGAATTTGAGCTCTATCTTTAAAGGGCACTTTTCATGCTATAAGCAGTTTTTCCTAACAAATGCAAGATATAACATGGGCTGTCTCCGCAAGGAGACATCAGATCTGTAAAACTCATGGTTTTTTGGTCTTCGGTGAGCCAGGGGAACATGAATATGTGTTTGTTTTTCGAATTTGAGCTCTATCTGCAAAGGGCACTTTTCTTGCTAAAAGCAGTTTTTCCTAACAAATGCAAGATATAACATGGGCTATCTCCGCAAGGAGACATCAGATCTGCATAACTCATGGTTTTTTGGTCTTCGGTGAGCCGGGGGAACATGAATATGTGTTTGTTTTTCGAAATTGAGCTCTATCTGCAAAGGGCACTTTTCTTGCTAAAAGCAGTTTTTCCTAACAAATGCAAGTTATAACATGGGCTATCTCCGCAAGGAGACATCAGATCTGCAAAACTCATGGTTTTTTGGTCTTCGGTGAGCCGGGGGAACATGAATATGTGTTCGTTTTTCGAATTTGAGCTCTATCTGCTAAGGGCACTTTTCTTGCTAAAAGCAGTTTTTCCTAACAAATGCAAGATATAACATGGGCTATCTCCGCAAGGAAACATCAGAACTGCAAAACACATGGTTTTTTGGTCTTCGGGGAGGTTGGGGAACATGAATACGTGTTTGTTTTTCGAATTTGAGCTCTATCTGCAAAGGGCACTTTTCATGCTATAAGCAGTTTTTCCTAACAAATGCAAGATATAACATGGGCTATCTCCGCAAGGAAACATCAGATCTGCGTAACTCATGGTTTTTTGGTCTTCGGGGAGGTTGGGGAACATGAATACGTGTTTGTTTTTCGAATTTGAGCTCTATCTGCAAAGGGCACTTTTCATGCTTTAAGCAGTTTTTCCTAACAAATGCAAGATATAACATGGGCTATCTCCGCAAGGAGACATCAGATCTGCATAACTGATGGGTTTTTGGTCTTTGGTGAGCCGGGGGAACATGAATATGTGTTTGTTTTTCAAATTTGAGCTCTATCTGTAAAGGGCACTTTTCATGCTTTAAGCAGTTTTTCCTAACAAATGCAAGATATAACATGGGCTATCTCCGCAAGGAGACATCAGAACTGCAAAACGCATGGTTTTTTGGTCTTCGGGGAGGTTGGGGAACAAGAATACGTGTTTGTTTTTCGAATTTGAGCTCTATCTGCAAAGGGCACTTTTCATGCTATAAGCAGTTTTCCTAACAAATGCAAGATATAACATGGGCTATCTCCGCAAGGAGACATCAGATCTGTAAAACTCATGATTTTTTGGTCTTCGGTGAGCCGGGGGAACATGAATATGTGTTTGTTTTTCGAATTTGAGCTCTATCTGCAAAGGGCACTTTTCTTGCTAAAAGCAGTTTTTCCTAACAAATGCAAGATATAACATGGGCTATCTCCGTAAGGAGACATCAGATCTGCAAAACTCATGGTTTTTTCGTCTTCGGTGAGCCGGGGGAACATGAATATGTGTTTGTTTTTCGAATTTGAGCTCTATCTGCAAAGGGCACTTTTCTTGCTATAAGCAGTTTTTCCTAACAAATGCAAGACATAACATGGGCTATCTCCGCAAGGAGACATCAGATCTGTAAAACTCATGGTTTTTTGGTCTTCGGTGAGCCAGGGGAACATGAATATGTGTTTGTTTTTCGAATTTGAGCTCTATCTGCAAAGGGCACTTTTCTTGCTAAAAGCAGTTTTTCCTAACAAATGCAAGATATAACATGGGCTATCTCCGCAAGGAGACATCAGAACTGCAAAACGCATGGTTTTTTGGTCTTCGGGGAGGTTGGGGAACAAGAATACGTGTTTGTTTTTCGAATTTGAGCTCTATCTTTAAAGGGCACTTTTCATGCTATAAGCAGTTTTTCCTAACAAATGCAAGATATAACATGGGCTATCTCCGCAAGGAGACATCAGATCTGTAAAAGTCATGGTTTTTTGGTCTTCGGTGAGCCAGGGGAACATGAATATGTGTTTGTTTTTCGAATTTGAGCTCTATCTGCAAAGGGCACTTTTCTTGCTAAAAGCAGTTTTTCCTAACAAATGCAAGATATAACATGGGCTATCTCCGCAAGGAGACATCAGATCTGCATAACTCATGGTTATTTGGTCTTCGGTGAGCCGGGGGAACATGAATATGTGTTTGTTTTTCGAAATTGAGCTCTATCTGCAAAGGGCACTTTTCTTGCTAAAAGCAGTTTTTCCTAACAAATGCAAGTTATAACATGGGCTATCTCCGCAAGGAGACATCAGATCTGCAAAACTCATGGTTTTTTGGTCTTCGGTGAGCCGGGGGAACATGAATACGTGTTTGTTTTTCGAATTTGAGCTCTATCTGCAAAGGGCACTTTTCTTGCTAAAAGCAGTTTTTCCTAACAAATGCAAGATATAACATGGGCTATCTCCGCAAGGAGACATCAGATCTGCATAACTGATGGTTTTTTGGTCTTCGGTGAGCCGGGGGAACATGAATATGTGTTCGTCTTTCGAATTTGAGCTCTATCTGCTAAGGGCACTTTTCTTGCTAAAAGCAGTTTTTCCTAACAAATGCAAGATATAACATGGGCTATCTCCGCAAGGAAAGATCAGAACTGCAAAACACATGGTTTTTTGGTCTTCGGGGAGGTTGGGGAACATGAATACGTGTTTGTTTTTCGAATTTGAGCTCTATCTGCAAAGGGCACTTTTCATGCTATAAGCAGTTTTTCCTAACAAATGCAAGATATAACATCGGCTATCTCCGCAAGGAAACATCAGATCTGCGTAACTCATGGTTTTTTGGTCTTCGGGGAGGTTGGGGAACATGAATACGTGTTTGTTTTTCGAATTTGAGCTCTATCTGCAAAGGGCACTTTTCATGCTTTAAGCAGTTTTTCCTAACAAATGCAAGATATAACATGGGCTATCTCCGCAAGGAGACATCAGATCTGTAAAACTCATGATTTTTTGGTCTTCGGTGAGCCAGGGGAACATGAATATGTGTTTGTTTTTCGAATTTGAGCTCTATCTGCAAAGGGCACTTTTCTTGCTATAAGCAGTTTTTCCTAACAAATGCAACATGGGCTATCTCCGCAAGGAGACATCAGATCTGCATAACTGATGGTTTTTTGGTCTTCGGTGAGCCGGGGGAACATGAATATGTGTTTGTGTTTCGAATTTGAGCTCTATGTGCAAAGGGCACTTTTCTTGCTAAAAGCAGTTTTTCCTAACAAATGCAAGATATAACATGGGCTATCTCCGCAAGGAGACATCAGATCTGCATAACTGATGGTTTTTTGGTCTTCGGTGAGCCGGGGGAACATGAATATGTGTTTGTTTTTCGAAATTGAGCTCTATCTGCAAAGGGCACTTTTCATGCTATAAGCAGTTTTTCCTAACAAATGCAAGATATAACATGGGCTATCTCCGCAAGGAGACATCAGATCTGTAAAACTCATGGTTTTTTGGTCTTCGGTGAGCCAGGGGAACATGAATATGTGTTCGTTTTTCGAATGAGCTCTATCTGCAAAGGGCACTTTTCTTGCTAAAAGCAGTTTTTCCTAACAAATGCAAGATATAACATGGGCTATCTCCGCAAGGAGACATGAGATCTGCATAACTGATGGGTTTTTGGTCTTCGGTGAGCCGGGGGAATATGAATATGTGTTTGTTTTTCGAATTTGATCTCTATCTGCAAAGGGCACTTTTCATGCTTTAAGCAGTTTTTCCTAACAAATGCAAGATATAACATGGGCTATCTCCGCAAGGAGACATCAGAACTGCAAAACGCATGGTTTTTTGGTCTTCGGGGAGGTTGGGGAACAAGAATACGTGTTTGTTTTTCGAATTTGAGCTCTATCTGCAAAGGGCACTTTTCATGCTATAAGCAGTTTTCCTAACAAATGCAAGATATAACATGGGCTATCTCCGCAAGGAGACATCAGATCTGTAAAACTCATGATTTTTTGGTCTTCGGTGAGCCGGGGGAACATGAATATGTGTTTGTTTTTCGAATTTGAGCTCTATCTGCAAAGGGCACTTTTCTTGCTATAAGCAGTTTTTCCTAACAAATGCAAGATATAACATGGGCTATCTCCGCAAGGAGACATCAGAACTGCAAAACGCATGGTTTTTTGGTCTTCGGGGAGGTTGGGGAACAAGAATACGTGTTTGTTTTTCGAATTTGAGCTCTATCTGCAAAGGGCACTTTTCATGCTATAAGCAGTTTTCCTAACAAATGCAAGATATAACATGGGCTATCTCCGCAAGGAGACATCAGATCTGTAAAACTCATGATTTTTTGGTCTTCGGTGAGCCGGGGGAACATGAATATGTGTTTGTTTTTCGAATTTGAGCTCTATCTGCAAAGGGCACTTTTCTTGCTAAAAGCAGTTTTTCCTAACAAATGCAAGATATAACATGGGCTATCTCCGTAAGGAGACATCAGATCTGCAAAACTCATGGTTTTTTCGTCTTCGGTGAGCCGGGGGAACATGAATATGTGTTTGTTTTTCGAATTTGAGCTCTATCTGCAAAGGGCACTTTTCTTGCTATAAGCAGTTTTTCCTAACAAATGCAAGATATAACATGGGCTATCTCCGCAAGGAGACATCAGATCTGTAAAACTCATGGTTTTTTGGTCTTTGGTGAGCCAGGGGAACATGAATATGTGTTTGTTTTTCGAATTTGAGCTCTATCTGCAAAGGGCACTTTTCTTGCTAAAAGCAGTTTTTCCTAACAAATGCAAGATATAACATGGGCTATCTCCACAAGGAGACATCAGATCTGCATAACTCATGGTTTTTTGGTCTTCGGTGAGCCGGGTGAACATGAATATGTGTTTGTTTTTCGAAATTGAGCTCTATCTGCAAAGGGCACTTTTCTTGCTAAAAGCAGTTTTTCCTAACAAATGCAAGTTATAACATGGGCTATCTCCGCAAGGAGACATCAGATCTGCAAAACTCATGGTTTTTTGGTCTTCGGTGAGCCGGGGGAACATGAATATGTTTTTGTTTTTCGAATTTGAGCTCTATCTGCAAAGGGCACTTTTCTTGCTATAAGCAGTTTTTCCTAACAAATGCAAGATATAACATGGGCTATCTCCGCAAGGAGACATCAGATCTGCATAACTGATGGGTTTTTGGTCTTCGGTGAGCCGGGGGAACATGAATATGTGTTTGTTTTTCGAATTTGAGCTCTATCTGCAAAGGGCACTTTTCATGCTTTAAGCAGTTTTTCCTAACAAATGCAAGATATAACATGGGCTATCTCCGCAAGGAGACATCAGATCTGTAAAACTCATGGTTTTTTGGTCTTCGGTGAGCCGGGGGAACATGAATGTGTGTTTGTTTTTCGAATTTGAGCTCTATCTGCAAAGGGCACTTTTCATGCTATAAGCAGTTTTTCCTAACAAATGCAAGATATAACATGGGCTATCTCCGCAAGGAGACATCAGATCTGCATAACTGATGGTTTTTTGGTCTTCAGTGAGCCGCGGGAACATGAATATGTGTTCGTTTTTCGAATTTGAGCTCTATCTGCAAAGGGAACTTTTCTTGCTATATGCAGTTTTTCTTAACAAATGCAAGATATAACATGGGCTATGTGCGCAAGGAGACATCAGATCTGCATAACTGATGGATTTTTGGTCTTCGGTGAGCCGGGGGAAAATGAATATGTGTTTGTTTTTCGAATTTGAGCTCTATCTGCAAAGGGCACTTTTCTTGCTAAAAGCAGTTTTTCCTAACAAATGCAAGATATAACATGAGCTATCTGGGCAAGGAGATATCAGATCTGCATAACTCATGTTTTTTTGGTCTTCAGTGAGCCGGGGGAACATGAATATGTGTTTGTTTTTCGAATTTGAGCTCTATCTGCAAAGGGCACTTTTCTTGCTAAAAGCAGTTTTTACTAACAAATGCAAGATATAACATGGGCTATCTCCGCAAGGAGACGTCAGAACTGCAAAACGCATGGTTTTTTGGTCTTCGGGGAGGTTGGGGAACAAGAATACGTGTTTGTTTTTCGAATTTGAGCTCTATCTGCAAAGGGCACTTTTCATGCTATAAGCAGTTTTTCCTAACAAATGCAAGATATAACATGGGCTATATCTGCAAGGAGACATCAGATCTGTAAAACTCATGATTTTTTGGTCTTCGGTGAGCCGGGGGAACATGAATATGTGTTTGTTTTTCGAATTTGAGCTCTATCTGCAAAGGGCACTTTTCTTGCTATAAGGAGTTTTTCCGAACAAATGCAACATGGGCTATCTCCGCAAGGAGACATCAGATCTGCATAACTGATGGTTTTTTGGTCTTCGGTGAGCCGGGGGAACATGAATATGTGTTTGTTTTTCGAATTTGAGCTCTATCTGCAAAGGGCACTTTTCATGCTATAAGCAGTTTTTCCTAACAAATGCAAGATATAACATGGGCTATCTACGCAAGGAGACATCAGAACTGCAAAACGCATGGTTTTTTGGTCTTCGGTGAGCCCGGGGAACATGAATATGTGTTTGTTTTTCGAAATTGAGCTCTATCTGCAAAGGGCACTTTTCTTGCTAAAAGCAGTTTTTCCTAACAAATGCAAATTATAACATGGGCTATCTCCGCAAGGAGACATCAGATCTGCATAACTGATGGTTTTTTGGTCTTCGGTGAGCCGGGGGAACATGAATATGTGTTCGTTTTTCGAATTTGAGCTCTATCTGCAAAGGGCACTTTTCTTGCTAAAAGCAGTTTTTCCTAACAAATGCAAGATATAACATGGGCTATCTCCGTAAGGAGACATCAGATCTGCAAAACTCATGGTTTTTTCGTCTTTGGTGAGCCGGGGGAACATGAACACGTGTTTGTTTTTCGAAATTGAGCTCTATCTGCAAAGGGCACTTTTCTTGCTAAAAGCAGTTTTTCCTAACAAATGCAAATTATAACATGGGCTATCTCCGCAAGGAGACATCAGATCTGCAAAACTCATGGTTTTTTGGTCTTCGGTGAGCCGGGGGAACATGAATATGTGTTTGTTTTTCGAATTTGAGCTCTATCTGCAAAGGGCACTTTTCTTGCTAAGTTTTTCCTAACAAATGCAAGAGATAACATGGGCTATCTCCGCAAGGAGACATCAGATCTGCATAACTGATGGTTTTTTGGTCTTCGGTGAGCCGGGGGAACATGAATATGTGTTCGTTTTTTGAATTTGAGCTCTATCTGCAAAGGGCACTTTTCTTGCTAAAAGCAGCTTTTCCTAACAAATGCAAGATATAACATGGGCTATCTCCGTAAGGAGACATCAGATCTGCAAAACTCATGGTTTTTTCGTCTTTGGTGAGCCGGGGGAACATGAATACGTGTTTGTTTTTCGAATTTGAGCTCTATCTGCAAAGGGCACTTTTCATGCTTTAAGCAATTTTTCCTAACAAATGCAAGATATAACATGGGCTATCTCCGCAAGGAGACATCAGAACTGCAAACCGCATGGTTTTTTGGTCTTCGGGGAGGTTGGGGAACATGAATACGTGTTTGGTTTTCGAATTTGAGCTCTATCTGCAAAGGGCACTTTTCATGCTATAAGCAGTTTTTCCTAACAAATGCAAGATATAACATGGGCTATCTCCGCAAAGAGACATCAGATCTGCAAAACTCATGGTTTTTTGGTCTTCGGTGAGCCGGGGGAAGATGAATATGTGTTTGTTTTTCGAAATTGAGCTCTACCTGCAAAGGGCACTTTTCTTGCTAAAAGCAGTTTTTCCTAACAAATGCAAGATATAACATGGGCTATCTCCGCAAGGAGACATCAGATCTGCAAAACTCATGGTTTTTTCATCTTCGGTGAGCCGGGGGACATGAATATGTGTTTGTTTTTCGAATTTGAGCTCTATCTGCAAAGGGCACTTTTCTTGCTAAAAGCAGTTTTTCCTAACAAATGCAAGATATAACATGGGCTATCTCCGCAAGGAGACATCAGATCTGCATAACTGATGGTTTTTTGGTCTTCGGTGAGCCGGGGGAACATGAATATGTGTTCGATTTTCGAATTTGAGTATCTGCAAAGGGCACTTTTCTTGCTAAAAGCAGTTTTTCCTAACAAATGCAAGATATAACATGGGCTATCTCCGCAAGGAAACATCAGAACTGCAAAACACATGGTTTTTTGGTCTTCGGGGAGGTTGGGGAACATGAATACGTGTTTGTTTTTCGAATTTGAGCTCTATCTGCAAAGGGCACTTTTCATGCTTTAAGCAGTTTTTCCTAACAAATGCAAGATATAACATGGGCTATCTCCGCAAGGAGACATCAGATCTGTAAAACTCATGATTTTTTGGTCTTCGGTGAGCCAGGGGAACATGAATATGTGTTTGTTTTTCGAATTTGAGCTCTATCTGCAAAGGGCACTTTTCTTGCTATAAGCAGTTTTTCCTAACAAATGCAACATGGGCTATCTCCGCAAGGAGACATCAGATCTGCATAACTGATGGTTTTTTGGTCTTCGGTGAGCCGGGGGAACATGAATATGTGTTTGTGTTTCGAATTTGAGCTCTATGTGCAAAGGGCACTTTTCTTGCTAAAAGCAGTTTTTCCTAACAAATGCAAGATATAACATGGGCTATCTCCGCAAGGAGACATCAGATCTGCATAACTGATGGTTTTTTGGTCTTCGGTGAGCCGGGGGAACATGAATATGTGTTTGTTTTAAGAAATTGAGCTCTATCTGCAAAGGGCACTTTTCATGCTATAAGCAGTTTTTCCTAACAAATGCAAGATATAACATGGGCTATCTCCGCAAGGAGACATCAGATCTGCATAACTGATGGTTTTTTGGTCTTCGGTGAGCCGGGGGAACATGAATATGTGTTCGATTTTCGAATTTGAGTATCTGCAAAGGGCACTTTTCTTGCTAAAAGCAGTTTTTCCTAACAAATGCAAGATATAACATGGGCTATCTCCGCAAGGAAACATCAGAACTGCAAAACACATGGTTTTTTGGTCTTCGGGGAGGTTGGGGAACATGAATACGTGTTTGTTTTTCGAATTTGAGCTCTATCTGCAAAGGGCACTTTTCATGCTATAAGCAGTTTTTCCTAACAAATGCAAGATATAACATGGGCTATCTCCGCAAGGAAACATCAGATCTGCGTAACTCATGGTTTTTTGGTCTTCGGGGAGGTTGGGGAACATGAATACGTGTTTGTTTTTCGAATTTGAGCTCTATCTGCAAAGGGCACTTTTCATGCAATAAGCAGTTTTTCCTAACAAATGCAAGATATAACATGGGCAATCTCCGCAAGGAGACATGAGATCTGCATAACTGATGGGTTTTTGGTCTTCGGTGAGCTGGGGGAACATGAATATGTGTTTGTTTTTCGAATTTGAGCTCTATCTGCAAAAGGCACTTTTCATGCTTTAAGCAGTTTTTCCTAACCAATGCAAGATATAACATGGGCTATCTCCGCAAGGAGACATCAGAACTGCAAAACGCATGGTTTTTTGGTCTTCGGGGAGGTTGGGGAACAAGAATACGTGTTTGTTTTTCGAATTTGAGCTCTATCTTTAAAGGGCACTTTTCATGCTATAAGCAGTTTTTCCTAACAAATGCAAGATATAACATGGGCTATCTCCGCAAGGAGACATCAGATCTGTAAAACTCATGGTTTTTTGGTCTTCGGTGAGCCAGGGGAACATGAATATGTGTTTGTTTTTCGAATTTGAGCTCTATCTGCAAAGGGCACTTTTCTTGCTAAAAGCAGTTTTTCCTAACAAATGCAAGATATAACATGGGCTATCTCCGCAAGGAGACATCAGATCTGCATAACTCATGGTTATTTGGTCTTCGGTGAGCCGGGGGAACATGAATATGTGTTTGTTTTTCGAAATTGAGCTCTATCTGCAAAGGGCACTTTTCTTGCTAAAAGCACTTTTTCCTAACAAATGCAAGATATAACATGGGCTATCTCCGCAAGGAGACATCAGATCTGCATAACTGATGGTTTTTTGGTCTTCGGTGAGCCGGGGGAACATGAATATGTGTTCGTTTTTCGAATTTGAGCTCTATCTGCTAAGGGCACTTTTCTTGCTAAAAGCAGTTTTTCCTAACAAATGCAAGATATAACATGGGCTATCTCCGCAAGGAAACATCAGAACTGCAAAACTCATGGTTTTTTGGTCTTCGGGGAGGTTGGGGAACATGAATACGTGTTTGTTTTTCGAATTTGAGCTCTATCTGCAAAGGGCACTTTTCATGCTATAAGCAGTTTTTCCTAACAAATGCAAGATATAACATGGGCTATCTCCGCAAGGAAACATCAGATCTGCGTAACTCATGGTTTTTTGGTCTTCGGGGAGGTTGGGGAACATGAATACGTGTTTGTTTTTCGAATTTGAGCTCTATCTGCAAAGGGCACTTTTCATGCTTTAAGCAGTTTTTCCTAACAAATGCAAGATATAACATGGGCTATCTCCGCAAGGAGACATCAGATCTGTAAAACTCATGATTTTTTGGTCTTCGGTGAGCCAGGGGAATATGAATATGTGTTTGTTTTTCGAATTTGAGCTCTATCTGCAAAGGGCACTTTTCTTGCTATAAGCAGTTTTTCCTAACAAATGCAAGATATAACATGGGCTATCTCCGCAAGGAGACATGAGATCTGCATAACTGATGGGTTTTTGGTCTTCGGTGAGCCGGGGGAACATGAATATGTGTTTGTTTTTCGAATTTGAGCTCTATCTGCAAAGGGCACTTTTCATGCTTTAAGCAGTTTTTCCTAACCAATGCAAGATATAACATGGGCTATCTCCGCAAGGAGACATCAGAACTGCAAAACGCATGGTTTTTTGGTCTTCGGGGAGGTTGGGGAACAAGAATACGTGTTTGTTTTTCGAATTTGAGCTCTATCTTTAAAGGGCACTTTTCATGCTATAAGCATTTTTTCCTAACAAATGCAAGATATAACATGGGCTATCTCCGCAAGGAGACATCAGATCTGTAAAACTCATGGTTTTTTGGTCTTCGGTGAGCCAGGGGAACATGAATATGTGTTTCTTTTTCGAATTTGAGCTCTATCTGCAAAGGGCACTTTTCTTGCTAAAAGCAGTTTTTCCTAACAAATGCAAGATATAACATGGGCTATCTCCGCAAGGAGACATCAGATCTGCATAACTCATGGTTATTTGGTCTTCGGTGAGCCAGGG
Organism: Vipera ursinii; assembly: GCF_947247035.1. NCBI lineage: Eukaryota > Metazoa > Chordata > Lepidosauria > Squamata > Viperidae > Vipera > Vipera ursinii. The sequence continues at coordinate 33,908,602 of NC_139515.1, forward strand.
GAACATGAATATGTGTTTGTTTTTCGAAATTGAGCTCTATCTGCAAAGGGCACTTTTCTTGCTAAAAGCAGTTTTTCCTAAGAAATGCAAGTTATAACATGGGCTATCTCCGCAAGGAGACATCAGATCTGCAAAACTCATGGTTTTTTGGTCTTCGGTGAGCTGGGGGAACATGAATATGTGTTTGTTTTTCGAATTTGAGCTCTATCTGCAAAGGGCACTTTTCTTGCTAAAAGCACTTTTCCTAACAAATGCAAGATATAACATGGGCTATCTCCGCAAGGAGACATCAGATCTGCATAACTGATGGTTTTTTGGTCTTCGGTGAGCCGGGGGAACATGAATATGTGTTCGTTTTTCGAATTTGAGCTCTATCTGCTAAGGGCACTTTTCTTGCTAAAAGCAGTTTTTCCTAACAAATGCAAGATATAACATGGGCTATCTCCGCAAGGAAACATCAGAACTGCAAAAAACATGGTTTTTTGGTCTTCGGGGAGGTTGGGGAACATGAATACGTGTTTGTTTTTCGAATTTGAGCTCTATCTGCAAAGGGCACTTTTCATGCTATAAGCAGTTTTTCCTAACAAATGCAAGATATAACATGGGCTATCTCCGCAAGGAAACATCAGATCTGCGTAACTCATGGTTTTTTGGTCTTCGGGGAGGTTGGGGAACATGAATACGTGTTTGTTTTTCGAATTTGAGCTCTATCTGCAAAGGGCACTTTTCATGCTTTAAGCAGTTTTTCCTAACAAATGCAAGATATAACATGGGCTATCTCCGCAAGGAGACATCAGATCTGTAAAACTCATGATTTTTTGGTCTTCGATGAGCCAGGGGAATATGAATATGTGTTTGTTTTTCGAATTTGAGCTCTATCTGCAAAGGGCACTTTTCTTGCTATAAGCAGTTTTTCCTAACAAATGCAACATTGGCTATCTCCGCAAGGAGACATCAGATCTGCATAACTGATGGTTTTTTGGTCTTCGGTGAGCCGGGGGAACATGAATATGTGTTTGTTTTTCGAATTTGAGCTCTATGTGCAAAGGGCACTTTTCTTGCTAAAAGCAGTTTTTCCTAACAAATGCAAGATATAACATGGGCTATCTCCGCAAGGAAACATCAGAACTGCAAAACACATGGTTTTTTGGTCTTTGGGGAGGTTGTGGAACATGAATACGTGTTTGTTTTTCGAATTTGAGCTCTATCTGCAAAGGGCACTTTTCATGCTATAAGCAGTTTTTCCTAACAAATGCAAGATATAACATGGGCTATCTCCGCAAGGAAACATCAGATCTGCGTAACTCATGGTTTTTTGGTCTTCGGGGAGGTTGGGGAACATGAATACGTGTTTGTTTTTCGAATTTGAGCTCTATGTGCAAAGGGCACTTTTCTTGCTAAAAGCAGTTTTTCCTAACAAATGCAAGATATAACATGGGCTATCTCCGCAAGGAGACATCAGATCTGCATAACTGATGGTTTTTTGGTCTTCGGTGAGCCGGGGGAACATGAATATGTGTTCGTTTTTCGAATTTGAGCTCTATCTGCAATGGGAACTTTTCATGCTATAAACAGTTTTTACTAACAAATGCAAGATATAACATGGGCTATCTCTGCAAGGAGACATCAGAACTGCAAAACGCATGGTTTTTTGGTCTTCGGTGAGCCGGGGGAACATGAATATGTGTTTGTTTTTCGAAATTGAGCTCTATCTGCAAAGGGCACTTTTCTTGTTAAAAGCAGTTTTTCCTAACAAATGCAAGTTATAACATGGGCTATCTCCGCAAGGAGACATCAGATCTGCAAAACTCATGGTTTTTTGGTCTTCGGTGAGCCGGAGGAACATGAATATGTGTTTGTTTTTCGAATTTGAGCTCTATCTGCAAAGGGCAGTTTTCTTGCTAAAAGCAGTTTTTCCTAACAAATGCAAGATATAACATGGGCTATCTCCGCAAGGAGACATCAGATCTGCATAACTGATGGTTTTTTGGTCTTCGGTGAGCCGGGGGAACATGAATATGTGTTCGATTTTCGAATTTGAGCTCTATCTGCAAAGGGCACTTTTCTTGCTAAAAGCAGTTTTTCCTAACAAATGCAAGATATAACATGGGCTATCTCCGCAAGGAAACATCAGAACTGCAAAACACATGGTTTTTTGGTCTTCGGGGAGGTTGTGGAACATGAATACGTGTTTGTTTTTCGAATTTGAGCTCTATCTGCAAAGGGCACTTTTCATGCTATAAGCAGTTTTTCCTAACAAATGCAAGATATAACATGGGCTATCTCCGCAAGGAAACATCAGATCTGCGTAACTCATGGTTTTTTGGTCTTCGGGGAGGTTGGGGAACATGAATACGTGTTTGTTTTTCGAATTTGAGCTCTATCTGCAAAGGGCACTTTTCATGCTATAAGCAGTTTTTCCTAACAAATGCAAGATATAACATGGGCTATCTCCGCAAGGAGACATGAGATCTGCATAACATGGTTTTTTCGTCTTCGGTGAGCCGGGGGAACATGAATATGTGTTTGTTTTTCGAATTTGAGCTCTATCTGCAATGGGAACTTTTCATGCTATAAACAGTTTTTACTAACAAATGCAAGATATAACATGGGCTATCTCTGCAAGGAGACATCAGATCTGTAAAACTCATGGTTTTTTGGTCTTCGGGGAGGTTGGGGAACATGAATACGTGTTTGTTTTTCATATTTGAGCTCTATCTTTAAAGGGCAATTTTCATGCTATAAGCAGTTTTTCCTAACAAATGCAAGATATAACATGGGCTATCTCCGCAAGGAGACATCACATCTCTAAAACTCATGGTTTTTTGGTCTTCGGTGAGCCGGGGGAACATGAATATGTGTTTGTTTTTCGAAATTGAGCTCTATCTGCAAAGGGCACTTTCCTTGCTAAAAGCAGTTTTTCCTAACAAATGCAAGTTATAACATGGGCTATCTCCGCAAGGAGACATCAGATCTGCAAAACTCATGGTTTTTTGGTCTTCGGTGAGCCGGGGGAACATGAATATGTGTTTGTTTTTCGAATTTGAGCTCTATCTGCAAAGGGCACTTTTCTTGCTAAAAGCAGTTTTTCCTAACAAATGCAAGATATAACATGGGCTATCTCCGCAAGGAGACATCAGATCTGCATAACTGATGGTTTTTTGGTCTTCGGTGAGCCGGGGGAACATGAATATGTGTTCGTTTTTCGAATTTGAGCTCTATCTGCTAAGGGCACTTTTCTTGCTAAAAGCAGTTTTTCCTAACAAATGCAAGATATAACATGGGCTATCTCCGCAAGGAAATATCAGAACTGCAAAACACATGGTTTTTTGGTCTTCGGGGAGGTTGGGGAACATGAATACGTGTTTGTTTTTCGAATTTGAGCTCTATCTGCAAAGGGCACTTTTCATGCTATAAGCAGTTTTTCCTAACAAATGCAAGATATAACATGGGCTATCTCCGCAAGGAAACATCAGATCTGCGTAACGCATGGTTTTTTGGTCTTCGGGGAGGTTGGGGAACAAGAATACGTGTTTGTTTTTTGAATTTGAGCTCTATCTTTAAAGGGCCCTTTTCATGCTATAAGCAGTTTTTCCTAACAAATGCAAGATATAACATGGGCTATCTCCGCAAGGAGACATCAGATCTGTAAAATTCATGGTTTTTTGGTCTTCGGTGAGCCAGGGGAACATGAATATGTGTTTGTTTTTCGAATTTGAGCTCTATCTGCAAAGGGCACTTTTCTTGCTAAAAGCAGTTTTTCCTAACAAATGCAAGATATAACGTGGGCTATCTCCGCAAGGAGACATCAGATCTGCATAACTGATGGTTTTTTGGTCTTCGGTGAGCCGGGGGAACATGAATATGTGTTCGTTTTTCGAATTTGAGCTCTATCTGCTAAGGGCACTTTTCTTGCTAAAAGCAGTTTTTCCTAACAAATGCAAGATATAACATGGGCTATCTCCGCAAGGAGACATCAGATCTGCATAACTGATGGTTTTTTGGTCTTCGGTGAGCCGGGGGAACATGAATATGTGTTTGTTTTTCGAATTTGAGCTCTATCTGCAAAGGGCACTTTTCTTGCTAAAAGCAGTTTTTCCTAACAAATGCAAGATATAACATGGGCTATCTCCGCAAGGAGACATCAGATCTGCATAACTGATGGTTTTTTGGTCTTCGGTGAGCCGGGGGAACATGAATATGTGTTCGTTTTTCGAATTTGAGCTCTATCTGCAATGGGAACTTTTCATGCTATAAACAGTTTTTACTAACAAATGCAAGATATAACATGGGCTATCTCTGCAAGGAGACATCAGAACTGCAAAACGCATGGTTTTTTGGTCTTCGGTGAGCCGGGGGAACATGAATATGTGTTTGTTTTTCGAAATTGAGCTCTATCTGCAAAGGGCACTTTCCTTGCTAAAAGCAGTTTTTCCTAACAAATGCAAGTTATAACATGGGCTATCTCCGCAAGGAGACATCAGATCTGCAAAACTCATGGTTTTTTGGTCTTCGGTGAGCCGGGGGAACATGAATATGTGTTTGTTTTTCGAATTTGAGCTCTATCTGCAAAGGGCACTTTTCTTGCTAAAAGCAGTTTTTCCTAACAAATGCAAGATATAACATGGGCTATCTCCGCAAGGAGACATCAGATCTGCATAACTGATGGTTTTTTGGTCTTCGGTGAGCCGGGGGAACATGAATATGTGTTCGTTTTTCGAATTTGAGCTCTATCTGCTAAGGGCACTTTTCTTGCTAAAAGCAGTTTTTCCTAACAAATGCAAGATATAACATGGGCTATCTCCGCAAGGAAATATCAGAACTGCAAAACACATGGTTTTTTGGTCTTCGGGGAGGTTGGGGAACATGAATACGTGTTTGTTTTTCGAATTTGAGCTCTATCTGCAAAGGGCACTTTTCATGCTATAAGCAGTTTTTCCTAACAAATGCAAGATATAACATGGGCTATCTCCGCAAGGAAACATCAGATCTGCGTAACGCATGGTTTTTTGGTCTTCGGGGAGGTTGGGGAACAAGAATACGTGTTTGTTTTTTGAATTTGAGCTCTATCTTTAAAGGGCCCTTTTCATGCTATAAGCAGTTTTTCCTAACAAATGCAAGATATAACATGGGCTATCTCCGCAAGGAGACATCAGATCTGTAAAATTCATGGTTTTTTGGTCTTCGGTGAGCCAGGGGAACATGAATATGTGTTTGTTTTTCGAATTTGAGCTCTATCTGCAAAGGGCACTTTTCTTGCTAAAAGCAGTTTTTCCTAACAAATGCAAGATATAACGTGGGCTATCTCCGCAAGGAGACATCAGATCTGCATAACTGATGGTTTTTTGGTCTTCGGTGAGCCGGGGGAACATGAATATGTGTTCGTTTTTCGAATTTGAGCTCTATCTGCTAAGGGCACTTTTCTTGCTAAAAGCAGTTTTTCCTAACAAATGCAAGATATAACATGGGCTATCTCCGCAAGGAGACATCAGATCTGCATAACTGATGGTTTTTTGGTCTTCGGTGAGCCGGGGGAACATGAATATGTGTTTGTTTTTCGAATTTGAGCTCTATCTGCAAAGGGCACTTTTCTTGCTAAAAGCAGTTTTTCCTAACAAATGCAAGATATAACATGGGCTATCTCCGCAAGGAGACATCAGATCTGCATAACTGATGGTTTTTTGGTCTTCGGTGAGCCGGGGGAACATGAATATGTGTTCGTTTTTCGAATTTGAGCTCTATCTGCAATGGGAACTTTTCATGCTATAAACAGTTTTTACTAACAAATGCAAGATATAACATGGGCTATCTCTGCAAGGAGACATCAGAACTGCAAAACGCATGGTTTTTTGGTCTTCGGTGAGCCGGGGGAACATGAATATGTGTTTGTTTTTCGAAATTGAGCTCTATCTGCAAAGGGCACTTTTCTTGCTAAAAGCAGTTTTTCCTAACAAATGCAAGTTATAACATGGGCTATCTCCGCAAGGAGACATCAGATCTGCATAACTGATGGTTTTTTGGTCTTCGGTGAGCCGGGGGAACATGAATATGTGTTCGATTTTCGAATTTGAGCTCTATCTGCAAAGGGCACTTTTCTTGCTAAAAGCAGTTTTTCCTAACAAATGCAAGATATAACATGGGCTATCTCCGCAAGGAAACATCAGAACTGCAAAACACATGGTTTTTTGGTCTTTGGGGAGGTTGTGGAACATGAATACGTGTTTGTTTTTCGAATTTGAGCTCTATCTGCAAAGGGCACTTTTCATGCTATAAGCAGTTTTTCCTAACAAATGCAAGATATAACATGGGCTATCTCCGCAAGGAAACATCAGATCTGCGTAACTCATGGTTTTTTGGTCTTCGGGGAGGTTGGGGAACATGAATACGTGTTTGTTTTTCGAATTTGAGCTCTATGTGCAAAGGGCACTTTTCTTGCTAAAAGCAGTTTTTCCTAACAAATGCAAGATATAACATGGGCTATCTCCGCAAGGAGACATCAGATCTGCATAACTGATGGTTTTTTGGTCTTCGGTGAGCCGGGGGAACATGAATATGTGTTCGTTTTTCGAATTTGAGCTCTATCTGCAATGGGAACTTTTCATGCTATAAACAGTTTTTACTAACAAATGCAAGATATAACATGGGCTATCTCTGCAAGGAGACATCAGAACTGCAAAACGCATGGTTTTTTGGTCTTCGGTGAGCCGGGGGAACATGAATATGTGTTTGTTTTTCGAAATTGAGCTCTATCTGCAAAGGGCACTTTTCTTGTTAAAAGCAGTTTTTCCTAACAAATGCAAGTTATAACATGGGCTATCTCCGCAAGGAGACATCAGATCTGCAAAACTCATGGTTTTTTGGTCTTCGGTGAGCCGGAGGAACATGAATATGTGTTTGTTTTTCGAATTTGAGCTCTATCTGCAAAGGGCAGTTTTCTTGCTAAAAGCAGTTTTTCCTAACAAATGCAAGATATAACATGGGCTATCTCCGCAAGGAGACATCAGATCTGCATAACTGATGGTTTTTTGGTCTTCGGTGAGCCGGGGGAACATGAATATGTGTTCGATTTTCGAATTTGAGCTCTATCTGCAAAGGGCACTTTTCTTGCTAAAAGCAGTTTTTCCTAACAAATGCAAGATATAACATGGGCTATCTCCGCAAGGAAACATCAGAACTGCAAAACACATGGTTTTTTGGTCTTCGGGGAGGTTGTGGAACATGAATACGTGTTTGTTTTTCGAATTTGAGCTCTATCTGCAAAGGGCACTTTTCATGCTATAAGCAGTTTTTCCTAACAAATGCAAGATATAACATGGGCTATCTCCGCAAGGAAACATCAGATCTGCGTAACTCATGGTTTTTTGGTCTTCGGGGAGGTTGGGGAACATGAATACGTGTTTGTTTTTCGAATTTGAGCTCTATCTGCAAAGGGCACTTTTCATGCTATAAGCAGTTTTTCCTAACAAATGCAAGATATAACATGGGCTATCTCCGCAAGGAGACATGAGATCTGCATAACATGGTTTTTTCGTCTTCGGTGAGCCGGGGGAACATGAATATGTGTTTGTTTTTCGAATTTGAGCTCTATCTGCAATGGGAACTTTTCATGCTATAAACAGTTTTTACTAACAAATGCAAGATATAACATGGGCTATCTCTGCAAGGAGACATCAGATCTGTAAAACTCATGGTTTTTTGGTCTTCGGGGAGGTTGGGGAACATGAATACGTGTTTGTTTTTCATATTTGAGCTCTATCTTTAAAGGGCAATTTTCATGCTATAAGCAGTTTTTCCTAACAAATGCAAGATATAACATGGGCTATCTCCGCAAGGAGACATCACATCTCTAAAACTCATGGTTTTTTGGTCTTCGGTGAGCCGGGGGAACATGAATATGTGTTTGTTTTTCGAAATTGAGCTCTATCTGCAAAGGGCACTTTCCTTGCTAAAAGCAGTTTTTCCTAACAAATGCAAGTTATAACATGGGCTATCTCCGCAAGGAGACATCAGATCTGCAAAACTCATGGTTTTTTGGTCTTCGGTGAGCCGGGGGAACATGAATATGTGTTTGTTTTTCGAATTTGAGCTCTATCTGCAAAGGGCACTTTTCTTGCTAAAAGCAGTTTTTCCTAACAAATGCAAGATATAACATGGGCTATCTCCGCAAGGAGACATCAGATCTGCATAACTGATGGTTTTTTGGTCTTCGGTGAGCCGGGGGAACATGAATATGTGTTCGTTTTTCGAATTTGAGCTCTATCTGCTAAGGGCACTTTTCTTGCTAAAAGCAGTTTTTCCTAACAAATGCAAGATATAACATGGGCTATCTCCGCAAGGAAATATCAGAACTGCAAAACACATGGTTTTTTGGTCTTCGGGGAGGTTGGGGAACATGAATACGTGTTTGTTTTTCGAATTTGAGCTCTATCTGCAAAGGGCACTTTTCATGCTATAAGCAGTTTTTCCTAACAAATGCAAGATATAACATGGGCTATCTCCGCAAGGAAACATCAGATCTGCGTAACGCATGGTTTTTTGGTCTTCGGGGAGGTTGGGGAACAAGAATACGTGTTTGTTTTTCGAATTTGAGCTCTATCTTTAAAGGGCCCTTTTCATGCTATAAGCAGTTTTTCCTAACAAATGCAAGATATAACATGGGCTATCTCCGCAAGGAGACATCAGATCTGTAAAATTCATGGTTTTTTGGTCTTCGGTGAGCCAGGGGAACATGAATATGTGTTTGTTTTTCGAATTTGAGCTCTATCTGCAAAGGGCACTTTTCTTGCTAAAAGCAGTTTTTCCTAACAAATGCAAGATATAACGTGGGCTATCTCCGCAAGGAGACATCAGATCTGCATAACTGATGGTTTTTTGGTCTTCGGTGAGCCGGGGGAACATGAATATGTGTTCGTTTTTCGAATTTGAGCTCTATCTGCTAAGGGCACTTTTCTTGCTAAAAGCAGTTTTTCCTAACAAATGCAAGATATAACATGGGCTATCTCCGCAAGGAAACATCAGAACTGCAAAACACATGGTTTTTTGGTCTTCGGGGAGGTTGGGGAACATGAATACGTGTTTGTTTTTCGAATTTGAGCTCTATCTGCAAAGGGCACTTTTCATGCTATAAGCAGTTTTTCCTAACAAATGCAAGATATAACATGGGCTATCTCCGCAAGGAAACATCAGATCTGCGTAACTCATGGTTTGTTGGTCTTTGGGTAGGTTGGGGAACATGAATACGTGTTTGTTTTTCGAATTTGAGCTCTATCTGCAAAGGGCACTTTTCATGCTATAAGCAGTTTTTCCTAACAAATGCAAGATATAACATGGGCTATCTCCGCAAGGAGACATGAGATCTGCATAACTGATGGGTTTTTGGTCTTCGGTGAGCCGGGGGAACATGAATATGTGTTTGTTTTTCGAATTTGAGCTCTATCTGCAAAGGGCACTTTTCATGCTTTAAGCAGTTTTTCCTAACAAATGCAAGATATAACATGGGCTATCTCCGCAAGGAGACATCAGAACTGCAAAACGCATGGTTTTTTGGTCTTCGGGGAGGTTGGGGAACAAGAATACGTGTTTGTTTTTCGAATTTGAGCTCTATCTGCAAAGGGCACTTTTCATGCTATAAGCAGTTTTTCCTAACAAATGCAAGATATAACATGGGCTATCTCCGCAAGGAGACATCAGATCTGTAAAACTCATGATTTTTTGGTCTTCGGTGAGCCAGGGGAATATGAATATGTGTTTGTTTTTCGAATTTGAGCTCTATCTGCAAAGGGCACTTTCATGCTATAAGCAGTTTTTCCTAACAAATGCAACATGGGCTATCTCCGCAAGGAGACATCAGATCTGCATAACTGATGGTTTTTTGGTCTTCGGTGAGCCGGGGGAACATGAATATGTGTTTGTTTTTCGAATTTGAGCTCTATGTGCAAAGGGCACTTTTCTTGCTAAAAGCAGTTTTTCCTAACAAATGCAAGATATAACATGGGCTATCTCCGCAAGGAGACATCAGATCTGCATAACTGATGGTTTTTTGGTCTTCGGTGAGCCGGGGGAACATGAATATGTGTTTGTTTTTCGAATTTGAGCTCTATGTGCAAAGGGCACTTTTCTTGCTAAAAGCAGTTTTTCCTAACAAATGCAAGATATAACATGGGCTATCTCCGCAAGGAGACATCAGATCTGCATAACTGATGGTTTTTTGGTCTTCGGTGAGCCGGGGGAACATGAATATGTGTTTGTTTTTCGAAATTGAGCTCTATCTGCAAAGGGCACTTTTCATGCTATAAGCAGTTTTTCCTAACAAATGCAAGATATAACATGGGCTATCTCCGCAAGGAGACATCAGATCTGTAAAACGCATGGTTTTTTCATCTTTGGTGAGCCGGGGGAACATGAATATGTGTTTGTTTTTCGAATTTGAGCTCTATCTGCAAAGGGCACTTTTCTTTCTAAAAGCAGTTTTTCCTAACAAATGCAAGATATAACATGGGCTATCTCCGCAAGGAGACATCAGATCTGCATAACTCATGGTTTTTTGGTCTTCGGTGAGCCAGGGGAACATGAATATGTGTTTGTTTTTCGAATTTGAGCTCTATCTGCAAAGGGCACTTTTCTTGCTAAAAGCAGTTTTTCCTAACAAATGCAAGATATAACATGGGCTATCTCCGCAAGGAGACATCAGATCTGTTAAACTCATGGTTTTTTCATCTTCGGTGAGCCGGGGGGACATGAATATGTGTTTCTTTTTCGAATTTGAGCTCTATCTGCAATGGGCACTTTTCATGCTATAAACAGTTTTTACTAACAAATGCAAGATATAACATGGGCTATCTCCGAAAGGAGACATCAGAACTGCAAAACGCATGGTTTTTTGGTGTTCGGTGAGCCGGGGGAACATGAATATGTGTTTGTTTTTCGAATTTGAGCTCTATCTGCAAAGGGCACTTTTCTTTCTAAAAGCAGTTTTTCCTAACAAATGCAAGATATAACATGGGCTATCTCTGCAAGGAGACATCAGAACTGCAAAACGCATGGTTTTTTGGTCTTCGGGGAGGTTGGGGAACATGAATACGTGTTTGTTTTTCGAATTTGAGCTCTATCTGCAAAGGGCACTTTTCATGCTATAAGCAGTTTTTCCTAACAAATGCAAGATATAACATGGGCTATCTCCGCAAGGAGACATCAGACCTGCAAAACTCATGGTTTTTTCATCTTTGGTGAGCCGGGGGAACATGAATATGTGTTTGTTTTTCGAATTTGAGCTCTATCTGCAATGGGCACTTTTCATTCTATAAACAGTTTTTACTAACAAATGCAAGATATAACATGGGCTATCTCCGCAAGGAGACATCAGAACTGCAAAACGCATGGTTTTTTGGTCTTCGGGGAGGTTGGGGAACATGAATACGTGTTTGTTTTTCGAATTTGAGCTCTATCTGCAAAGGGCACTTTTCATGCTATAAGCAGTTTTTCCTAACAAATGCAAGATATAACATGGGCTATCTCCGCAAGGAGACATCAGAACTGCAAAACGCATGGTTTTTTGGTCTTCGGGGAGGTTGGGGAACATGAATACGTGTTTGTTTTTCGAAATTGAGCTCTATCTGCAAAGGGCACTTTTCTTGCTAAAAGCAGTGTTTCCTAACAAATGCAAGATATAACATGGGCTATCTCCGTAAGGAGACATCAGATCTGCAAAACTCATGGTTTTTTCGTCTTCGGTGAGCCGGGGGAACATGAATACGTGTTTGTTTTTCGAATTTGAGCTCTATCTGCAAAGGGCACTTTTCATGCTTTAAGCAGTTTTTCCTAACAAATGCAAGATATAACATGGGCTATCTCTGCAAGGAGACATCAGATCTGTAAAACTCATGGTTTTTTGGTCTTCGGTGAGCCGGGGGAACATGAATATGTGTTTGTTTTTCGAATTTGAGCTCTATCTGCAAAGGGCACTTTTCTTGCTATAAGCAGTTTTTCCTAACAAATGCAAGATATAACATGGGCTATCTCCGCAAGGAGACATCAGATCTGTAAAACTCATGGTTTTGTGGTCTTCGGTGAGCCAGGGGAACATGAATATGTGTTTGTTTTTCGAATTTGAGCTCTATCTGCAAAGGGCACTTTTCTTGCTAAAAGCAGTTTTTCCTAACAAATGCAAGATATAACATGGGCTATCTCCGCAAGGAGACATCAGATCTGTTAAACTCATGGTTTTTTCATCTTCGGTGAGCCGGGGGGACATGAATATGTGTTTCTTTTTCGAATTTGAGCTCTATCTGCAATGGGCACTTTTCATGCTATAAACAGTTTTTACTAACAAATGCAAGATATAACATGGGCTATCTCCGAAAGGAGACATCAGAACTGCAAAACGCATGGTTTTTTGGTGTTCGGTGAGCCGGGGGAACATGAATATGTGTTTGTTTTTCGAATTTGAGCTCTATCTGCAAAGGGCACTTTTCTTTCTAAAAGCAGTTTTTCCTAACAAATGCAAGATATAACATGGGCTATCTCTGCAAGGAGACATCAGAACTGCAAAACGCATGGTTTTTTGGTCTTCGGGGAGGTTGGGGAACATGAATACGTGTTTGTTTTTCGAATTTGAGCTCTATCTGCAAAGGGCACTTTTCATGCTATAAGCAGTTTTTCCTAACAAATGCAAGATTTAACATGGGCTATCTCCGCAAGGAGACATCAGACCTGCAAAACTCATGGTTTTTTCATCTTTGGTGAGCCGGGGGAACATGAATATGTGTTTGTTTTTCGAATTTGAGCTCTATCTGCAATGGGCACTTTTCATTCTATAAACAGTTTTTACTAACAAATGCAAGATATAACATGGGCTATCTCCGCAAGGAGACATCAGAACTGCAAAACGCATGGTTTTTTGGTCTTCGGGGAGGTTGGGGAACATGAATACGTGTTTGTTTTTCGAATTTGAGCTCTATCTGCAAAGGGCACTTTTCATGCTATAAGCAGTTTTTCCTAACAAATGCAAGATATAACATGGGCTATCTCCGCAAGGAGACATCAGAACTGCAAAACGCATGGTTTTTTGGTCTTCGGGGAGGTTGGGGAACATGAATACGTGTTTGTTTTTCGAAATTGAGCTCTATCTGCAAAGGGCACTTTTCTTGCTAAAAGCAGTGTTTCCTAACAAATGCAAGATATAACATGGGCTATCTCCGTAAGGAGACATCAGATCTGCAAAACTCATGGTTTTTTCGTCTTCGGTGAGCCGGGGGAACATGAATACGTGTTTGTTTTTCGAATTTGAGCTCTATCTGCAAAGGGCACTTTTCATGCTTTAAGCAGTTTTTCCTAACAAATGCAAGATATAACATGGGCTATCTCTGCAAGGAGACATCAGATCTGTAAAACTCATGGTTTTTTGGTCTTCGGTGAGCCGGGGGAACATGAATATGTGTTTGTTTTTCGAATTTGAGCTCTATCTGCAAAGGGCACTTTTCTTGCTATAAGCAGTTTTTCCTAACAAATGCAAGATATAACATGGGCTATCTCCGCAAGGAGACATCAGATCTGTAAAACTCATGGTTTTGTGGTCTTCGGTGAGCCAGGGGAACATGAATATGTGTTTGTTTTTCGAATTTGAGCTCTATCTGCAAAGGGCACTTTTCTTGCTAAAAGCAGTTTTTCCTAAGAAATGCAACATGGGCTATCTCCGCAAGGAGACATCAGATCTGCATAACTGATGGTTTTTTGGTCTTCGGTGAGCCGGGGGAACATGAATATGTGTTTGCTTTTCGAATTTGAGCTCTATGTGCAAAGGGCACTTTTCTTGCTAAAAGCAGTTTTTCCTAACAAATGCAAGATATAACATGGGCTATCTCTGCAAGGAGACATCAGATCTGCATAACTGATGGTTTTTTGGTCTTCGGTGAGCCGGGGGAACATGAATATGTGTATGTTTTTCGAAATTGAGCTCTATCTGCAAATGGCACTTTTCTTGCTAAAAGCAGTTTTTCCTAACAAATGCAAGATATAACATGGGCTATCTCCGCAAGGAGACATCAGATCTGCATAACTGATGGTTTTTTGGTCTTCGGTGAGCCGGGGGAACATGAATATGTGCTCGTTTTTCGAATTTGAGCTCTATCTGCAAAGGGCACTTTTCTTGCTAAAAGCAGTTTTTCCTAACAAATGCAAGATATAACATGGGCTATCTCCGTAAGGAGACATCAGATCTGCAAAACTCATGGTTTTTTCGTCTTCGGTGAGCCGGGGGAACATGAATATGTGTTCGTCTTTCGAATTTGAGCTCTATCTGCTAAGGGCACTTTTCTTGCTAAAAGCAGTTTTTCCTAACAAATGCAAGATATAACATGGGCTATCTCCGCAAGGAAACATCAGAACTGCAAAACACATGGTTTTTTGGTCTTCGGGGAGGTTGGGGAACATGAATACGTGTTTGTTTTTCGAATTTGAGCTCTATCTGCAAAGGGCACTTTTCATGCTATAAGCAGTTTTTCCTAACAAATGCAAGATATAACATGGGCTATCTCCGCAAGGAAACATCAGATCTGCGTAACTCATGGTTTTTTGGTCTTCGGGGAGGTTGGGGAACATGAATACGTGTTTGTTTTTCGAATTTGAGCTCTATCTGCAAAGGGCACTTTTCATGCTTTAAGCAGTTTTTCCTAACAAATGCAAGATATAACATGGGCTATCTCCGCAAGGAGACATCAGATCTGTAAAACTCATGATTTTTTGGTCTTCGGTGAGCCAGGGGAACATGAATATGTGTTTGTTTTTCGAATTTGAGCTCTATCTGCAAAGGGCACTTTTCTTGCTATAAGCAGTTTTTCCTAACAAATGCAACATGGGCTATCTCCGCAAGGAGACATCAGATCTGCATAACTGATGGTTTTTTGGTCTTCGGTGAGCCGGGGGAACATGAATATGTGTTTGTTTTTCGAATTTGAGCTCTATGTGCAAAGGGCACTTTTCTTGCTAAAAGCAGTTTTTCCTAACAAATGCAAGATATAACATGGGCTATCTCCGCAAGGAGACATCAGATCTGCATAACTGATGGTTTTTTGGTCTTCGGTGAGCCGGGGGAACATGAATATGTGTTTGTTTTTCGAAATTGAGCTCTATCTGCAAAGGGCACTTTTCATGCTATAAGCAGTTTTTCCTAACAAATGCAAGATATAACATGGGCTATCTCCGCAAGGAGACATCAGATCTGTAAAACGCATGGTTTTTTCATCTTTGGTGAGCCGGGGGAACATGAATATGTGTTTGTTTTTCGAATTTGAGCTCTATCTGCAAAGGGCACTTTTCTTTCTAAAAGCAGTTTTTCCTAACAAATGCAAGATATAACATGGGCTATCTCCGCAAGGAGACATCAGATCTGCATAACTCATGGTTTTTTGGTCTTCGGTGAGCCAGGGGAACATGAATATGTGTTTGTTTTTCGAATTTGAGCTCTATCTGCAAAGGGCACTTTTCTTGCTAAAAGCAGTTTTTCCTAACAAATGCAAGATATAACATGGGCTATCTCCGCAAGGAGACATCAGATCTGTTAAACTCATGGTTTTTTCATCTTCGGTGAGCCGGGGGGACATGAATATGTGTTTCTTTTTCGAATTTGAGCTCTATCTGCAATGGGCACTTTTCATGCTATAAACAGTTTTTACTAACAAATGCAAGATATAACATGGGCTATCTCCGAAAGGAGACATCAGAACTGCAAAACGCATGGTTTTTTGGTGTTCGGTGAGCCGGGGGAACATGAATATGTGTTTGTTTTTCGAATTTGAGCTCTATCTGCAAAGGGCACTTTTCTTTCTAAAAGCAGTTTTTCCTAACAAATGCAAGATATAACATGGGCTATCTCTGCAAGGAGACATCAGAACTGCAAAACGCATGGTTTTTTGGTCTTCGGGGAGGTTGGGGAACATGAATACGTGTTTGTTTTTCGAATTTGAGCTCTATCTGCAAAGGGCACTTTTCATGCTATAAGCAGTTTTTCCTAACAAATGCAAGATATAACATGGGCTATCTCCGCAAGGAGACATCAGACCTGCAAAACTCATGGTTTTTTCATCTTTGGTGAGCCGGGGGAACATGAATATGTGTTTGTTTTTCGAATTTGAGCTCTATCTGCAATGGGCACTTTTCATTCTATAAACAGTTTTTACTAACAAATGCAAGATATAACATGGGCTATCTCCGCAAGGAGACATCAGAACTGCAAAACGCATGGTTTTTTGGTCTTCGGGGAGGTTGGGGAACATGAATACGTGTTTGTTTTTCGAATTTGAGCTCTATCTGCAAAGGGCACTTTTCATGCTATAAGCAGTTTTTCCTAACAAATGCAAGATATAACATGGGCTATCTCTGCAAGGAGACATCAGAACTGCAAAACGCATGGTTTTTTGGTCTTCGGGGAGGTTGGGGAACATGAATACGTGTTTGTTTTTCGAAATTGAGCTCTATCTGCAAAGGGCACTTTTCTTGCTAAAAGCAGTGTTTCCTAACAAATGCAAGATATAACATGGGCTATCTCCGTAAGGAGACATCAGATCTGCAAAACTCATGGTTTTTTCGTCTTCGGTGAGCCGGGGGAACATGAATACGTGTTTGTTTTTCGAATTTGAGCTCTATCTGCAAAGGGCACTTTTCATGCTTTAAGCAGTTTTTCCTAACAAATGCAAGATATAACATGGGCTATCTCTGCAAGGAGACATCAGATCTGTAAAACTCATGGTTTTTTGGTCTTCGGTGAGCCGGGGGAACATGAATATGTGTTTGTTTTTCGAATTTGAGCTCTATCTGCAAAGGGCACTTTTCTTGCTATAAGCAGTTTTTCCTAACAAATGCAAGATATAACATGGGCTATCTCCGCAAGGAGACATCAGATCTGTAAAACTCATGGTTTTGTGGTCTTCGGTGAGCCAGGGGAACATGAATATGTGTTTGTTTTTCGAATTTGAGCTCTATCTGCAAAGGGCACTTTTCTTGCTAAAAGCAGTTTTTCCTAACAAATGCAAGATATAACATGGGCTATCTCCGCAAGGAGACATCAGATCTGCATAACTCATGGTTTTTTGGTCTTCGTTGAGCTGGGGGAACATGAATATGTGTTTGTTTTTCGAAATTGAGCTCTATCTGCAAAGGGCACTTTTCTTGCTAAAAGCAGTTTTTCCTAACAAATGCAAGTTATAACATAGGCTATCTCCGCAAGGAGACATCAGATCTGCATAACTCATGGTTTTTTGGTCTTCGGTGAGCCGGGGGAACATGAATATGTGTTTGTTTTTCGAATTTGAGCTCTATCTGCAATGGGCACTTTTCATTCTATAAACAGTTTTTACTAACAAATGCAAGATATAACATGGGCTATCTCCGCAAGGAGACATCAGAACTGCAAAACGCATGGTTTTTTGGTCTTCGGGGAGGTTGGGGAACATGAATACGTGTTTGTTTTTCGAATTTGAGCTCTATCTGCAAAGGCACTTTTCATGCTATAAGCAGTTTTTCCTAACAAATGCAAGATATAACATGGGCTATCTCCGCAAGGAGACATCAGAACTGCAAAACGCATGGTTTTTTGGTCTTCGGGGAGGTTGGGGAACATGAATACGTGTTTGTTTTTCGAAATTGAGCTCTATCTGCAAAGGGCACTTTTCTTGCTAAAAGCAGTTTTTCCTAACAAATGCAAGATATAACATGGGCTATCTCCGTAAGGAGACATCAGATCTGCAAAACTCATGGTTTTTTCGTCTTCGGTGAGCCGGGGGAACATGAATACGTGTTTGTTTTTCGAATTTGAGCTCTATCTGCAAAGGGCACTTTTCATGCTTTAAGCAGTTTTTCCTAACAAATGCAAGATATAACATGGGCTATCTCCGCAAGGAGACATCAGATCTGTAAAACTCATGGTTTTTTGGTCTTCGGTGAGCCGGGGGAACATGAATATGTGTTTGTTTTTCGAATTTGAGCTCTATCTGCAAAGGGCACTTTTCTTGCTATAAGCAGTTTTTCCTAACAAATGCAAGATATAACATGGGCTATCTCCGCAAGGAGACATCAGATCTGTAAAACTCATGGTTTTGTGGTCTTCGGTGAGCCAGGGGAACATGAATATGTGTTTGTTTTTCGAATTTGAGCTCTATCTGCAAAGGGCACTTTTCTTGCTAAAAGCAGTTTTTCCTAACAAATGCAAGATATAACATGGGCTATCTCCGCAAGGAGACATCAGATCTGCATAACTCATGGTTTTTTGGTCTTCGTTGAGCTGGGGGAACATGAATATGTGTTTGTTTTTCGAAATTGAGCTCTATCTGCAAAGGGCACTTTTCTTGCTAAAAGCAGTTTTTCCTAACAAATGCAAGTTATAACATAGGCTATCTCCGCAAGGAGACATCAGATCTGCATAACTCATGGTTTTTTGGTCTTCGGTGAGCCGGGGGAACATGAATATGTGTTTGTTTTTCGAATTTGAGCTCTATCTGCAAAGGGCACTTTTCTTGCTAAAAGCAGTTTTTCCTAACAAATGCAAGATATAACATGGGCTATCTCCGCAAGGAGACATCAGATCTGCATAACTGATGGTTTTTTGGTCTTCGGTGAGCCGGGGGAACATGAATATTTTTTCGTTTTTCGAATTTGAGCTCTATCTGCAAAGGGCACTTTTCTTGCTAAAAGCAGTTTTTCCTAACAAATGCAAGATATAACATGGGCTATCTCCGTAAGGAGACATCAGATCTGCAAAACTCATGGTTTTTTCGTCTTCGGTGAGCCGGGGGAACATGAATACGTGTTTGTTTTTCGAATTTGAGCTCTATCTGCAAAGGGCACTTTTCATGCTTTAAGCAGTTTTTCCTAACAAATGCAAGATATAACATGGGCTATCTCCGCAAGGAGACATCAGATCTGTAAAACTCATTGTTTTCTGGTCTTCGGTGAGCCAGGGGAACATGAATATGTGTTTGTTTTTCGAATTTGAGCTCTATCTGCAAAGGGCACTTTTCTTGCTAAAAGCAGTTTTTCCTAACAAATGCAAGATATAACATGGGCTATCTCCGCAAGGAGACATCAGATCTGCATAACTCATGGTTTTTTGGTCTTCGGTGAGCCGGGGGAACATGAATATGTGTTTGTTTTTCGAAATTGAGCTCTATCTGCAAAGGGCACTTTTCTTGCTAAAAGCAGTTTTTCCTAACAAATGCAAGTTATAACATGGGCTATCTCCGCAAGGAGACATCAGATCTGCAAAACTCATGGTTTTTTGGTCTTCGGTGAGCCGGGGGAACATGAATATGTGTTTGTTTTTCGAATTTGAGCTCTATCTGCAAAGGGCACTTTTCTTGCTATAAGCAGTTTTTCCTAACAAATGCAAGATATAACATGGGCTATCTCCGCAAGGAGACATCAGATCTGTAAAACTCATGATTTTTTGGTCTTCGGTGAGCCGGGGGAACATGAATATGTGTTTGTTTTTCGAATTTGAGCTCTATCTGCAAAGGGCACTTTTCTTGCTATAAGCAGTTTTTCCTAACAAATGCAACATGGGCTATCTCCGCAAGGAGACATCAGATCTGCATAACTGATGGTTTTTTGGTCTTCGGTGAGCCGGGGGAACATGAATATGTGTTTGCTTTTCGAATTTGAGCTCTATGTGCAAAGGGCACTTTTCTTGCTAAAAGCAGTTTTTCCTAACAAATGCAAGATATAACATGGGCTATCTCTGCAAGGAGACATCAGATCTGCATAACTGATGGTTTTTTGGTCTTCGGTGAGCCGGGGGAACATGAATATGTGTATGTTTTTCGAAATTGAGCTCTATCTGCAAATGGCACTTTTCTTGCTAAAAGCAGTTTTTCCTAACAAATGCAAGATATAACATGGGCTATCTCCGCAAGGAGACATCAGATCTGCATAACTGATGGTTTTTTGGTCTTCGGTGAGCCGGGGGAACATGAATATGTGCTCGTTTTTCGAATTTGAGCTCTATCTGCAAAGGGCACTTTTCTTGCTAAAAGCAGTTTTTCCTAACAAATGCAAGATATAACATGGGCTATCTCCGTAAGGAGACATCAGATCTGCAAAACTCATGGTTTTTTCGTCTTCGGTGAGCCGGGGGAACATGAATACGTGTTTGTTTTTCGAATTTGAGCTCTATCTGCAAAGGGCACTTTTCATGCTTTAAGCAGTTTTTCCTAACAAATGCAAGATATAACATGGGCTATCTCCGCAAGGAGACATCAGATCTGTAAAACTCATGGTTTTTTGGTCTTCGGTGAGCCAGGGGAACATGAATATGTGTTTGTTTTTCGAATTTGAGCTCTATCTGCAAAGGGCACTTTTCTTGCTAAAAGCAGTTTTCCTAACAAATGCAAGATATAACATGGGCTATCTCCGCAAGGAGACATCAGATCTGCATAACTGATGGGTTTTTGGTCTTCGGTGAGCCGGGGGAACATGAATATGTGTTTGTTTTTCGAAATTGAGCTCTATCTGCAAAGGGCAGTTTTCTTGCTAAAAGCAGTTTTTCCAAACAAATGCAAGTTATAACATGGGCTATCTCCGCAAGGAGACATCAGATCTGCAAAACTCATGGTTTTTTGGTCTTCGGTGAGCCGGGGGAACATGAATACGTGTTTGTTTTTCGAATTTGAGCTCTATCTGCAATGGGCACTTTTCTTGCTAAAAGCAGTTTTTCCTAACAAATGCAAGATATAACATGGGCTATCTCCGCAAGGAGACATCAGATCTGCATAACTGATGGTTTTTTGGTCTTCGGTGAGCCGGGGGAACATGAATATGTGTTCGTCTTTCGAATTTGAGCTCTATCTGCTAAGGGCACTTTTCTTGCTAAAAGCAGTTTTTCCTAACAAATGCAAGATATAACATGGGCTATCTCCGCAA
This sequence comes from Vipera ursinii, assembly GCF_947247035.1. Lineage (NCBI taxonomy): Eukaryota > Metazoa > Chordata > Lepidosauria > Squamata > Viperidae > Vipera > Vipera ursinii. The sequence continues at coordinate 33,929,506 of NC_139515.1, forward strand.
GGAAACATCAGAACTGCAAAACACATGGTTTTTTGGTCTTCGGGGAGGTTGGGGAACATGAATACGTGTTTGTTTTTCGAATTTGAGCTCTATCTGCAAAGGGCACTTTTCATGCTATAAGCAGTTTTTCCTAACAAATGCAAGATATAACATGGGCTATCTCCGCAAGGAAACATCAGATCTGCGTAACTCATGGTTTTTTGGTCTTCGGGGAGGTTGGGGAACATGAATACGTGTTTGTTTTTCGAATTTGAGCTCTATCTGCAAAGGGCACTTTTCATGCTTTAAGCAGTTTTTCCTAACAAATGCAAGATATAACATGGGCTATCTCCGCAAGGAGACATCAGATCTGTAAAACTCATGATTTTTTGGTCTTCGGTGAGCCAGGGGAACATGAATATGTGTTTGTTTTTCGAATTTGAGCTCTATCTGCAAAGGGCACTTTTCTTGCTATAAGCAGTTTTTCCTAACAAATGCAACATGGGCTATCTCCGCAAGGAGACATCAGATCTGCATAACTGATGGTTTTTTGGTCTTCGGTGAGCCGGGGGAACATGAATATGTGTTTGTTTTTCGAATTTGAGCTCTATGTGCAAAGGGCACTTTTCTTGCTAAAAGCAGTTTTTCCTAACAAATGCAAGATATAACATGGGCTATCTCCGCAAGGAGACATCAGAACTGCAAAACGCATGGTTTTTTGGTCTTCGGGGAGGTTGGGGAACAAGAATACGTGTTTGTTTTTCGAATTTGAGCTCTATCTTTAAAGGGCACTTTTCATGCTATAAGCAGTTTTTCCTAACAAATGCAAGATATAACATGGGCTATCTCCGCAAGGAGACATCAGATCTGTAAAAGTCATGGTTTTTTGGTCTTCGGTGAGCCAGGGGAACATGAATATGTGTTTGTTTTTCGAATTTGAGCTCTATCTGCAAAGGGCACTTTTCTTGCTAAAAGCAGTTTTTCCTAACAAATGCAAGATATAACATGGGCTATCTCCGCAAGGAGACATCAGATCTGCATAACTCATGGTTATTTGGTCTTCGGTGAGCCGGGGGAACATGAATATGTGTTTGTTTTTCGAAATTGAGCTCTATCTGCAAAGGGCACTTTTCTTGCTAAAAGCAGTTTTTCCTAACAAATGCAAGTTATAACATGGGCTATCTCCGCAAGGAGACATCAGATCTGCAAAACTCATGGTTTTTTGGTCTTCGGTGAGCCGGGGGAACATGAATACGTGTTTGTTTTTCGAATTTGAGCTCTATCTGCAAAGGGCACTTTTCTTGCTAAAAGCAGTTTTTCCTAACAAATGCAAGATATAACATGGGCTATCTCCGCAAGGAGACATCAGATCTGCATAACTGATGGTTTTTTGGTCTTCGGTGAGCCGGGGGAACATGAATATGTGTTCGTCTTTCGAATTTGAGCTCTATCTGCTAAGGGCACTTTTCTTGCTAAAAGCAGTTTTTCCTAACAAATGCAAGATATAACATGGGCTATCTCCGCAAGGAAAGATCAGAACTGCAAAACACATGGTTTTTTGGTCTTCGGGGAGGTTGGGGAACATGAATACGTGTTTGTTTTTCGAATTTGAGCTCTATCTGCAAAGGGCACTTTTCATGCTATAAGCAGTTTTTCCTAACAAATGCAAGATATAACATCGGCTATCTCCGCAAGGAAACATCAGATCTGCGTAACTCATGGTTTTTTGGTCTTCGGGGAGGTTGGGGAACATGAATACGTGTTTGTTTTTCGAATTTGAGCTCTATCTGCAAAGGGCACTTTTCATGCTTTAAGCAGTTTTTCCTAACAAATGCAAGATATAACATGGGCTATCTCCGCAAGGAGACATCAGATCTGTAAAACTCATGATTTTTTGGTCTTCGGTGAGCCAGGGGAACATGAATATGTGTTTGTTTTTCGAATTTGAGCTCTATCTGCAAAGGGCACTTTTCTTGCTATAAGCAGTTTTTCCTAACAAATGCAACATGGGCTATCTCCGCAAGGAGACATCAGATCTGCATAACTGATGGTTTTTTGGTCTTCGGTGAGCCGGGGGAACATGAATATGTGTTTGTGTTTCGAATTTGAGCTCTATGTGCAAAGGGCACTTTTCTTGCTAAAAGCAGTTTTTCCTAACAAATGCAAGATATAACATGGGCTATCTCCGCAAGGAGACATCAGATCTGCATAACTGATGGTTTTTTGGTCTTCGGTGAGCCGGGGGAACATGAATATGTGTTTGTTTTTCGAAATTGAGCTCTATCTGCAAAGGGCACTTTTCATGCTATAAGCAGTTTTTCCTAACAAATGCAAGATATAACATGGGCTATCTCCGCAAGGAGACATCAGATCTGTAAAACTCATGGTTTTTTGGTCTTCGGTGAGCCAGGGGAACATGAATATGTGTTCGTTTTTCGAATTTGAGCTCTATCTGCAAAGGGCACTTTTCTTGCTAAAAGCAGTTTTTCCTAACAAATGCAAGATATAACATGGGCTATCTCCGCAAGGAGACATGAGATCTGCATAACTGATGGGTTTTTGGTCTTCGGTGAGCCGGGGGAATATGAATATGTGTTTGTTTTTCGAATTTGATCTCTATCTGCAAAGGGCACTTTTCATGCTAAAAGCAGTTTTTCCTAACAAATGCAAGATATAACATGGGCTATCTCCGTAAGGAGACATCAGATCTGCAAAACTCATGGTTTTTTCGTCTTCGGTGAGCCGGGGGAACATGAATACGTGTTTGTTTTTCGAATTTGAGCTCTATCTGCAAAGGGCACTTTTCATGCTTTAAGCAGTTTTTCCTAACAAATGCAAGATATAACATGGGCTATCTCCGCAAGGAGACATCAGATCTGTAAAACTCATGGTTTTTTGGTCTTCGGTGAGCCAGGGGAACATGAATATGTGTTTGTTTTTCGAATTTGAGCTCTATCTGCAAAGGGCACTTTTCTTGCTAAAAGCAGTTTTCCTAACAAATGCAAGATATAACATGGGCTATCTCCGCAAGGAGACATCAGATCTGCATAACTGATGGGTTTTTGGTCTTCGGTGAGCCGGGGGAACATGAATATGTGTTTGTTTTTCGAAATTGAGCTCTATCTGCAAAGGGCAGTTTTCTTGCTAAAAGCAGTTTTTCCAAACAAATGCAAGTTATAACATGGGCTATCTCCGCAAGGAGACATCAGATCTGCAAAACTCATGGTTTTTTGGTCTTCGGTGAGCCGGGGGAACATGAATACGTGTTTGTTTTTCGAATTTGAGCTCTATCTGCAATGGGCACTTTTCTTGCTAAAAGCAGTTTTTCCTAACAAATGCAAGATATAACATGGGCTATCTCCGCAAGGAGACATCAGATCTGCATAACTGATGGTTTTTTGGTCTTCGGTGAGCCGGGGGAACATGAATATGTGTTCGTCTTTCGAATTTGAGCTCTATCTGCTAAGGGCACTTTTCTTGCTAAAAGCAGTTTTTCCTAACAAATGCAAGATATAACATGGGCTATCTCCGCAAGGAAACATCAGAACTGCAAAACACATGGTTTTTTGGTCTTCGGGGAGGTTGGGGAACATGAATACGTGTTTGTTTTTCGAATTTGAGCTCTATCTGCAAAGGGCACTTTTCATGCTATAAGCAGTTTTTCCTAACAAATGCAAGATATAACATGGGCTATCTCCGCAAGGAAACATCAGATCTGCGTAACTCATGGTTTTTTGGTCTTCGGGGAGGTTGGGGAACATGAATACGTGTTTGTTTTTCGAATTTGAGCTCTATCTGCAAAGGGCACTTTTCATGCTTTAAGCAGTTTTTCCTAACAAATGCAAGATATAACATGGGCTATCTCCGCAAGGAGACATCAGATCTGTAAAACTCATGATTTTTTGGTCTTCGGTGAGCCAGGGGAACATGAATATGTGTTTGTTTTTCGAATTTGAGCTCTATCTGCAAAGGGCACTTTTCTTGCTATAAGCAGTTTTTCCTAACAAATGCAACATGGGCTATCTCCGCAAGGAGACATCAGATCTGCATAACTGATGGTTTTTTGGTCTTCGGTGAGCCGGGGGAACATGAATATGTGTTTGTTTTTCGAATTTGAGCTCTATGTGCAAAGGGCACTTTTCTTGCTAAAAGCAGTTTTTCCTAACAAATGCAAGATATAACATGGGCTATCTCCGCAAGGAGACATCAGAACTGCAAAACGCATGGTTTTTTGGTCTTCGGGGAGGTTGGGGAACAAGAATACGTGTTTGTTTTTCGAATTTGAGCTCTATCTTTAAAGGGCACTTTTCATGCTATAAGCAGTTTTTCCTAACAAATGCAAGATATAACATGGGCTATCTCCGCAAGGAGACATCAGATCTGTAAAAGTCATGGTTTTTTGGTCTTCGGTGAGCCAGGGGAACATGAATATGTGTTTGTTTTTCGAATTTGAGCTCTATCTGCAAAGGGCACTTTTCTTGCTAAAAGCAGTTTTTCCTAACAAATGCAAGATATAACATGGGCTATCTCCGCAAGGAGACATCAGATCTGCATAACTCATGGTTATTTGGTCTTCGGTGAGCCGGGGGAACATGAATATGTGTTTGTTTTTCGAAATTGAGCTCTATCTGCAAAGGGCACTTTTCTTGCTAAAAGCAGTTTTTCCTAACAAATGCAAGTTATAACATGGGCTATCTCCGCAAGGAGACATCAGATCTGCAAAACTCATGGTTTTTTGGTCTTCGGTGAGCCGGGGGAACATGAATACGTGTTTGTTTTTCGAATTTGAGCTCTATCTGCAAAGGGCACTTTTCTTGCTAAAAGCAGTTTTTCCTAACAAATGCAAGATATAACATGGGCTATCTCCGCAAGGAGACATCAGATCTGCATAACTGATGGTTTTTTGGTCTTCGGTGAGCCGGGGGAACATGAATATGTGTTCGTCTTTCGAATTTGAGCTCTATCTGCTAAGGGCACTTTTCTTGCTAAAAGCAGTTTTTCCTAACAAATGCAAGATATAACATGGGCTATCTCCGCAAGGAAAGATCAGAACTGCAAAACACATGGTTTTTTGGTCTTCGGGGAGGTTGGGGAACATGAATACGTGTTTGTTTTTCGAATTTGAGCTCTATCTGCAAAGGGCACTTTTCATGCTATAAGCAGTTTTTCCTAACAAATGCAAGATATAACATCGGCTATCTCCGCAAGGAAACATCAGATCTGCGTAACTCATGGTTTTTTGGTCTTCGGGGAGGTTGGGGAACATGAATACGTGTTTGTTTTTCGAATTTGAGCTCTATCTGCAAAGGGCACTTTTCATGCTTTAAGCAGTTTTTCCTAACAAATGCAAGATATAACATGGGCTATCTCCGCAAGGAGACATCAGATCTGTAAAACTCATGATTTTTTGGTCTTCGGTGAGCCAGGGGAACATGAATATGTGTTTGTTTTTCGAATTTGAGCTCTATCTGCAAAGGGCACTTTTCTTGCTATAAGCAGTTTTTCCTAACAAATGCAACATGGGCTATCTCCGCAAGGAGACATCAGATCTGCATAACTGATGGTTTTTTGGTCTTCGGTGAGCCGGGGGAACATGAATATGTGTTTGTGTTTCGAATTTGAGCTCTATGTGCAAAGGGCACTTTTCTTGCTAAAAGCAGTTTTTCCTAACAAATGCAAGATATAACATGGGCTATCTCCGCAAGGAGACATCAGATCTGCATAACTGATGGTTTTTTGGTCTTCGGTGAGCCGGGGGAACATGAATATGTGTTTGTTTTTTGAAATTGAGCTCTATCTGCAAAGGGCACTTTTCATGCTATAAGCAGTTTTTCCTAACAAATGCAAGATATAACATGGGCTATCTCCGCAAGGAGACATCAGATCTGTAAAACTCATGGTTTTTTGGTCTTCGGTGAGCCAGGGGAACATGAATATGTGTTCGTTTTTCGAATTTGAGCTCTATCTGCAAAGGGCACTTTTCTTGCTAAAAGCAGTTTTTCCTAACAAATGCAAGATATAACATGGGCTATCTCCGCAAGGAGACATGAGATCTGCATAACTGATGGGTTTTTGGTCTTCGGTGAGCCGGGGGAATATGAATATGTGTTTGTTTTTCGAATTTGATCTCTATCTGCAAAGGGCACTTTTCATGCTTTAAGCAGTTTTTCCTAACAAATGCAAGATATAACATGGGCTATCTCCGCAAGGAGACATCAGAACTGCAAAACGCATGGTTTTTTGGTCTTCGGGGAGGTTGGGGAACAAGAATACGTGTTTGTTTTTCGAATTTGAGCTCTATCTGCAAAGGGCACTTTTCATGCTATAAGCAGTTTTCCTAACAAATGCAAGATATAACATGGGCTATCTCCGCAAGGAGACATCAGATCTGTAAAACTCATGATTTTTTGGTCTTCGGTGAGCCGGGGGAACATGAATATGTGTTTGTTTTTCGAATTTGAGCTCTATCTGCAAAGGGCACTTTTCTTGCTATAAGCAGTTTTTCCTAACAAATGCAAGATATAACATGGGCTATCTCCGCAAGGAGACATCAGAACTGCAAAACGCATGGTTTTTTGGTCTTCGGGGAGGTTGGGGAACAAGAATACGTGTTTGTTTTTCGAATTTGAGCTCTATCTGCAAAGGGCACTTTTCATGCTATAAGCAGTTTTCCTAACAAATGCAAGATATAACATGGGCTATCTCCGCAAGGAGACATCAGATCTGTAAAACTCATGATTTTTTGGTCTTCGGTGAGCCGGGGGAACATGAATATGTGTTTGTTTTTCGAATTTGAGCTCTATCTGCAAAGGGCACTTTTCTTGCTAAAAGCAGTTTTTCCTAACAAATGCAAGATATAACATGGGCTATCTCCGTAAGGAGACATCAGATCTGCAAAACTCATGGTTTTTTCGTCTTCGGTGAGCCGGGGGAACATGAATATGTGTTTGTTTTTCGAATTTGAGCTCTATCTGCAAAGGGCACTTTTCTTGCTATAAGCAGTTTTTCCTAACAAATGCAAGATATAACATGGGCTATCTCCGCAAGGAGACATCAGATCTGTAAAACTCATGGTTTTTTGGTCTTTGGTGAGCCAGGGGAACATGAATATGTGTTTGTTTTTCGAATTTGAGCTCTATCTGCAAAGGGCACTTTTCTTGCTAAAAGCAGTTTTTCCTAACAAATGCAAGATATAACATGGGCTATCTCCACAAGGAGACATCAGATCTGCATAACTCATGGTTTTTTGGTCTTCGGTGAGCCGGGTGAACATGAATATGTGTTTGTTTTTCGAAATTGAGCTCTATCTGCAAAGGGCACTTTTCTTGCTAAAAGCAGTTTTTCCTAACAAATGCAAGTTATAACATGGGCTATCTCCGCAAGGAGACATCAGATCTGCAAAACTCATGGTTTTTTGGTCTTCGGTGAGCCGGGGGAACATGAATATGTTTTTGTTTTTCGAATTTGAGCTCTATCTGCAAAGGGCACTTTTCTTGCTATAAGCAGTTTTTCCTAACAAATGCAAGATATAACATGGGCTATCTCCGCAAGGAGACATCAGATCTGCATAACTGATGGGTTTTTGGTCTTCGGTGAGCCGGGGGAACATGAATATGTGTTTGTTTTTCGAATTTGAGCTCTATCTGCAAAGGGCACTTTTCATGCTTTAAGCAGTTTTTCCTAACAAATGCAAGATATAACATGGGCTATCTCCGCAAGGAGACATCAGATCTGTAAAACTCATGGTTTTTTGGTCTTCGGTGAGCCGGGGGAACATGAATGTGTGTTTGTTTTTCGAATTTGAGCTCTATCTGCAAAGGGCACTTTTCATGCTATAAGCAGTTTTTCCTAACAAATGCAAGATATAACATGGGCTATCTCCGCAAGGAGACATCAGATCTGTAAAACTCATGGTTTTTTGGTCTTCGGTGAGCCAGGGGAACATGAATATGTGTTCGTTTTTCGAATTTGAGCTCTATCTGCAAAGGGCACTTTTCTTGCTAAAAGCAGTTTTTCCTAACAAATGCAAGATATAACATGGGCTATCTCCGCAAGGAGACATGAGATCTGCATAACTGATGGGTTTTTGGTCTTCGGTGAGCCGGGGGAATATGAATATGTGTTTGTTTTTCGAATTTGATCTCTATCTGCAAAGGGCACTTTTCATGCTTTAAGCAGTTTTTCCTAACAAATGCAAGATATAACATGGGCTATCTCCGCAAGGAGACATCAGAACTGCAAAACGCATGGTTTTTTGGTCTTCGGGGAGGTTGGGGAACAAGAATACGTGTTTGTTTTTCGAATTTGAGCTCTATCTGCAAAGGGCACTTTTCATGCTATAAGCAGTTTTCCTAACAAATGCAAGATATAACATGGGCTATCTCCGCAAGGAGACATCAGATCTGTAAAACTCATGATTTTTTGGTCTTCGGTGAGCCGGGGGAACATGAATATGTGTTTGTTTTTCGAATTTGAGCTCTATCTGCAAAGGGCACTTTTCTTGCTATAAGCAGTTTTTCCTAACAAATGCAAGATATAACATGGGCTATCTCCGCAAGGAGACATCAGAACTGCAAAACGCATGGTTTTTTGGTCTTCGGGGAGGTTGGGGAACAAGAATACGTGTTTGTTTTTCGAATTTGAGCTCTATCTGCAAAGGGCACTTTTCATGCTATAAGCAGTTTTCCTAACAAATGCAAGATATAACATGGGCTATCTCCGCAAGGAGACATCAGATCTGTAAAACTCATGATTTTTTGGTCTTCGGTGAGCCGGGGGAACATGAATATGTGTTTGTTTTTCGAATTTGAGCTCTATCTGCAAAGGGCACTTTTCTTGCTAAAAGCAGTTTTTCCTAACAAATGCAAGATATAACATGGGCTATCTCCGTAAGGAGACATCAGATCTGCAAAACTCATGGTTTTTTCGTCTTCGGTGAGCCGGGGGAACATGAATATGTGTTTGTTTTTCGAATTTGAGCTCTATCTGCAAAGGGCACTTTTCTTGCTATAAGCAGTTTTTCCTAACAAATGCAAGATATAACATGGGCTATCTCCGCAAGGAGACATCAGATCTGTAAAACTCATGGTTTTTTGGTCTTTGGTGAGCCAGGGGAACATGAATATGTGTTTGTTTTTCGAATTTGAGCTCTATCTGCAAAGGGCACTTTTCTTGCTAAAAGCAGTTTTTCCTAACAAATGCAAGATATAACATGGGCTATCTCCACAAGGAGACATCAGATCTGCATAACTCATGGTTTTTTGGTCTTCGGTGAGCCGGGTGAACATGAATATGTGTTTGTTTTTCGAAATTGAGCTCTATCTGCAAAGGGCACTTTTCTTGCTAAAAGCAGTTTTTCCTAACAAATGCAAGTTATAACATGGGCTATCTCCGCAAGGAGACATCAGATCTGCAAAACTCATGGTTTTTTGGTCTTCGGTGAGCCGGGGGAACATGAATATGTTTTTGTTTTTCGAATTTGAGCTCTATCTGCAAAGGGCACTTTTCTTGCTATAAGCAGTTTTTCCTAACAAATGCAAGATATAACATGGGCTATCTCCGCAAGGAGACATCAGATCTGCATAACTGATGGGTTTTTGGTCTTCGGTGAGCCGGGGGAACATGAATATGTGTTTGTTTTTCGAATTTGAGCTCTATCTGCAAAGGGCACTTTTCATGCTTTAAGCAGTTTTTCCTAACAAATGCAAGATATAACATGGGCTATCTCCGCAAGGAGACATCAGATCTGTAAAACTCATGGTTTTTTGGTCTTCGGTGAGCCGGGGGAACATGAATGTGTGTTTGTTTTTCGAATTTGAGCTCTATCTGCAAAGGGCACTTTTCATGCTATAAGCAGTTTTTCCTAACAAATGCAAGATATAACATGGGCTATCTCCGCAAGGAGACATCAGATCTGCATAACTGATGGTTTTTTGGTCTTCAGTGAGCCGCGGGAACATGAATATGTGTTCGTTTTTCGAATTTGAGCTCTATCTGCAAAGGGAACTTTTCTTGCTATATGCAGTTTTTCTTAACAAATGCAAGATATAACATGGGCTATGTGCGCAAGGAGACATCAGATCTGCATAACTGATGGATTTTTGGTCTTCGGTGAGCCGGGGGAACATGAATATGTGTTTGTTTTTCGAATTTGAGCTCTATCTGCAAAGGGCACTTTTCTTGCTAAAAGCAGTTTTTACTAACAAATGCAAGATATAACATGGGCTATCTCCGCAAGGAGACGTCAGAACTGCAAAACGCATGGTTTTTTGGTCTTCGGGGAGGTTGGGGAACAAGAATACGTGTTTGTTTTTCGAATTTGAGCTCTATCTGCAAAGGGCACTTTTCATGCTATAAGCAGTTTTTCCTAACAAATGCAAGATATAACATGGGCTATATCTGCAAGGAGACATCAGATCTGTAAAACTCATGATTTTTTGGTCTTCGGTGAGCCGGGGGAACATGAATATGTGTTTGTTTTTCGAATTTGAGCTCTATCTGCAAAGGGCACTTTTCTTGCTATAAGGAGTTTTTCCGAACAAATGCAACATGGGCTATCTCCGCAAGGAGACATCAGATCTGCATAACTGATGGTTTTTTGGTCTTCGGTGAGCCGGGGGAACATGAATATGTGTTTGTTTTTCGAATTTGAGCTCTATCTGCAAAGGGCACTTTTCATGCTATAAGCAGTTTTTCCTAACAAATGCAAGATATAACATGGGCTATCTACGCAAGGAGACATCAGAACTGCAAAACGCATGGTTTTTTGGTCTTCGGTGAGCCCGGGGAACATGAATATATGTTTGTTTTTCGAAATTGAGCTCTATCTGCAAAGGGCACTTTTCTTGCTAAAAGCAGTTTTTCCTAACAAATGCAAATTATAACATGGGCTATCTCCGCAAGGAGACATCAGATCTGCATAACTGATGGTTTTTTGGTCTTCGGTGAGCCGGGGGAACATGAATATGTGTTCGTTTTTCGAATTTGAGCTCTATCTGCAAAGGGCACTTTTCTTGCTAAAAGCAGTTTTTCCTAACAAATGCAAGATATAACATGGGCTATCTCCGTAAGGAGACATCAGATCTGCAAAACTCATGGTTTTTTCGTCTTTGGTGAGCCGGGGGAACATGAACACGTGTTTGTTTTTCGAAATTGAGCTCTATCTGCAAAGGGCACTTTTCTTGCTAAAAGCAGTTTTTCCTAACAAATGCAAATTATAACATGGGCTATCTCCGCAAGGAGACATCAGATCTGCAAAACTCATGGTTTTTTGGTCTTCGGTGAGCCGGGGGAACATGAATATGTGTTTGTTTTTCGAATTTGAGCTCTATCTGCAAAGGGCACTTTTCTTGCTAAGTTTTTCCTAACAAATGCAAGAGATAACATGGGCTATCTCCGCAAGGAGACATCAGATCTGCATAACTGATGGTTTTTTGGTCTTCGGTGAGCCGGGGGAACATGAATATGTGTTCGTTTTTTGAATTTGAGCTCTATCTGCAAAGGGCACTTTTCTTGCTAAAAGCAGCTTTTCATAACAAATGCAAGATATAACATGGGCTATCTCCGTAAGGAGACATCAGATCTGCAAAACTCATGGTTTTTTCGTCTTTGGTGAGCCGGGGGAACATGAATACGTGTTTGTTTTTCGAATTTGAGCTCTATCTGCAAAGGGCACTTTTCATGCTTTAAGCAATTTTTCCTAACAAATGCAAGATATAACATGGGCTATCTCCGCAAGGAGACATCAGAACTGCAAACCGCATGGTTTTTTGGTCTTCGGGGAGGTTGGGGAACATGAATACGTGTTTGGTTTTCGAATTTGAGCTCTATCTGCAAAGGGCACTTTTCATGCTATAAGCAGTTTTTCCTAACAAATGCAAGATATAACATGGGCTATCTCCGCAAAGAGACATCAGATCTGCAAAACTCATGGTTTTTTGGTCTTCGGTGAGCCGGGGGAAGATGAATATGTGTTTGTTTTTCGAAATTGAGCTCTACCTGCAAAGGGCACTTTTCTTGCTAAAAGCAGTTTTTCCTAACAAATGCAAGATATAACATGGGCTATCTCCGCAAGGAGACATCAGATCTGCAAAACTCATGGTTTTTTCATCTTCGGTGAGCCGGGGGACATGAATATGTGTTTGTTTTTCGAATTTGAGCTCTATCTGCAAAGGGCACTTTTCTTGCTAAAAGCAGTTTTTCCTAACAAATGCAAGATATAACATGGGCTATCTCCGCAAGGAGACATCAGATCTGCATAACTGATGGTTTTTTGGTCTTCGGTGAGCCGGGGGAACATGAATATGTGTTCGATTTTCGAATTTGAGTATCTGCAAAGGGCACTTTTCTTGCTAAAAGCAGTTTTTCCTAACAAATGCAAGATATAACATGGGCTATCTCCGCAAGGAAACATCAGAACTGCAAAACACATGGTTTTTTGGTCTTCGGGGAGGTTGGGGAACATGAATACGTGTTTGTTTTTCGAATTTGAGCTCTATCTGCAAAGGGCACTTTTCATGCTTTAAGCAGTTTTTCCTAACAAATGCAAGATATAACATGGGCTATCTCCGCAAGGAGACATCAGATCTGTAAAACTCATGATTTTTTGGTCTTCGGTGAGCCAGGGGAACATGAATATGTGTTTGTTTTTCGAATTTGAGCTCTATCTGCAAAGGGCACTTTTCTTGCTATAAGCAGTTTTTCCTAACAAATGCAACATGGGCTATCTCCGCAAGGAGACATCAGATCTGCATAACTGATGGTTTTTTGGTCTTCGGTGAGCCGGGGGAACATGAATATGTGTTTGTGTTTCGAATTTGAGCTCTATGTGCAAAGGGCACTTTTCTTGCTAAAAGCAGTTTTTCCTAACAAATGCAAGATATAACATGGGCTATCTCCGCAAGGAGACATCAGATCTGCATAACTGATGGTTTTTTGGTCTTCGGTGAGCCGGGGGAACATGAATATGTGTTTGTTTTAAGAAATTGAGCTCTATCTGCAAAGGGCACTTTTCATGCTATAAGCAGTTTTTCCTAACAAATGCAAGATATAACATGGGCTATCTCCGCAAGGAGACATCAGATCTGCATAACTGATGGTTTTTTGGTCTTCGGTGAGCCGGGGGAACATGAATATGTGTTCGATTTTCGAATTTGAGTATCTGCAAAGGGCACTTTTCTTGCTAAAAGCAGTTTTTCCTAACAAATGCAAGATATAACATGGGCTATCTCCGCAAGGAAACATCAGAACTGCAAAACACATGGTTTTTTGGTCTTCGGGGAGGTTGGGGAACATGAATACGTGTTTGTTTTTCGAATTTGAGCTCTATCTGCAAAGGGCACTTTTCATGCTATAAGCAGTTTTTCCTAACAAATGCAAGATATAACATGGGCTATCTCCGCAAGGAAACATCAGATCTGCGTAACTCATGGTTTTTTGGTCTTCGGGGAGGTTGGGGAACATGAATACGTGTTTGTTTTTCGAATTTGAGCTCTATCTGCAAAGGGCACTTTTCATGCAATAAGCAGTTTTTCCTAACAAATGCAAGATATAACATGGGCAATCTCCGCAAGGAGACATGAGATCTGCATAACTGATGGGTTTTTGGTCTTCGGTGAGCTGGGGGAACATGAATATGTGTTTGTTTTTCGAATTTGAGCTCTATCTGCAAAAGGCACTTTTCATGCTTTAAGCAGTTTTTCCTAACCAATGCAAGATATAACATGGGCTATCTCCGCAAGGAGACATCAGAACTGCAAAACGCATGGTTTTTTGGTCTTCGGGGAGGTTGGGGAACAAGAATACGTGTTTGTTTTTCGAATTTGAGCTCTATCTTTAAAGGGCACTTTTCATGCTATAAGCAGTTTTTCCTAACAAATGCAAGATATAACATGGGCTATCTCCGCAAGGAGACATCAGATCTGTAAAACTCATGGTTTTTTGGTCTTCGGTGAGCCAGGGGAACATGAATATGTGTTTGTTTTTCGAATTTGAGCTCTATCTGCAAAGGGCACTTTTCTTGCTAAAAGCAGTTTTTCCTAACAAATGCAAGATATAACATGGGCTATCTCCGCAAGGAGACATCAGATCTGCATAACTCATGGTTATTTGGTCTTCGGTGAGCCGGGGGAACATGAATATGTGTTTGTTTTTCGAAATTGAGCTCTATCTGCAAAGGGCACTTTTCTTGCTAAAAGCACTTTTTCCTAACAAATGCAAGATATAACATGGGCTATCTCCGCAAGGAGACATCAGATCTGCATAACTGATGGTTTTTTGGTCTTCGGTGAGCCGGGGGAACATGAATATGTGTTCGTTTTTCGAATTTGAGCTCTATCTGCTAAGGGCACTTTTCTTGCTAAAAGCAGTTTTTCCTAACAAATGCAAGATATAACATGGGCTATCTCCGCAAGGAAACATCAGAACTGCAAAACTCATGGTTTTTTGGTCTTCGGGGAGGTTGGGGAACATGAATACGTGTTTGTTTTTCGAATTTGAGCTCTATCTGCAAAGGGCACTTTTCATGCTATAAGCAGTTTTTCCTAACAAATGCAAGATATAACATGGGCTATCTCCGCAAGGAAACATCAGATCTGCGTAACTCATGGTTTTTTGGTCTTCGGGGAGGTTGGGGAACATGAATACGTGTTTGTTTTTCGAATTTGAGCTCTATCTGCAAAGGGCACTTTTCATGCTTTAAGCAGTTTTTCCTAACAAATGCAAGATATAACATGGGCTATCTCCGCAAGGAGACATCAGATCTGTAAAACTCATGATTTTTTGGTCTTCGGTGAGCCAGGGGAATATGAATATGTGTTTGTTTTTCGAATTTGAGCTCTATCTGCAAAGGGCACTTTTCTTGCTATAAGCAGTTTTTCCTAACAAATGCAAGATATAACATGGGCTATCTCCGCAAGGAGACATGAGATCTGCATAACTGATGGGTTTTTGGTCTTCGGTGAGCCGGGGGAACATGAATATGTGTTTGTTTTTCGAATTTGAGCTCTATCTGCAAAGGGCACTTTTCATGCTTTAAGCAGTTTTTCCTAACCAATGCAAGATATAACATGGGCTATCTCCGCAAGGAGACATCAGAACTGCAAAACGCATGGTTTTTTGGTCTTCGGGGAGGTTGGGGAACAAGAATACGTGTTTGTTTTTCGAATTTGAGCTCTATCTTTAAAGGGCACTTTTCATGCTATAAGCATTTTTTCCTAACAAATGCAAGATATAACATGGGCTATCTCCGCAAGGAGACATCAGATCTGTAAAACTCATGGTTTTTTGGTCTTCGGTGAGCCAGGGGAACATGAATATGTGTTTCTTTTTCGAATTTGAGCTCTATCTGCAAAGGGCACTTTTCTTGCTAAAAGCAGTTTTTCCTAACAAATGCAAGATATAACATGGGCTATCTCCGCAAGGAGACATCAGATCTGCATAACTCATGGTTA
Organism: Vipera ursinii; assembly: GCF_947247035.1. Classification (NCBI taxonomy): domain Eukaryota; kingdom Metazoa; phylum Chordata; class Lepidosauria; order Squamata; family Viperidae; genus Vipera; species Vipera ursinii. Next base: position 33,944,934 of record NC_139515.1, read on the forward strand.
TTTGGTCTTCGGTGAGCCAGGGGAACATGAATATGTGTTTGTTTTTCGAAATTGAGCTCTATCTGCAAAGGGCACTTTTCTTGCTAAAAGCAGTTTTTCCTAAGAAATGCAAGTTATAACATGGGCTATCTCCGCAAGGAGACATCAGATCTGCAAAACTCATGGTTTTTTGGTCTTCGGTGAGCTGGGGGAACATGAATATGTGTTTGTTTTTCGAATTTGAGCTCTATCTGCAAAGGGCACTTTTCTTGCTAAAAGCACTTTTCCTAACAAATGCAAGATATAACATGGGCTATCTCCGCAAGGAGACATCAGATCTGCATAACTGATGGTTTTTTGGTCTTCGGTGAGCCGGGGGAACATGAATATGTGTTCGTTTTTCGAATTTGAGCTCTATCTGCTAAGGGCACTTTTCTTGCTAAAAGCAGTTTTTCCTAACAAATGCAAGATATAACATGGGCTATCTCCGCAAGGAAACATCAGAACTGCAAAAAACATGGTTTTTTGGTCTTCGGGGAGGTTGGGGAACATGAATACGTGTTTGTTTTTCGAATTTGAGCTCTATCTGCAAAGGGCACTTTTCATGCTATAAGCAGTTTTTCCTAACAAATGCAAGATATAACATGGGCTATCTCCGCAAGGAAACATCAGATCTGCGTAACTCATGGTTTTTTGGTCTTCGGGGAGGTTGGGGAACATGAATACGTGTTTGTTTTTCGAATTTGAGCTCTATCTGCAAAGGGCACTTTTCATGCTTTAAGCAGTTTTTCCTAACAAATGCAAGATATAACATGGGCTATCTCCGCAAGGAGACATCAGATCTGTAAAACTCATGATTTTTTGGTCTTCGATGAGCCAGGGGAATATGAATATGTGTTTGTTTTTCGAATTTGAGCTCTATCTGCAAAGGGCACTTTTCTTGCTATAAGCAGTTTTTCCTAACAAATGCAACATTGGCTATCTCCGCAAGGAGACATCAGATCTGCATAACTGATGGTTTTTTGGTCTTCGGTGAGCCGGGGGAACATGAATATGTGTTTGTTTTTCGAATTTGAGCTCTATGTGCAAAGGGCACTTTTCTTGCTAAAAGCAGTTTTTCCTAACAAATGCAAGATATAACATGGGCTATCTCCGCAAGGAAACATCAGAACTGCAAAACACATGGTTTTTTGGTCTTTGGGGAGGTTGTGGAACATGAATACGTGTTTGTTTTTCGAATTTGAGCTCTATCTGCAAAGGGCACTTTTCATGCTATAAGCAGTTTTTCCTAACAAATGCAAGATATAACATGGGCTATCTCCGCAAGGAAACATCAGATCTGCGTAACTCATGGTTTTTTGGTCTTCGGGGAGGTTGGGGAACATGAATACGTGTTTGTTTTTCGAATTTGAGCTCTATGTGCAAAGGGCACTTTTCTTGCTAAAAGCAGTTTTTCCTAACAAATGCAAGATATAACATGGGCTATCTCCGCAAGGAGACATCAGATCTGCATAACTGATGGTTTTTTGGTCTTCGGTGAGCCGGGGGAACATGAATATGTGTTCGTTTTTCGAATTTGAGCTCTATCTGCAATGGGAACTTTTCATGCTATAAACAGTTTTTACTAACAAATGCAAGATATAACATGGGCTATCTCTGCAAGGAGACATCAGAACTGCAAAACGCATGGTTTTTTGGTCTTCGGTGAGCCGGGGGAACATGAATATGTGTTTGTTTTTCGAAATTGAGCTCTATCTGCAAAGGGCACTTTTCTTGTTAAAAGCAGTTTTTCCTAACAAATGCAAGTTATAACATGGGCTATCTCCGCAAGGAGACATCAGATCTGCAAAACTCATGGTTTTTTGGTCATCGGTGAGCCGGAGGAACATGAATATGTGTTTGTTTTTCGAATTTGAGCTCTATCTGCAAAGGGCAGTTTTCTTGCTAAAAGCAGTTTTTCCTAACAAATGCAAGATATAACATGGGCTATCTCCGCAAGGAGACATCAGATCTGCATAACTGATGGTTTTTTGGTCTTCGGTGAGCCGGGGGAACATGAATATGTGTTCGATTTTCGAATTTGAGCTCTATCTGCAAAGGGCACTTTTCTTGCTAAAAGCAGTTTTTCCTAACAAATGCAAGATATAACATGGGCTATCTCCGCAAGGAAACATCAGAACTGCAAAACACATGGTTTTTTGGTCTTCGGGGAGGTTGTGGAACATGAATACGTGTTTGTTTTTCGAATTTGAGCTCTATCTGCAAAGGGCACTTTTCATGCTATAAGCAGTTTTTCCTAACAAATGCAAGATATAACATGGGCTATCTCCGCAAGGAAACATCAGATCTGCGTAACTCATGGTTTTTTGGTCTTCGGGGAGGTTGGGGAACATGAATACGTGTTTGTTTTTCGAATTTGAGCTCTATCTGCAAAGGGCACTTTTCATGCTATAAGCAGTTTTTCCTAACAAATGCAAGATATAACATGGGCTATCTCCGCAAGGAGACATGAGATCTGCATAACATGGTTTTTTCGTCTTCGGTGAGCCGGGGGAACATGAATATGTGTTTGTTTTTCGAATTTGAGCTCTATCTGCAATGGGAACTTTTCATGCTATAAACAGTTTTTACTAACAAATGCAAGATATAACATGGGCTATCTCTGCAAGGAGACATCAGATCTGTAAAACTCATGGTTTTTTGGTCTTCGGGGAGGTTGGGGAACATGAATACGTGTTTGTTTTTCATATTTGAGCTCTATCTTTAAAGGGCAATTTTCATGCTATAAGCAGTTTTTCCTAACAAATGCAAGATATAACATGGGCTATCTCCGCAAGGAGACATCACATCTCTAAAACTCATGGTTTTTTGGTCTTCGGTGAGCCGGGGGAACATGAATATGTGTTTGTTTTTCGAAATTGAGCTCTATCTGCAAAGGGCACTTTCCTTGCTAAAAGCAGTTTTTCCTAACAAATGCAAGTTATAACATGGGCTATCTCCGCAAGGAGACATCAGATCTGCAAAACTCATGGTTTTTTGGTCTTCGGTGAGCCGGGGGAACATGAATATGTGTTTGTTTTTCGAATTTGAGCTCTATCTGCAAAGGGCACTTTTCTTGCTAAAAGCAGTTTTTCCTAACAAATGCAAGATATAACATGGGCTATCTCCGCAAGGAGACATCAGATCTGCATAACTGATGGTTTTTTGGTCTTCGGTGAGCCGGGGGAACATGAATATGTGTTCGTTTTTCGAATTTGAGCTCTATCTGCTAAGGGCACTTTTCTTGCTAAAAGCAGTTTTTCCTAACAAATGCAAGATATAACATGGGCTATCTCCGCAAGGAAATATCAGAACTGCAAAACACATGGTTTTTTGGTCTTCGGGGAGGTTGGGGAACATGAATACGTGTTTGTTTTTCGAATTTGAGCTCTATCTGCAAAGGGCACTTTTCATGCTATAAGCAGTTTTTCCTAACAAATGCAAGATATAACATGGGCTATCTCCGCAAGGAAACATCAGATCTGCGTAACGCATGGTTTTTTGGTCTTCGGGGAGGTTGGGGAACAAGAATACGTGTTTGTTTTTTGAATTTGAGCTCAATCTTTAAAGGGCCCTTTTCATGCTATAAGCAGTTTTTCCTAACAAATGCAAGATATAACATGGGCTATCTCCGCAAGGAGACATCAGATCTGTAAAATTCATGGTTTTTTGGTCTTCGGTGAGCCAGGGGAACATGAATATGTGTTTGTTTTTCGAATTTGAGCTCTATCTGCAAAGGGCACTTTTCTTGCTAAAAGCAGTTTTTCCTAACAAATGCAAGATATAACGTGGGCTATCTCCGCAAGGAGACATCAGATCTGCATAACTGATGGTTTTTTGGTCTTCGGTGAGCCGGGGGAACATGAATATGTGTTCGTTTTTCGAATTTGAGCTCTATCTGCTAAGGGCACTTTTCTTGCTAAAAGCAGTTTTTCCTAACAAATGCAAGATATAACATGGGCTATCTCCGCAAGGAGACATCAGATCTGCATAACTGATGGTTTTTTGGTCTTCGGTGAGCCGGGGGAACATGAATATGTGTTTGTTTTTCGAATTTGAGCTCTATCTGCAAAGGGCACTTTTCTTGCTAAAAGCAGTTTTTCCTAACAAATGCAAGATATAACATGGGCTATCTCCGCAAGGAGACATCAGATCTGCATAACTGATGGTTTTTTGGTCTTCGGTGAGCCGGGGGAACATGAATATGTGTTCGTTTTTCGAATTTGAGCTCTATCTGCAATGGGAACTTTTCATGCTATAAACAGTTTTTACTAACAAATGCAAGATATAACATGGGCTATCTCTGCAAGGAGACATCAGAACTGCAAAACGCATGGTTTTTTGGTCTTCGGTGAGCCGGGGGAACATGAATATGTGTTTGTTTTTCGAAATTGAGCTCTATCTGCAAAGGGCACTTTTCTTGCTAAAAGCAGTTTTTCCTAACAAATGCAAGTTATAACATGGGCTATCTCCGCAAGGAGACATCAGATCTGCATAACTGATGGTTTTTTGGTCTTCGGTGAGCCGGGGGAACATGAATATGTGTTCGATTTTCGAATTTGAGCTCTATCTGCAAAGGGCACTTTTCTTGCTAAAAGCAGTTTTTCCTAACAAATGCAAGATATAACATGGGCTATCTCCGCAAGGAAACATCAGAACTGCAAAACACATGGTTTTTTGGTCTTTGGGGAGGTTGTGGAACATGAATACGTGTTTGTTTTTCGAATTTGAGCTCTATCTGCAAAGGGCACTTTTCATGCTATAAGCAGTTTTTCCTAACAAATGCAAGATATAACATGGGCTATCTCCGCAAGGAAACATCAGATCTGCGTAACTCATGGTTTTTTGGTCTTCGGGGAGGTTGGGGAACATGAATACGTGTTTGTTTTTCGAATTTGAGCTCTATGTGCAAAGGGCACTTTTCTTGCTAAAAGCAGTTTTTCCTAACAAATGCAAGATATAACATGGGCTATCTCCGCAAGGAGACATCAGATCTGCATAACTGATGGTTTTTTGGTCTTCGGTGAGCCGGGGGAACATGAATATGTGTTCGTTTTTCGAATTTGAGCTCTATCTGCAATGGGAACTTTTCATGCTATAAACAGTTTTTACTAACAAATGCAAGATATAACATGGGCTATCTCTGCAAGGAGACATCAGAACTGCAAAACGCATGGTTTTTTGGTCTTCGGTGAGCCGGGGGAACATGAATATGTGTTTGTTTTTCGAAATTGAGCTCTATCTGCAAAGGGCACTTTTCTTGTTAAAAGCAGTTTTTCCTAACAAATGCAAGTTATAACATGGGCTATCTCCGCAAGGAGACATCAGATCTGCAAAACTCATGGTTTTTTGGTCTTCGGTGAGCCGGAGGAACATGAATATGTGTTTGTTTTTCGAATTTGAGCTCTATCTGCAAAGGGCAGTTTTCTTGCTAAAAGCAGTTTTTCCTAACAAATGCAAGATATAACATGGGCTATCTCCGCAAGGAGACATCAGATCTGCATAACTGATGGTTTTTTGGTCTTCGGTGAGCCGGGGGAACATGAATATGTGTTCGATTTTCGAATTTGAGCTCTATCTGCAAAGGGCACTTTTCTTGCTAAAAGCAGTTTTTCCTAACAAATGCAAGATATAACATGGGCTATCTCCGCAAGGAAACATCAGAACTGCAAAACACATGGTTTTTTGGTCTTCGGGGAGGTTGTGGAACATGAATACGTGTTTGTTTTTCGAATTTGAGCTCTATCTGCAAAGGGCACTTTTCATGCTATAAGCAGTTTTTCCTAACAAATGCAAGATATAACATGGGCTATCTCCGCAAGGAAACATCAGATCTGCGTAACTCATGGTTTTTTGGTCTTCGGGGAGGTTGGGGAACATGAATACGTGTTTGTTTTTCGAATTTGAGCTCTATCTGCAAAGGGCACTTTTCATGCTATAAGCAGTTTTTCCTAACAAATGCAAGATATAACATGGGCTATCTCCGCAAGGAGACATGAGATCTGCATAACATGGTTTTTTCGTCTTCGGTGAGCCGGGGGAACATGAATATGTGTTTGTTTTTCGAATTTGAGCTCTATCTGCAATGGGAACTTTTCATGCTATAAACAGTTTTTACTAACAAATGCAAGATATAACATGGGCTATCTCTGCAAGGAGACATCAGATCTGTAAAACTCATGGTTTTTTGGTCTTCGGGGAGGTTGGGGAACATGAATACGTGTTTGTTTTTCATATTTGAGCTCTATCTTTAAAGGGCAATTTTCATGCTATAAGCAGTTTTTCCTAACAAATGCAAGATATAACATGGGCTATCTCCGCAAGGAGACATCACATCTCTAAAACTCATGGTTTTTTGGTCTTCGGTGAGCCGGGGGAACATGAATATGTGTTTGTTTTTCGAAATTGAGCTCTATCTGCAAAGGGCACTTTCCTTGCTAAAAGCAGTTTTTCCTAACAAATGCAAGTTATAACATGGGCTATCTCCGCAAGGAGACATCAGATCTGCAAAACTCATGGTTTTTTGGTCTTCGGTGAGCCGGGGGAACATGAATATGTGTTTGTTTTTCGAATTTGAGCTCTATCTGCAAAGGGCACTTTTCTTGCTAAAAGCAGTTTTTCCTAACAAATGCAAGATATAACATGGGCTATCTCCGCAAGGAGACATCAGATCTGCATAACTGATGGTTTTTTGGTCTTCGGTGAGCCGGGGGAACATGAATATGTGTTCGTTTTTCGAATTTGAGCTCTATCTGCTAAGGGCACTTTTCTTGCTAAAAGCAGTTTTTCCTAACAAATGCAAGATATAACATGGGCTATCTCCGCAAGGAAATATCAGAACTGCAAAACACATGGTTTTTTGGTCTTCGGGGAGGTTGGGGAACATGAATACGTGTTTGTTTTTCGAATTTGAGCTCTATCTGCAAAGGGCACTTTTCATGCTATAAGCAGTTTTTCCTAACAAATGCAAGATATAACATGGGCTATCTCCGCAAGGAAACATCAGATCTGCGTAACGCATGGTTTTTTGGTCTTCGGGGAGGTTGGGGAACAAGAATACGTGTTTGTTTTTCGAATTTGAGCTCTATCTTTAAAGGGCCCTTTTCATGCTATAAGCAGTTTTTCCTAACAAATGCAAGATATAACATGGGCTATCTCCGCAAGGAGACATCAGATCTGTAAAATTCATGGTTTTTTGGTCTTCGGTGAGCCAGGGGAACATGAATATGTGTTTGTTTTTCGAATTTGAGCTCTATCTGCAAAGGGCACTTTTCTTGCTAAAAGCAGTTTTTCCTAACAAATGCAAGATATAACGTGGGCTATCTCCGCAAGGAGACATCAGATCTGCATAACTGATGGTTTTTTGGTCTTCGGTGAGCCGGGGGAACATGAATATGTGTTCGTTTTTCGAATTTGAGCTCTATCTGCTAAGGGCACTTTTCTTGCTAAAAGCAGTTTTTCCTAACAAATGCAAGATATAACATGGGCTATCTCCGCAAGGAAACATCAGAACTGCAAAACACATGGTTTTTTGGTCTTCGGGGAGGTTGGGGAACATGAATACGTGTTTGTTTTTCGAATTTGAGCTCTATCTGCAAAGGGCACTTTTCATGCTATAAGCAGTTTTTCCTAACAAATGCAAGATATAACATGGGCTATCTCCGCAAGGAAACATCAGATCTGCGTAACTCATGGTTTGTTGGTCTTTGGGTAGGTTGGGGAACATGAATACGTGTTTGTTTTTCGAATTTGAGCTCTATCTGCAAAGGGCACTTTTCATGCTATAAGCAGTTTTTCCTAACAAATGCAAGATATAACATGGGCTATCTCCGCAAGGAGACATGAGATCTGCATAACTGATGGGTTTTTGGTCTTCGGTGAGCCGGGGGAACATGAATATGTGTTTGTTTTTCGAATTTGAGCTCTATCTGCAAAGGGCACTTTTCATGCTTTAAGCAGTTTTTCCTAACAAATGCAAGATATAACATGGGCTATCTCCGCAAGGAGACATCAGAACTGCAAAACGCATGGTTTTTTGGTCTTCGGGGAGGTTGGGGAACAAGAATACGTGTTTGTTTTTCGAATTTGAGCTCTATCTGCAAAGGGCACTTTTCATGCTATAAGCAGTTTTTCCTAACAAATGCAAGATATAACATGGGCTATCTCCGCAAGGAGACATCAGATCTGTAAAACTCATGATTTTTTGGTCTTCGGTGAGCCAGGGGAATATGAATATGTGTTTGTTTTTCGAATTTGAGCTCTATCTGCAAAGGGCACTTTCATGCTATAAGCAGTTTTTCCTAACAAATGCAACATGGGCTATCTCCGCAAGGAGACATCAGATCTGCATAACTGATGGTTTTTTGGTCTTCGGTGAGCCGGGGGAACATGAATATGTGTTTGTTTTTCGAATTTGAGCTCTATGTGCAAAGGGCACTTTTCTTGCTAAAAGCAGTTTTTCCTAACAAATGCAAGATATAACATGGGCTATCTCCGCAAGGAGACATCAGATCTGCATAACTGATGGTTCTTTGGTCTTCGGTGAGCCGGGGGAACATGAATATGTGTTTGTTTTTCGAATTTGAGCTCTATGTGCAAAGGGCACTTTTCTTGCTAAAAGCAGTTTTTCCTAACAAATGCAAGATATAACATGGGCTATCTCCGCAAGGAGACATCAGATCTGCATAACTGATGGTTTTTTGGTCTTCGGTGAGCCGGGGGAACATGAATATGTGTTTGTTTTTCGAAATTGAGCTCTATCTGCAAAGGGCACTTTTCATGCTATAAGCAGTTTTTCCTAACAAATGCAAGATATAACATGGGCTATCTCCGCAAGGAGACATCAGATCTGTAAAACGCATGGTTTTTTCATCTTTGGTGAGCCGGGGGAACATGAATATGTGTTTGTTTTTCGAATTTGAGCTCTATCTGCAAAGGGCACTTTTCTTTCTAAAAGCAGTTTTTCCTAACAAATGCAAGATATAACATGGGCTATCTCCGCAAGGAGACATCAGATCTGCATAACTCATGGTTTTTTGGTCTTCGGTGAGCCAGGGGAACATGAATATGTGTTTGTTTTTCGAATTTGAGCTCTATCTGCAAAGGGCACTTTTCTTGCTAAAAGCAGTTTTTCCTAACAAATGCAAGATATAACATGGGCTATCTCCGCAAGGAGACATCAGATCTGTTAAACTCATGGTTTTTTCATCTTCGGTGAGCCGGGGGGACATGAATATGTGTTTCTTTTTCGAATTTGAGCTCTATCTGCAATGGGCACTTTTCATGCTATAAACAGTTTTTACTAACAAATGCAAGATATAACATGGGCTATCTCCGAAAGGAGACATCAGAACTGCAAAACGCATGGTTTTTTGGTGTTCGGTGAGCCGGGGGAACATGAATATGTGTTTGTTTTTCGAATTTGAGCTCTATCTGCAAAGGGCACTTTTCTTTCTAAAAGCAGTTTTTCCTAACAAATGCAAGATATAACATGGGCTATCTCTGCAAGGAGACATCAGAACTGCAAAACGCATGGTTTTTTGGTCTTCGGGGAGGTTGGGGAACATGAATACGTGTTTGTTTTTCGAATTTGAGCTCTATCTGCAAAGGGCACTTTTCATGCTATAAGCAGTTTTTCCTAACAAATGCAAGATATAACATGGGCTATCTCCGCAAGGAGACATCAGACCTGCAAAACTCATGGTTTTTTCATCTTTGGTGAGCCGGGGGAACATGAATATGTGTTTGTTTTTCGAATTTGAGCTCTATCTGCAATGGGCACTTTTCATTCTATAAACAGTTTTTACTAACAAATGCAAGATATAACATGGGCTATCTCCGCAAGGAGACATCAGAACTGCAAAACGCATGGTTTTTTGGTCTTCGGGGAGGTTGGGGAACATGAATACGTGTTTGTTTTTCGAATTTGAGCTCTATCTGCAAAGGGCACTTTTCATGCTATAAGCAGTTTTTCCTAACAAATGCAAGATATAACATGGGCTATCTCCGCAAGGAGACATCAGAACTGCAAAACGCATGGTTTTTTGGTCTTCGGGGAGGTTGGGGAACATGAATACGTGTTTGTTTTTCGAAATTGAGCTCTATCTGCAAAGGGCACTTTTCTTGCTAAAAGCAGTGTTTCCTAACAAATGCAAGATATAACATGGGCTATCTCCGTAAGGAGACATCAGATCTGCAAAACTCATGGTTTTTTCGTCTTCGGTGAGCCGGGGGAACATGAATACGTGTTTGTTTTTCGAATTTGAGCTCTATCTGCAAAGGGCACTTTTCATGCTTTAAGCAGTTTTTCCTAACAAATGCAAGATATAACATGGGCTATCTCTGCAAGGAGACATCAGATCTGTAAAACTCATGGTTTTTTGGTCTTCGGTGAGCCGGGGGAACATGAATATGTGTTTGTTTTTCGAATTTGAGCTCTATCTGCAAAGGGCACTTTTCTTGCTATAAGCAGTTTTTCCTAACAAATGCAAGATATAACATGGGCTATCTCCGCAAGGAGACATCAGATCTGTAAAACTCATGGTTTTGTGGTCTTCGGTGAGCCAGGGGAACATGAATATGTGTTTGTTTTTCGAATTTGAGCTCTATCTGCAAAGGGCACTTTTCTTGCTAAAAGCAGTTTTTCCTAACAAATGCAAGATATAACATGGGCTATCTCCGCAAGGAGACATCAGATCTGTTAAACTCATGGTTTTTTCATCTTCGGTGAGCCGGGGGGACATGAATATGTGTTTCTTTTTCGAATTTGAGCTCTATCTGCAATGGGCACTTTTCATGCTATAAACAGTTTTTACTAACAAATGCAAGATATAACATGGGCTATCTCCGAAAGGAGACATCAGAACTGCAAAACGCATGGTTTTTTGGTGTTCGGTGAGCCGGGGGAACATGAATATGTGTTTGTTTTTCGAATTTGAGCTCTATCTGCAAAGGGCACTTTTCTTTCTAAAAGCAGTTTTTCCTAACAAATGCAAGATATAACATGGGCTATCTCTGCAAGGAGACATCAGAACTGCAAAACGCATGGTTTTTTGGTCTTCGGGGAGGTTGGGGAACATGAATACGTGTTTGTTTTTCGAATTTGAGCTCTATCTGCAAAGGGCACTTTTCATGCTATAAGCAGTTTTTCCTAACAAATGCAAGATATAACATGGGCTATCTCCGCAAGGAGACATCAGAACTGCAAAACGCATGGTTTTTTGGTCTTCGGGGAGGTTGGGGAACATGAATACGTGTTTGTTTTTCGAAATTGAGCTCTATCTGCAAAGGGCACTTTTCTTGCTAAAAGCAGTGTTTCCTAACAAATGCAAGATATAACATGGGCTATCTCCGTAAGGAGACATCAGATCTGCAAAACTCATGGTTTTTTCGTCTTCGGTGAGCCGGGGGAACATGAATACGTGTTTGTTTTTCGAATTTGAGCTCTATCTGCAAAGGGCACTTTTCATGCTTTAAGCAGTTTTTCCTAACAAATGCAAGATATAACATGGGCTATCTCTGCAAGGAGACATCAGATCTGTAAAACTCATGGTTTTTTGGTCTTCGGTGAGCCGGGGGAACATGAATATGTGTTTGTTTTTCGAATTTGAGCTCTATCTGCAAAGGGCACTTTTCTTGCTATAAGCAGTTTTTCCTAACAAATGCAAGATATAACATGGGCTATCTCCGCAAGGAGACATCAGATCTGTAAAACTCATGGTTTTGTGGTCTTCGGTGAGCCAGGGGAACATGAATATGTGTTTGTTTTTCGAATTTGAGCTCTATCTGCAAAGGGCACTTTTCTTGCTAAAAGCAGTTTTTCCTAACAAATGCAACATGGGCTATCTCCGCAAAGGAGACATCAGATCTGCATAACTGATGGTTTTTTGGTCTTCGGTGAGCCGGGGGAACATGAATATGTGTTTGCTTTTCGAATTTGAGCTCTATGTGCAAAGGGCACTTTTCTTGCTAAAAGCAGTTTTTCCTAACAAATGCAAGATATAACATGGGCTATCTCTGCAAGGAGACATCAGATCTGCATAACTGATGGTTTTTTGGTCTTCGGTGAGCCGGGGGAACATGAATATGTGTATGTTTTTCGAAATTGAGCTCTATCTGCAAATGGCACTTTTCTTGCTAAAAGCAGTTTTTCCTAACAAATGCAAGATATAACATGGGCTATCTCCGCAAGGAGACATCAGATCTGCATAACTGATGGTTTTTTGGTCTTCGGTGAGCCGGGGGAACATGAATATGTGCTCGTTTTTCGAATTTGAGCTCTATCTGCAAAGGGCACTTTTCTTGCTAAAAGCAGTTTTTCCTAACAAATGCAAGATATAACATGGGCTATCTCCGTAAGGAGACATCAGATCTGCAAAACTCATGGTTTTTTCGTCTTCGGTGAGCCGGGGGAACATGAATATGTGTTCGTCTTTCGAATTTGAGCTCTATCTGCTAAGGGCACTTTTCTTGCTAAAAGCAGTTTTTCCTAACAAATGCAAGATATAACATGGGCTATCTCCGCAAGGAAACATCAGAACTGCAAAACACATGGTTTTTTGGTCTTCGGGGAGGTTGGGGAACATGAATACGTGTTTGTTTTTCGAATTTGAGCTCTATCTGCAAAGGGCACTTTTCATGCTATAAGCAGTTTTTCCTAACAAATGCAAGATATAACATGGGCTATCTCCGCAAGGAAACATCAGATCTGCGTAACTCATGGTTTTTTGGTCTTCGGGGAGGTTGGGGAACATGAATACGTGTTTGTTTTTCGAATTTGAGCTCTATCTGCAAAGGGCACTTTTCATGCTTTAAGCAGTTTTTCCTAACAAATGCAAGATATAACATGGGCTATCTCCGCAAGGAGACATCAGATCTGTAAAACTCATGATTTTTTGGTCTTCGGTGAGCCAGGGGAACATGAATATGTGTTTGTTTTTCGAATTTGAGCTCTATCTGCAAAGGGCACTTTTCTTGCTATAAGCAGTTTTTCCTAACAAATGCAACATGGGCTATCTCCGCAAGGAGACATCAGATCTGCATAACTGATGGTTTTTTGGTCTTCGGTGAGCCGGGGGAACATGAATATGTGTTTGTTTTTCGAATTTGAGCTCTATGTGCAAAGGGCACTTTTCTTGCTAAAAGCAGTTTTTCCTAACAAATGCAAGATATAACATGGGCTATCTCCGCAAGGAGACATCAGATCTGCATAACTGATGGTTTTTTGGTCTTCGGTGAGCCGGGGGAACATGAATATGTGTTTGTTTTTCGAAATTGAGCTCTATCTGCAAAGGGCACTTTTCATGCTATAAGCAGTTTTTCCTAACAAATGCAAGATATAACATGGGCTATCTCCGCAAGGAGACATCAGATCTGTAAAACGCATGGTTTTTTCATCTTTGGTGAGCCGGGGGAACATGAATATGTGTTTGTTTTTCGAATTTGAGCTCTATCTGCAAAGGGCACTTTTCTTTCTAAAAGCAGTTTTTCCTAACAAATGCAAGATATAACATGGGCTATCTCCGCAAGGAGACATCAGATCTGCATAACTCATGGTTTTTTGGTCTTCGGTGAGCCAGGGGAACATGAATATGTGTTTGTTTTTCGAATTTGAGCTCTATCTGCAAAGGGCACTTTTCTTGCTAAAAGCAGTTTTTCCTAACAAATGCAAGATATAACATGGGCTATCTCCGCAAGGAGACATCAGATCTGTTAAACTCATGGTTTTTTCATCTTCGGTGAGCCGGGGGGACATGAATATGTGTTTCTTTTTCGAATTTGAGCTCTATCTGCAATGGGCACTTTTCATGCTATAAACAGTTTTTACTAACAAATGCAAGATATAACATGGGCTATCTCCGAAAGGAGACATCAGAACTGCAAAACGCATGGTTTTTTGGTGTTCGGTGAGCCGGGGGAACATGAATATGTGTTTGTTTTTCGAATTTGAGCTCTATCTGCAAAGGGCACTTTTCTTTCTAAAAGCAGTTTTTCCTAACAAATGCAAGATATAACATGGGCTATCTCTGCAAGGAGACATCAGAACTGCAAAACGCATGGTTTTTTGGTCTTCGGGGAGGTTGGGGAACATGAATACGTGTTTGTTTTTCGAATTTGAGCTCTATCTGCAAAGGGCACTTTTCATGCTATAAGCAGTTTTTCCTAACAAATGCAAGATATAACATGGGCTATCTCCGCAAGGAGACATCAGACCTGCAAAACTCATGGTTTTTTCATCTTTGGTGAGCCGGGGGAACATGAATATGTGTTTGTTTTTCGAATTTGAGCTCTATCTGCAATGGGCACTTTTCATTCTATAAACAGTTTTTACTAACAAATGCAAGATATAACATGGGCTATCTCCGCAAGGAGACATCAGAACTGCAAAACGCATGGTTTTTTGGTCTTCGGGGAGGTTGGGGAACATGAATACGTGTTTGTTTTTCGAATTTGAGCTCTATCTGCAAAGGGCACTTTTCATGCTATAAGCAGTTTTTCCTAACAAATGCAAGATATAACATGGGCTATCTCTGCAAGGAGACATCAGAACTGCAAAACGCATGGTTTTTTGGTCTTCGGGGAGGTTGGGGAACATGAATACGTGTTTGTTTTTCGAAATTGAGCTCTATCTGCAAAGGGCACTTTTCTTGCTAAAAGCAGTGTTTCCTAACAAAGGCAAGATATAACATGGGCTATCTCCGTAAGGAGACATCAGATCTGCAAAACTCATGGTTTTTTCGTCTTCGGTGAGCCGGGGGAACATGAATACGTGTTTGTTTTTCGAATTTGAGCTCTATCTGCAAAGGGCACTTTTCATGCTTTAAGCAGTTTTTCCTAACAAATGCAAGATATAACATGGGCTATCTCTGCAAGGAGACATCAGATCTGTAAAACTCATGGTTTTTTGGTCTTCGGTGAGCCGGGGGAACATGAATATGTGTTTGTTTTTCGAATTTGAGCTCTATCTGCAAAGGGCACTTTTCTTGCTATAAGCAGTTTTTCCTAACAAATGCAAGATATAACATGGGCTATCTCCGCAAGGAGACATCAGATCTGTAAAACTCATGGTTTTGTGGTCTTCGGTGAGCCAGGGGAACATGAATATGTGTTTGTTTTTCGAATTTGAGCTCTATCTGCAAAGGGCACTTTTCTTGCTAAAAGCAGTTTTTCCTAACAAATGCAAGATATAACATGGGCTATCTCCGCAAGGAGACATCAGATCTGCATAACTCATGGTTTTTTGGTCTTCGTTGAGCTGGGGGAACATGAATATGTGTTTGTTTTTCGAAATTGAGCTCTATCTGCAAAGGGCACTTTTCTTGCTAAAAGCAGTTTTTCCTAACAAATGCAAGTTATAACATAGGCTATCTCCGCAAGGAGACATCAGATCTGCATAACTCATGGTTTTTTGGTCTTCGGTGAGCCGGGGGAACATGAATATGTGTTTGTTTTTCGAATTTGAGCTCTATCTGCAATGGGCACTTTTCATTCTATAAACAGTTTTTACTAACAAATGCAAGATATAACATGGGCTATCTCCGCAAGGAGACATCAGAACTGCAAAACGCATGGTTTTTTGGTCTTCGGGGAGGTTGGGGAACATGAATACGTGTTTGTTTTTCGAATTTGAGCTCTATCTGCAAAGGCACTTTTCATGCTATAAGCAGTTTTTCCTAACAAATGCAAGATATAACATGGGCTATCTCCGCAAGGAGACATCAGAACTGCAAAACGCATGGTTTTTTGGTCTTCGGGGAGGTTGGGGAACATGAATACGTGTTTGTTTTTCGAAATTGAGCTCTATCTGCAAAGGGCACTTTTCTTGCTAAAAGCAGTTTTTCCTAACAAATGCAAGATATAACATGGGCTATCTCCGTAAGGAGACATCAGATCTGCAAAACTCATGGTTTTTTCGTCTTCGGTGAGCCGGGGGAACATGAATACGTGTTTGTTTTTCGAATTTGAGCTCTATCTGCAAAGGGCACTTTTCATGCTTTAAGCAGTTTTTCCTAACAAATGCAAGATATAACATGGGCTATCTCCGCAAGGAGACATCAGATCTGTAAAACTCATGGTTTTTTGGTCTTCGGTGAGCCGGGGGAACATGAATATGTGTTTGTTTTTCGAATTTGAGCTCTATCTGCAAAGGGCACTTTTCTTGCTATAAGCAGTTTTTCCTAACAAATGCAAGATATAACATGGGCTATCTCCGCAAGGAGACATCAGATCTGTAAAACTCATGGTTTTGTGGTCTTCGGTGAGCCAGGGGAACATGAATATGTGTTTGTTTTTCGAATTTGAGCTCTATCTGCAAAGGGCACTTTTCTTGCTAAAAGCAGTTTTTCCTAACAAATGCAAGTTATAACATAGGCTATCTCCGCAAGGAGACATCAGATCTGCATAACTCATGGTTTTTTGGTCTTCGGTGAGCCGGGGGAACATGAATATGTGTTTGTTTTTCGAATTTGAGCTCTATCTGCAAAGGGCACTTTTCTTGCTAAAAGCAGTTTTTCCTAACAAATGCAAGATATAACATGGGCTATCTCCGCAAGGAGACATCAGATCTGCATAACTGATGGTTTTTTGGTCTTCGGTGAGCCGGGGGAACATGAATATGTGTTCGTTTTTCGAATTTGAGCTCTATCTGCAAAGGGCACTTTTCTTGCTAAAAGCAGTTTTTCCTAACAAATGCAAGATATAACATGGGCTATCTCCGTAAGGAGACATCAGATCTGCAAAACTCATGGTTTTTTCGTCTTCGGTGAGCCGGGGGAACATGAATACGTGTTTGTTTTTCGAATTTGAGCTCTATCTGCAAAGGGCACTTTTCATGCTTTAAGCAGTTTTTCCTAACAAATGCAAGATATAACATGGGCTATCTCCGCAAGGAGACATCAGATCTGTAAAACTCATTGTTTTCTGGTCTTCGGTGAGCCAGGGAAACATGAATATGTGTTTGTTTTTCGAATTTGAGCTCTATCTGCAAAGGGCACTTTTCTTGCTAAAAGCAGTTTTTCCTAACAAATGCAAGATATAACATGGGCTATCTCCGCAAGGAGACATCAGATCTGCATAACTCATGGTTTTTTGGTCTTCGGTGAGCCGGGGGAACATGAATATGTGTTTGTTTTTCGAAATTGAGCTCTATCTGCAAAGGGCACTTTTCTTGCTAAAAGCAGTTTTTCCTAACAAATGCAAGTTATAACATGGGCTATCTCCGCAAGGAGACATCAGATCTGCAAAACTCATGGTTTTTTGGTCTTCGGTGAGCCGGGGGAACATGAATATGTGTTTGTTTTTCGAATTTGAGCTCTATCTGCAAAGGGCACTTTTCTTGCTATAAGCAGTTTTTCCTAACAAATGCAAGATATAACATGGGCTATCTCCGCAAGGAGACATCAGATCTGTAAAACTCATGATTTTTTGGTCTTCGGTGAGCCGGGGGAACATGAATATGTGTTTGTTTTTCGAATTTGAGCTCTATCTGCAAAGGGCACTTTTCTTGCTATAAGCAGTTTTTCCTAACAAATGCAACATGGGCTATCTCCGCAAGGAGACATCAGATCTGCATAACTGATGGTTTTTTGGTCTTCGGTGAGCCGGGGGAACATGAATATGTGTTTGCTTTTCGAATTTGAGCTCTATGTGCAAAGGGCACTTTTCTTGCTAAAAGCAGTTTTTCCTAACAAATGCAAGATATAACATGGGCTATCTCTGCAAGGAGACATCAGATCTGCATAACTGATGGTTTTTTGGTCTTCGGTGAGCCGGGGGAACATGAATATGTGTATGTTTTTCGAAATTGAGCTCTATCTGCAAATGGCACTTTTCTTGCTAAAAGCAGTTTTTCCTAACAAATGCAAGATATAACATGGGCTATCTCCGCAAGGAGACATCAGATCTGCATAACTGATGGTTTTTTGGTCTTCGGTGAGCCGGGGGAACATGAATATGTGCTCGTTTTTCGAATTTGAGCTCTATCTGCAAAGGGCACTTTTCTTGCTAAAAGCAGTTTTTCCTAACAAATGCAAGATATAACATGGGCTATCTCCGTAAGGAGACATCAGATCTGCAAAACTCATGGTTTTTTCGTCTTCGGTGAGCCGGGGGAACATGAATACGTGTTTGTTTTTCGAATTTGAGCTCTATCTGCAAAGGGCACTTTTCATGCTTTAAGCAGTTTTTCCTAACAAATGCAAGATATAACATGGGCTATCTCCGCAAGGAGACATCAGATCTGTAAAACTCATGGTTTTTTGGTCTTCGGTGAGCCAGGGGAACATGAATATGTGTTTGTTTTTCGAATTTGAGCTCTATCTGCAAAGGGCACTTTTCTTGCTAAAAGCAGTTTTCCTAACAAATGCAAGATATAACATGGGCTATCTCCGCAAGGAGACATCAGATCTGCATAACTGATGGGTTTTTGGTCTTCGGTGAGCCGGGGGAACATGAATATGTGTTTGTTTTTCGAAATTGAGCTCTATCTGCAAAGGGCAGTTTTCTTGCTAAAAGCAGTTTTTCCAAACAAATGCAAGTTATAACATGGGCTATCTCCGCAAGGAGACATCAGATCTGCAAAACTCATGGTTTTTTGGTCTTCGGTGAGCCGGGGGAACATGAATACGTGTTTGTTTTTCGAATTTGAGCTCTATCTGCAATGGGCACTTTTCTTGCTAAAAGCAGTTTTTCCTAACAAATGCAAGATATAACATGGGCTATCTCCGCAAGGAGACATCAGATCTGCATAACTGATGGTTTTTTGGTCTTCGGTGAGCCGGGGGAACATGAATATGTGTTCGTCTTTCGAATTTGAGCTCTATCTGCTAAGGGCACTTTTCTTGCTAAAAGCAGTTTTTCCTAACAAATGCAAGATATAACATGGGCTATCTCCGCAAGGAAACATCAGAACTGCAAAACACATGGTTTTTTGGTCTTCGGGGAGGTTGGGGAACATGAATACGTGTTTGTTTTTCGAATTTGAGCTCTATCTGCAAAGGGCACTTTTCATGCTATAAGCAGTTTTTCCTAACAAATGCAAGATATAACATGGGCTATCTCCGCAAGGAAACATCAGATCTGCGTAACTCATGGTTTTTTGCTCTTCGGGGAGGTTGGGGAACATGAATACGTGTTTGTTTTTCGAATTTGAGCTCTATCTGCAAAGGGCACTTTTCATGCTTTAAGCAGTTTTTCCTAACAAATGCAAGATATAACATGGGCTATCTCCGCAAGGAGACATCAGATCTGTAAAACTCATGATTTTTTGGTCTTCGGTGAGCCAGGGGAACATGAATATGTGTTTGTTTTTCGAATTTGAGCTCTATCTGCAAAGGGCACTTTTCTTGCTATAAGCAGTTTTTCCTAACAAATGCAACATGGGCTATCTCCGCAAGGAGACATCAGATCTGCATAACTGATGGTTTTTTGGTCTTCGGTGAGCCGGGGGAACATGAATATGTGTTTGTTTTTCGAATTTGAGCTCTATGTGCAAAGGGCACTTTTCTTGCTAAAAGCAGTTTTTCCTAACAAATGCAAGATATAACATGGGCTATCTCCGCAAGGAGACATCAGATCTGCATAACTGATGGTTTTTTGGTCTTCGGTGAGCCGGGGGAACATGAATATGTGTTTGTTTTTCGAAATTGAGCTCTATCTGCAAAGGGCACTTTTCATGCTATAAGCAGTTTTTCCTAACAAATGCAAGATATAACATGGGCTATCTCCGCAAGGAGACATCAGATCTGTAAAACGCATGGTTTTTTCATCTTTGGTGAGCCGGGGGAACATGAATATGTGTTTGTTTTTCGAATTTGAGCTCTATCTGCAAAGGGCACTTTTCTTTCTAAAAGCAGTTTTTCCTAACAAATGCAAGATATAACATGGGCTATCTCCGCAAGGAGACATCAGATCTGCATAACTCATGGTTTTTTGGTCTTCGGTGAGCCAGGGGAACATGAATATGTGTTTGTTTTTCGAATTTGAGCTCTATCTGCAAAGGGCACTTTTCTTGCTAAAAGCAGTTTTTCCTAACAAATGCAAGATATAACATGGGCTATCTCCGCAAGGAGACATCAGATCTGTTAAACTTATGGTTTTTTCATCTTCGGTGAGCCGGGGGGACATGAATATGTGTTTCTTTTTCGAATTTGAGCTCTATCTGCAATGGGCACTTTTCATGCTATAAACAGTTTTTACTAACAAATGCAAGATATAACATGGGCTATCTCCGAAAGGAGACATCAGAACTGCAAAACGCATGGTTTTTTGGTGTTCGGTGAGCCGGGGGAACATGAATATGTGTTTGTTTTTCGAATTTGAGCTCTATCTGCAAAGGGCACTTTTCTTTCTAAAAGCAGTTTTTCCTAACAAATGCAAGATATAACATGGGCTATCTCTGCAAGGAGACATCAGAACTGCAAAACGCATGGTTTTTTGGTCTTCGGGGAGGTTGGGGAACATGAATACGTGTTTGTTTTTCGAATTTGAGCTCTATCTGCAAAGGGCACTTTTCATGCTATAAGCAGTTTTTCCTAACAAATGCAAGATATAACATGGGCTATCTCCGCAAGGAGACATCAGAACTGCAAAACGCATGGTTTTTTGGTCTTCGGGGAGGTTGGGGAACATGAATACGTGTTTGTTTTTCGAAATTGAGCTCTATCTGCAAAGGGCACTTTTCTTGCTAAAAGCAGTTTTTCCTAACAAATGCAAGATATAACATGGGCTATCTCCGCAAGGAGACATCAGACCTGCAAAACTCATGGTTTTTTCATCTTTGGTGAGCCGGGGGAACATGAATATGTGTTTGTTTTTCGAATTTGAGCTCTATCTGCAATGGGCACTTTTCATTCTATAAACAGTTTTTACTAACAAATGCAAGATATAACATGGGCTATCTCCGCAAGGAGACATCAGAACTGCAAAACGCATGGTTTTTTGGTCTTCGGGGAGGTTGGGGAACATGAATACGTGTTTGTTTTTCGAATTTGAGCTCTATCTGCAAAGGGCACTTTTCATGCTATAAGCAGTTTTTCCTAACAAATGCAAGATATAACATGGGCTATCTCCGCAAGGAGACATCAGAACTGCAAAACGCATGGTTTTTTGGTCTTCGGGGAGGTTGGGGAACATGAATACGTGTTTGTTTTTCGAAATTGAGCTCTATCTGCAAAGGGCACTTTTCTTGCTAAAAGCAGTTTTTCCTAACAAATGCAAGATATAACATGGGCTATCTCCGTAAGGAGACATCAGATCTGCAAAACTCATGGTTTTTTCGTCTTCGGTGAGCCGGGGGAACATGAATACGTGTTTGTTTTTCGAATTTGAGCTCTATCTGCAAAGGGCACTTTTCATGCTTTAAGCAGTTTTTCCTAACAAATGCAAGATATAACATGGGCTATCTCCGCAAGGAGACATCAGATCTGTAAAACTCATGGTTTTTTGGTCTTCGGTGAGCCGGGGGAACATGAATATGTGTTTGTTTTTCGAATTTGAGCTCTATCTGCAAAGGGCACTTTTCTTGCTATAAGCAGTTTTTCCTAACAAATGCAAGATATAACATGGGCTATCTCCGCAAGGAGACATCAGATCTGTAAAACTCATGGTTTTGTGGTCTTCGGTGAGCCAGGGGAACATGAATATGTGTTTGTTTTTTGAATTTGAGCTCTATCTGCAAAGGGCACTTTTCTTGCTAAAAGCAGTTTTTCCTAACAAATGCAAGATATAACATGGGCTATCTCCGCAAGGAGACATCAGATCTGCATAACTCATGGTTTTTTGGTCTTCGTTGAGCTGGGGGAACATGAATATGTGTTTGTTTTTCGAAATTGAGCTCTATCTGCAAAGGGCACTTTTCTTGCTAAAAGCAGTTTTTCCTATCAAATGCAAGTTATAACATAGGCTATCTCCGCAAGGAGACATCAGATCTGCATAACTCATGGTTTTTTGGTCTTCGGTGAGCCTGGGGAACATGAATATGTGTTTGTTTTTCGAATTTGAGCTCTATCTGCAAAGGGCACTTTTCTTGCTAAAAGCAGTTTTTCCTAACAAATGCAAGATATAACATGGGCTATCTCCGCAAGGAGACATCAGATCTGCATAACTGATGGTTTTTTGGTCTTCGGTGAGCCGGGGGAACATGAATATGTGTTCGTTTTTCGAATTTGAGCTCTATCTGCAAAGGGCACTTTTCTTGCTAAAAGCAGTTTTTCCTAACAAATGCAAGATATAACATGGGCTATCTCCGTAAGGAGACATCAGATCTGCAAAACTCATGGTTTTTTCATCTTCGGTGAGCCGGGGGAACATGAATACGTGTTTGTTTTTCGAATTTGAGCTCTATCTGCAAAGGGCACTTTTCATGCTTTAAGCAGTTTTTCCTAACAAATGCAAGATATAACATGGGCTATCTCCGCAAGGAGACATCAGATCTGTAAAACTCATTGTTTTTTGGTCTTCGGTGAGCCAGGGGAACATGAATATGTGTTTGTTTTTCGAATTTGAGCTCTATCTGCAAAGGGCACTTTTCTTGCTAAAAGCAGTTTTTCCTAACAAATGCAAGATATAACATGGGCTATCTCCGCAAGGAGACATCAGATCTGCATAACTCATGGTTTTTTGGTCTTCGGTGAGCCGGGGGAACATGAATATGTGTTTGTTTTTCGAAATTGAGCTCTATCTGCAAAGGGCACTTTTCTTGCTAAAAGCAGTTTTTCCTAACAAATGCAAGTTATAACATGGGCTATCTCCGCAAGGAGACATCAGATCTGCAAAACTCATGGTTTTTTGGTCTTCGGTGAGCCGGGGGAACATGAATATGTGTTTGTTTTTCGAATTTGAGCTCTATCTGCAAAGGGCACTTTTCTTGCTATAAGCAGTTTTTCCTAACAAATGCAAGATATAACATGGGCTATCTCCGCAAGGAGACATCAGATCTGTAAAACTCATGATTTTTTGGTCTTCGGTGAGCCGGGGGAACATGAATATGTGTTTGTTTTTCGAATTTGAGCTCTATCTCCAAAGGGCACTTTTCTTGCTATAAGCAGTTTTTCCTAACAAATGCAACATGGGCTATCTCCGCAAGGAGACATCAGATCTGCATAACTGATGGTTTTTTGGTCTTCGGTGAGCCGGGGGAACATGAATATGTGTTTGCTTTTCGAATTTGAGCTCTATGTGCAAAGGGCACTTTTCTTGCTAAAAGCAGTTTTTCCTAACAAATGCAAGATATAACATGGGCTATCTCTGCAAGGAGACATCAGATCTGCATAACTGATGGTTTTTTGGTCTTCGGTGAGCCGGGGGAACATGAATATGTGTATGTTTTTCGAAATTGAGCTCTATCTGCAAATGGCACTTTTCTTGCTAAAAGCAGTTTTTCCTAACAAATGCAAGATATAACATGGGCTATCTCCGCAAGGAGACATCAGATCTGCATAACTGATGGTTTTTTGGTCTTCGGTGAGCCGGGGGAACATGAATATGTGTTCGTTTTTCGAATTTGAGCTCTATCTGCAAAGGGCACTTTTCTTGCTAAAAGCAGTTTTTCCTAACAAATGCAAGATATAACATGGGCTATCTCCGTAAGGAGACATCAGATCTGCAAAACTCATGGTTTTTTCGTCTTCGGTGAGCCGGGGGAACATGAATACGTGTTTGTTTTTCGAATTTGAGCTCTATCTGCAAAGGGCACTTTTCATGCTTTAAGCAGTTTTTCCTAACAAATGCAAGATATAACATGGGCTATCTCCGCAAGGAGACATCAGATCTGTAAAACTCATGGTTTTTTGGTCTTCGGTGAGCCAGGGGAACATGAATATGTGTTTGTTTTTCGAATTTGAGCTCTATCTGCAAAGGGCACTTTTCTTGCTAAAAGCAGTTTTTCCTAACAAATGCAAGATATAACATGGGCTATCTCCGCAAGGAGACATCAGATCTGCATAACTGATGGGTTTTTGGTCTTCGGTGAGCCGGGGGAACATGAATATGTGTTTGTTTTTCGAAATTGAGCTCTATCTGCAAAGGGCAGTTTTCTTGCTAAAAGCAGTTTTTCCAAACAAATGCAAGTTATAACATGGGCTATCTCCGCAAGGAGACATCAGATCTGCAAAACTCATGGTTTTTTGGTCTTCGGTGAGCCGGGGGAACATGAATACGTGTTTGTTTTTCGAATTTGAGCTCTATCTGCAAAGGGCACTTTTCTTGCTAAAAGCAGTTTTTCCTAACAAATGCAAGATATAACATGGGCTATCTCCGCAAGGAGACATCAGATCTGCATAACTGATGGTTTTTTGGTCTTCGGTGAGCCGGGGGAACATGAATATGTGTTCGTCTTTCGAATTTGAGCTCTATCTGCTAAGGGCACTTTTCTTGCTAAAAGCAGTTTTTCCTAACAAATGCAAGATATAACATGGGCTATCTCCGCAAGGAAACATCAGAACTGCAAAACACATGGTTTTTTGGTCTTCGGGGAGGTTGGGGAACATGAATACGTGTTTGTTTTTCGAATTTGAGCTCTATCTGCAAAGGGCACTTTTCATGCTATAAGCAGTTTTTCCTAACAAATGCAAGATATAACATGGGCTATCTCCGCAAGGAAACATCAGATCTGCGTAACTCATGGTTTTTTGGTCTTCGGGGAAGTTGGGGAACATGAATACGTGTTTGTTTTTCGAATTTGAGCTCTATCTGCAAAGGGCACTTTTCATGCTTTAAGCAGTTTTTCCTAACAAATGCAAGATATAACATGGGCTATCTCCGCAAGGAGACATCAGATCTGCATAACTGATGGGTTTTTGGTCTTTGGTGAGCCGGGGGAACATGAATATGTGTTTGTTTTTCAAATTTGAGCTCTATCTGCAAAGGGCACTTTTCATGCTTTAAGCAGTTTTTCCTAACAAATGCAAGATATAACATGGGCTATCTCTGCAAGGAGACATCAGATCTGTAAAACTCATGATTTTTTGGTCTTCGGTGAGCCAGGGGAACATGAATATGTGTTTGTTTTTCGAATTTGAGCTCTATGTGCAAAGGGCACTTTTCTTGCTTAAAGCAGTTTTTCCTAACAAATGCAAGATATAACATGGGCTATCTCCGCAAGGAGACATCAGATCTGCATAACTGATGGTTTTTTGGTCTTCGGTGAGCCGGGGGAACATGAATATGTGTTTGTTTTTCGAATTTGAGCTCTATGTGCAAAGGGCACTTTTCTTGCTAAAAGCAGTTTTTCCAAACAAATGCAAGATATAACATGGGCTATCTCCGCAAGGAGACATCAGATCTGCATAACTGATGGTTTTTTGGTCTTCGGTGAGCCGGGGGAACATGAATATGTGTTTGTTTTTCGAAATTGAGCTCTATCTGCAAAGGGCACTTTTCATGCTATAAGCAGTTTTTCCTAACAAATGCAAGATATAACATGGGCTATCTCCGCAAGGAGACATCAGATCTGTAAAACTCATGGTTTTTTGGTCTTCGGTGAGCCAGGGGAACATGAATATGTGTTCGTTTTTCGAATTTGAGCTCTATCTGCAAAGGGCACTTTTCTTGCTAAAAGCAGTTTTTCCTAACAAATGCAAGATATAACATGGGCTATCTCCGCAAGGAGACATGAGATCTGCATAACTGATGGGTTTTTGGTCTTCGGTGAGCCGGGGGAATATGAATATGTGTTTGTTTTTCGAATTTGATCTCTATCTGCAAAGGGCACTTTTCATGCTTTAAGCAGTTTTTCCTAACAAATGCAAGATATAACATGGGCTATCTCCGCAAGGAGACATCAGAACTGCAAAACGCATGGTTTTTTGGTCTTTGGGGAGGTTGGGGAACAAGAATACGTGTTTGTTTTTCGAATTTGAGCTCTATCTGCAAAGGGCACTTTTCATGCTATAAGCAGTTTTCCTAACAAATGCAAGATATAACATGGGCTATCTCCGCAAGGAGACATCAGATCTGTAAAACTCATGATTTTTTGGTCTTCGGTGAGCCGGGGGAACATGAATATGTGTTTGTTTTTCGAATTTGAGCTCTATCTGCAAAGGGCACTTTTCTTGCTATAAGCAGTTTTTCCTAACAAATGCAAGATATAACATGGGCTATCTCCGCAAGGAGAAATCAGAACTGCAAAACGCATGGTTTTTTGGTCTTCGGGGAGGTTGGGGAACAAGAATACGTGTTTGTTTTTCGAATTTGAGCTCTATCTGCAAAGGGCACTTTTCATGCTATAAGCAGTTTTCCTAACAAATGCATGATATAACATGGGCTATCTCCGCAAGGAGACATCAGATCTGTAAAACTCATGATTTTTTGGTCTTCGGTGAGCCGGGGGAACATGAATATGTGTTTGTTTTTCGAATTTGAGCTCTATCTGCAAAGGGCACTTTTCTTGCTAAAAGCAGTTTTTCCTAACAAATGCAAGATATAACATGGGCTATCTCCGTAAGGAGACATCAGATCTGCAAAACTCATGGTTTTTTCGTCTTCGGTGAGCCGGGGGAACATGAATATGTGTTTGTTTTTCGAATTTGAGCTCTATCTGCAAAGGGCACTTTTCTTGCTATAAGCAGTTTTTCCTAACAAATGCAAGATATAACATGGGCTATCTCCGCAAGGAGACATCAGATCTGTAAAACTCATGGTTTTTTGGTGTTCGGTGAGCCAGGGGAACATGAATATGTGTTTGTTTTTCGAATTTGAGCTCTATCTGCAAAGGGCACTTTTCTTGCTAAAAGCAGTTTTTCCTAACAAATGCAAGATATAACATGGGCTATCTCCACAAGGAGACATCAGATCTGCATAACTCATGGTTTTTTGGTCTTCGGTGAGCCGGGTGAACATGAATATGTGTTTGTTTTTCGAAATTGAGCTCTATCTGCAAAGGGCACTTTTCTTGCTAAAAGCAGTTTTTCCTAACAAATGCAAGTTATAACATGGGCTATCTCCGCAAGGAGACATCAGATCTGCAAAACTCATGGTTTTTTGGTCATCGGTGAGCCGGGGGAACATGAATATGTTTTTGTTTTTCGAATTTGAGCTCTATCTGCAAAGGGCACTTTTCTTGCTATAAGCAGTTTTTCCTAACAAATGCAAGATATAACATGGGCTATCTCCGCAAGGAGACATCAGATCTGCATAACTGATGGGTTTTTGGTCTTCGGTGAGCCGGGGGAACATGAATATGTGTTTGTTTTTCGAATTTGAGCTCTATCTGCAAAGGGCACTTTTCATGCTTTAAGCAGTTTTTCCTAACAAATGCAAGATATAACATGGGCTATCTCCGCAAGGAGACATCAGATCTGTAAAACTCATGGTTTTTTGGTCTTCGGTGAGCCGGGGGAACATGAATGTGTGTTTGTTTTTCGAATTTGAGCTCTATCTGCAAAGGGCACTTTTCATGCTATAAGCAGTTTTTCCTAACAAATGCAAGATATAACATGGGCTATCTCCGCAAGGAGACATCAGATCTGCATAACTGATGGTTTTTTGGTCTTCAGTGAGCCGCGGGAACATGAATATGTGTTCGTTTTTCGAATTTGAGCTCTATCTGCAAAGGGCACTTTTCTTGCTATAAGCAGTTTTTCCTAACAAATGCAAGATATAACATGGGCTATGTGCGCAAGGAGACATCAGATCTGCATAACTGATGGATTTTTGGTCTTCGGTGAGCCGGGGGAAAATGAATATGTGTTTGTTTTTCGAATTTGAGCTCTATCTGCAAAGGGCACTTTTCTTGCTAAAAGCAGTTTTTCCTAACAAATGCAAGATATAACATGAGCTATCTGGGCAAGGAGATATCAGATCTGCATAACTCATGTTTTTTTGGTCTTCAGTGAGCTGGGGGAACATGAATATGTGTTTGTTTTTCGAATTTGAGCTCTATCTGCAAAGGGCACTTTTCTTGCTAAAAGCAGTTTTTACTAACAAATGCAAGATATAACATGGGCTATCTCCGCAAGGAGACGTCAGAACTGCAAAACGCATGGTTTTTTGGTCTTCGGGGAGGTTGGGGAACAAGAATACGTGTTTGTTTTTCGAATTTGAGCTCTATCTGCAAAGGGCACTTTTCATGCTATAAGCAGTTTTTCCTAACAAATGCAAGATATAACATGGGCTATATCCGCAAGGAGACATCAGATCTGTAAAACTCATGATTTTTTGGTCTTCGGTGAGCCGGGGGAACATGAATATGTGTTTGTTTTTCAAATTTGAGCTCTTTCTGCAAAGGGCACTTTTCTTGCTATAAGGAGTTTTTCCGAACAAATGCAACATGGGCTATCTCCGCAAGGAGACATCAGATCTGCATAACTGATGGTTTTTTGGTCTTCGGTGAGCCGGGGGAACATGAATATGTGTTTGTTTTTCGAATTTGAGCTCTATCTGCAAAGGGCACTTTTCATGCTATAAGCAGTTTTTCCTAACAAATGCAAGATATAACATGGGCTATCTACGCAAGGAGACATCAGAACTGCAAAACGCATGGTTTTTTGGTCTTCGGTGAGCCGGGGGAACATGAATATGTGTTTGTTTTTCGAAATTGAGCTCTATCTGCAAAGGGCACTTTTCTTGCTAAAAGCAGTTTTTCCTAACAAATGCAAATTATAACATGGGCTATCTCCGCAAGGAGACATCAGATCTGCATAACTGATGGTTTTTTGGTCTTCGGTGAGCCGGGGGAACATGAATATGTGTTCGTTTTTCGAATTTGAGCTCTATCTGCAAAGGGCACTTTTCTTGCTAAAAGCAGTTTTTCCTAACAAATGCAAGATATAACATGGGCTATCTCCGTAAGGAGACATCAGATCTGCAAAACTCATGGTTTTTTCGTCTTTGGTGAGCCAGGGGAACATGAACACGTGTTTGTTTTTCGAAATTGAGCTCTATCTGCAAAGGGCACTTTTCTTGCTAAAAGCAGTTTTTCCTAACAAATGCAAATTATAACATGGGCTATCTCCGCAAGGAGACATCAGATCTGCAAAACTCATGGTTTTTTGGTCTTCGGTGAGCCGGGGGAACATGAATATGTGTTTGTTTTTCGAATTTGAGCTCTATCTGCAAAGGGCACTTTTCTTGCTAAGTTTTTCCTAACAAATGCAAGAGATAACATGGGCTATCTCCGCAAGGAGACATCAGATCTGCATAACTGATGGTTTTTTGGTCTTCGGTGAGCCGGGGGAACATGAATATGTGTTCGTTTTTTGAATTTGAGCTCTATCTGCAAAGGGCACTTTTCTTGCTAAAAGCAGCTTTTCCTAACAAATGCAAGATATAACATGGGCTATCTCCGTAAGGAGACATCAGATCTGCAAAACTCATGGTTTTTTCGTCTTTGGTGAGCCGGGGGAACATGAATACGTGTTTGTTTTTCGAATTTGAGCTCTATCTGCAAAGGGCACTTTTCATGCTTTAAGCAATTTTTCCTAACAAATGCAAGATATAACATGGGCTATCTCCGCAAGACATCAGATCTGTAAAACTCATGGTTTTTTGGTCTTCGGTGAGCCGGGGGAACATGAATATGTGTTTGTTTTTCGAATTTGAGCTCTATCTGCAAAGGGCACTTTTCTTGCTATAAGCAGTTTTTCCTAACAAATGCAAGATATAACATGGGCTATCTCCGCAAGGAGACATCAGAACTGCAAACCGCATGGTTTTTTGGTCTTCGGGGAGGTTGGGGAACATGAATACGTGTTTGGTTTTCGAATTTGAGCTCTATCTGCAAAGGGCACTTTTCTTGCTATAAGCAGTTTTTCCTAAAAAATGCAAGATATAACATGGGCTATCTACGCAAGGAGACATCAGAACTGCAAAACGCATGGTTTTTTGATCTTCGGGGAGGTTGGGGAACATGAATACGTGTTTGTTTTTCGAATTTGAGCTCTATCTGCAAAGGGCACTTTTCATGCTATAAGCAGTTTTTCCTAACAAATGCAAGATATAACATGGGCTATCTCCGCAAAGAGACATCAGATCTGCAAAACTCATGGTTTTTTGGTCTTCGGTGAGCCGGGGGAAGATGAATATGTGTTTGTTTTTCGAAATTGAGCTCTACCTGCAAAGGGCACTTTTCTTGCTAAAAGCAGTTTTTCCTAACAAATGCAAGATATAACATGGGCTATCTCCGCAAGGAGACATCAGATCTGCAAATTCATGGTTTTTTCATCTTCGGTGAGCCGGGGGACATGAATATGTGTTTGTTTTTCGAATTTGAGCTCTATCTGCAATGGGAACTTTTCATGCTATAAACAGTTTTTACTAACAAATGCAAGATATAACATGGGCTATCTCTGCAAGGAGACATCAGAACTGCAAAACGCATGGTTTTTTGGTCTTCGGTGAGCCGGGGGAACATGAATATGTGTTTGTTTTTCGAAATTGAGCTCTATGTGCAAAGGGCACTTTTCTTGCTAAAAGCAGTTTTTCCTAACAAATGCAAGTTATAACATGGGCTATCTCCGCAAGGAGACATCAGATCTGCATAACTGATGGTTTTTTGGTCTTCGGTGAGCCGGGGGAACATGAATATGTGTTTGTTTTTCGAATTTGAGCTCTATCTGCAAAGGGCACTTTTCATGCTATAAGCAGTTTTTCCTAACAAATGCAAGATATAACATGGGCTATCTCCGCAAGGAGACATCAGATCTGTAAAACTCATGGTTTTTTGGTCTTCGGTGAGCCGGGGGAACATGAATATGTGTTTGTTTTTCGAATTTGAGCTCTATCTGCAAAGGGCACTTTTCATGCTATAAGCAGTTTTTCCTAACAAATGCAAGATATAACATGGGCTATCTCCGCAAGGAGACATCAGATCTGCATAACTCATGGTTTTTTGGTCTTCGGTGAGCCGGGGGAACATGAATATGTGTTTGTTTTTCGAAATTGAGCTCTATCTGCAAAGGGCACTTTTCTTGCTAAAAGCAGTTTTTCCTAACAAATGCAAGTTATAACATGGGCTATCTCCGCAAGGAGACATCAGATCTGCAAAACTCATGGTTTTTTGGTCTTCGGTGAGCCGGGGGAACATGAATATGTGTTTGTTTTTCGAATTTGAGCTCTATCTGCAAAGGGCACTTTTCTTGCTATAAGCAGTTTTTCCTAACAAATGCAAGATATAACATGGGCTATCTCCGCAAGGAGACATCAGATCTGTAAAACTCATGATTTTTTGGTCTTCGGTGAGCCGGGGGAACATGAATATGTGTTTGTTTTTCGAATTTGAGCTCTATCTCCAAAGGGCACTTTTCTTGCTATAAGCAGTTTTTCCTAACAAATGCAACATGGGCTATCTCCGCAAGGAGACATCAGATCTGCATAACTGATGGTTTTTTGGTCTTCGGTGAGCCGGGGGAACATGAATATGTGTTTGCTTTTCGAATTTGAGCTCTATGTGCAAAGGGCACTTTTCTTGCTAAAAGCAGTTTTTCCTAACAAATGCAAGATATAACATGGGCTATCTCTGCAAGGAGACATCAGATCTGCATAACTGATGGTTTTTTGGTCTTCGGTGAGCCGGGGGAACATGAATATGTGTATGTTTTTCGAAATTGAGCTCTATCTGCAAATGGCACTTTTCTTGCTAAAAGCAGTTTTTCCTAACAAATGCAAGATATAACATGGGCTATCTCCGCAAGGAGACATCAGATCTGCATAACTGATGGTTTTTTGGTCTTCGGTGAGCCGGGGGAACATGAATATGTGTTCGTTTTTCGAATTTGAGCTCTATCTGCAAAGGGCACTTTTCTTGCTAAAAGCAGTTTTTCCTAACAAATGCAAGATATAACATGGGCTATCTCCGTAAGGAGACATCAGATCTGCAAAACTCATGGTTTTTTCGTCTTCGGTGAGCCGGGGGAACATGAATACGTGTTTGTTTTTCGAATTTGAGCTCTATCTGCAAAGGGCACTTTTCATGCTTTAAGCAGTTTTTCCTAACAAATGCAAGATATAACATGGGCTATCTCCGCAAGGAGACATCAGATCTGTAAAACTCATGGTTTTTTGGTCTTCGGTGAGCCAGGGGAACATGAATATGTGTTTGTTTTTCGAATTTGAGCTCTATCTGCAAAGGGCACTTTTCTTGCTAAAAGCAGTTTTTCCTAACAAATGCAAGATATAACATGGGCTATCTCCGCAAGGAGACATCAGATCTGCATAACTGATGGGTTTTTGGTCT
Source organism: Vipera ursinii (assembly GCF_947247035.1). Lineage (NCBI taxonomy): Eukaryota > Metazoa > Chordata > Lepidosauria > Squamata > Viperidae > Vipera > Vipera ursinii. Next base: position 33,977,116 of record NC_139515.1, read on the forward strand.
TCGGTGAGCCGGGGGAACATGAATATGTGTTTGTTTTTCGAAATTGAGCTCTATCTGCAAAGGGCAGTTTTCTTGCTAAAAGCAGTTTTTCCAAACAAATGCAAGTTATAACATGGGCTATCTCCGCAAGGAGACATCAGATCTGCAAAACTCATGGTTTTTTGGTCTTCGGTGAGCCGGGGGAACATGAATACGTGTTTGTTTTTCGAATTTGAGCTCTATCTGCAAAGGGCACTTTTCTTGCTAAAAGCAGTTTTTCCTAACAAATGCAAGATATAACATGGGCTATCTCCGCAAGGAGACATCAGATCTGCATAACTGATGGTTTTTTGGTCTTCGGTGAGCCGGGGGAACATGAATATGTGTTCGTCTTTCGAATTTGAGCTCTATCTGCTAAGGGCACTTTTCTTGCTAAAAGCAGTTTTTCCTAACAAATGCAAGATATAACATGGGCTATCTCCGCAAGGAAACATCAGAACTGCAAAACACATGGTTTTTTGGTCTTCGGGGAGGTTGGGGAACATGAATACGTGTTTGTTTTTCGAATTTGAGCTCTATCTGCAAAGGGCACTTTTCATGCTATAAGCAGTTTTTCCTAACAAATGCAAGATATAACATGGGCTATCTCCGCAAGGAAACATCAGATCTGCGTAACTCATGGTTTTTTGGTCTTCGGGGAAGTTGGGGAACATGAATACGTGTTTGTTTTTCGAATTTGAGCTCTATCTGCAAAGGGCACTTTTCATGCTTTAAGCAGTTTTTCCTAACAAATGCAAGATATAACATGGGCTATCTCCGCAAGGAGACATCAGATCTGCATAACTGATGGGTTTTTGGTCTTTGGTGAGCCGGGGGAACATGAATATGTGTTTGTTTTTCAAATTTGAGCTCTATCTGCAAAGGGCACTTTTCATGCTTTAAGCAGTTTTTCCTAACAAATGCAAGATATAACATGGGCTATCTCCGCAAGGAGACATCAGATCTGTAAAACTCATGATTTTTTGGTCTTCGGTGAGCCAGGGGAACATGAATATGTGTTTGTTTTTCGAATTTGAGCTCTATGTGCAAAGGGCACTTTTCTTGCTAAAAGCAGTTTTTCCTAACAAATGCAAGATATAACATGGGCTATCTCCGCAAGGAGACATCAGATCTGCATAACTGATGGTTTTTTGGTCTTCGGTGAGCCGGGGGAACATGAATATGTGTTTGTTTTTCGAATTTGAGCTCTATGTGCAAAGGGCACTTTTCTTGCTAAAAGCAGTTTTTCCAAACAAATGCAAGATATAACATGGGCTATCTCCGCAAGGAGACATCAGATCTGCATAACTGATGGTTTTTTGGTCTTCGGTGAGCCGGGGGAACATGAATATGTGTTTGTTTTTCGAAATTGAGCTCTATCTGCAAAGGGCACTTTTCATGCTATAAGCAGTTTTTCCTAACAAATGCAAGATATAACATGGGCTATCTCCGCAAGGAGACATCAGATCTGTAAAACTCATGGTTTTTTGGTCTTCGGTGAGCCAGGGGAACATGAATATGTGTTCGTTTTTCGAATTTGAGCTCTATCTGCAAAGGGCACTTTTCTTGCTAAAAGCAGTTTTTCCTAACAAATGCAAGATATAACATGGGCTATCTCCGCAAGGAGACATGAGATCTGCATAACTGATGGGTTTTTGGTCTTCGGTGAGCCGGGGGAATATGAATATGTGTTTGTTTTTCGAATTTGATCTCTATCTGCAAAGGGCACTTTTCATGCTTTAAGCAGTTTTTCCTAACAAATGCAAGATATAACATGGGCTATCTCCGCAAGGAGACATCAGAACTGCAAAACGCATGGTTTTTTGGTCTTTGGGGAGGTTGGGGAACAAGAATACGTGTTTGTTTTTCGAATTTGAGCTCTATCTGCAAAGGGCACTTTTCATGCTATAAGCAGTTTTCCTAACAAATGCAAGATATAACATGGGCTATCTCCGCAAGGAGACATCAGATCTGTAAAACTCATGATTTTTTGGTCTTCGGTGAGCCGGGGGAACATGAATATGTGTTTGTTTTTCGAATTTGAGCTCTATCTGCAAAGGGCACTTTTCTTGCTATAAGCAGTTTTTCCTAACAAATGCAAGATATAACATGGGCTATCTCCGCAAGGAGACATCAGAACTGCAAAACGCATGGTTTTTTGGTCTTCGGGGAGGTTGGGGAACAAGAATACGTGTTTGTTTTTCGAATTTGAGCTCTATCTGCAAAGGGCACTTTTCATGCTATAAGCAGTTTTCCTAACAAATGCATGATATAACATGGGCTATCTCCGCAAGGAGACATCAGATCTGTAAAACTCATGATTTTTTGGTCTTCGGTGAGCCGGGGGAACATGAATATGTGTTTGTTTTTCGAATTTGAGCTCTATCTGCAAAGGGCACTTTTCTTGCTAAAAGCAGTTTTTCCTAACAAATGCAAGATATAACATGGGCTATCTCCGTAAGGAGACATCAGATCTGCAAAACTCATGGTTTTTTCGTCTTCGGTGAGCCGGGGGAACATGAATATGTGTTTGTTTTTCGAATTTGAGCTCTATCTGCAAAGGGCACTTTTCTTGCTATAAGCAGTTTTTCCTAACAAATGCAAGATATAACATGGGCTATCTCCGCAAGGAGACATCAGATCTGTAAAACTCATGGTTTTTTGGTGTTCGGTGAGCCAGGGGAACATGAATATGTGTTTGTTTTTCGAATTTGAGCTCTATCTGCAAAGGGCACTTTTCTTGCTAAAAGCAGTTTTTCCTAACAAATGCAAGATATAACATGGGCTATCTCCACAAGGAGACATCAGATCTGCATAACTCATGGTTTTTTGGTCTTCGGTGAGCCGGGTGAACATGAATATGTGTTTGTTTTTCGAAATTGAGCTCTATCTGCAAAGGGCACTTTTCTTGCTAAAAGCAGTTTTTCCTAACAAATGCAAGTTATAACATGGGCTATCTCCGCAAGGAGACATCAGATCTGCAAAACTCATGGTTTTTTGGTCATCGGTGAGCCGGGGGAACATGAATATGTTTTTGTTTTTCGAATTTGAGCTCTATCTGCAAAGGGCACTTTTCTTGCTATAAGCAGTTTTTCCTAACAAATGCAAGATATAACATGGGCTATCTCCGCAAGGAGACATCAGATCTGCATAACTGATGGGTTTTTGGTCTTCGGTGAGCCGGGGGAACATGAATATGTGTTTGTTTTTCGAATTTGAGCTCTATCTGCAAAGGGCACTTTTCATGCTTTAAGCAGTTTTTCCTAACAAATGCAAGATATAACATGGGCTATCTCCGCAAGGAGACATCAGATCTGTAAAACTCATGGTTTTTTGGTCTTCGGTGAGCCGGGGGAACATGAATGTGTGTTTGTTTTTCGAATTTGAGCTCTATCTGCAAAGGGCACTTTTCATGCTATAAGCAGTTTTTCCTAACAAATGCAAGATATAACATGGGCTATCTCCGCAAGGAGACATCAGATCTGCATAACTGATGGTTTTTTGGTCTTCAGTGAGCCGCGGGAACATGAATATGTGTTCGTTTTTCGAATTTGAGCTCTATCTGCAAAGGGCACTTTTCTTGCTATAAGCAGTTTTTCCTAACAAATGCAAGATATAACATGGGCTATGTGCGCAAGGAGACATCAGATCTGCATAACTGATGGATTTTTGGTCTTCGGTGAGCCGGGGGAAAATGAATATGTGTTTGTTTTTCGAATTTGAGCTCTATCTGCAAAGGGCACTTTTCTTGCTAAAAGCAGTTTTTCCTAACAAATGCAAGATATAACATGAGCTATCTGGGCAAGGAGATATCAGATCTGCATAACTCATGTTTTTTTGGTCTTCAGTGAGCCGGGGGAACATGAATATGTGTTTGTTTTTCGAATTTGAGCTCTATCTGCAAAGGGCACTTTTCTTGCTAAAAGCAGTTTTTACTAACAAATGCAAGATATAACATGGGCTATCTCCGCAAGGAGACGTCAGAACTGCAAAACGCATGGTTTTTTGGTCTTCGGGGAGGTTGGGGAACAAGAATACGTGTTTGTTTTTCGAATTTGAGCTCTATCTGCAAAGGGCACTTTTCATGCTATAAGCAGTTTTTCCTAACAAATGCAAGATATAACATGGGCTATATCCGCAAGGAGACATCAGATCTGTAAAACTCATGATTTTTTGGTCTTCGGTGAGCCGGGGGAACATGAATATGTGTTTGTTTTTCAAATTTGAGCTCTTTCTGCAAAGGGCACTTTTCTTGCTATAAGGAGTTTTTCCGAACAAATGCAACATGGGCTATCTCCGCAAGGAGACATCAGATCTGCATAACTGATGGTTTTTTGGTCTTCGGTGAGCCGGGGGAACATGAATATGTGTTTGTTTTTCGAATTTGAGCTCTATCTGCAAAGGGCACTTTTCATGCTATAAGCAGTTTTTCCTAACAAATGCAAGATATAACATGGGCTATCTACGCAAGGAGACATCAGAACTGCAAAACGCATGGTTTTTTGGTCTTCGGTGAGCCGGGGGAACATGAATATGTGTTTGTTTTTCGAAATTGAGCTCTATCTGCAAAGGGCACTTTTCTTGCTAAAAGCAGTTTTTCCTAACAAATGCAAATTATAACATGGGCTATCTCCGCAAGGAGACATCAGATCTGCATAACTGATGGTTTTTTGGTCTTCGGTGAGCCGGGGGAACATGAATATGTGTTCGTTTTTCGAATTTGAGCTCTATCTGCAAAGGGCACTTTTCTTGCTAAAAGCAGTTTTTCCTAACAAATGCAAGATATAACATGGGCTATCTCCGTAAGGAGACATCAGATCTGCAAAACTCATGGTTTTTTCGTCTTTGGTGAGCCAGGGGAACATGAACACGTGTTTGTTTTTCGAAATTGAGCTCTATCTGCAAAGGGCACTTTTCTTGCTAAAAGCAGCTTTTCCTAACAAATGCAAGATATAACATGGGCTATCTCCGTAAGGAGACATCAGATCTGCAAAACTCATGGTTTTTTCGTCTTTGGTGAGCCGGGGGAACATGAATACGTGTTTGTTTTTCGAATTTGAGCTCTATCTGCAAAGGGCACTTTTCATGCTTTAAGCAATTTTTCCTAACAAATGCAAGATATAACATGGGCTATCTCCGCAAGACATCAGATCTGTAAAACTCATGGTTTTTTGGTCTTCGGTGAGCCGGGGGAACATGAATATGTGTTTGTTTTTCGAATTTGAGCTCTATCTGCAAAGGGCACTTTTCTTGCTATAAGCAGTTTTTCCTAACAAATGCAAGATATAACATGGGCTATCTCCGCAAGGAGACATCAGAACTGCAAACCGCATGGTTTTTTGGTCTTCGGGGAGGTTGGGGAACATGAATACGTGTTTGGTTTTCGAATTTGAGCTCTATCTGCAAAGGGCACTTTTCTTGCTATAAGCAGTTTTTCCTAAAAAATGCAAGATATAACATGGGCTATCTACGCAAGGAGACATCAGAACTGCAAAACGCATGGTTTTTTGATCTTCGGGGAGGTTGGGGAACATGAATACGTGTTTGTTTTTCGAATTTGAGCTCTATCTGCAAAGGGCACTTTTCATGCTATAAGCAGTTTTTCCTAACAAATGCAAGATATAACATGGGCTATCTCCGCAAAGAGACATCAGATCTGCAAAACTCATGGTTTTTTGGTCTTCGGTGAGCCGGGGGAAGATGAATATGTGTTTGTTTTTCGAAATTGAGCTCTACCTGCAAAGGGCACTTTTCTTGCTAAAAGCAGTTTTTCCTAACAAATGCAAGATATAACATGGGCTATCTCCGCAAGGAGACATCAGATCTGCAAATTCATGGTTTTTTCATCTTCGGTGAGCCGGGGGACATGAATATGTGTTTGTTTTTCGAATTTGAGCTCTATCTGCAATGGGAACTTTTCATGCTATAAACAGTTTTTACTAACAAATGCAAGATATAACATGGGCTATCTCTGCAAGGAGACATCAGAACTGCAAAACGCATGGTTTTTTGGTCTTCGGTGAGCCGGGGGAACATGAATATGTGTTTGTTTTTCGAAATTGAGCTCTATGTGCAAAGGGCACTTTTCTTGCTAAAAGCAGTTTTTCCTAACAAATGCAAGTTATAACATGGGCTATCTCCGCAAGGAGACATCAGATCTGCATAACTGATGGTTTTTTGGTCTTCGGTGAGCCGGGGGAACATGAATATGTGTTTGTTTTTCGAATTTGAGCTCTATCTGCAAAGGGCACTTTTCATGCTATAAGCAGTTTTTCCTAACAAATGCAAGATATAACATGGGCTATCTCCGCAAGGAAACATCAGATCTGCATAACTCATGGTTTTTTGGTCTTCGGGGAGGTTGGGGAACATGAATACGTGTTTGTTTTTCGAATTTGAGCTCTATCTGCAAAGGGCACTTTTCATGCTATAAGCAGTTTTTCCTAACAAATGCAAGATATAACATGGGCTATCTCCGCAAGGAGACATGAGATCTGCATAACTGATGGTTTTTTCGTCTTCGGTGAGCCGGGGGAACATGAATATGTGTTTGTTTTTCGAATTTGAGCTCTATCTGCAATGGGAACTTTTCATGCTATAAACAGTTTTTACTAACAAATGCAAGATATAACATGGGCTATCTCCGCAAGGAGACATCAGATCTGCATAACTGATGGTTTTTTGGTCTTCGGTGAGCCGGGGGAACATGAATATGTGTTCGATTTTCGAATTTCAGCTCTATCTGCAAAGGGCACTTTTCTTGCTAAAAGCAGTTTTTCCTAACAAATGCAAGATATAAGATGGGCTATCTCCGCAAGGAAACATCAGAACTGCAAAACACATGGTTTTTTGGTCTTCGGGGAGGTTGGGGAACATGAATACGTGTTTGTTTTTCGAATTTGGGCTCTATCTGCAGAGGGCACTTTTCATGCTATAAGCAGTTTTTCCTAACAAATGCAAGATATAACATGGGCTATCTCCGCAAGGAAACATCAGATCTGCATAACTCATGGTTTTTTGGTCTTCGGGGAGGTTGGGGAACATGAATACGTGTTTGTTTTTCGAATTTGAGCTCTATCTGCAAAGGGCACTTTTCATGCTATAAGCAGTTTTTCCTAACAAATGCAAGATATAACATGGGCTATCTCCGCAAGGAGACATGAGATCTGCATAACTGATGGTTTTTTCGTCTTCGGTGAGCCGGGGGAACATGAATATGTGTTTGTTTTTCGAATTTGAGCTCTATCTGCAATGGGAACTTTTCATGCTATAAACAGTTTTTACTAACAAATGCAAGATATAACATGGGCTATCTCTGCAAGGAGACATCAGAACTGCAAAACGCATGGTTTTTTGGTCTTCGGGGAGGTTGGGGAACATGAATACGTGTTTGTTTTTCGAATTTGAGCTCTATCTTTAAAGGGCACTTTTCATGCTTTAAGCAATTTTTCCTAACAAATGCAAGATATAACATGGGCTATCTCCGCAAGACATCAGATCTGTAAAACTCATCGTTTTTTGGTCTTCGGTGAGCCGGGGGAACATGAATATGTGTTTGTTTTTCGAATTTGAGCTCTATCTGCAAAGGGCACTTTTCTTGCTATAAGCAGTTTTTCCTAACAAATGCAAGATATAACATGGGCTATCTCCGCAAGGAGACATCAGAACTGCAAACCGCATGGTTTTTTGGTCTTCGGGGAGGTTGGGGAACATGAATACGTGTTTGTTTTTCGAATTTGAGCTCTATCTGCAAAGGGCACTTTTCATGCTTTAAGCAGTTTTTCCTAACAAATGCAAGATATAACATGGGCTATCTCCGCAAGGAGACATCAGATCTGTAAAACTCATGATTTTTTGGTCTTCGGTGAGCCAGGGGAACATGAATATGTGTTTGTTTTTCGAATTTGAGCTCTATCTGCAAAGGGCACTTTTCTTGCTATAAGCAGTTTTTCCTAACAAATGCAACATGGGCTATCTCCGCAAGGAGACATCAGATCTGCATAACTGATGGTTTTTTGGTCTTCGGTGAGCCGGGGGAACATGAATATGTGTTTGTTTTTCGAATTTGAGCTCTATGTGCAAAGGGCACTTTTCTTGCTAAAAGCAGTTTTTCCTAACAAATGCAAGATATAACATGGGCTATCTCCGCAAGGAGACATCAGATCTGCATAACTGATGGTTTTTTGGTCTTCGGTGAGCCGGGGGAACATGAATATGTGTTTGTTTTTCGAAATTGAGCTCTATCTGCAAAGGGCACTTTTCATGCTATAAGCAGTTTTTCCTAACAAATGCAAGATATAACATGGGCTATCTCCGCAAGGAGACATCAGATCTGTAAAACGCATGGTTTTTTCATCTTTGGTGAGCCGGGGGAACATGAATATGTGTTTGTTTTTCGAATTTGAGCTCTATCTGCAAAGGGCACTTTTCTTTCTAAAAGCAGTTTTTCCTAACAAATGCAAGATATAACATGGGCTATCTCCGCAAGGAGACATCAGATCTGCATAACTCATGGTTTTTTGGTCTTCGGTGAGCCAGGGGAACATGAATATGTGTTTGTTTTTCGAATTTGAGCTCTATCTGCAAAGGGCACTTTTCTTGCTAAAAGCAGTTTTTCCTAACAAATGCAAGATATAACATGGGCTATCTCCGCAAGGAGACATCAGATCTGTTAAACTCATGGTTTTTTCATCTTCGGTGAGCCGGGGGGACATGAATATGTGTTTCTTTTTCGAATTTGAGCTCTATCTGCAATGGGCACTTTTCATGCTATAAACAGTTTTTACTAACAAATGCAAGATATAACATGGGCTATCTCCGAAAGGAGACATCAGAACTGCAAAACGCATGGTTTTTTGGTGTTCGGTGAGCCGGGGGAACATGAATATGTGTTTGTTTTTCGAATTTGAGCTCTATCTGCAAAGGGCACTTTTCTTTCTAAAAGCAGTTTTTCCTAACAAATGCAAGATATAACATGGGCTATCTCTGCAAGGAGACATCAGAACTGCAAAACGCATGGTTTTTTGGTCTTCGGGGAGGTTGGGGAACATGAATACGTGTTTGTTTTTCGAATTTGAGCTCTATCTGCAAAGGGCACTTTTCATGCTATAAGCAGTTTTTCCTAACAAATGCAAGATATAACATGGGCTATCTCCGCAAGGAGACATCAGAACTGCAAAACGCATGGTTTTTTGGTCTTCGGGGAGGTTGGGGAACATGAATACGTGTTTGTTTTTCGAAATTGAGCTCTATCTGCAAAGGGCACTTTTCTTGCTAAAAGCAGTTTTTCCTAACAAATGCAAGATATAACATGGGCTATCTCCGCAAGGAGACATCAGACCTGCAAAACTCATGGTTTTTTCATCTTTGGTGAGCCGGGGGAACATGAATATGTGTTTGTTTTTCGAATTTGAGCTCTATCTGCAATGGGCACTTTTCATTCTATAAACAGTTTTTACTAACAAATGCAAGATATAACATGGGCTATCTCCGCAAGGAGACATCAGAACTGCAAAACGCATGGTTTTTTGGTCTTCGGGGAGGTTGGGGAACATGAATACGTGTTTGTTTTTCGAATTTGAGCTCTATCTGCAAAGGGCACTTTTCATGCTATAAGCAGTTTTTCCTAACAAATGCAAGATATAACATGGGCTATCTCCGCAAGGAGACATCAGAACTGCAAAACGCATGGTTTTTTGGTTTTCGGGGAGGTTGGGGAACATGAATACGTGTTTGTTTTTCGAAATTGAGCTCTATCTGCAAAGGGCACTTTTCTTGCTAAAAGCAGTTTTTCCTAACAAATGCAAGATATAACATGGGCTATCTCCGTAAGGAGACATCAGATCTGCAAAACTCATGGTTTTTTCGTCTTCGGTGAGCCGGGGGAACATGAATACGTGTTTGTTTTTCGAATTTGAGCTCTATCTGCAAAGGGCACTTTTCATGCTTTAAGCAGTTTTTCCTAACAAATGCAAGATATAACATGGGCTATCTCCGCAAGGAGACATCAGATCTGTAAAACTCATGGTTTTTTGGTCTTCGGTGAGCCGGGGGAACATGAATATGTGTTTGTTTTTCGAATTTGAGCTCTATCTGCAAAGGGCACTTTTCTTGCTATAAGCAGTTTTTCCTAACAAATGCAAGATATAACATGGGCTATCTCCGCAAGGAGACATCAGATCTGTAAAACTCATGGTTTTGTGGTCTTCGGTGAGCCAGGGGAACATGAATATGTGTTTGTTTTTTGAATTTGAGCTCTATCTGCAAAGGGCACTTTTCTTGCTAAAAGCAGTTTTTCCTAACAAATGCAAGATATAACATGGGCTATCTCCGCAAGGAGACATCAGATCTGCATAACTCATGGTTTTTTGGTCTTCGTTGAGCTGGGGGAACATGAATATGTGTTTGTTTTTCGAAATTGAGCTCTATCTGCAAAGGGCACTTTTCTTGCTAAAAGCAGTTTTTCCTATCAAATGCAAGTTATAACATAGGCTATCTCCGCAAGGAGACATCAGATCTGCATAACTCATGGTTTTTTGGTCTTCGGTGAGCCGGGGGAACATGAATATGTGTTTGTTTTTCGAATTTGAGCTCTATCTGCAAAGGGCACTTTTCTTGCTAAAAGCAGTTTTTCCTAACAAATGCAAGATATAACATGGGCTATCTCCGCAAGGAGACATCAGATCTGCATAACTGATGGTTTTTTGGTCTTCGGTGAGCCGGGGGAACATGAATATGTGTTCGTTTTTCGAATTTGAGCTCTATCTGCAAAGGGCACTTTTCTTGCTAAAAGCAGTTTTTCCTAACAAATGCAAGATATAACATGGGCTATCTCCGTAAGGAGACATCAGATCTGCAAAACTCATGGTTTTTTCATCTTCGGTGAGCCGGGGGAACATGAATACGTGTTTGTTTTTCGAATTTGAGCTCTATCTGCAAAGGGCACTTTTCATGCTTTAAGCAGTTTTTCCTAACAAATGCAAGATATAACATGGGCTATCTCCGCAAGGAGACATCAGATCTGTAAAACTCATTGTTTTTTGGTCTTCGGTGAGCCAGGGGAACATGAATATGTGTTTGTTTTTCGAATTTGAGCTCTATCTGCAAAGGGCACTTTTCTTGCTAAAAGCAGTTTTTCCTAACAAATGCAAGATATAACATGGGCTATCTCCGCAAGGAGACATCAGATCTGCATAACTCATGGTTTTTTGGTCTTCGGTGAGCCGGGGGAACATGAATATGTGTTTGTTTTTCGAAATTGAGCTCTATCTGCAAAGGGCACTTTTCTTGCTAAAAGCAGTTTTTCCTAACAAATGCAAGTTATAACATGGGCTATCTCCGCAAGGAGACATCAGATCTGCAAAACTCATGGTTTTTTGGTCTTCGGTGAGCCGGGGGAACATGAATATGTGTTTGTTTTTCGAATTTGAGCTCTATCTGCAAAGGGCACTTTTCTTGCTATAAGCAGTTTTTCCTAACAAATGCAAGATATAACATGGGCTATCTCCGCAAGGAGACATCAGATCTGTAAAACTCATGATTTTTTGGTCTTCGGTGAGCCGGGGGAACATGAATATGTGTTTGTTTTTCGAATTTGAGCTCTATCTCCAAAGGGCACTTTTCTTGCTATAAGCAGTTTTTCCTAACAAATGCAACATGGGCTATCTCCGCAAGGAGACATCAGATCTGCATAACTGATGGTTTTTTGGTCTTCGGTGAGCCGGGGGAACATGAATATGTGTTTGCTTTTCGAATTTGAGCTCTATGTGCAAAGGGCACTTTTCTTGCTAAAAGCAGTTTTTCCTAACAAATGCAAGATATAACATGGGCTATCTCCGCAAGGAGACATCAGATCTGCATAACTGATGGTTTTTTGGTCTTCGGTGAGCCGGGGGAACATGAATATGTGTTTGTTTTTCGAAATTGAGCTCTATCTGCAAAGGGCACTTTTCATGCTATAAGCAGTTTTTCCTAACAAATGCAAGATATAACATGGGCTATCTCCGCAAGGAGACATCAGATCTGCATAACTGATGGTTTTTTGGTCTTCGGTGAGCCGGGGGAACATGAATATGTGTTCGTTTTTCGAATTTGAGCTCTATCTGCAAAGGGCACTTTTCTTGCTAAAAGCAGTTTTTCCTAACAAATGCAAGATATAACATGGGCTATCTCCGTAAGGAGACATCAGATCTGCAAAACTCATGGTTTTTTCGTCTTCGGTGAGCCGGGGGAACATGAATACGTGTTTGTTTTTCGAATTTGAGCTCTATCTGCAAAGGGCACTTTTCATGCTTTAAGCAGTTTTTCCTAACAAATGCAAGATATAACATGGGCTATCTCCGCAAGGAGACATCAGATCTGTAAAACTCATGGTTTTTTGGTCTTCGGTGAGCCAGGGGAACATGAATATGTGTTTGTTTTTCGAATTTGAGCTCTATCTGCAAAGGGCACTTTTCTTGCTAAAAGCAGTTTTTCCTAACAAATGCAAGATATAACATGGGCTATCTCCGCAAGGAGACATCAGATCTGCATAACTGATGGGTTTTTGGTCTTCGGTGAGCCGGGGGAACATGAATATGTGTTTGTTTTTCGAAATTGAGCTCTATCTGCAAAGGGCAGTTTTCTTGCTAAAAGCAGTTTTTCCAAACAAATGCAAGTTATAACATGGGCTATCTCCGCAAGGAGACATCAGATCTGCAAAACTCATGGTTTTTTGGTCTTCGGTGAGCCGGGGGAACATGAATACGTGTTTGTTTTTCGAATTTGAGCTCTATCTGCAAAGGGCACTTTTCTTGCTAAAAGCAGTTTTTCCTAACAAATGCAAGATATAACATGGGCTATCTCCGCAAGGAGACATCAGATCTGCATAACTGATGGTTTTTTGGTCTTCGGTGAGCCGGGGGAACATGAATATGTGTTCGTCTTTCGAATTTGAGCTCTATCTGCTAAGGGCACTTTTCTTGCTAAAAGCAGTTTTTCCTAACAAATGCAAGATATAACATGGGCTATCTCCGCAAGGAAACATCAGAACTGCAAAACACATGGTTTTTTGGTCTTCGGGGAGGTTGGGGAACATGAATACGTGTTTGTTTTTCGAATTTGAGCTCTATCTGCAAAGGGCACTTTTCATGCTATAAGCAGTTTTTCCTAACAAATGCAAGATATAACATGGGCTATCTCCGCAAGGAAACATCAGATCTGCCTAACTCATGGTTTTTTGGTCTTCGGGGAAGTTGGGGAACATGAATACGTGTTTGTTTTTCGAATTTGAGCTCTATCTGCAAAGGGCACATTTCATGCTTTAAGCAGTTTTTCCTAACAAATGCAAGATATAACATGGGCTATCTCCGCAAGGAGACATCAGATCTGCATAACTGATGGGTTTTTGGTCTTTGGTGAGCCGGGGGAACATGAATATGTGTTTGTTTTTCAAATTTGAGCTCTATCTGCAAAGGGCACTTTTCATGCTTTAAGCAGTTTTTCCTAACAAATGCAAGATATAACATGGGCTATCTCCGCAAGGAGACATCAGATCTGTAAAACTCATGATTTTTTGGTCTTCGGTGAGCCAGGGGAACATGAATATGTGTTTGTTTTTCGAATTTGAGCTCTATCTGCAAAGGGCACTTTTCTTGCTATAAGCAGTTTTTCCTAACAAATGCAACATGGGCTATCTCCGCAAGGAGACATCAGATCTGCATAACTGATGGTTTTTTGGTCTTCGGTGAGCCGGGGGAACATGAATATGTGTTTGTTTTTCGAATTTGAGCTCTATGTGCAAAGGGCACTTTTCTTGCTAAAAGCAGTTTTTACTAACAAATGCAAGATATAACATGGGCTATCTCCGCAAGGAGACATCAGATCTGCATAACTGATGGTTTTTTGGTCTTCGGTGAGCCGGGGGAACATGAATATGTGTTTGTTTTTCGAAATTGAGCTCTATCTGCAAAGGGCACTTTTCATGCTATAAGCAGTTTTTCCTAACAAATGCAAGATATAACATGGGCTATCTCCGCAAGGAGACATCAGATCTGTAAAACTCATGGTTTTTTGGTCTTCGGTGAGCCAGGGGAACATGAATATGTGTTCGTTTTTCGAATTTGAGCTCTATCTGCAAAGGGCACTTTTCTTGCTAAAAGCAGTTTTTCCTAACAAATGCAAGATATAACATGGGCTATCTCCGCAAGGAGACATGAGATCTGCATAACTGATGGGTTTTTGGTCTTCGGTGAGCCGGGGGAATATGAATATGTGTTTGTTTTTCGAATTTGATCTCTATCTGCAAAGGGCACTTTTCATGCTTTAAGCAGTTTTTCCTAACAAATGCAAGATATAACATGGGCTATCTCCGCAAGGAGACATCAGAACTGCAAAACGCATGGTTTTTTGGTCTTTGGGGAGGTTGGGGAACAAGAATACGTGTTTGTTTTTCGAATTTGAGCTCTATCTGCAAAGGGCACTTTTCATGCTATAAGCAGTTTTCCTAACAAATGCAAGATATAACATGGGCTATCTCCGCAAGGAGACATCAGATCTGTAAAACTCATGATTTTTTGGTCTTCGGTGAGCCGGGGGAACATGAATATGTGTTTGTTTTTCGAATTTGAGCTCTATCTGCAAAGGGCACTTTTCTTGCTATAAGCAGTTTTTCCTAACAAATGCAAGATATAACATGGGCTATCTCCGCAAGGAGACATCAGAACTGCAAAACGCATGGTTTTTTGGTCTTCGGGGAGGTTGGGGAACAAGAATACGTGTTTGTTTTTCGAATTTGAGCTCTATCTGCAAAGGGCACTTTTCATGCTATAAGCAGTTTTCCTAACAAATGCAAGATATAACATGGGCTATCTCCGCAAGGAGACATCAGATCTGTAAAACTCATGATTTTTTGGTCTTCGGTGAGCCGGGGGAACATGAATATGTGTTTGTTTTTCGAATTTGAGCTCTATCTGCAAAGGGCACTTTTCTTGCTAAAAGCAGTTTTTCCTAACAAATGCAAGATATAACATGGGCTATCTCCGTAAGGAGACATCAGATCTGCAAAACTCATGGTTTTTTCGTCTTCGGTGAGCCGGGGGAACATGAATATGTGTTTGTTTTTCGAATTTGAGCTCTATCTGCAAAGGGCACTTTTCTTGCTATAAGCAGTTTTTCCTAACAAATGCAAGATATAACATGGGCTATCTCCGCAAGGAGACATCAGATCTGTAAAACTCATGGTTTTTTGGTCTTCGGTGAGCCAGGGGAACATGAATATGTGTTTGTTTTTCGAATTTGAGCTCTATCTGCAAAGGGCACTTTTCTTGCTAAAAGCAGTTTTTCCTAACAAATGCAAGATATAACATGGGCTATCTCCACAAGGAGACATCAGATCTGCATAACTCATGGTTTTTTGGTCTTCGGTGAGCCGGGTGAACATGAATATGTGTTTGTTTTTCGAAATTGAGCTCTATCTGCAAAGGGCACTTTTCTTGCTAAAAGCAGTTTTTCCTAACAAATGCAAGTTATAACATGGGCTATCTCCGCAAGGAGACATCAGATCTGCAAAACTCATGGTTTTTTGGTCATCGGTGAGCCGGGGGAACATGAATATGTTTTTGTTTTTCGAATTTGAGCTCTATCTGCAAAGGGCACTTTTCTTGCTATAAGCAGTTTTTCCTAACAAATGCAAGATATAACATGGGCTATCTCCGCAAGGAGACATCAGATCTGCATAACTGATGGGTTTTTGGTCTTCGGTGAGCCGGGGGAACATGAATATGTGTTTGTTTTTCGAATTTGAGCTCTATCTGCAAAGGGCACTTTTCATGCTTTAAGCAGTTTTTCCTAACAAATGCAAGATATAACATGGGCTATCTCCGCAAGGAGACATCAGATCTGTAAAACTCATGGTTTTTTGGTCTTCGGTGAGCCGGGGGAACATGAATGTGTGTTTGTTTTTCGAATTTGAGCTCTATCTGCAAAGGGCACTTTTCATGCTATAAGCAGTTTTTCCTAACAAATGCAAGATATAACATGGGCTATCTCCGCAAGGAGACATCAGATCTGCATAACTGATGGTTTTTTGGTCTTCAGTGAGCCGCGGGAACATGAATATGTGTTCGTTTTTCGAATTTGAGCTCTATCTGCAAAGGGCACTTTTCTAGCTATAAGCAGTTTTTCCTAACAAATGCAAGATATAACATGGGCTATGTGCGCAAGGAGACATCAGATCTGCATAACTGATGGATTTTTGGTCTTCGGTGAGCCGGGGGAAAATGAATATGTGTTTGTTTTTCGAATTTGAGCTCTATCTGCAAAGGGCACTTTTCTTGCTAAAAGCAGTTTTTCCTAACAAATGCAAGATATAACATGAGCTATCTGGGCAAGGAGATATCAGATCTGCATAACTCATGTTTTTTTGGTCTTCAGTGAGCCGGGGGAACATGAATATGTGTTTGTTTTTCGAATTTGAGCTCTATCTGCAAAGGGCACTTTTCTTGCTAAAAGCAGTTTTTACTAACAAATGCAAGATATAACATGGGCTATCTCCGCAAGGAGACGTCAGAACTGCAAAACGCATGGTTTTTTGGTCTTCGGGGAGGTTGGGGAACAAGAATACGTGTTTGTTTTTCGAATTTGAGCTCTATCTGCAAAGGGCACTTTTCATGCTATAAGCAGTTTTTCCTAACAAATGCAAGATATAACATGGGCTATATCCGCAAGGAGACATCAGATCTGTAAAACTCATGATTTTTTGGTCTTCGGTGAGCCGGGGGAACATGAATATGTGTTTGTTTTTCAAATTTGAGCTCTTTCTGCAAAGGGCACTTTTCTTGCTATAAGGAGTTTTTCCGAACAAATGCAACATGGGCTATCTCCGCAAGGAGACATCAGATCTGCATAACTGATGGTTTTTTGGTCTTCGGTGAGCCGGGGGAACATGAATATGTGTTTGTTTTTCGAATTTGAGCTCTATCTGCAAAGGGCACTTTTCATGCTATAAGCAGTTTTTCCTAACAAATGCAAGATATAACATGGGCTATCTACGCAAGGAGACATCAGAACTGCAAAACGCATGGTTTTTTGGTCTTCGGTGAGCCGGGGGAACATGAATATGTGTTTGTTTTTCGAAATTGAGCTCTATCTGCAAAGGGCACTTTTCTTGCTAAAAGCAGTTTTTCCTAACAAATGCAAATTATAACATGGGCTGTCTCCGCAAGGAGACATCAGATCTGCATAACTGATGGTTTTTTGGTCTTCGGTGAGCCGGGGGAACATGAATATGTGTTCGTTTTTCGAATTTGAGCTCTATCTGCAAAGGGCACTTTTCTTGCTAAAAGCAGTTTTTCCTAACAAATGCAAGATATAACATGGGCTATCTCCGTAAGGAGACATCAGATCTGCAAAACTCATGGTTTTTTCGTCTTTGGTGAGCCAGGGGAACATGAACACGTGTTTGTTTTTCGAAATTGAGCTCTATCTGCAAAGGGCACTTTTCTTGCTAAAAGCAGTTTTTCCTAACAAATGCAAATTATAACATGGGCTATCTCCGCAAGGAGACATCAGATCTGCAAAACTCATGGTTTTTTGGTCTTCGGTGAGCCGGGGGAACATGAATATGTGTTTGTTTTTCGAATTTGAGCTCTATCTGCAAAGGGCACTTTTCTTGCTAAGTTTTTCCTAACAAATGCAAGAGATAACATGGGCTATCTCCGCAAGGAGACATCAGATCTGCATAACTGATGGTTTTTTGGTCTTCGGTGAGCCGGGGGAACATGAATATGTGTTCGTTTTTTGAATTTGAGCTCTATCTGCAAAGGGCACTTTTCTTGCTAAAAGCAGCTTTTCCTAACAAATGCAAGATATAACATGGGCTATCTCCGTAAGGAGACATCAGATCTGCAAAACTCATGGTTTTTTCGTCTTTGGTGAGCCGGGGGAACATGAATACGTGTTTGTTTTTCGAATTTGAGCTCTATCTGCAAAGGGCACTTTTCATGCTTTAAGCAATTTTTCCTAACAAATGCAAGATATAACATGGGCTATCTCCGCAAGACATCAGATCTGTAAAACTCATGGTTTTTTGGTCTTCGGTGAGCCGGGGGAACATGAATATGTGTTTGTTTTTCGAATTTGAGCTCTATCTGCAAAGGGCACTTTTCTTGCTATAAGCAGTTTTTCCTAACAAATGCAAGATATAACATGGGCTATCTCCGCAAGGAGACATCAGAACTGCAAACCGCATGGTTTTTTGGTCTTCGGGGAGGTTGGGGAACATGAATACGTGTTTGGTTTTCGAATTTGAGCTCTATCTGCAAAGGGCACTTTTCTTGCTATAAGCAGTTTTTCCTAAAAAATGCAAGATATAACATGGGCTATCTACGCAAGGAGACATCAGAACTGCAAAACGCATGGTTTTTTGATCTTCGGGGAGGTTGGGGAACATGAATACGTGTTTGTTTTTCGAATTTGAGCTCTATCTGCAAAGGGCACTTTTCATGCTATAAGCAGTTTTTCCTAACAAATGCAAGATATAACATGGGCTATCTCCGCAAAGAGACATCAGATCTGCAAAACTCATGGTTTTTTGGTCTTCGGTGAGCCGGGGGAAGATGAATATGTGTTTGTTTTTCGAAATTGAGCTCTACCTGCAAAGGGCACTTTTCTTGCTAAAAGCAGTTTTTCCTAACAAATGCAAGATATAACATGGGCTATCTCCGCAAGGAGACATCAGATCTGCAAATTCATGGTTTTTTCATCTTCGGTGAGCCGGGGGACATGAATATGTGTTTGTTTTTCGAATTTGAGCTCTATCTGCAATGGGAACTTTTCATGCTATAAACAGTTTTTACTAACAAATGCAAGATATAACATGGGCTATCTCTGCAAGGAGACATCAGAACTGCAAAACGCATGGTTTTTTGGTCTTCGGTGAGCCGGGGGAACATGAATATGTGTTTGTTTTTCGAAATTGAGCTCTATGTGCAAAGGGCACTTTTCTTGCTAAAAGCAGTTTTTCCTAACAAATGCAAGTTATAACATGGGCTATCTCCGCAAGGAGACATCAGATCTGCATAACTGATGGTTTTTTGGTCTTCGGTGAGCCGGGGGAACATGAATATGTGTTTGTTTTTCGAATTTGAGCTCTATCTGCAAAGGGCACTTTTCATGCTATAAGCAGTTTTTCCTAACAAATGCAAGATATAACATGGGCTATCTCCGCAAGGAAACATCAGATCTGCATAACTCATGGTTTTTTGGTCTTCGGGGAGGTTGGGGAACATGAATACGTGTTTGTTTTTCGAATTTGAGCTCTATCTGCAAAGGGCACTTTTCATGCTATAAGCAGTTTTTCCTAACAAATGCAAGATATAACATGGGCTATCTCCGCAAGGAGACATGAGATCTGCATAACTGATGGTTTTTTCGTCTTCGGTGAGCCGGGGGAACATGAATATGTGTTTGTTTTTCGAATTTGAGCTCTATCTGCAATGGGAACTTTTCATGCTATAAACAGTTTTTACTAACAAATGCAAGATATAACATGGGCTATCTCCGCAAGGAGACATCAGAACTGCATAACTGATGGTTTTTTGGTCTTCGGTGAGCCGGGGGAACATGAATATGTGTTCGATTTTCGAATTTGAGCTCTATCTGCAAAGGGCACTTTTCTTGCTAAAAGCAGTTTTTCCTAACAAATGCAAGATATAACATGGGCTATCTCCGCAAGGAAACATCAGAACTGCAAAACACATGGTTTTTTGGTCTTCGGGGAGGTTGGGGAACATGAATACGTGTTTGTTTTTCGAATTTGAGCTCTATCTGCAAAGGGCACTTTTCATGCTATAAGCAGTTTTTCCTAACAAATGCAAGATATAACATGGGCTATCTCCGCAAGGAAACATCAGATCTGCATAACTCATGGTTTTTTGGTCTTCGGGGAGGTTGGGGAACATGAATACGTGTTTGTTTTTCGAATTTGAGCTCTATCTGCAAAGGGCACTTTTCATGCTATAAGCAGTTTTTCCTAACCAATGCAAGATATAACATGGGCTATCTCCGCAAGGAGACATGAGATCTGCATAACTGATGGTTTTTTCGTCTTCGGTGAGCCGGGGGAACATGAATATGTGTTTGTTTTTCGAATTTGAGCTCTATCTGCAATGGGAACTTTTCATGCTATAAACAGTTTTTACTAACAAATGCAAGATATAACATGGGCTATCTCTGCAAGGAGACATCAGAACTGCAAAACGCATGGTTTTTTGGTCTTCGGGGAGGTTGGGGAACATGAATACGTGTTTGTTTTTCGAATTTGAGCTCTATCTTTAAAGGGCACTTTTCATGCTTTAAGCAATTTTTCCTAACAAATGCAAGATATAACATGGGCTATCTCCGCAAGACATCAGATCTGTAAAACTCATCGTTTTTTGGTCTTCGGTGAGCCGGGGGAACATGAATATGTGTTTGTTTTTCGAATTTGAGCTCTATCTGCAAAGGGCACTTTTCTTGCTATAAGCAGTTTTTCCTAACAAATGCAAGATATAACATGGGCTATCTCCGCAAGGAGACATCAGAACTGCAAACCGCATGGTTTTTTGGTCTTCGGGGAGGTTGGGGAACATGAATACGTGTTTGGTTTTCGAATTTGAGCTCTATCTGCAAAGGGCACTTTTCATGCTATAAGCAGTTTTTCGTAACAAATGCAAGATATAACATGGGCTATCTACGCAAGGAGACATCAGAACTGCAAAACGCATGGTTTTTTTGTCTTCGGGGAAGTTGGGGAACATGAATACGTGTTTGTTTTTCGAATTTGAGCTCTATCTGCAAAGGGCACTTTTCATGCTTTAAGCAGTTTTTCCTAACAAATGCAAGATATAACATGGGCTATCTCCGCAAAGAGACATCAGATCTGCAAAACTCATGGTTTTTTGGTCTTCGGTGAGCCGGGGGAAGATGAATATGTGTTTGTTTTTCGAAATTGAGCTCTACCTGCAAAGGGCACTTTTCTTGCTAAAAGCAGTTTTTCCTAACAAATGCAAGATATAACATGGGCTATCTCCGCAAGGAGACATCAGATCTGCAAAACTCATGGTTTTTTCATCTTCGGTGAGCCGGGGGAACATGAATATGTGTTTGTTTTTCGAATTTGAGCTCTATCTGCAATGGGAACTTTTCATGCTATAAACAGTTTTTACTAACAAATGCAAGATATAACATGGGCTATCTCTGCAAGGAGACATCAGAACTGCAAAACGCATGGTTTTTTGGTCTTCGGTGAGCCGGGGGAACATGAATATGTGTTTGTTTTTCGAAATTGAGCTCTATCTGCAAAGGGCACTTTTCTTGCTAAAAGCAGTTTTTCCTAACAAATGCAAGTTATAACATGGGCTATCTCCGCAAGGAGACATCAGATCTGCAAAACTCATGGTTTTTTGGTCTTCGGTGAGCCGGGGGAACATGAATATGTGTTTGTTTTTCGAATTTGAGCTCTATCTGCAAAGGGCACTTTTCTTGCTAAAAGCAGTTTTTCCTAACAAATGCAAGATATAACATGGGCTATCTCCGCAAGGAGACATCAGATGTGCATAACTGATGGTTTTTTGGTCTTCGGTGAGCCGGGGGAACATGAATATGTGTTCGATTTTCGAATTTGAGCTCTATCTGCAAAGGGCACCATTCTTGCTAAAAGCAGTTTTTCCTAACAAATGCAAGATATAACATGGGCTATCTCCGCAAGGAAACATCAGAACTGCAAAACACATGGTTTTTTGGTCTTCGGGGAGGTTGGGGAACATGAATACGTGTTTGTTTTTCGAATTTGAGCTCTATCTGCAAAGGGCACTTTTCATGCTATAAGCAGTTTTTCCTAACAAATGCAAGATATAACATGGGCTATCTCCGCAAGGAAACATCAGATCTGCGTAACTCATGGTTTTTTTGTCTTCGGGGAGGTTGGGGAACATGAATATGTGTTTGTTTTTCGAATTTGAGCTCTATCTGCAAAGGGCACTTTTCATGCTATAAGCAGTTTTTCCTAACAAATGCAAGATATAACATGGGCTATCTCCGCAAGGAGACATGAGATCTGCATAACTGATGGTTTTTTCGTCTTCGGTGAGCCAGGGGAACATGAATATGTGTTTGTTTTTCGAATTTGAGCTCTATCTGCAATGGGAACTTTTCATGCTATAAACAGTTTTTCCTAACAAATGCAAGATATAACATGGGCTATCTCTGCAAGGAGACATCAGAACTGTAAAATGCATGGTTTTTTGGTCTTCGGGGAGGTTGGGGAACATGAATACGTGTTTGTTTTTCGAATTTGAGCTCTATCTTTAAAGGGCACTTTTCATGCTATAAGCAGTTTTTCCTAACAAATGCAAGATATAACATGGGCTGTCTCCGCAAGGAGACATCAGATCTGTAAAACTCATGGTTTTTTGGTCTTCGGTGAGCCAGGGGAACATGAATATGTGTTTGTTTTTCGAATTTGAGCTCTATCTGCAAAGGGCACTTTTCTTGCTAAAAGCAGTTTTTCCTAACAAATGCAAGATATAACATGGGCTATCTCCGCAAGGAGACATCAGATCTGCATAACTCATGGTTTTTTGGTCTTCGGTGAGCCGGGGGAACATGAATATGTGTTTGTTTTTCGAAATTGAGCTCTATCTGCAAAGGGCACTTTTCTTGCTAAAAGCAGTTTTTCCTAACAAATGCAAGTTATAACATGGGCTATCTCCGCAAGGAGACATCAGATCTGCAAAACTCATGGTTTTTTGGTCTTCGGTGAGCCGGGGGAACATGAATATGTGTTCGTTTTTCGAATTTGAGCTCTATCTGCTAAGGGCACTTTTCTTGCTAAAAGCAGTTTTTCCTAACAAATGCAAGATATAACATGGGCTATCTCCGCAAGGAGACATCAGAACTGCAAAACGCATGGTTTTTTGGTCTTCGGGGAGGTTGGGGAACAAGAATACGTGTTTGTTTTTCGAATTTGAGCTCTATCTTTAAAGGGCACTTTTCATGCTATAAGCAGTTTTTCCTAACAAATGCAAGATATAACATGGGCTATCTCCGCAAGGAAAG
This sequence comes from Vipera ursinii, assembly GCF_947247035.1. Lineage (NCBI taxonomy): Eukaryota > Metazoa > Chordata > Lepidosauria > Squamata > Viperidae > Vipera > Vipera ursinii. The sequence goes on from NC_139515.1 coordinate 34,000,207, forward strand.
ATCAGAACTGCAAAACACATGGTTTTTTGGTCTTCGGGGAGGTTGGGGAACATGAATACGTGTTTGTTTTTCGAATTTGAGCTCTATCTGCAAAGGGCACTTTTCATGCTATAAGCAGTTTTTCCTAACAAATGCAAGATATAACATCGGCTATCTCCGCAAGGAAACATCAGATCTGCGTAACTCATGGTTTTTTGGTCTTCGGGGAGGTTGGGGAACATGAATACGTGTTTGTTTTTCGAATTTGAGCTCTATCTGCAAAGGGCACTTTTCATGCTTTAAGCAGTTTTTCCTAACAAATGCAAGATATAACATGGGCTATCTCCGCAAGGAGACATCAGATCTGTAAAACTCATGATTTTTTGGTCTTCGGTGAGCCAGGGGAACATGAATATGTGTTTGTTTTTCGAATTTGAGCTCTATCTGCAAAGGGCACTTTTCTTGCTATAAGCAGTTTTTCCTAACAAATGCAACATGGGCTATCTCCGCAAGGAGACATCAGATCTGCATAACTGATGGTTTTTTGGTCTTCGGTGAGCCGGGGGAACATGAATATGTGTTTGTGTTTCGAATTTGAGCTCTATGTGCAAAGGGCACTTTTCTTGCTAAAAGCAGTTTTTCCTAACAAATGCAAGATATAACATGGGCTATCTCCGCAAGGAGACATCAGATCTGCATAACTGATGGTTTTTTGGTCTTCGGTGAGCCGGGGGAACATGAATATGTGTTTGTTTTTCGAAATTGAGCTCTATCTGCAAAGGGCACTTTTCATGCTATAAGCAGTTTTTCCTAACAAATGCAAGATATAACATGGGCTATCTCCGCAAGGAGACATCAGATCTGTAAAACTCATGGTTTTTTGGTCTTCGGTGAGCCAGGGGAACATGAATATGTGTTCGTTTTTCGAATTTGAGCTCTATCTGCAAAGGGCACTTTTCTTGCTAAAAGCAGTTTTTCCTAACAAATGCAAGATATAACATGGGCTATCTCCGCAAGGAGACATGAGATCTGCATAACTGATGGGTTTTTGGTCTTCGGTGAGCCGGGGGAATATGAATATGTGTTTGTTTTTCGAATTTGATCTCTATCTGCAAAGGGCACTTTTCATGCTTTAAGCAGTTTTTCCTAACAAATGCAAGATATAACATGGGCTATCTCCGCAAGGAGACATCAGAACTGCAAAACGCATGGTTTTTTGGTCTTCGGGGAGGTTGGGGAACAAGAATACGTGTTTGTTTTTCGAATTTGAGCTCTATCTGCAAAGGGCACTTTTCATGCTATAAGCAGTTTTCCTAACAAATGCAAGATATAACATGGGCTATCTCCGCAAGGAGACATCAGATCTGTAAAACTCATGATTTTTTGGTCTTCGGTGAGCCGGGGGAACATGAATATGTGTTTGTTTTTCGAATTTGAGCTCTATCTGCAAAGGGCACTTTTCTTGCTATAAGCAGTTTTTCCTAACAAATGCAAGATATAACATGGGCTATCTCCGCAAGGAGACATCAGAACTGCAAAACGCATGGTTTTTTGGTCTTCGGGGAGGTTGGGGAACAAGAATACGTGTTTGTTTTTCGAATTTGAGCTCTATCTGCAAAGGGCACTTTTCATGCTATAAGCAGTTTTCCTAACAAATGCAAGATATAACATGGGCTATCTCCGCAAGGAGACATCAGATCTGTAAAACTCATGATTTTTTGGTCTTCGGTGAGCCGGGGGAACATGAATATGTGTTTGTTTTTCGAATTTGAGCTCTATCTGCAAAGGGCACTTTTCTTGCTAAAAGCAGTTTTTCCTAACAAATGCAAGATATAACATGGGCTATCTCCGTAAGGAGACATCAGATCTGCAAAACTCATGGTTTTTTCGTCTTCGGTGAGCCGGGGGAACATGAATATGTGTTTGTTTTTCGAATTTGAGCTCTATCTGCAAAGGGCACTTTTCTTGCTATAAGCAGTTTTTCCTAACAAATGCAAGATATAACATGGGCTATCTCCGCAAGGAGACATCAGATCTGTAAAACTCATGGTTTTTTGGTCTTTGGTGAGCCAGGGGAACATGAATATGTGTTTGTTTTTCGAATTTGAGCTCTATCTGCAAAGGGCACTTTTCTTGCTAAAAGCAGTTTTTCCTAACAAATGCAAGATATAACATGGGCTATCTCCACAAGGAGACATCAGATCTGCATAACTCATGGTTTTTTGGTCTTCGGTGAGCCGGGTGAACATGAATATGTGTTTGTTTTTCGAAATTGAGCTCTATCTGCAAAGGGCACTTTTCTTGCTAAAAGCAGTTTTTCCTAACAAATGCAAGTTATAACATGGGCTATCTCCGCAAGGAGACATCAGATCTGCAAAACTCATGGTTTTTTGGTCTTCGGTGAGCCGGGGGAACATGAATATGTTTTTGTTTTTCGAATTTGAGCTCTATCTGCAAAGGGCACTTTTCTTGCTATAAGCAGTTTTTCCTAACAAATGCAAGATATAACATGGGCTATCTCCGCAAGGAGACATCAGATCTGCATAACTGATGGGTTTTTGGTCTTCGGTGAGCCGGGGGAACATGAATATGTGTTTGCTTTTCGAATTTGAGCTCTATCTGCAAAGGGCACTTTTCATGCTTTAAGCAGTTTTTCCTAACAAATGCAAGATATAACATGGGCTATCTCCGCAAGGAGACATCAGATCTGTAAAACTCATGGTTTTTTGGTCTTCGGTGAGCCGGGGGAACATGAATGTGTGTTTGTTTTTCGAATTTGAGCTCTATCTGCAAAGGGCACTTTTCATGCTATAAGCAGTTTTTCCTAACAAATGCAAGATATAACATGGGCTATCTCCGCAAGGAGACATCAGATCTGCATAACTGATGGTTTTTTGGTCTTCAGTGAGCCGCGGGAACATGAATATGTGTTCGTTTTTCGAATTTGAGCTCTATCTGCAAAGGGAACTTTTCTTGCTATATGCAGTTTTTCTTAACAAATGCAAGATATAACATGGGCTATGTGCGCAAGGAGACATCAGATCTGCATAACTGATGGATTTTTGGTCTTCGGTGAGCCGGGGGAAAATGAATATGTGTTTGTTTTTCGAATTTGAGCTCTATCTGCAAAGGGCACTTTTCTTGCTAAAAGCAGTTTTTCCTAACAAATGCAAGATATAACATGAGCTATCTGGGCAAGGAGATATCAGATCTGCATAACTCATGTTTTTTTGGTCTTCAGTGAGCCGGGGGAACATGAATATGTGTTTGTTTTTCGAATTTGAGCTCTATCTGCAAAGGGCACTTTTCTTGCTAAAAGCAGTTTTTACTAACAAATGCAAGATATAACATGGGCTATCTCCGCAAGGAGACGTCAGAACTGCAAAACGCATGGTTTTTTGGTCTTCGGGGAGGTTGGGGAACAAGAATACGTGTTTGTTTTTCGAATTTGAGCTCTATCTGCAAAGGGCACTTTTCATGCTATAAGCAGTTTTTCCTAACAAATGCAAGATATAACATGGGCTATATCTGCAAGGAGACATCAGATCTGTAAAACTCATGATTTTTTGGTCTTCGGTGAGCCGGGGGAACATGAATATGTGTTTGTTTTTCGAATTTGAGCTCTATCTGCAAAGGGCACTTTTCTTGCTATAAGGAGTTTTTCCGAACAAATGCAACATGGGCTATCTCCGCAAGGAGACATCAGATCTGCATAACTGATGGTTTTTTGGTCTTCGGTGAGCCGGGGGAACATGAATATGTGTTTGTTTTTCGAATTTGAGCTCTATCTGCAAAGGGCACTTTTCATGCTATAAGCAGTTTTTCCTAACAAATGCAAGATATAACATGGGCTATCTACGCAAGGAGACATCAGAACTGCAAAACGCATGGTTTTTTGGTCTTCGGTGAGCCCGGGGAACATGAATATGTGTTTGTTTTTCGAAATTGAGCTCTATCTGCAAAGGGCACTTTTCTTGCTAAAAGCAGTTTTTCCTAACAAATGCAAATTATAACATGGGCTATCTCCGCAAGGAGACATCAGATCTGCATAACTGATGGTTTTTTGGTCTTCGGTGAGCCGGGGGAACATGAATATGTGTTCGTTTTTCGAATTTGAGCTCTATCTGCAAAGGGCACTTTTCTTGCTAAAAGCAGTTTTTCCTAACAAATGCAAGATATAACATGGGCTATCTCCGTAAGGAGACATCAGATCTGCAAAACTCATGGTTTTTTCGTCTTTGGTGAGCCGGGGGAACATGAACACGTGTTTGTTTTTCGAAATTGAGCTCTATCTGCAAAGGGCACTTTTCTTGCTAAAAGCAGTTTTTCCTAACAAATGCAAATTATAACATGGGCTATCTCCGCAAGGAGACATCAGATCTGCAAAACTCATGGTTTTTTGGTCTTCGGTGAGCCGGGGGAACATGAATATGTGTTTGTTTTTCGAATTTGAGCTCTATCTGCAAAGGGCACTTTTCTTGCTAAGTTTTTCCTAACAAATGCAAGAGATAACATGGGCTATCTCCGCAAGGAGACATCAGATCTGCATAACTGATGGTTTTTTGGTCTTCGGTGAGCCGGGGGAACATGAATATGTGTTCGTTTTTTGAATTTGAGCTCTATCTGCAAAGGGCACTTTTCTTGCTAAAAGCAGCTTTTCCTAACAAATGCAAGATATAACATGGGCTATCTCCGTAAGGAGACATCAGATCTGCAAAACTCATGGTTTTTTCGTCTTTGGTGAGCCGGGGGAACATGAATACGTGTTTGTTTTTCGAATTTGAGCTCTATCTGCAAAGGGCACTTTTCATGCTTTAAGCAATTTTTCCTAACAAATGCAAGATATAACATGGGCTATCTCCGCAAGAGATCAGATCTGTAAAACTCATGGTTTTTTGGTCTTCGGTGAGCCGGGGGAACATGAATATGTGTTTGTTTTTCGAATTTGAGCTCTATCTGCAAAGGGCACTTTTCTTGCTATAAGCAGTTTTTCCTAACAAATGCAAGATATAACATGGGCTATCTCCGCAAGGAGACATCAGAACTGCAAACCGCATGGTTTTTTGGTCTTCGGGGAGGTTGGGGAACATGAATACGTGTTTGGTTTTCGAATTTGAGCTCTATCTGCAAAGGGCACTTTTCATGCTATAAGCAGTTTTTCCTAAAAAATGCAAGATATAACATGGGCTATCTACGCAAGGAGACATCAGAACTGCAAAACGCATGGTTTTTTGATCTTCGGGGAGGTTGGGGAACATGAATACGTGTTTGTTTTTCGAATTTGAGCTCTATCTGCAAAGGGCACTTTTCATGCTATAAGCAGTTTTTCCTAACAAATGCAAGATATAACATGGGCTATCTCCGCAAAGAGACATCAGATCTGCAAAACTCATGGTTTTTTGGTCTTCGGTGAGCCGGGGGAAGATGAATATGTGTTTGTTTTTCGAAATTGAGCTCTACCTGCAAAGGGCACTTTTCTTGCTAAAAGCAGTTTTTCCTAACAAATGCAAGATATAACATGGGCTATCTCCGCAAGGAGACATCAGATCTGCAAAACTCATGGTTTTTTCATCTTCGGTGAGCCGGGGGACATGAATATGTGTTTGTTTTTCGAATTTGAGCTCTATCTGCAAAGGGCACTTTTCTTGCTAAAAGCAGTTTTTCCTAACAAATGCAAGATATAACATGGGCTATCTCCGCAAGGAGACATCAGATCTGCATAACTGATGGTTTTTTGGTCTTCGGTGAGCCGGGGGAACATGAATATGTGTTCGATTTTCGAATTTGAGTATCTGCAAAGGGCACTTTTCTTGCTAAAAGCAGTTTTTCCTAACAAATGCAAGATATAACATGGGCTATCTCCGCAAGGAAACATCAGAACTGCAAAACACATGGTTTTTTGGTCTTCGGGGAGGTTGGGGAACATGAATACGTGTTTGTTTTTCGAATTTGAGCTCTATCTGCACAGGGCACTTTTCTTGCTATAAGCAGTTTTTCCTAACAAATGCAACATGGGCTATCTCCGCAAGGAGACATCAGATCTGCATAACTGATGGTTTTTTGGTCTTCGGTGAGCCGGGGGAACATGAATATGTGTTCGATTTTCGAATTTGAGCTCTATCTGCAAAGGGCACTTTTCATGCTTTAAGCAGTTTTTCCTAACAAATGCAAGATATAACATGGGCTATCTCCGCAAGGAGACATCAGATCTGTAAAACTCATGATTTTTTGGTCTTCGGTGAGCCAGGGGAACATGAATATGTGTTTGTTTTTCGAATTTGAGCTCTATCTGCAAAGGGCACTTTTCTTGCTATAAGCAGTTTTTCCTAACAAATGCAACATGGGCTATCTCCGCAAGGAGACATCAGATCTGCATAACTGATGGTTTTTTGGTCTTCGGTGAGCCGGGGGAACATGAATATGTGTTTGTGTTTCGAATTTGAGCTCTATGTGCAAAGGGCACTTTTCTTGCTAAAAGCAGTTTTTCCTAACAAATGCAAGATATAACATGGGCTATCTCCGCAAGGAGACATCAGATCTGCATAACTGATGGTTTTTTGGTCTTCGGTGAGCCGGGGGAACATGAATATGTGTTTGTTTTTCGAAATTGAGCTCTATCTGCAAAGGGCACTTTTCATGCTATAAGCAGTTTTTCCTAACAAATGCAAGATATAACATGGGCTATCTCTGCAAGGAGACATCAGATCTGCATAACTGATGGTTTTTTGGTCTTCGGTGAGCCGGGGGAACATGAATATGTGTTCGATTTTCGAATTTGAGTATCTGCAAAGGGCACTTTCCTTGCTAAAAGCAGTTTTTCCTAACAAATGCAAGATATAACATGGGCTATCTCCGCAAGGAAACATCAGAACTGCAAAACACATGGTTTTTTGGTCTTCGGGGAGGTTGGGGAACATGAATACGTGTTTGTTTTTCGAATTTGAGCTCTATCTGCAAAGGGCACTTTTCATGCTATAAGCAGTTTTTCCTAACAAATGCAAGATATAACATGGGCTATCTCCGCAAGGAAACATCAGATCTGCGTAACTCATGGTTTTTTGGTCTTCGGGGAGGTTGGGGAACATGAATACGTGTTTGTTTTTCGAATTTGAGGTCTATCTGCAAAGGGCACTTTTCATGCAATAAGCAGTTTTTCCTAACAAATGCAAGATATAACATGGGCAATCTCCGCAAGGAGACATGAGATCTGCATAACTGATGGGTTTTTGGTCTTCGGTGAGCTGGGGGAACATGAATATGTGTTTGTTTTTCGAATTTGAGCTCTATCTGCAAAAGGCACTTTTCATGCTTTAAGCAGTTTTTCCTAACCAATGCAAGATATAACATGGGCTATCTCCGCAAGGAGACATCAGAACTGCAAAACGCATGGTTTTTTGGTCTTCGGGGAGGTTGGGGAACAAGAATACGTGTTTGTTTTTCGAATTTGAGCTCTATCTTTAAAGGGCACTTTTCATGCTATAAGCAGTTTTTCCTAACAAATGCAAGATATAACATGGGCTATCTCCGCAAGGAGACATCAGATCTGTAAAACTCATGGTTTTTTGGTCTTCGGTGAGCCAGGGGAACATGAATATGTGTTTGTTTTTCGAATTTGAGCTCTATCTGCAAAGGGCACTTTTCTTGCTAAAAGCAGTTTTTCCTAACAAATGCAAGATATAACATGGGCTATCTCCGCAAGGAGACATCAGATCTGCATAACTCATGGTTATTTGGTCTTCGGTGAGCCGGGGGAACATGAATATGTGTTTGTTTTTCGAAATTGAGCTCTATCTGCAAAGGGCACTTTTCTTGCTAAAAGCAGTTTTTCCTAACAAATGCAAGATATAACATGGGCTATCTCCGCAAGGAGACATCAGATCTGCATAACTGATGGTTTTTTGGTCTTCGGTGAGCCGGGGGAACATGAATATGTGTTCGTTTTTCGAATTTGAGCTCTATCTGCTAAGGGCACTTTTCTTGCTAAAAGCAGTTTTTCCTAACAAATGCAAGATATAACATGGGCTATCTCCGCAAGGAAACATCAGAACTGCAAAACTCATGGTTTTTTGGTCTTCGGGGAGGTTGGGGAACATGAATACGTGTTTGTTTTTCGAATTTGAGCTCTATCTGCAAAGGGCACTTTTCATGCTATAAGCAGTTTTTCCTAACAAATGCAAGATATAACATGGGCTATCTCCGCAAGGAAACATCAGATCTGCGTAACTCATGGTTTTTTGGTCTTCGGGGAGGTTGGGGAACATGAATACGTGTTTGTTTTTCGAATTTGAGCTCTATCTGCAAAGGGCACTTTTCATGCTTTAAGCAGTTTTTCCTAACAAATGCAAGATATAACATGGGCTATCTCCGCAAGGAGACATCAGATCTGTAAAACTGATGGTTTTTTGGTCTTCGGTGAGCCGGGGGAACATGAATATGTGTTCGTTTTTCGAATTTGAGCTCTATCTGCTAAGGGCACTTTTCTTGCTAAAAGCAGTTTTTCCTAACAAATGCAAGATATAACATGGGCTATCTCCGCAAGGAAACATCAGAACTGCAAAACTCATGGTTTTTTGGTCTTCGGGGAGGTTGGGGAACATGAATACGTGTTTGTTTTTCGAATTTGAGCTCTATCTGCAAAGGGCACTTTTCATGCTATAAGCAGTTTTTCCTAACAAATGCAAGATATAACATGGGCTATCTCCGCAAGGAAACATCAGATCTGCGTAACTCATGGTTTTTTGGTCTTCGGGGAGGTTGGGGAACATGAATACGTGTTTGTTTTTCGAATTTGAGCTCTATCTGCAAAGGGCACTTTTCATGCTTTAAGCAGTTTTTCCTAACAAATGCAAGATATAACATGGGCTATCTCCGCAAGGAGACATCAGATCTGTAAAACTCATGATTTTTTGGTCTTCGGTGAGCCAGGGGAATATGAATATGTGTTTGTTTTTCGAATTTGAGCTCTATCTGCAAAGGGCACTTTTCTTGCTATAAGCAGTTTTTCCTAACAAATGCAAGATATAACATGGGCTATCTTCGCAAGGAGACATGAGATCTGCATAACTGATGGGTTTTTGGTCTTCGGTGAGCCGGGGGAACATGAATATGTGTTTGTTTTTCGAATTTGAGCTCTATCTGCAAAGGGCACTTTTCATGCTTTAAGCAGTTTTTCCTAACCAATGCAAGATATAACATGGGCTATCTCCGCAAGGAGACATCAGAACTGCAAAACGCATGGTTTTTTGGTCTTCGGGGAGGTTGGGGAACAAGAATACGTGTTTGTTTTTCGAATTTGAGCTCTATCTTTAAAGGGCACTTTTCATGCTATAAGCAGTTTTTCCTAACAAATGCAAGATATAACATGGGCTATCTCCGCAAGGAGACATCAGATCTGTAAAACTCATGGTTTTTTGGTCTTCGGTGAGCCAGGGGAACATGAATATGTGTTTCTTTTTCGAATTTGAGCTCTATCTGCAAAGGGCACTTTTCTTGCTAAAAGCAGTTTTTCCTAACAAATGCAAGATATAACATGGGCTATCTCCGCAAGGAGACATCAGATCTGCATAACTCATGGTTATTTGGTCTTCGGTGAGCCAGGGGAACATGAATATGTGTTTGTTTTTCGAAATTGAGCTCTATCTGCAAAGGGCACTTTTCTTGCTAAAAGCAGTTTTTCCTAAGAAATGCAAGTTATAACATGGGCTATCTCCGCAAGGAGACATCAGATCTGCAAAACTCATGGTTTTTTGGTCTTCGGTGAGCTGGGGGAACATGAATATGTGTTTGTTTTTCGAATTTGAGCTCTATCTGCAAAGGGCACTTTTCTTGCTAAAAGCACTTTTCCTAACAAATGCAAGATATAACATGGGCTATCTCCGCAAGGAGACATCAGATCTGCATAACTGATGGTTTTTTGGTCTTCGGTGAGCCGGGGGAACATGAATATGTGTTCGTTTTTCGAATTTGAGCTCTATCTGCTAAGGGCACTTTTCTTGCTAAAAGCAGTTTTTCCTAACAAATGCAAGATATAACATGGGCTATCTCCGCAAGGAAACATCAGAACTGCAAAAAACATGGTTTTTTGGTCTTCGGGGAGGTTGGGGAACATGAATACGTGTTTGTTTTTCGAATTTGAGCTCTATCTGCAAAGGGCACTTTTCATGCTATAAGCAGTTTTTCCTAACAAATGCAAGATATAACATGGGCTATCTCCGCAAGGAAACATCAGATCTGCGTAACTCATGGTTTTTTGGTCTTCGGGGAGGTTGGGGAACATGAATACGTGTTTGTTTTTCGAATATGAGCTCTATCTGCAAAGGGCACTTTTCATGCTTTAAGCAGTTTTTCCTAACAAATGCAAGATATAACATGGGCTATCTCCGCAAGGAGACATCAGATCTGTAAAACTCATGATTTTTTGGTCTTCGATGAGCCAGGGGAATATGAATATGTGTTTGTTTTTCGAATTTGAGCTCTATCTGCAAAGGGCACTTTTCTTGCTATAAGCAGTTTTTCCTAACAAATGCAACATGGGCTATCTCCGCAAGGAGACATCAGATCTGCATAACTGATGGTTTTTTGGTCTTCGGTGAGCCGGGGGAACATGAATATGTGTTTGTTTTTCGAATTTGAGCTCTATGTGCAAAGGGCACTTTTCTTGCTAAAAGCAGTTTTTCCTAACAAATGCAAGATATAACATGGGCTATCTCCGCAAGGAGACATCAGATCTGCATAACTGATGGTTTTTTGGTCTTCGGTGAGCCGGGGGAACATGAATATGTGTTTGTTTTTCGAATTTGAGCTCTATCTGCAAAGGGCACTTTTCTTGCTAAAAGCAGTTTTTCCTAACAAATGCAAGATATAACATGGGCTATCTCCGCAAGGAGACATCAGATCTGCATAACTGATGGTTTTTTGGTCTTCGGTGAGCCGGGGGAACATGAATATGTGTTCGTTTTTCGAATTTGAGCTCTATCTGCAATGGGAACTTTTCATGCTATAAACAGTTTTTACTAACAAATGCAAGATATAACATGGGCTATCTCTGCAAGGAGACATCAGAACTGCAAAACGCATGGTTTTTTGGTCTTCGGTGAGCCGGGGGAACATGAATATGTGTTTGTTTTTCGAAATTGAGCTCTATCTGCAAAGGGCACTTTTCTTGCTAAAAGCAGTTTTTCCTAACAAATGCAAGTTATAACATGGGCTATCTCCGCAAGGAGACATCAGATCTGCAAAACTCATGGTTTTTTGGTCTTCGGTGAGCCGGAGGAACATGAATATGTGTTTGTTTTTCGAATTTGAGCTCTATCTGCAAAGGGCAGTTTTCTTGCTAAAAGCAGTTTTTCCTAACAAATGCAAGATATAACATGGGCTATCTCCGCAAGGAGACATCAGATCTGCATAACTGATGGTTTTTTGGTCTTCGGTGAGCCGGGGGAACATGAATATGTGTTCGATTTTCGAATTTGAGCTCTATCTGCAAAGGGCACTTTTCTTGCTAAAAGCAGTTTTTCCTAACAAATGCAAGATATAACATGGGCTATCTCCGCAAGGAAACATCAGAACTGCAAAACACATGGTTTTTTGGTCTTTGGGGAGGTTGTGGAACATGAATACGTGTTTGTTTTTCGAATTTGAGCTCTATCTGCAAAGGGCACTTTTCATGCTATAAGCAGTTTTTCCTAACAAATGCAAGATATAACATGGGCTATCTCCGCAAGGAAACATCAGATCTGCGTAACTCATGGTTTTTTGGTCTTCGGGGAGGTTGGGGAACATGAATACGTGTTTGTTTTTCGAATTTGAGCTCTATGTGCAAAGGGCACTTTTCTTGCTAAAAGCAGTTTTTCCTAACAAATGCAAGATATAACATGGGCTATCTCCGCAAGGAGACATCAGATCTGTAAAACTCATGATTTTTTGGTCTTCGGTGAGCCAGGGGAATATGAATATGTGTTTGTTTTTCGAATTTGAGCTCTATCTGCAAAGGGCACTTTTCTTGCTATAAGCAGTTTTTCCTAACAAATGCAAGATATAACATGGGCTATCTTCGCAAGGAGACATGAGATCTGCATAACTGATGGGTTTTTGGTCTTCGGTGAGCCGGGGGAACATGAATATGTGTTTGTTTTTCGAATTTGAGCTCTATCTGCAAAGGGCACTTTTCATGCTTTAAGCAGTTTTTCCTAACCAATGCAAGATATAACATGGGCTATCTCCGCAAGGAGACATCAGAACTGCAAAACGCATGGTTTTTTGGTCTTCGGGGAGGTTGGGGAACAAGAATACGTGTTTGTTTTTCGAATTTGAGCTCTATCTTTAAAGGGCACTTTTCATGCTATAAGCAGTTTTTCCTAACAAATGCAAGATATAACATGGGCTATCTCCGCAAGGAGACATCAGATCTGTAAAACTCATGGTTTTTTGGTCTTCGGTGAGCCAGGGGAACATGAATATGTGTTTCTTTTTCGAATTTGAGCTCTATCTGCAAAGGGCACTTTTCTTGCTAAAAGCAGTTTTTCCTAACAAATGCAAGATATAACATGGGCTATCTCCGCAAGGAGACATCAGATCTGCATAACTCATGGTTATTTGGTCTTCGGTGAGCCAGGGGAACATGAATATGTGTTTGTTTTTCGAAATTGAGCTCTATCTGCAAAGGGCACTTTTCTTGCTAAAAGCAGTTTTTCCTAAGAAATGCAAGTTATAACATGGGCTATCTCCGCAAGGAGACATCAGATCTGCAAAACTCATGGTTTTTTGGTCTTCGGTGAGCTGGGGGAACATGAATATGTGTTTGTTTTTCGAATTTGAGCTCTATCTGCAAAGGGCACTTTTCTTGCTAAAAGCACTTTTCCTAACAAATGCAAGATATAACATGGGCTATCTCCGCAAGGAGACATCAGATCTGCATAACTGATGGTTTTTTGGTCTTCGGTGAGCCGGGGGAACATGAATATGTGTTCGTTTTTCGAATTTGAGCTCTATCTGCTAAGGGCACTTTTCTTGCTAAAAGCAGTTTTTCCTAACAAATGCAAGATATAACATGGGCTATCTCCGCAAGGAAACATCAGAACTGCAAAAAACATGGTTTTTTGGTCTTCGGGGAGGTTGGGGAACATGAATACGTGTTTGTTTTTCGAATTTGAGCTCTATCTGCAAAGGGCACTTTTCATGCTATAAGCAGTTTTTCCTAACAAATGCAAGATATAACATGGGCTATCTCCGCAAGGAAACATCAGATCTGCGTAACTCATGGTTTTTTGGTCTTCGGGGAGGTTGGGGAACATGAATACGTGTTTGTTTTTCGAATATGAGCTCTATCTGCAAAGGGCACTTTTCATGCTTTAAGCAGTTTTTCCTAACAAATGCAAGATATAACATGGGCTATCTCCGCAAGGAGACATCAGATCTGTAAAACTCATGATTTTTTGGTCTTCGATGAGCCAGGGGAATATGAATATGTGTTTGTTTTTCGAATTTGAGCTCTATCTGCAAAGGGCACTTTTCTTGCTATAACCAGTTTTTCCTAACAAATGCAACATGGGCTATCTCCGCAAGGAGACATCAGATCTGCATAACTGATGGTTTTTTGGTCTTCGGTGAGCCGGGGGAACATGAATATGTGTTTGTTTTTCGAATTTGAGCTCTATGTGCAAAGGGCACTTTTCTTGCTAAAAGCAGTTTTTCCTAACAAATGCAAGATATAACATGGGCTATCTCCGCAAGGAGACATCAGATCTGCATAACTGATGGTTTTTTGGTCTTCGGTGAGCCGGGGGAACATGAATATGTGTTTGTTTTTCGAATTTGAGCTCTATCTGCAAAGGGCACTTTTCTTGCTAAAAGCAGTTTTTCCTAACAAATGCAAGATATAACATGGGCTATCTCCGCAAGGAGACATCAGATCTGCATAACTGATGGTTTTTTGGTCTTCGGTGAGCCGGGGGAACATGAATATGTGTTCGTTTTTCGAATTTGAGCTCTATCTGCAATGGGAACTTTTCATGCTATAAACAGTTTTTACTAACAAATGCAAGATATAACATGGGCTATCTCTGCAAGGAGACATCAGAACTGCAAAACGCATGGTTTTTTGGTCTTCGGTGAGCCGGGGGAACATGAATATGTGTTTGTTTTTCGAAATTGAGCTCTATCTGCAAAGGGCACTTTTCTTGCTAAAAGCAGTTTTTCCTAACAAATGCAAGTTATAACATGGGCTATCTCCGCAAGGAGACATCAGATCTGCAAAACTCATGGTTTTTTGGTCTTCGGTGAGCCGGAGGAACATGAATATGTGTTTGTTTTTCGAATTTGAGCTCTATCTGCAAAGGGCAGTTTTCTTGCTAAAAGCAGTTTTTCCTAACAAATGCAAGATATAACATGGGCTATCTCCGCAAGGAGACATCAGATCTGCATAACTGATGGTTTTTTGGTCTTCGGTGAGCCGGGGGAACATGAATATGTGTTCGATTTTCGAATTTGAGCTCTATCTGCAAAGGGCACTTTTCTTGCTAAAAGCAGTTTTTCCTAACAAATGCAAGATATAACATGGGCTATCTCCGCAAGGAAACATCAGAACTGCAAAACACATGGTTTTTTGGTCTTTGGGGAGGTTGTGGAACATGAATACGTGTTTGTTTTTCGAATTTGAGCTCTATCTGCAAAGGGCACTTTTCATGCTATAAGCAGTTTTTCCTAACAAATGCAAGATATAACATGGGCTATCTCCGCAAGGAAACATCAGATCTGCGTAACTCATGGTTTTTTGGTCTTCGGGGAGGTTGGGGAACATGAATACGTGTTTGTTTTTCGAATTTGAGCTCTATGTGCAAAGGGCACTTTTCTTGCTAAAAGCAGTTTTTCCTAACAAATGCAAGATATAACATGGGCTATCTCCGCAAGGAGACATCAGATCTGCATAACTGATGGTTTTTTGGTCTTCGGTGAGCCGGGGGAACATGAATATGTGTTCGTTTTTCGAATTTGAGCTCTATCTGCAATGGGAACTTTTCATGCTATAAACAGTTTTTACTAACAAATGCAAGATATAACATGGGCTATCTCTGCAAGGAGACATCAGAACTGCAAAACGCATGGTTTTTTGGTCTTCGGTGAGCCGGGGGAACATGAATATGTGTTTGTTTTTCGAAATTGAGCTCTATCTGCAAAGGGCACTTTTCTTGCTAAAAGCAGTTTTTCCTAACAAATGCAAGTTATAACATGGGCTATCTCCGCAAGGAGACATCAGATCTGCAAAACTCATGGTTTTTTGGTCTTCGGTGAGCCGGAGGAACATGAATATGTGTTTGTTTTTCGAATTTGAGCTCTATCTGCAAAGGGCAGTTTTCTTGCTAAAAGCAGTTTTTCCTAACAAATGCAAGATATAACATGGGCTATCTCCGCAAGGAGACATCAGATCTGCATAACTGATGGTTTTTTGGTCTTCGGTGAGCCGGGGGAACATGAATATGTGTTCGATTTTCGAATTTGAGCTCTATCTGCAAAGGGCACTTTTCTTGCTAAAAGCAGTTTTTCCTAACAAATGCAAGATATAACATGGGCTATCTCCGCAAGGAAACATCAGAACTGCAAAACACATGGTTTTTTGGTCTTCGGGGAGGTTGTGGAACATGAATACGTGTTTGTTTTTCGAATTTGAGCTCTATCTGCAAAGGGCACTTTTCATGCTATAAGCAGTTTTTCCTAACAAATGCAAGATATAACATGGGCTATCTCCGCAAGGAAACATCAGATCTGCGTAACTCATGGTTTTTTGGTCTTCGGGGAGGTTGGGGAACATGAATACGTGTTTGTTTTTCGAATTTGAGCTCTATCTGCAAAGGGCACTTTTCATGCTATAAGCAGTTTTTCCTAACAAATGCAAGATATAACATGGGCTATCTCCGCAAGGAGACATGAGATCTGCATAACATGGTTTTTTCGTCTTCGGTGAGCCGGGGGAACATGAATATGTGTTTGTTTTTCGAATTTGAGCTCTATCTGCAATGGGAACTTTTCATGCTATAAACAGTTTTTACTAACAAATGCAAGATATAACATGGGCTATCTCTGCAAGGAGACATCAGATCTGTAAAACTCATGGTTTTTTGGTCTTCGGGGAGGTTGGGGAACATGAATACGTGTTTGTTTTTCATATTTGAGCTCTATCTTTAAAGGGCAATTTTCATGCTATAAGCAGTTTTTCCTAACAAATGCAAGATATAACATGGGCTATCTCCGCAAGGAGACATCACATCTCTAAAACTCATGGTTTTTTGGTCTTCGGTGAGCCGGGGGAACATGAATATGTGTTTGTTTTTCGAAATTGAGCTCTATCTGCAAAGGGCACTTTCCTTGCTAAAAGCAGTTTTTCCTAACAAATGCAAGTTATAACATGGGCTATCTCCGCAAGGAGACATCAGATCTGCAAAACTCATGGTTTTTTGGTCTTCGGTGAGCCGGGGGAACATGAATATGTGTTTGTTTTTCGAATTTGAGCTCTATCTGCAAAGGGCACTTTTCTTGCTAAAAGCAGTTTTTCCTAACAAATGCAAGATATAACATGGGCTATCTCCGCAAGGAGACATCAGATCTGCATAACTGATGGTTTTTTGGTCTTCGGTGAGCCGGGGGAACATGAATATGTGTTCGTTTTTCGAATTTGAGCTCTATCTGCTAAGGGCACTTTTCTTGCTAAAAGCAGTTTTTCCTAACAAATGCAAGATATAACATGGGCTATCTCCGCAAGGAAATATCAGAACTGCAAAACACATGGTTTTTTGGTCTTCGGGGAGGTTGGGGAACATGAATACGTGTTTGTTTTTCGAATTTGAGCTCTATCTGCAAAGGGCACTTTTCATGCTATA
Source organism: Vipera ursinii (assembly GCF_947247035.1). NCBI lineage: Eukaryota > Metazoa > Chordata > Lepidosauria > Squamata > Viperidae > Vipera > Vipera ursinii. Next base: position 34,017,057 of record NC_139515.1, read on the forward strand.
AGCAGTTTTTCCTAACAAATGCAAGATATAACATGGGCTATCTCCGCAAGGAAACATCAGATCTGCGTAACGCATGGTTTTTTGGTCTTCGGGGAGGTTGGGGAACAAGAATACGTGTTTGTTTTTCGAATTTGAGCTCTATCTTTAAAGGGCCCTTTTCATGCTATAAGCAGTTTTTCCTAACAAATGCAAGATATAACATGGGCTATCTCCGCAAGGAGACATCAGATCTGTAAAACTCATGGTTTTTTGGTCTTCGGTGAGCCAGGGGAACATGAATATGTGTTTGTTTTTCGAATTTGAGCTCTATCTGCAAAGGGCACTTTTCTTGCTAAAAGCAGTTTTTCCTAACAAATGCAAGATATAACGTGGGCTATCTCCGCAAGGAGACATCAGATCTGCATAACTGATGGTTTTTTGGTCTTCGGTGAGCCGGGGGAACATGAATATGTGTTCGTTTTTCGAATTTGAGCTCTATCTGCTAAGGGCACTTTTCTTGCTAAAAGCAGTTTTTCCTAACAAATGCAAGATATAACATGGGCTATCTCCGCAAGGAAACATCAGAACTGCAAAACACATGGTTTTTTGGTCTTCGGGGAGGTTGGGGAACATGAATACGTGTTTGTTTTTCGAATTTGAGCTCTATCTGCAAAGGGCACTTTTCATGCTATAAGCAGTTTTTCCTAACAAATGCAAGATATAACATGGGCTATCTCCGCAAGGAAACATCAGATCTGCGTAACTCATGGTTTGTTGGTCTTTGGGTAGGTTGGGGAACATGAATACGTGTTTGTTTTTCGAATTTGAGCTCTATCTGCAAAGGGCACTTTTCATGCTATAAGCAGTTTTTCCTAACAAATGCAAGATATAACATGGGCTATCTCCGCAAGGAGACATGAGATCTGCATAACTGATGGGTTTTTGGTCTTCGGTGAGCCGGGGGAACATGAATATGTGTTTGTTTTTCGAATTTGAGCTCTATCTGCAAAGGGCACTTTTCATGCTTTAAGCAGTTTTTCCTAACAAATGCAAGATATAACATGGGCTATCTCCGCAAGGAGACATCAGAACTGCAAAACGCATGGTTTTTTGGTCTTCGGGGAGGTTGGGGAACAAGAATACGTGTTTGTTTTTCGAATTTGAGCTCTATCTGCAAAGGGCACTTTTCATGCTATAAGCAGTTTTTCCTAACAAATGCAAGATATAACATGGGCTATCTCCGCAAGGAGACATCAGATCTGTAAAACTCATGATTTTTTGGTCTTCGGTGAGCCAGGGGAATATGAATATGTGTTTGTTTTTCGAATTTGAGCTCTATCTGCAAAGGGCACTTTCATGCTATAAGCAGTTTTTCCTAACAAATGCAACATGGGCTATCTCCGCAAGGAGACATCAGATCTGCATAACTGATGGTTTTTTGGTCTTCGGTGAGCCGGGGGAACATGAATATGTGTTTGTTTTTCGAATTTGAGCTCTATGTGCAAAGGGCACTTTTCTTGCTAAAAGCAGTTTTTCCTAACAAATGCAAGATATAACATGGGCTATCTCCGCAAGGAGACATCAGATCTGCATAACTGATGGTTTTTTGGTCTTCGGTGAGCCGGGGGAACATGAATATGTGTTCGTTTTTCGAATTTGAGCTCTATCTGCAAAGGGCACTTTTCTTGCTAAAAGCAGTTTTTCCTAACAAATGCAAGATATAACATGGGCTATCTCCGCAGGGAAACATCAGAACTGCAAAACACATGGTTTTTTTGTCTTCGGGGAGGTTGGGGAACATGAATACGTGTTTGTTTTTCGAATTTGAGCTCTATCTGCAAAGGGCACTTTTCATGCTATAAGCAGTTTTTCCTAACAAATGCAAGATATAACATGGGCTATCTCCGCAAGGAAACATCAGATCTGCGTAACTCATGGTTTTTTGGTCTTCGGGGAGGTTGGGGAACATGAATACGTGTTTGTTTTTCGAATTTGAGCTCTATCTGCAAAGGGCACTTTTCATGCTATAAGCAGTTTTTCCTAACAAATGCAAGATATAACATGGGCTATCTCCGCAAGGAAACATCAGATCTGCGTAACTCATGGTTTGTTGGTCTTTGGGTAGGTTGGGGAACATGAATACGTGTTTGTTTTTCGAATTTGAGCTCTATCTGCAAAGGGCACTTTTCATGCTATAAGCAGTTTTTCCTAACAAATGCAAGATATAACATGGGCTATCTCCGCAAGGAGACATGAGATCTGCATAACTGATGGGTTTTTGGTCTTCGGTGAGCCGGGGGAACATGAATATGTGTTTGTTTTTCGAATTTGAGCTCTATCTGCAAAGGGCACTTTTCATGCTTTAAGCAGTTTTTCCTAACAAATGCAAGATATAACATGGGCTATCTCCGCAAGGAGACATCAGAACTGCAAAACGCATGGTTTTTTGGTCTTCGGGGAGGTTGGGGAACAAGAATACGTGTTTGTTTTTCGAATTTGAGCTCTATCTGCAAAGGGCACTTTTCATGCTATAAGCAGTTTTTCCTAACAAATGCAAGATATAACATGGGCTATCTCCGCAAGGAGACATCAGATCTGTAAAACTCATGATTTTTTGGTCTTCGGTGAGCCAGGGGAATATGAATATGTGTTTGTTTTTCGAATTTGAGCTCTATCTGCAAAGGGCACTTTCATGCTATAAGCAGTTTTTCCTAACAAATGCAACATGGGCTATCTCCGCAAGGAGACATCAGATCTGCATAACTGATGGTTTTTTGGTCTTCGGTGAGCCGGGGGAACATGAATATGTGTTTGTTTTTCGAATTTGAGCTCTATGTGCAAAGGGCACTTTTCTTGCTAAAAGCAGTTTTTCCTAACAAATGCAAGATATAACATGGGCTATCTCCGCAAGGAGACATCAGATCTGCATAACTGATGGTTTTTTGGTCTTCGGTGAGCCGGGGGAACATGAATATGTGTTCGTTTTTCGAATTTGAGCTCTATCTGCAAAGGGCACTTTTCTTGCTAAAAGCAGTTTTTCCTAACAAATGCAAGATATAACATGGGCTATCTCCGCAGGGAAACATCAGAACTGCAAAACACATGGTTTTTTTGTCTTCGGGGAGGTTGGGGAACATGAATACGTGTTTGTTTTTCGAATTTGAGCTCTATCTGCAAAGGGCACTTTTCATGCTATAAGCAGTTTTTCCTAACAAATGCAAGATATAACATGGGCTATCTCCGCAAGGAAACATCAGATCTGCGTAACTCATGGTTTTTTGGTCTTCGGGGAGGTTGGGGAACATGAATACGTGTTTGTTTTTCGAATTTGAGGTCTATCTGCAAAGGGCACTTTTCATGCTATAAGCAGTTTTTCCTAACAAATGCAAGATATAACATGGGCTATCTCTGCAAGGAGACATCAGAACTGCAAAACGCATGGTTTTTTGGTCTTCGGGGAGGTTGGGGAACATGAATACGTGTTTGTTTTTCGAATTTGAGCTCTATCTTTAAAGGGCACTTTTCATGCTATAAGCAGTTTTTCCTAACAAATGCAAGATATAACATGGGCTATCTCCGCAAGGAGACATCAGATCTGTAAAACTCATGGTTTTTTGGTCTTCGGTGAGCCAGGGGAACATGAATATGTGTTTGTTTTTCGAATTTGAGCTCTATCTGCAAAGGGCACTTTTCTTGCTAAAAGCAGTTTTTCCTAACAAATGCAAGATATAACATGGGCTATCTCCGCAAGGAGACATCAGATCTGCATAACTCATGGTTTTTTGGTCTTCAGTGAGCCGGGGGAACATGAATATGTGTTTGTTTTTCGAAATTGAGCTCTATCTGCAAAGGGCACTTTTCTTGCTAAAAGCAGTTTTTCCTAACAAATGCAAGTTATAACATGGGCTATCTCCGCAAGGAGACATCAGATCTGCAAAACTCATGGTTTTTTGGTCTTCGGTGAGCCGGGGGAACATGAATATGTGTTTGTTTTTCGAAATTGAGCTCTATCTGCAAAGGGCACTTTTCTTGCTAAAAGCAGTTTTTCCTAACAAATGCAAGTTATAACATGGGCTATCTCCGCAAGGAGACATCAGATCTGCAAAACTCATGGTTTTTTGGTCTTCGGTGAGCCGGGGGAACATGAATATGTGTTTGTTTTTCGAATTTGAGCTCTATCTGCAAAGGGCACTTTTCTTGCTAAAAGCAGTTTTTCCTAACAAATGCAAGATATAACATGGGATATCTCCGCAAGGAGACATCAGATCTGCATAACTGATGGTTTTTTGGTCTTCGGTGAGCCGGGGGAACATGAATATGTGTTCGTTTTTCGAATTTGAGCTCTATCTGCTAAGGGCACTTTTCTTGCTAAAAGCAGTGTTTCCTAACAAATGCAAGATATAACATGGGCTATCTCCGCAAGGAAACATCAGATCTGCGTAACTCATGGTTTTTTGGTCTTCGGGGAGGTTGGGGAACATGAATACGTGTTTGTTTTTCGAATTTGAGCTCTATCTGCAAAGGGCACTTTTCATGCTTTAAGCAGTTTTTCCTAACAAATGCAAGATATAACATGGGCTATCTCCGCAAGGAGACATCAGATCTGTAAAACTCATGGTTTTTTGGTCTTCGGTGAGCCGGGGGAACATGAATATGTGTTTGTTTTTCGAATTTGAGCTCTATCTGCAAAGGGCACTTTTCTTGCTATAAGCAGTTTTTCCTAACAAATGCAAGATATAACATGGGCTATCTCCGCAAGGAGACATCAGATCTGCATAACTCATGGTGTTTTGGTCTTCGGTGAGCCGGGGGAACATGAATATGTGTTTGTTTTTCGAAATTGAGCTCTATCTGCAAAGGGCACTTTTCTTGCTAAAAGCAGTTTTTCCTAACAAATGCAAGTTATAACATGGGCTATCTCCGCAAGGAGACATCAGATCTGCAAAACTCATGGTTTTTTGGTCTTCGGTGAGCCGGGGGAACATGAATATGTGTTTGTTTTTCGAATTTGAGCTCTATCTGCAAAGGGCACTTTTCATGCTATAAGCAGTTTTTCCTAACAAATGCAAGATATAACATGGGCTATCTCCGCAAGGAAACATCAGATCTGCGTAACTCATGGTTTTTTGGTCTTCGGGGAGGTTGGGGAACATGAATACGTGTTTGTTTTTCGAATTTGAGCTCTATCTGCAAAGGGCACTTTTCATGCTATAAGCAGTTTTTCCTAACAAATGCAAGATATAACATGGGCTATCTCCGCAAGGAGACATGAGATCTGCATAACTGATGGTTTTTTCGTCTTCGGTGAGCCGGGGGAACATGAATATGTGTTTGTTTTTCGAATTTGAGCTCTATCTGCAATGGGAACTTTTCATGCTATAAACAGTTTTTACTAACAAATGCAAGATATAACATGGGCTATCTTTGCAAGGAGACATCAGATCTGTAAAACTCATGGTTTTTTTGGTCTTCGGTGAGCCAGGGGAACATGAATATGTGTTTGTTTTTCGAATTTGAGCTCTATCTGCAAAGGGCACTTTTCTTGCTAAAAGCAGTTTTTCCTAACAAATGCAAGATATAACATGGGCTATCTCCGCAAGGAGACATCAGATCTGCATAACTCATGGTTTTTGGTCTTCGGTGAGCCGGGGGAACATGAATATGTGTTTGTTTTTCGAAATTGAGCTCTATCTGCAAAGGGCACTTTTCTTGCTAAAAGCAGTTTTTCCTAACAAATGCAAGTTATAACATGGGCTATCTCCGCAAGGAGACATCAGATCTGCAAAACTCATGGTTTTTTGGTCTTCGGTGAGCCGGGGGAACATGAATATGTGTTTGTTTTTCGAATTTGAGCTCTATCTGCTAAGGGCACTTTTCTTGCTAAAAGCAGTGTTTCCTAACAAATGCAAGATATAACATGGGTTATCTCCGCAAGGAAACATCAGAACTGCAAAACACATGGTTTTTTGGTCTTCGGGGAGGTTGGGGAACATGAATACGTGTTTGTTTTTCGAATTTGAGCTCTATCTGCAAAGGGCACTTTTCATGCTATAAGCAGTTTTTCCTAACAAATGCAAGATATAACATGGGCTATCTCCGCAAGGAAATATCAGAACTGCAAAACACATGGTTTTTTGGTCTTCGGGGAGGTTGGGGAACATGAATACGTGTTTGTTTTTCGAATTTGAGCTCTATCTGCAAAGGGCACTTTTCATGCTATAAGCAGTTTTTCCTAACAAATGCAAGATATAACATGGGCTATCTCCGCAAGGAAACATCAGATCTGCGTAACGCATGGTTTTTTGGTCTTCGGGGAGGTTGGGGAACAAGAATACGTGTTTGTTTTTCGAATTTGAGCTCTATCTTTAAAGGGCCCTTTTCATGCTATAAGCAGTTTTTCCTAACAAATGCAAGATATAACATGGGCTATCTCCGCAAGGAGACATCAGATCTGTAAAACTCATGGTTTTTTGGTCTTCGGTGAGCCAGGGGAACATGAATATGTGTTTGTTTTTCGAATTTGAGCTCTATCTGCAAAGGGCACTTTTCTTGCTAAAAGCAGTTTTTCCTAACAAATGCAAGATATAACGTGGGCTATCTCCGCAAGGAGACATCAGATCTGCATAACTGATGGTTTTTTGGTCTTCGGTGAGCCGGGGGAACATGAATATGTGTTCGTTTTTCGAATTTGAGCTCTATCTGCTAAGGGCACTTTTCTTGCTAAAAGCAGTTTTTCCTAACAAATGCAAGATATAACATGGGCTATCTCCGCAAGGAAACATCAGAACTGCAAAACACATGGTTTTTTGGTCTTCGGGGAGGTTGGGGAACATGAATACGTGTTTGTTTTTCGAATTTGAGCTCTATCTGCAAAGGGCACTTTTCATGCTATAAGCAGTTTTTCCTAACAAATGCAAGATATAACATGGGCTATCTCCGCAAGGAAACATCAGATCTGCGTAACTCATGGTTTGTTGGTCTTTGGGTAGGTTGGGGAACATGAATACGTGTTTGTTTTTCGAATTTGAGCTCTATCTGCAAAGGGCACTTTTCATGCTATAAGCAGTTTTTCCTAACAAATGCAAGATATAACATGGGCTATCTCCGCAAGGAGACATGAGATCTGCATAACTGATGGGTTTTTGGTCTTCGGTGAGCCGGGGGAACATGAATATGTGTTTGTTTTTCGAATTTGAGCTCTATCTGCAAAGGGCACTTTTCATGCTTTAAGCAGTTTTTCCTAACAAATGCAAGATATAACATGGGCTATCTCCGCAAGGAGACATCAGAACTGCAAAACGCATGGTTTTTTGGTCTTCGGGGAGGTTGGGGAACAAGAATACGTGTTTGTTTTTCGAATTTGAGCTCTATCTGCAAAGGGCACTTTTCATGCTATAAGCAGTTTTTCCTAACAAATGCAAGATATAACATGGGCTATCTCCGCAAGGAGACATCAGATCTGTAAAACTCATGATTTTTTGGTCTTCGGTGAGCCAGGGGAATATGAATATGTGTTTGTTTTTCGAATTTGAGCTCTATCTGCAAAGGGCACTTTCATGCTATAAGCAGTTTTTCCTAACAAATGCAACATGGGCTATCTCCGCAAGGAGACATCAGATCTGCATAACTGATGGTTTTTTGGTCTTCGGTGAGCCGGGGGAACATGAATATGTGTTTGTTTTTCGAATTTGAGCTCTATGTGCAAAGGGCACTTTTCTTGCTAAAAGCAGTTTTTCCTAACAAATGCAAGATATAACATGGGCTATCTCCGCAAGGAGACATCAGATCTGCATAACTGATGGTTTTTTGGTCTTCGGTGAGCCGGGGGAACATGAATATGTGTTCGTTTTTCGAATTTGAGCTCTATCTGCAAAGGGCACTTTTCTTGCTAAAAGCAGTTTTTCCTAACAAATGCAAGATATAACATGGGCTATCTCCGCAGGGAAACATCAGAACTGCAAAACACATGGTTTTTTTGTCTTCGGGGAGGTTGGGGAACATGAATACGTGTTTGTTTTTCGAATTTGAGCTCTATCTGCAAAGGGCACTTTTCATGCTATAAGCAGTTTTTCCTAACAAATGCAAGATATAACATGGGCTATCTCCGCAAGGAAACATCAGATCTGCGTAACTCATGGTTTTTTGGTCTTCGGGGAGGTTGGGGAACATGAATACGTGTTTGTTTTTCGAATTTGAGGTCTATCTGCAAAGGGCACTTTTCATGCTATAAGCAGTTTTTCCTAACAAATGCAAGATATAACATGGGCTATCTCTGCAAGGAGACATCAGAACTGCAAAACGCATGGTTTTTTGGTCTTCGGGGAGGTTGGGGAACATGAATACGTGTTTGTTTTTCGAATTTGAGCTCTATCTTTAAAGGGCACTTTTCATGCTATAAGCAGTTTTTCCTAACAAATGCAAGATATAACATGGGCTATCTCCGCAAGGAGACATCAGATCTGTAAAACTCATGGTTTTTTGGTCTTCGGTGAGCCAGGGGAACATGAATATGTGTTTGTTTTTCGAATTTGAGCTCTATCTGCAAAGGGCACTTTTCTTGCTAAAAGCAGTTTTTCCTAACAAATGCAAGATATAACATGGGCTATCTCCGCAAGGAGACATCAGATCTGCATAACTCATGGTTTTTTGGTCTTCAGTGAGCCGGGGGAACATGAATATGTGTTTGTTTTTCGAAATTGAGCTCTATCTGCAAAGGGCACTTTTCTTGCTAAAAGCAGTTTTTCCTAACAAATGCAAGTTATAACATGGGCTATCTCCGCAAGGAGACATCAGATCTGCAAAACTCATGGTTTTTTGGTCTTCGGTGAGCCGGGGGAACATGAATATGTGTTTGTTTTTCGAAATTGAGCTCTATCTGCAAAGGGCACTTTTCTTGCTAAAAGCAGTTTTTCCTAACAAATGCAAGTTATAACATGGGCTATCTCCGCAAGGAGACATCAGATCTGCAAAACTCATGGTTTTTTGGTCTTCGGTGAGCCGGGGGAACATGAATATGTGTTTGTTTTTCGAATTTGAGCTCTATCTGCAAAGGGCACTTTTCTTGCTAAAAGCAGTTTTTCCTAACAAATGCAAGATATAACATGGGATATCTCCGCAAGGAGACATCAGATCTGCATAACTGATGGTTTTTTGGTCTTCGGTGAGCCGGGGGAACATGAATATGTGTTCGTTTTTCGAATTTGAGCTCTATCTGCTAAGGGCACTTTTCTTGCTAAAAGCAGTGTTTCCTAACAAATGCAAGATATAACATGGGCTATCTCCGCAAGGAAACATCAGATCTGCGTAACTCATGGTTTTTTGGTCTTCGGGGAGGTTGGGGAACATGAATACGTGTTTGTTTTTCGAATTTGAGCTCTATCTGCAAAGGGCACTTTTCATGCTTTAAGCAGTTTTTCCTAACAAATGCAAGATATAACATGGGCTATCTCCGCAAGGAGACATCAGATCTGTAAAACTCATGGTTTTTTGGTCTTCGGTGAGCCGGGGGAACATGAATATGTGTTTGTTTTTCGAATTTGAGCTCTATCTGCAAAGGGCACTTTTCTTGCTATAAGCAGTTTTTCCTAACAAATGCAAGATATAACATGGGCTATCTCCGCAAGGAGACATCAGATCTGCATAACTCATGGTGTTTTGGTCTTCGGTGAGCCGGGGGAACATGAATATGTGTTTGTTTTTCGAAATTGAGCTCTATCTGCAAAGGGCACTTTTCTTGCTAAAAGCAGTTTTTCCTAACAAATGCAAGTTATAACATGGGCTATCTCCGCAAGGAGACATCAGATCTGCAAAACTCATGGTTTTTTGGTCTTCGGTGAGCCGGGGGAACATGAATATGTGTTTGTTTTTCGAATTTGAGCTCTATCTGCAAAGGGCACTTTTCATGCTATAAGCAGTTTTTCCTAACAAATGCAAGATATAACATGGGCTATCTCCGCAAGGAAACATCAGATCTGCGTAACTCATGGTTTTTTGGTCTTCGGGGAGGTTGGGGAACATGAATACGTGTTTGTTTTTCGAATTTGAGCTCTATCTGCAAAGGGCACTTTTCATGCTATAAGCAGTTTTTCCTAACAAATGCAAGATATAACATGGGCTATCTCCGCAAGGAGACATGAGATCTGCATAACTGATGGTTTTTTCGTCTTCGGTGAGCCGGGGGAACATGAATATGTGTTTGTTTTTCGAATTTGAGCTCTATCTGCAATGGGAACTTTTCATGCTATAAACAGTTTTTACTAACAAATGCAAGATATAACATGGGCTATCTTTGCAAGGAGACATCAGATCTGTAAAACTCATGGTTTTTTTGGTCTTCGGTGAGCCAGGGGAACATGAATATGTGTTTGTTTTTCGAATTTGAGCTCTATCTGCAAAGGGCACTTTTCTTGCTAAAAGCAGTTTTTCCTAACAAATGCAAGATATAACATGGGCTATCTCCGCAAGGAGACATCAGATCTGCATAACTCATGGTTTTTGGTCTTCGGTGAGCCGGGGGAACATGAATATGTGTTTGTTTTTCGAAATTGAGCTCTATCTGCAAAGGGCACTTTTCTTGCTAAAAGCAGTTTTTCCTAACAAATGCAAGTTATAACATGGGCTATCTCCGCAAGGAGACATCAGATCTGCAAAACTCATGGTTTTTTGGTCTTCGGTGAGCCGGGGGAACATGAATATGTGTTTGTTTTTCGAATTTGAGCTCTATCTGCTAAGGGCACTTTTCTTGCTAAAAGCAGTGTTTCCTAACAAATGCAAGATATAACATGGGTTATCTCCGCAAGGAAACATCAGAACTGCAAAACACATGGTTTTTTGGTCTTCGGGGAGGTTGGGGAACATGAATACGTGTTTGTTTTTCGAATTTGAGCTCTATCTGCAAAGGGCACTTTTCATGCTATAAGCAGTTTTTCCTAACAAATGCAAGATATAACATGGGCTATCTCCGCTAGGAAACATCAGATCTGCGTAACTCATGGTTTTTTGGTCTTCGGGGAGGTTGGGGAACATGAATACGTGTTTGTTTTTCGAATTTGAGCTCTATCTGCAAAGGGCACTTTTCATGCTATAAGCAGTTTTTCCTAACAAATGCAAGATATAACATGGGCTATCTCCGCAAGGAGACATGAGATCTGCATAACTGATGGGTTTTTGGTCTTCGGTGAGCCGGGGGAACATGAATATGTGTTTGTTTTTTGAATTTGAGCTCTATCTGCAAAGGGCACTTTTCATACTTTAAGCAGTTTTTCCTAACAAATGCAAGATATAACATGGGCTATCACCGTAAGGAGACATCAGAACTGCAAAACGCATGGTTTTTTGGTCTTCGGGGAGGTTGGGGAACAAGAATACATGTTTGTTTTTCGAATTTGACCTCTATCTGCAAAGGGCACTTTTCTTGCTAAAAGCAGTTTTTCCTAACAAATGCAAGATATAACATGGGCTATCTCCGCAAGGAGACATCAGATCTGCATAACTCATGGTTTTTGGTCTTCGGTGAGCCGGGGGAACATGAATATGTGTTTGTTTTTCGAAATTGAGCTCTATCTGCAAAGGGCACTTTTCTTGCTAAAAGCAGTTTTTCCTAACAAATGCAAGTTATAACATGGGCTATCTCCGCAAGGAGACATCAGATCTGCAAAACTCATGGTTTTTTGGTCTTTGGTGAGCCGGGGGAACATGAATATGTGTTTGTTTTTCGAATTTGAGCTCTATCTGCAAAGGGCACTTTTTTTGCTAAAAGCAGTGTTTCCTAACAAATGCAAGATATAACATGGGTTATCTCCGCAAGGAAACATCAGAACTGCAAAACACATGGTTTTTTGGTCTTCGGGGAGGTTGGGGAACATGAATACGTGTTTGTTTTTCGAATTTGAGCTCTATCTGCAAAGGGCACTTTTCATGCTATAAGCAGTTTTTCCTAACAAATGCAAGATATAACATGGGCTATCTCCGCAAGGAAACATCAGATCTGCGTAACTCATGGTTTTTTGGTCTTCGGGGAGGTTGGGGAACATGAATACGTGTTTGTTTTTCGAATTTGAGCTCTATCTGCAAAGGGCACTTTTCATGCTATAAGCAGTTTTTCCTAACAAATGCAAGATATAACATGGGCTATCTCCGCAAGGAGACATGAGATCTGCATAACTGATGGGTTTTTGGTCTTCGGTGAGCCGGGGGAACATGAATATGTGTTTGTTTTTCGAATTTGAGCTCTATCTGCAAAGGGCACTTTTCATGCTTTAAGCAGTTTTTCCTAACAAATACAAGATATAACATGGGCTATCTCCGCAAGGAGACATCAGATCTGTAAAACTCATGATTTTTTGGTGTTCGGTGAGCCGGGGGAACATGAATATGTGTTTGTTTTTCGAATTTGAGCTCTATCTGCAAAGGGCACTTTTCTTGCTATAAGCAGTTTTTCCTAACAAATGCAACATGGGCTATCTCCGCAAGGAGACATCAGATCTGCATAACTGATGGTTTTTTGGTCTTCGGTGAGCCGGGGGAACATGAATATGTGTTTGTTTTTCGAATTTGAGCTCTATGTGCAAAGGGCACTTTTCTTGCTAAAAGCAGTTTTTCCTAACAAATGCAAGATATAACATGGGCTATCTCCGCAAGGAGACATCAGATCTGCATAACTGATGGTTTTTTGGTCTTCGGTGAGCTGGGGGAACATGAATATGTGTTTGTTTTTCGAATTTGAGCTCTATCTGCAAAGGGCACTTTTCATGCTATAAGCAGTTTTTCCTAACAAATGCAAGATATAACATGGGCTATCTCCGCAAGGAAACATCAGATCTGCGTAACTCATGGTTTTTTGGTCTTCGGGGAGGTTGGGGAACATGAATACGTGTTTGTTTTTCGAATTTGAGCTCTATCTGCAAAGGGCACTTTTCATGCTATAAGCAGTTTTTCCTAACAAATGCAAGATATAACATGGGCTATCTCCGCAAGGAGACATCAGATCTGTAAAACTCATGATTTTTTGGTGTTCGGTGAGCCGGGGGAACATGAATATGTGTTTGTTTTTCGAATTTGAGCTCTATCTGCAATGGGAACTTTTCATGCTATAAACAGTTTTTACTAACAAATGCAAGATATAACATGGGCTATCTCTGCAAGGAGACATCAGAACTGCAAAACGCATGGTTTTTTGGTCTTCGGTGAGCCGGGGGAACATGAATATGTGTTTGTTTTTCGAAATTGAGCTCTATCTGCAAAGGGCACTTTTCTTGCTAAAAGCAGTTTTTCCTAACAAATGCAAGTTATAACATGGGCTATCTCCGCAAGGAGACATGAGATCTGCATAACTGATGGGTTTTTGGTCTTCGGTGAGCCGGGGGAACATGAATATGTGTTTGTTTTTCGAATTTGAGCTCTATCTGCAAAGGGCACTTTTCATGCTTTAAGCAGTTTTTCCTAACAAATACAAGATATAACATGGGCTATCTCCGCAAGGAGACATCAGATCTGTAAAACTCATGATTTTTTGGTGTTCGGTGAGCCGGGGGAACATGAATATGTGTTTGTTTTTCGAATTTGAGCTCTATCTGCAAAGGGCACTTTTCTTGCTATAAGCAGTTTTTCCTAACAAATGCAACATGGGCTATCTCCGCAAGGAGACATCAGATCTGCATAACTGATGGTTTTTTGGTCTTCGGTGAGCCGGGGGAACATGAATATGTGTTTGTTTTTCGAATTTGAGCTCTATGTGCAAAGGGCACTTTTCTTGCTAAAAGCAGTTTTTCCTAACAAATGCAAGATATAACATGGGCTATCTCCGCAAGGAGACATCAGATCTGCATAACTGATGGTTTTTTGGTCTTCGGTGAGCTGGGGGAACATGAATATGTGTTTGTTTTTCGAAATTGAGCTCTATCTGCAAATGGCACTTTTCTTGCTAAAAGCAGTTTTTCCTAACAAATGCAAGATATAACATGGGCTATCTCCGCAAGGAGACATCAGATCTGCATAACTGATGGTTTTTTGGTCTTCGGTGAGCCGGGGGAACATGAATATGTGTTCGTTTTTCGAATTTGAGCTCTATCTGCAAAGGGCACTTTTCTTGCTAAAAGCAGTTTTTCCTAACAAATGCAAGATATAACATGGGCTATCTCCGTAAGGAGACATCAGATCTGCAAAACTCATGGTTTTTTCGTCTTCGGTGAGCCGGGGGAACTTGAATACGTGTTTGTTTTTCGAATTTGAGCTCTATCTGCAAAGGGCACTTTTCATGCTTTAAGCAGTTTTTCCTAACAAATGCAAGATATAACATGGGCTATCTCCGCAAGGAGACATCAGATCTGTAAAACTCATGGTTTTTTGGTCTTCGGTGAGCCGGGGGAACATGAATATGTGTTTGTTTTTCGAATTTCAGCTCTATCTGCAAAGGACACCTTTCTTGCTATAAGCAGTTTTTCCTAACAAATGCAAGATATAACATGGGCTATCTCCGCAAGGAGACATCAGATCTGTAAAACTCATGGTTTTTTGGTCTTTGGTGAGCCAGGGGAACATGAATATGTGTTTGTTTTTCGAATTTGAGCTCTATCTGCAAAGGGCACTTTTCTTGCTAAAAGCAGTTTTTCCTAACAAATGCAAGATATAACATGGGCTATCTCCGCAAGGAGACATCAGATCTGCATAACTCATGGTTTTTTGGTCTTCGGTGAGCCGGGGGAACATGAATATGTGTTTGTTTTTCGAAATTGAGCTCTATCTGCAAAGGGCACTTTTCTTGCTAAAAGCAGTTTTTCCTAACAAATGCAAGATATAACATGGGCTATCTCCGTAAGGAGACATCAGATATGCAAAACGCATGGTTTTTTCATCTTTGGTGAGCCGGGGGAACATGAATATGTGTTTGTTTTTCGAATTTGAGCTCTATCTGCAAAGGGCACTTTTCTTTCTAAAAGCAGTTTTTCCTAACAAATGCAAGATATAACATGGGCTATCTCCGCAAGGAGATATCAGATCTGCATAACTCATGGTTTTTTGGTCTTCGGTGAGCCAGGGGAACATGAATATGTGTTTGTTTTTCGAATTTGAGCTCTATCTGCAAAGGGCACTTTTCTTGCTAAAAGCAGTTTTTCCTAACAAATGCAAGATATAACATGGGCTATCTCCGCAAGGAGACATCAGATCTGTTAAACTCATGGTTTTTTCATCTTCGGTGAGCCGGGGGGACATGAATATGTGTTTCTTTTTCGAATTTGAGCTCTATCTGCAATGGGCACTTTTCATGCTATAAACAGTTTTTACTAACAAATGCAAGATATAACATGGGCTATCTCCGAAAGGAGACATCAGAACTGCAAAACGCATGGTTTTTTGGTGTTCGGTGAGCCGGGGGAACATGAATATGTGTTTGTTTTTCGAATTTGAGCTCTATCTGCAAAGGGCACTTTTCTTTCTAAAAGCAGTTTTTCCTAACAAATGCAAGATATAACATGGGCTATCTCCGCAAGGAGACATCAGAACTGCAAAACGTATGGTTTTTTGGTCTTCGGGGAGGTTGGGGAACATGAATACGTGTTTGTTTTTCGAATTTGAGCTCTATCTGCAAAGGGCACTTTTCATGCTATAAGCAGTTTTTCCTAACAAATGCAAGATATAACATGGGCTATCTCCGCAAGGAGACATCAGACCTGCAAAACTCATGGTTTTTTCATCTATGGTGAGCCGGGGGAACATGAATATGTGTTTGTTTTTCGAATTTGAGCTCTATCTGCAATGGGCACTTTTCATTCTATAAACAGTTTTTACTAAAAAATGCAAGATATAACATGGGCTATATCTGCAAGGAGACATCAGAACTGCAAAACGCATGGTTTTTTGGTCTTCGGGGAGGTTGGGGAACATGAATACGTGTTTCTTTTTCGAATTTGAGCTCTATCTGCAAAGGGCACTTTTCATGCTTTAACCAGTTTTTCCTAACAAATGCAAGATATAACATGGGCTATCTCCGCAAGGAGACATCAGATCTGTAAAACTCATGGTTTTTTGGTCTTCGGTGAGCCGGGGGAACATGAATATGTGTTTGTTTTTCGAATTTGAGCTCTATCTGCAAAGGGCACTTTTCTTGCTAAAAGCAGTTTTTCCTAACAAATGCAAGATATAACATGGGCTATCTCCGCAAGGAGACATCAGATCTGCATAACTCATGGTTTTTTGGTCTTCGGTGAGCCGGGGGAACATGAATATGTGTTTGTTTTTCGAATTTGACCTCTATCTGCAAAGGGCACTTTTCTTGCTAAAAGCAGTTTTTCCTAAATGCAAGATATAAGATGGGCTATCTCCGCAAGGAGACATCAGATCTGCATAACTCATGGTTTTTTGGTCTTCGGTGAGCCGGGGGAACATGAATAGGTGTTTGTTTTTCGAATTTGAGCTCTATCTGCAATGGGCACTTTTCATGCTATAAACAGTTTTTACTAACAAATGCAAGATATAACATGGGCTATCTCCGCAAGGAGACATCAGAACTGCAAAACGCATGGTTTTTTGGTCTTCGGGGAGGTTGGGGAACATGAATACGTGTTTCTTTTTCGAATTTGAGCTCTATCTGCAAAGGGCACTTTTCATGCTTTAAGCAGTTTTTCCTAACAAATGCAAGATATAACATGGGCTATCTCCGCAAGGAGACATCAGATCTGTAAAACGCATGGTTTTTTCATCTTTGGTGAGCCGGGGGAACATGAATATGTGTTTGTTTTTCGAATTTGAGCTCTATCTGCAAAGGGCACTTTTCTTGCTAAAAGCAGTTTTTCCTAACAAATGCAAGTTATAACATGGGCTATCTCCGCAAGGAGACATCAGATCTGCAAAACTCATGGTTTTTTGGTCTTCGGTGAGCCGGGGGAACATGAATATGTGTTTGTTTTTCGAATTTGAGCTCTATCTGGCAAAGGGCACTTTTCTTGCTAAAAGCAGTTTTTCCTAACAAATGCAAGATATAACATGGGCTATCTCCGCAAGGAGACATCAGATCTGCATAACTCATGGTTTTTGGTCTTCGGTGAGCCGGGGGAACATGAATATGTGTTTGTTTTTCGAAATTGAGCTCTATCTGCAAAGGGCACTTTTCTTGCTAAAAGCAGTTTTTCCTAACAAATGCAAGTTATAACATGGGCTATCTCCGCAAGGAGACATCAGATCTGCAAAACTCATGGTTTTTTGGTCTTCGGTGAGCCGGGGGAACATGAATATGTGTTTGTTTTTCGAATTTGAGCTCTATCTGCAAAGGGCACTTTTCTTGCTATAAGCAGTTTTTCCTAACAAATGCAAGATATAACATGGGCTATCTCCGCAAGGAGACATCAGATCTGCATAACTCATGGTGTTTTGGTCTTCGGTGAGCCGGGGGAACATGAATATGTGTTTGTTTTTCGAAATTGAGCTCTATCTGCAAAGGGCACTTTTCTTGCTAAAAGCAGTTTTTCCTAACAAATGCAAGTTATAACATGGGCTATCTCCGCAAGGAGACATCAGATCTGCAAAACTCATGGTTTTTTGGTCTTCGGTGAGCCGGGGGAACATGAATATGTGTTTGTTTTTCGAATTTGAGCTCTATCTGCAAAGGGCACTTTTCATGCTATAAGCAGTTTTTCCTAACAAATGCAAGATATAACATGGGCTATCTCCGCAAGGAAACATCAGATCTGCGTAACTCATGGTTTTTTGGTCTTCGGGGAGGTTGGGGAACATGAATACGTGTTTGTTTTTCGAATTTGAGCTCTATCTGCAAAGGGCACTTTTCATGCTATAAGCAGTTTTTCCTAACAAATGCAAGATATAACATGGGCTATCTCCGCAAGGAGACATGAGATCTGCATAACTGATGGTTTTTTCGTCTTCGGTGAGCCGGGGGAACATGAATATGTGTTTGTTTTTCGAATTTGAGCTCTATCTGCAATGGGAACTTTTCATGCTATAAACAGTTTTTACTAACAAATGCAAGATATAACATGGGCTATCTTTGCAAGGAGACATCAGATCTGCATAACTGATGGTTTTTTGGTCTTCGGTGAGCCGGGGGAACATGAATATGTGTTTGTTTTTCGAATTTGAGCTCTATGTGCAAAGGGCACTTTTCTTGCTAAAAGCAGTTTTTCCTAACAAATGCAAGATATAACATGGGCTATCTCCGCAAGGAGACATCAGATCTGCATAACTGATGGTTTTTTGGTCTTCGGTGAGCCGGGGGAACATGAATATGTGTTTGTTTTTCGAATTTGAGCTCTATGTGCAAAGGGCACTTTTCTTGCTAAAAGCAGTTTTTCCTAACAAATGCAAGATATAACATGGGCTATCTCCGCAAGGAGACATCAGATCTGCATAACTGATGGTTTTTTGGTCTTCGGTGAGCCGGGGGAACATGAATATGTGTTTGTTTTTCGAATTTGAGCTCTATCTGCAAAGGGCACTTTTCTTGCTAAAAGCAGTTTTTCCTAACAAATGCAAGATATAACATGGGCTATCTCCGCAAGGAGACATCAGATCTGCATAACTGATGGTTTTTTGGTCTTCGGTGAGCCGGGGGAACATGAATATGTGTTCGTTTTTCGAATTTGAGCTCTATCTGCAATGGGAACTTTTCATGCTATAAACAGTTTTTACTAACAAATGCAAGATATAACATGGGCTATCTCTGCAAGGAGACATCAGAACTGCAAAACGCATGGTTTTTTGGTCTTCGGTGAGCCGGGGGAACATGAATATGTGTTTGTTTTTCGAAATTGAGCTCTATCTGCAAAGGGCACTTTTCTTGCTAAAAGCAGTTTTTCCTAACAAATGCAAGTTATAACATGGGCTATCTCCGCAAGGAGACATCAGATCTGCAAAACTCATGGTTTTTTGGTCTTCGGTGAGCCGGAGGAACATGAATATGTGTTTGTTTTTCGAATTTGAGCTCTATCTGCAAAGGGCAGTTTTCTTGCTAAAAGCAGTTTTTCCTAACAAATGCAAGATATAACATGGGCTATCTCCGCAAGGAGACATCAGATCTGCATAACTGATGGTTTTTTGGTCTTCGGTGAGCCGGGGGAACATGAATATGTGTTCGATTTTCGAATTTGAGCTCTATCTGCAAAGGGCACTTTTCTTGCTAAAAGCAGTTTTTCCTAACAAATGCAAGATATAACATGGGCTATCTCCGCAAGGAAACATCAGAACTGCAAAACACATGGTTTTTTGGTCTTTGGGGAGGTTGTGGAACATGAATACGTGTTTGTTTTTCGAATTTGAGCTCTATCTGCAAAGGGCACTTTTCATGCTATAAGCAGTTTTTCCTAACAAATGCAAGATATAACATGGGCTATCTCCGCAAGGAAACATCAGATCTGCGTAACTCATGGTTTTTTGGTCTTCGGGGAGGTTGGGGAACATGAATACGTGTTTGTTTTTCGAATTTGAGCTCTATGTGCAAAGGGCACTTTTCTTGCTAAAAGCAGTTTTTCCTAACAAATGCAAGATATAACATGGGCTATCTCCGCAAGGAGACATCAGATCTGCATAACTGATGGTTTTTTGGTCTTCGGTGAGCCGGGGGAACATGAATATGTGTTCGTTTTTCGAATTTGAGCTCTATCTGCAATGGGAACTTTTCATGCTATAAACAGTTTTTACTAACAAATGCAAGATATAACATGGGCTATCTCTGCAAGGAGACATCAGAACTGCAAAACGCATGGTTTTTTGGTCTTCGGTGAGCCGGGGGAACATGAATATGTGTTTGTTTTTCGAAATTGAGCTCTATCTGCAAAGGGCACTTTTCTTGCTAAAAGCAGTTTTTCCTAACAAATGCAAGTTATAACATGGGCTATCTCCGCAAGGAGACATCAGATCTGCAAAACTCATGGTTTTTTGGTCTTCGGTGAGCCGGAGGAACATGAATATGTGTTTGTTTTTCGAATTTGAGCTCTATCTGCAAAGGGCAGTTTTCTTGCTAAAAGCAGTTTTTCCTAACAAATGCAAGATATAACATGGGCTATCTCCGCAAGGAAACATCAGAACTGCAAAACACATGGTTTTTTGGTCTTCGGGGAGGTTGTGGAACATGAATACGTGTTTGTTTTTCGAATTTGAGCTCTATCTGCAAAGGGCACTTTTCATGCTATAAGCAGTTTTTCCTAACAAATGCAAGATATAACATGGGCTATCTCCGCAAGGAGACATGAGATCTGCATAACATGGTTTTTTCGTCTTCGGTGAGCCGGGGGAACATGAATATGTGTTTGTTTTTCGAATTTGAGCTCTATCTGCAATGGGAACTTTTCATGCTATAAACAGTTTTTACTAACAAATGCAAGATATAACATGGGCTATCTCTGCAAGGAGACATCAGATCTGTAAAACTCATGGTTTTTTGGTCTTCGGGGAGGTTGGGGAACATGAATACGTGTTTGTTTTTCATATTTGAGCTCTATCTTTAAAGGGCAATTTTCATGCTATAAGCAGTTTTTCCTAACAAATGCAAGATATAACATGGGCTATCTCCGCAAGGAGACATTACATCTCTAAAACTCATGGTTTTTTGGTCTTCGGTGAGCCGGGGGAACATGAATATGTGTTTGTTTTTCGAAATTGAGCTCTATCTGCAAAGGGCACTTTCCTTGCTAAAAGCAGTTTTTCCTAACAAATGCAAGTTATAACATGGGCTATCTCCGCAAGGAGACATCAGATCTGCAAAACTCATGGTTTTTTGGTCTTCGGTGAGCCGGGGGAACATGAATATGTGTTTGTTTTTCGAATTTGAGCTCTATCTGCAAAGGGCACTTTTCTTGCTAAAAGCAGTTTTTCCTAACAAATGCAAGATATAACATGGGCTATCTCCGCAAGGAGACATCAGATCTGCATAACTGATGGTTTTTTGGTCTTCGGTGAGCCGGGGGAACATGAATATGTGTTCGTTTTTCGAATTTGAGCTCTATCTGCTAAGGGCACTTTTCTTGCTAAAAGCAGTTTTTCCTAACAAATGCAAGATATAACATGGGCTATCTCCGCAAGGAAATATCAGAACTGCAAAACACATGGTTTTTTGGTCTTCGGGGAGGTTGGGGAACATGAATACGTGTTTGTTTTTCGAATTTGAGCTCTATCTGCAAAGGGCACTTTTCATGCTATAAGCAGTTTTTCCTAACAAATGCAAGATATAACATGGGCTATCTCCGCAAGGAAACATCAGATCTGCGTAACGCATGGTTTTTTGGTCTTCGGGGAGGTTGGGGAACAAGAATACGTGTTTGTTTTTCGAATTTGAGCTCTATCTTTAAAGGGCCCTTTTCATGCTATAAGCAGTTTTTCCTAACAAATGCAAGATATAACATGGGCTATCTCCGCAAGGAGACATCAGATCTGTAAAACTCATGGTTTTTTGGTCTTCGGTGAGCCAGGGGAACATGAATATGTGTTTGTTTTTCGAATTTGAGCTCTATCTGCAAAGGGCACTTTTCTTGCTAAAAGCAGTTTTTCCTAACAAATGCAAGATATAACGTGGGCTATCTCCGCAAGGAGACATCAGATCTGCATAACTGATGGTTTTTTGGTCTTCGGTGAGCCGGGGGAACATGAATATGTGTTCGTTTTTCGAATTTGAGCTCTATCTGCTAAGGGCACTTTTCTTGCTAAAAGCAGTTTTTCCTAACAAATGCAAGATATAACATGGGCTATCTCCGCAAGGAAACATCAGAACTGCAAAACACATGGTTTTTTGGTCTTCGGGGAGGTTGGGGAACATGAATAGGTGTTTGTTTTTCGAATTTGAGCTCTATCTGCAAAGGGCACTTTTCATGCTATAAGCAGTTTTTCCTAACAAATGCAAGATATAACATGGGCTATCTCCGCAAGGAAACATCAGATCTGCGTAACTCATGGTTTGTTGGTCTTTGGGTAGGTTGGGGAACATGAATACGTGTTTGTTTTTCGAATTTGAGCTCTATCTGCAAAGGGCACTTTTCATGCTATAAGCAGTTTTTCCTAACAAATGCAAGATATAACATGGGCTATCTCCGCAAGGAGACATGAGATCTGCATAACTGATGGGTTTTTGGTCTTCGGTGAGCCGGGGGAACATGAATATGTGTTTGTTTTTCGAATTTGAGCTCTATCTGCAAAGGGCACTTTTCATGCTTTAAGCAGTTTTTCCTAACAAATGCAAGATATAACATGGGCTATCTCCGCAAGGAGACATCAGAACTGCAAAACGCATGGTTTTTTGGTCTTCGGGGAGGTTGGGGAACAAGAATACGTGTTTGTTTTTCGAATTTGAGCTCTATCTGCAAAGGGCACTTTTCATGCTATAAGCAGTTTTTCCTAACAAATGCAAGATATAACATGGGCTATCTCCGCAAGGAGACATCAGATCTGTAAAACTCATGATTTTTTGGTCTTCGGTGAGCCAGGGGAATATGAATATGTGTTTGTTTTTCGAATTTGAGCTCTATCTGCAAAGGGCACTTTCATGCTATAAGCAGTTTTTCCTAACAAATGCAACATGGGCTATCTCCGCAAGGAGACATCAGATCTGCATAACTGATGGTTTTTTGGTCTTCGGTGAGCCGGGGGAACATGAATATGTGTTTGTTTTTCGAATTTGAGCTCTATGTGCAAAGGGCACTTTTCTTGCTAAAAGCAGTTTTTCCTAACAAATGCAAGATATAACATGGGCTATCTCCGCAAGGAGACATCAGATCTGCATAACTGATGGTTTTTTGGTCTTCGGTGAGCCGGGGGAACATGAATATGTGTTCGTTTTTCGAATTTGAGCTCTATCTGCAAAGGGCACTTTTCTTGCTAAAAGCAGTTTTTCCTAACAAATGCAAGATATAACATGGGCTATCTCCGCAGGGAAACATCAGAACTGCAAAACACATGGTTTTTTTGTCTTCGGGGAGGTTGGGGAACATGAATACGTGTTTGTTTTTCGAATTTGAGCTCTATCTGCAAAGGGCACTTTTCATGCTATAAGCAGTTTTTCCTAACAAATGCAAGATATAACATGGGCTATCTCCGCAAGGAAACATCAGATCTGCGTAACTCATGGTTTTTTGGTCTTCGGGGAGGTTGGGGAACATGAATACGTGTTTGTTTTTCGAATTTGAGGTCTATCTGCAAAGGGCACTTTTCATGCTATAAGCAGTTTTTCCTAACAAATGCAAGATATAACATGGGCTATCTCTGCAAGGAGACATCAGAACTGCAAAACGCATGGTTTTTTGGTCTTCGGGGAGGTTGGGGAACATGAATACGTGTTTGTTTTTCGAATTTGAGCTCTATCTTTAAAGGGCACTTTTCATGCTATAAGCAGTTTTTCCTAACTAATGCAAGATATAACATGGGCTATCTCCGCAAGGAGACATCAGATCTGTAAAACTCATGGTTTTTTGGTCTTCGGTGAGCCAGGGGAACATGAATATGTGTTTGTTTTTCGAATTTGAGCTCTATCTGCAAAGGGCACTTTTCTTGCTAAAAGCAGTTTTTCCTAACAAATGCAAGATATAACATGGGCTATCTCCGCAAGGAGACATCAGATCTGCATAACTCATGGTTTTTTGGTCTTCAGTGAGCCGGGGGAACATGAATATGTGTTTGTTTTTCGAAATTGAGCTCTATCTGCAAAGGGCACTTTTCTTGCTAAAAGCAGTTTTTCCTAACAAATGCAAGTTATAACATGGGCTATCTCCGCAAGGAGACATCAGATCTGCAAAACTCATGGTTTTTTGGTCTTCGGTGAGCCGGGGGAACATGAATATGTGTTTGTTTTTCGAAATTGAGCTCTATCTGCAAAGGGCACTTTTCTTGCTAAAAGCAGTTTTTCCTAACAAATGCAAGTTATAACATGGGCTATCTCCGCAAGGAGACATCAGATCTGCAAAACTCATGGTTTTTTGGTCTTCGGTGAGCCGGGGGAACATGAATATGTGTTTGTTTTTCGAATTTGAGCTCTATCTGCAAAGGGCACTTTTCTTGCTAAAAGCAGTTTTTCCTAACAAATGCAAGATATAACATGGGATATCTCCGCAAGGAGACATCAGATCTGCATAACTGATGGTTTTTTGGTCTTCGGTGAGCCGGGGGAACATGAATATGTGTTCGTTTTTCGAATTTGAGCTCTATCTGCTAAGGGCACTTTTCTTGCTAAAAGCAGTGTTTCCTAACAAATGCAAGATATAACATGGGCTATCTCCGCAAGGAAACATCAGATCTGCGTAACTCATCGTTTTTTGGTCTTCGGGGAGGTTGGGGAACATGAATACGTGTTTGTTTTTCGAATTTGAGCTCTATCTGCAAAGGGCACTTTTCATGCTTTAAGCAGTTTTTCCTAACAAATGCAAGATATAACATGGGCTATCTCCGCAAGGAGACATCAGATCTGTAAAACTCATGGTTTTTTGGTCTTCGGTGAGCCGGGGGAACATGAATATGTGTTTGTTTTTCGAATTTGAGCTCTATCTGCAAAGGGCACTTTTCTTGCTATAAGCAGTTTTTCCTAACAAATGCAAGATATAACATGGGCTATCTCCGCAAGGAGACATCAGATCTGCATAACTCATGGTGTTTTGGTCTTCGGTGAGCCGGGGGAACATGAATATGTGTTTGTTTTTCGAAATTGAGCTCTATCTGCAAAGGGCACTTTTCTTGCTAAAAGCAGTTTTTCCTAACAAATGCAAGTTATAACATGGGCTATCTCCGCAAGGAGACATCAGATCTGCAAAACTCATGGTTTTTTGGTCTTCGGTGAGCCGGGGGAACATGAATATGTGTTTGTTTTTCGAATTTGAGCTCTATCTGCAAAGGGCACTTTTCATGCTATAAGCAGTTTTTCCTAACAAATGCAAGATATAACATGGGCTATCTCCGCAAGGAAACATCAGATCTGCGTAACTCATGGTTTTTTGGTCTTCGGGGAGGTTGGGGAACATGAATACGTGTTTGTTTTTCGAATTTGAGCTCTATCTGCAAAGGGCACTTTTCATGCTATAAGCAGTTTTTCCTAACAAATGCAAGATATAACATGGGCTATCTCCGCAAGGAGACATGAGATCTGCATAACTGATGGTTTTTTCGTCTTCGGTGAGCCGGGGGAACATGAATATGTGTTTGTTTTTCGAATTTGAGCTCTATCTGCAATGGGAACTTTTCATGCTATAAACAGTTTTTACTAACAAATGCAAGATATAACATGGGCTATCTTTGCAAGGAGACATCAGATCTGTAAAACTCATGGTTTTTTTGGTCTTCGGTGAGCCAGGGGAACATGAATATGTGTTTGTTTTTCGAATTTGAGCTCTATCTGCAAAGGGCACTTTTCTTGCTAAAAGCAGTTTTTCCTAACAAATGCAAGATATAACATGGGCTATCTCCGCAAGGAGACATCAGATCTGCATAACTCATGGTTTTTGGTCTTCGGTGAGCCGGGGGAACATGAATATGTGTTTGTTTTTCGAAATTGAGCTCTATCTGCAAAGGGCACTTTTCTTGCTAAAAGCAGTTTTTCCTAACAAATGCAAGTTATAACATGGGCTATCTCCGCAAGGAGACATCAGATCTGCAAAACTCATGGTTTTTTGGTCTTCGGTGAGCCGGGGGAACATGAATATGTGTTTGTTTTTCGAATTTGAGCTCTATCTGCTAAGGGCACTTTTCTTGCTAAAAGCAGTGTTTCCTAACAAATGCAAGATATAACATGGGTTATCTCCGCAAGGAAACATCAGAACTGCAAAACACATGGTTTTTTGGTCTTCGGGGAGGTTGGGGAACATGAATACGTGTTTGTTTTTCGAATTTGAGCTCTATCTGCAAAGGGCACTTTTCATGCTATAAGCAGTTTTTCCTAACAAATGCAAGATATAACATGGGCTATCTCCGCTAGGAAACATCAGATCTGCGTAACTCATGGTTTTTTGGTCTTCGGGGAGGTTGGGGAACATGAATACGTGTTTGTTTTTCGAATTTGAGCTCTATCTGCAAAGGGCACTTTTCATGCTATAAGCAGTTTTTCCTAACAAATGCAAGATATAACATGGGCTATCTCCGCAAGGAGACATGAGATCTGCATAACTGATGGGTTTTTGGTCTTCGGTGAGCCGGGGGAACATGAATATGTGTTTGTTTTTTGAATTTGAGCTCTATCTGCAAAGGGCACTTTTCATACTTTAAGCAGTTTTTCCTAACAAATGCAAGATATAACATGGGCTATCACCGTAAGGAGACATCAGAACTGCAAAACGCATGGTTTTTTGGTCTTCGGGGAGGTTGGGGAACAAGAATACATGTTTGTTTTTCGAATTTGACCTCTATCTGCAAAGGGCACTTTTCTTGCTAAAAGCAGTTTTTCCTAACAAATGCAAGATATAACATGGGCTATCTCCGCAAGGAGACATCAGATCTGCATAACTCATGGTTTTTGGTCTTCGGTGAGCCGGGGGAACATGAATATGTGTTTGTTTTTCGAAATTGAGCTCTATCTGCAAAGGGCACTTTTCTTGCTAAAAGCAGTTTTTCCTAACAAATGCAAGTTATAACATGGGCTATCTCCGCAAGGAGACATCAGATCTGCAAAACTCATGGTTTTTTGGTCTTTGGTGAGCCGGGGGAACATGAATATGTGTTTGTTTTTCGAATTTGAGCTCTATCTGCAAAGGGCACTTTTTTTGCTAAAAGCAGTGTTTCCTAACAAATGCAAGATATAACATGGGTTATCTCCGCAAGGAAACATCAGAACTGCAAAACACATGGTTTTTTGGTCTTCGGGGAGGTTGGGGAACATGAATACGTGTTTGTTTTTCGAATTTGAGCTCTATCTGCAAAGGGCACTTTTCATGCTATAAGCAGTTTTTCCTAACAAATGCAAGATATAACATGGGCTATCTCCGCAAGGAAACATCAGATCTGCGTAACTCATGGTTTTTTGGTCTTCGGGGAGGTTGGGGAACATGAATACGTGTTTGTTTTTCGAATTTGAGCTCTATCTGCAAAGGGCACTTTTCATGCTATAAGCAGTTTTTCCTAACAAATGCAAGATATAACATGGGCTATCTCCGCAAGGAGACATGAGATCTGCATAACTGATGGGTTTTTGGTCTTCGGTGAGCCGGGGGAACATGAATATGTGTTTGTTTTTCGAATTTGAGCTCTATCTGCAAAGGGCACTTTTCATGCTTTAAGCAGTTTTTCCTAACAAATACAAGATATAACATGGGCTATCTCCGCAAGGAGACATCAGATCTGTAAAACTCATGATTTTTTGGTGTTCGGTGAGCCGGGGGAACATGAATATGTGTTTGTTTTTCGAATTTGATCTCTATCTGCAAAGGGCACTTTTCTTGCTATAAGCAGTTTTTCCTAACAAATGCAACATGGGCTATCTCCGCAAGGAGACATCAGATCTGCATAACTGATGGTTTTTGGTCTTCGGTGAGCCGGGGGAACATGAATATGTGTTTGTTTTTCGAATTTGAGCTCTATGTGCAAAGGGCACTTTTCTTGCTAAAAGCAGTTTTTCCTAACAAATGCAAGATATAACATGGGCTATCTCCGCAAGGAGACATCAGATCTGCATAACTGATGGTTTTTTGGTCTTCGGTGAGCTGGGGGAACATGAATATGTGTTTGTTTTTCGAATTTGAGCTCTATCTGCAAAGGGCACTTTTCATGCTATAAGCAGTTTTTCCTAACAAATGCAAGATATAACATGGGCTATCTCCGCAAGGAAACATCAGATCTGCGTAACTCATGGTTTTTTGGTCTTCGGGGAGGTTGGGGAACATGAATACGTGTTTGTTTTTCGAATTTGAGCTCTATCTGCAAAGGGCACTTTTCATGCTTTAAGCAGTTTTTCCTAACAAATGCAAGATATAACATGGGCTATCTCCGCAAGGAGACATCAGATCTGTAAAACTCATGGTTTTTTGGTCTTCGGTGAGCCGGGGGAACATGAATATGTGTTTGTTTTTCGAATTTCAGCTCTATCTGCAAAGGACACCTTTCTTGCTATAAGCAGTTTTTCCTAACAAATGCAAGATATAACATGGGCTATCTCCGCAAGGAGACATCAGATCTGTAAAACTCATGGTTTTTTGGTCTTTGGTGAGCCAGGGGAACATGAATATGTGTTTGTTTTTCGAATTTGAGCTCTATCTGCAAAGGGCACTTTTCTTGCTAAAAGCAGTTTTTCCTAACAAATGCAAGATATAACATGGGCTATCTCCGCAAGGAGACATCAGATCTGCATAACTCATGGTTTTTTGGTCTTCGGTGAGCCGGGGGAACATGAATATGTGTTTGTTTTTCGAAATTGAGCTCTATCTGCAAAGGGCACTTTTCTTGCTAAAAGCAGTTTTTCCTAACAAATGCAAGATATAACATGGGCTATCTCCGTAAGGAGACATCAGATATGCAAAACGCATGGTTTTTTCATCTTTGGTGAGCCGGGGGAACATGAATATGTGTTTGTTTTTCGAATTTGAGCTCTATCTGCAAAGGGCACTTTTCTTTCTAAAAGCAGTTTTTCCTAACAAATGCAAGATATAACATGGGCTATCTCCGCAAGGAGATATCAGATCTGCATAACTCATGGTTTTTTGGTCTTCGGTGAGCCAGGGGAACATGAATATGTGTTTGTTTTTCGAATTTGAGCTCTATCTGCAAAGGGCACTTTTCTTGCTAAAAGCAGTTTTTCCTAACAAATGCAAGATATAACATGGGCTATCTCCGCAAGGAGACATCAGATCTGTTAAACTCATGGTTTTTTCATCTTCGGTGAGCCGGGGGGACATGAATATGTGTTTCTTTTTCGAATTTGAGCTCTATCTGCAATGGGCACTTTTCATGCTATAAACAGTTTTTACTAACAAATGCAAGATATAACATGGGCTATCTCCGAAAGGAGACATCAGAACTGCAAAACGCATGGTTTTTTGGTGTTCGGTGAGCCGGGGGAACATGAATATGTGTTTGTTTTTCGAATTTGAGCTCTATCTGCAAAGGGCACTTTTCTTTCTAAAAGCAGTTTTTCCTAACAAATGCAAGATATAACATGGGCTATCTCCGCAAGGAGACATCAGAACTGCAAAACGCATGGTTTTTTGGTCTTCGGGGAGGTTGGGGAACATGAATACGTGTTTGTTTTTCGAATTTGAGCTCTATCTGCAAAGGGCACTTTTCATGCTATAAGCAGTTTTTCCTAACAAATGCAAGATATAACATGGGCTATCTCCGCAAGGAGACATCAGACCTGCAAAACTCATGGTTTTTTCATCTATGGTGAGCCGGGGGAACATGAATATGTGTTTGTTTTTCGAATTTGAGCTCTATCTGCAATGGGCACTTTTCATTCTATAAACAGTTTTTACTAAAAAATGCAAGATATAACATGGGCTATATCTGCAAGGAGACATCAGAACTGCAAAACGCATGGTTTTTTGGTCTTCGGGGAGGTTGGGGAACATGAATACGTGTTTCTTTTTCGAATTTGAGCTCTATCTGCAAAGGGCACTTTTCATGCTTTAACCAGTTTTTCCTAACAAATGCAAGATATAACATGGGCTATCTCCGCAAGGAGACATCAGATCTGTAAAACTCATGGTTTTTTGGTCTTCGGTGAGCCGGGGGAACATGAATATGTGTTTGTTTTTCGAATTTGAGCTCTATCTGCAAAGGGCACTTTTCTTGCTAAAAGCAGTTTTTCCTAACAAATGCAAGATATAACATGGGCTATCTCCGCAAGGAGACATCAGATCTGCATAACTCATGGTTTTTTGGTCTTCGGTGAGCCGGGGGAACATGAATATGTGTTTGTTTTTCGAATTTGACCTCTATCTGCAAAGGGCACTTTTCTTGCTAAAAGCAGTTTTTCCTAAATGCAAGATATAAGATGGGCTATCTCCGCAAGGAGACATCAGATCTGCATAACTCATGGTTTTTTGGTCTTCGGTGAGCCGGGGGAACATGAATAGGTGTTTGTTTTTCGAATTTGAGCTCTATCTGCAATGGGCACTTTTCATGCTATAAACAGTTTTTACTAACAAATGCAAGATATAACATGGGCTATCTCCGCAAGGAGACATCAGAACTGCAAAACGCATGGTTTTTTGGTCTTCGGGGAGGTTGGGGAACATGAATACGTGTTTCTTTTTCGAATTTGAGCTCTATCTGCAAAGGGCACTTTTCATGCTTTAAGCAGTTTTTCCTAACAAATGCAAGATATAACATGGGCTATCTCCGCAAGGAGACATCAGATCTGTAAAACTCATGGTTTTTTGGTCTTCGGTGAGCCGGGGGAACATGAATATGTGTTTGTTTTTCGAATTTGAGCTCTATCTGCAAAGGGCACTTTTCTTGCTAAAAGCAGTTTTTCCTAACAAATGCAAGATATAACATGGGCTATCTCCGTAAGGAGACATCAGATATGCAAAACGCATGGTTTTTTCATCTTTGGTGAGCCGGGGGAACATGAATATGTGTTTGTTTTTCGAATTTGAGCTCTATCTGCAAAGGGCACTTTTCTTGCTAAAAGCAGTTTTTCCTAACAAATGCAAGTTATAACATGGGCTATCTCCGCAAGGAGACATCAGATCTGCAAAACTCATGGTTTTTTGGTCTTCGGTGAGCCGGGGGAACATGAATATGTGTTTGTTTTTCGAATTTGAGCTCTATCTGGCAAAGGGCACTTTTCTTGCTAAAAGCAGTTTTTCCTAACAAATGCAAGATATAACATGGGCTATCTCCGCAAGGAGACATCAGATCTGCATAACTCATGGTTTTTGGTCTTCGGTGAGCCGGGGGAACATGAATATGTGTTTGTTTTTCGAAATTGAGCTCTATCTGCAAAGGGCACTTTTCTTGCTAAAAGCAGTTTTTCCTAACAAATGCAAGTTATAACATGGGCTATCTCCGCAAGGAGACATCAGATCTGCAAAACTCATGGTTTTTTGGTCTTCGGTGAGCCGGGGGAACATGAATATGTGTTTGTTTTTCGAATTTGAGCTCTATCTGCAAAGGGCACTTTTCTTGCTATAAGCAGTTTTTCCTAACAAATGCAAGATATAACATGGGCTATCTCCGCAAGGAGACATCAGATCTGCATAACTCATGGTGTTTTGGTCTTCGGTGAGCCGGGGGAACATGAATATGTGTTTGTTTTTCGAAATTGAGCTCTATCTGCAAAGGGCACTTTTCTTGCTAAAAGCAGTTTTTCCTAACAAATGCAAGTTATAACATGGGCTATCTCCGCAAGGAGACATCAGATCTGCAAAACTCATGGTTTTTTGGTCTTCGGTGAGCCGGGGGAACATGAATATGTGTTTGTTTTTCGAATTTGAGCTCTATCTGCAAAGGGCACTTTTCATGCTATAAGCAGTTTTTCCTAACAAATGCAAGATATAACATGGGCTATCTCCGCAAGGAAACATCAGATCTGCGTAACTCATGGTTTTTTGGTCTTCGGGGAGGTTGGGGAACATGAATACGTGTTTGTTTTTCGAATTTGAGCTCTATCTGCAAAGGGCACTTTTCATGCTATAAGCAGTTTTTCCTAACAAATGCAAGATATAACATGGGCTATCTCCGCAAGGAGACATGAGATCTGCATAACTGATGGTTTTTTGGTCTTCGGTGAGCCGGGGGAACATGAATATGTGTTTGTTTTTCGAATTTGAGCTCTATCTGCAATGGGAACTTTTCATGCTATAAACAGTTTTTACTAACAAATGCAAGATATAACATGGGCTATCTTTGCAAGGAGACATCAGATCTGCATAACTGATGGTTTTTTGGTCTTCGGTGAGCCGGGGGAACATGAATATGTGTTTGTTTTTCGAATTTGAGCTCTATGTGCAAAGGGCACTTTTCTTGCTAAAAGCAGTTTTTCCTAACAAATGCAAGATATAACATGGGCTATCTCCGCAAGGAGACATCAGATCTGCATAACTGATGGTTTTTTGGTCTTCGGTGAGCCGGGGGAACATGAATATGTGTTTGTTTTTCGAATTTGAGCTCTATGTGCAAAGGGCACTTTTCTTGCTAAAAGCAGTTTTTCCTAACAAATGCAAGATATAACATGGGCTATCTCCGCAAGGAGACATCAGATCTGCATAACTGATGGTTTTTTGGTCTTCGGTGAGCCGGGGGAACATGAATATGTGTTTGTTTTTCGAATTTGAGCTCTATCTGCAAAGGGCACTTTTCTTGCTAAAAGCAGTTTTTCCTAACAAATGCAAGATATAACATGGGCTATCTCCGCAAGGAGACATCAGATCTGCATAACTGATGGTTTTTTGGTCTTCGGTGAGCCGGGGGAACATGAATATGTGTTCGTTTTTCGAATTTGAGCTCTATCTGCAATGGGAACTTTTCATGCTATAAACAGTTTTTACTAACAAATGCAAGATATAACATGGGCTATCTCTGCAAGGAGACATCAGAACTGCAAAACGCATGGTTTTTTGGTCTTCGGTGAGCCGGGGGAACATGAATATGTGTTTGTTTTTCGAAATTGAGCTCTATCTGCAAAGGGCACTTTTCTTGCTAAAAGCAGTTTTTCCTAACAAATGCAAGTTATAACATGGGCTATCTCCGCAAGGAGACATCAGATCTGCAAAACTCATGGTTTTTTGGTCTTCGGTGAGCCGGAGGAACATGAATATGTGTTTGTTTTTCGAATTTGAGCTCTATCTGCAAAGGGCAGTTTTCTTGCTAAAAGCAGTTTTTCCTAACAAATGCAAGATATAACATGGGCTATCTCCGCAAGGAGACATCAGATCTGCATAACTGATGGTTTTTTGGTCTTCGGTGAGCCGGGGGAACATGAATATGTGTTCGATTTTCGAATTTGAGCTCTATCTGCAAAGGGCACTTTTCTTGCTAAAAGCAGTTTTTAATAACAAATGCAAGATATAACATGGGCTATCTCCGCAAGGAAACATCAGAACTGCAAAACACATGGTTTTTTGGTCTTTGGGGAGGTTGTGGAACATGAATACGTGTTTGTTTTTCGAATTTGAGCTCTATCTGCAAAGGGCACTTTTCATGCTATAAGCAGTTTTTCCTAACAAATGCAAGATATAACATGGGCTATCTCCGCAAGGAAACATCAGATCTGCGTAACTCATGGTTTTTTGGTCTTCGGGGAGGTTGGGGAACATGAATACGTGTTTGTTTTTCGAATTTGAGCTCTATGTGCAAAGGGCACTTTTCTTGCTAAAAGCAGTTTTTCCTAACAAATGCAAGATATAACATGGGCTATCTCCGCAAGGAGACATCAGATCTGCATAACTGATGGTTTTTTGGTCTTCGGTGAGCCGGGGGAACATGAATATGTGTTCGTTTTTCGAATTTGAGCTCTATCTGCAATGGGAACTTTTCATGCTATAAACAGTTTTTACTAACAAATGCAAGATATAACATGGGCTATCTCTGCAAGGAGACATCAGAACTGCAAAACGCATGGTTTTTTGGTCTTCGGTGAGCCGGGGGAACATGAATATGTGTTTGTTTTTCGAAATTGAGCTCTATCTGCAAAGGGCACTTTTCTTGCTAAAAGCAGTTTTTCCTAACAAATGCAAGTTATAACATGGGCTATCTCCGCAAGGAGACATCAGATCTGCAAAACTCATGGTTTTTTGGTCTTCGGTGAGCCGGAGGAACATGAATATGTGTTTGTTTTTCGAATTTGAGCTCTATCTGCAAAGGGCAGTTTTCTTGCTAAAAGCAGTTTTTCCTAACAAATGCAAGATATAACATGGGCTATCTCCGCAAGGAAACATCAGAACTGCAAAACACATGGTTTTTTGGTCTTCGGGGAGGTTGTGGAACATGAATACGTGTTTGTTTTTCGAATTTGAGCTCTATCTGCAAAGGGCACTTTTCATGCTATAAGCAGTTTTTCCTAACAAATGCAAGATATAACATGGGCTATCTCCGCAAGGAGACATGAGATCTGCATAACATGGTTTTTTCGTCTTCGGTGAGCCGGGGGAACATGAATATGTGTTTGTTTTTCGAATTTGAGCTCTATCTGCAATGGGAACTTTTCATGCTATAAACAGTTTTTACTAACAAATGCAAGATATAACATGGGCTATCTCTGCAAGGAGACATCAGATCTGTAAAACTCATGGTTTTTTGGTCTTCGGGGAGGTTGGGGAACATGAATACGTGTTTGTTTTTCATATTTGAGCTCTATCTTTAAAGGGCAATTTTCATGCTATAAGCAGTTTTTCCTAACAAATGCAAGATATAACATGGGCTATCTCCGCAAGGAGACATCACATCTCTAAAACTCATGGTTTTTTGGTCTTCGGTGAGCCGGGGGAACATGAATATGTGTTTGTTTTTCGAAATTGAGCTCTATCTGCAAAGGGCACTTTCCTTGCTAAAAGCAGTTTTTCCTAACAAATGCAAGTTATAACATGGGCTATCTCCGCAAGGAGACATCAGATCTGCAAAACTCATGGTTTTTTGGTCTTCGGTGAGCCGGGGGAACATGAATATGTGTTTGTTTTTCGAATTTGAGCTCTATCTGCAAAGGGCACTTTTCTTGCTAAAAGCAGTTTTTCCTAACAAATGCAAGATATAACATGGGCTATCTCCGCAAGGAGACATCAGATCTGCATAACTGATGGTTTTTTGGTCTTCGGTGAGCCGGGGGAACATGAATATGTGTTCGTTTTTCGAATTTGAGCTCTATCTGCTAAGGGCACTTTTCTTGCTAAAAGCAGTTTTTCCTAACAAATGCAAGATATAACATGGGCTATCTCCGCAAGGAAATATCAGAACTGCAAAACACATGGTTTTTTGGTCTTCGGGGAGGTTGGGGAACATGAATACGTGTTTGTTTTTCGAATTTGAGCTCTATCTGCAAAGGGCACTTTTCATGCTATAAGCAGTTTTTCCTAACAAATGCAAGATATAACATGGGCTATCTCCGCAAGGAAACATCAGATCTGCGTAACGCATGGTTTTTTGGTCTTCGGGGAGGTTGGGGAACAAGAATACGTGTTTGTTTTTCGAATTTGAGCTCTATCTTTAAAGGGCCCTTTTCATGCTATAAGCAGTTTTTCCTAACAAATGCAAGATATAACATGGGCTATCTCCGCAAGGAGACATCAGATCTGTAAAACTCATGGTTTTTTGGTCTTCGGTGAGCCAGGGGAACATGAATATGTGTTTGTTTTTCGAATTTGAGCTCTATCTGCAAAGGGCACTTTTCTTGCTAAAAGCAGTTTTTCCTAACAAATGCAAGATATAACGTGGGCTATCTCCGCAAGGAGACATCAGATCTGCATAACTGATGGTTTTTTGGTCTTCGGTGAGCCGGGGGAACATGAATATGTGTTCGTTTTTCGAATTTGAGCTCTATCTGCTAAGGGCACTTTTCTTGCTAAAAGCAGTTTTTCCTAACAAATGCAAGATATAACATGGGCTATCTCCGCAAGGAAACATCAGAACTGCAAAACACATGGTTTTTTGGTCTTCGGGGAGGTTGGGGAACATGAATACGTGTTTGTTTTTCGAATTTGAGCTCTATCTGCAAAGGGCACTTTTCATGCTATAAGCAGTTTTTCCTAACAAATGCAAGATATAACATGGGCTATCTCCGCAAGGAAACATCAGATCTGCGTAACTCATGGTTTGTTGGTCTTTGGGTAGGTTGGGGAACATGAATACGTGTTTGTTTTTCGAATTTGAGCTCTATCTGCAAAGGGCACTTTTCATGCTATAAGCAGTTTTTCCTAACAAATGCAAGATATAACATGGGCTATCTCCGCAAGGAGACATGAGATCTGCATAACTGATGGGTTTTTGGTCTTCGGTGAGCCGGGGGAACATGAATATGTGTTTGTTTTTCGAATTTGAGCTCTATCTGCAAAGGGCACTTTTCATGCTTTAAGCAGTTTTTCCTAACAAATGCAAGATATAACATGGGCTATCTCCGCAAGGAGACATCAGAACTGCAAAACGCATGGTTTTTTGGTCTTCGGGGAGGTTGGGGAACAAGAATACGTGTTTGTTTTTCGAATTTGAGCTCTATCTGCAAAGGGCACTTTTCATGCTATAAGCAGTTTTTCCTAACAAATGCAAGATATAACATGGGCTATCTCCGCAAGGAGACATCAGATCTGTAAAACTCATGATTTTTTGGTCTTCGGTGAGCCAGGGGAATATGAATATGTGTTTGTTTTTCGAATTTGAGCTCTATCTGCAAAGGGCACTTTCATGCTATAAGCAGTTTTTCCTAACAAATGCAACATGGGCTATCTCCGCAAGGAGACATCAGATCTGCATAACTGATGGTTTTTTGGTCTTCGGTGAGCCGGGGGAACATGAATATGTGTTTGTTTTTCGAATTTGAGCTCTATGTGCAAAGGGCACTTTTCTTGCTAAAAGCAGTTTTTCCTAACAAATGCAAGATATAACATGGGCTATCTCCGCAAGGAGACATCAGATCTGCATAACTGATGGTTTTTTGGTCTTCGGTGAGCCGGGGGAACATGAATATGTGTTCGTTTTTCGAATTTGAGCTCTATCTGCAAAGGGCACTTTTCTTGCTAAAAGCAGTTTTTCCTAACAAATGCAAGATATAACATGGGCTATCTCCGCAGGGAAACATCAGAACTGCAAAACACATGGTTTTTTTGTCTTCGGGGAGGTTGGGGAACATGAATACGTGTTTGTTTTTCGAATTTGAGCTCTATCTGCAAAGGGCACTTTTCATGCTATAAGCAGTTTTTCCTAACAAATGCAAGATATAACATGGGCTATCTCCGCAAGGAAACATCAGATCTGCGTAACTCATGGTTTTTTGGTCTTCGGGGAGGTTGGGGAACATGAATACGTGTTTGTTTTTCGAATTTGAGGTCTATCTGCAAAGGGCACTTTTCATGCTATAAGCAGTTTTTCCTAACAAATGCAAGATATAACATGGGCTATCTCTGCAAGGAGACATCAGAACTGCAAAACGCATGGTTTTTTGGTCTTCGGGGAGGTTGGGGAACATGAATACGTGTTTGTTTTTCGAATTTGAGCTCTATCTTTAAAGGGCACTTTTCATGCTATAAGCAGTTTTTCCTAACTAATGCAAGATATAACATGGGCTATCTCCGCAAGGAGACATCAGATCTGTAAAACTCATGGTTTTTTGGTCTTCGGTGAGCCAGGGGAACATGAATATGTGTTTGTTTTTCGAATTTGAGCTCTATCTGCAAAGGGCACTTTTCTTGCTAAAAGCAGTTTTTCCTAACAAATGCAAGATATAACATGGGCTATCTCCGCAAGGAGACATCAGATCTGCATAACTCATGGTTTTTTGGTCTTCAGTGAGCCGGGGGAACATGAATATGTGTTTGTTTTTCGAAATTGAGCTCTATCTGCAAAGGGCACTTTTCTTGCTAAAAGCAGTTTTTCCTAACAAATGCAAGTTATAACATGGGCTATCTCCGCAAGGAGACATCAGATCTGCAAAACTCATGGTTTTTTGGTCTTCGGTGAGCCGGGGGAACATGAATATGTGTTTGTTTTTCGAAATTGAGCTCTATCTGCAAAGGGCACTTTTCTTGCTAAAAGCAGTTTTTCCTAACAAATGCAAGTTATAACATGGGCTATCTCCGCAAGGAGACATCAGATCTGCAAAACTCATGGTTTTTTGGTCTTCGGTGAGCCGGGGGAACATGAATATGTGTTTGTTTTTCGAATTTGAGCTCTATCTGCAAAGGGCACTTTTCTTGCTAAAAGCAGTTTTTCCTAACAAATGCAAGATATAACATGGGATATCTCCGCAAGGAGACATCAGATCTGCATAACTGATGGTTTTTTGGTCTTCGGTGAGCCGGGGGAACATGAATATGTGTTCGTTTTTCGAATTTGAGCTCTATCTGCTAAGGGCACTTTTCTTGCTAAAAGCAGTGTTTCCTAACAAATGCAAGATATAACATGGGCTATCTCCGCAAGGAAACATCAGATCTGCGTAACTCATGGTTTTTTGGTCTTCGGGGAGGTTGGGGAACATGAATACGTGTTTGTTTTTCGAATTTGAGCTCTATCTGCAAAGGGCACTTTTCATGCTTTAAGCAGTTTTTCCTAACAAATGCAAGATATAACATGGGCTATCTCCGCAAGGAGACATCAGATCTGTAAAACTCATGGTTTTTTGGTCTTCGGTGAGCCGGGGGAACATGAATATGTGTTTGTTTTTCGAATTTGAGCTCTATCTGCAAAGGGCACTTTTCTTGCTATAAGCAGTTTTTCCTAACAAATGCAAGATATAACATGGGCTATCTCCGCAAGGAGACATCAGATCTGCATAACTCATGGTGTTTTGGTCTTCGGTGAGCCGGGGGAACATGAATATGTGTTTGTTTTTCGAAATTGAGCTCTATCTGCAAAGGGCACTTTTCTTGCTAAAAGCAGTTTTTCCTAACAAATGCAAGTTATAACATGGGCTATCTCCGCAAGGAGACATCAGATCTGCAAAACTCATGGTTTTTTGGTCTTCGGTGAGCCGGGGGAACATGAATATGTGTTTGTTTTTCGAATTTGAGCTCTATCTGCAAAGGGCACTTTTCATGCTATAAGCAGTTTTTCCTAACAAATGCAAGATATAACATGGGCTATCTCCGCAAGGAGACATCAGATCTGCATAACTGATGGTTTTTTGGTCTTCGGTGAGCCGGGGGAACATGAATATGTGTTCGATTTTCGAATTTGAGCTCTATCTGCAAAGGGCACTTTTCTTGCTAAAAGCAGTTTTTCCTAACAAATGCAAGATATAACATGGGCTATCTCCGCAAGGAAACATCAGAACTGCAAAACACATGGTTTTTTGGTCTTTGGGGAGGTTGTGGAACATGAATACGTGTTTGTTTTTCGAATTTGAGCTCTATCTGCAAAGGGCACTTTTCATGCTATAAGCAGTTTTTCCTAACAAATGCAAGATATAACATGGGCTATCTCCGCAAGGAAACATCAGATCTGCGTAACTCATGGTTTTTTGGTCTTCGGGGAGGTTGGGGAACATGAATACGTGTTTGTTTTTCGAATTTGAGCTCTATGTGCAAAGGGCACTTTTCTTGCTAAAAGCAGTTTTTCCTAACAAATGCAAGATATAACATGGGCTATCTCCGCAAGGAGACATCAGATCTGCATAACTGATGGTTTTTTGGTCTTCGGTGAGCCGGGGGAACATGAATATGTGTTCGTTTTTCGAATTTGAGCTCTATCTGCAATGGGAACTTTTCATGCTATAAACAGTTTTTACTAACAAATGCAAGATATAACATGGGCTATCTCTGCAAGGAGACATCAGAACTGCAAAACGCATGGTTTTTTGGTCTTCGGTGAGCCGGGGGAACATGAATATGTGTTTGTTTTTCGAAATTGAGCTCTATCTGCAAAGGGCACTTTTCTTGCTAAAAGCAGTTTTTCCTAACAAATGCAAGTTATAACATGGGCTATCTCCGCAAGGAGACATCAGATCTGCAAAACTCATGGTTTTTTGGTCTTCGGTGAGCCGGAGGAACATGAATATGTGTTTGTTTTTCGAATTTGAGCTCTATCTGCAAAGGGCAGTTTTCTTGCTAAAAGCAGTTTTTCCTAACAAATGCAAGATATAACATGGGCTATCTCCGCAAGGAAACATCAGAACTGCAAAACACATGGTTTTTTGGTCTTCGGGGAGGTTGTGGAACATGAATACGTGTTTGTTTTTCGAATTTGAGCTCTATCTGCAAAGGGCACTTTTCATGCTATAAGCAGTTTTTCCTAACAAATGCAAGATATAACATGGGCTATCTCCGCAAGGAGACATGAGATCTGCATAACATGGTTTTTTCGTCTTCGGTGAGCCGGGGGAACATGAATATGTGTTTGTTTTTCGAATTTGAGCTCTATCTGCAATGGGAACTTTTCATGCTATAAACAGTTTTTACTAACAAATGCAAGATATAACATGGGCTATCTCTGCAAGGAGACATCAGATCTGTAAAACTCATGGTTTTTTGGTCTTCGGGGAGGTTGGGGAACATGAATACGTGTTTGTTTTTCATATTTGAGCTCTATCTTTAAAGGGCAATTTTCATGCTATAAGCAGTTTTTCCTAACAAATGCAAGATATAACATGGGCTATCTCCGCAAGGAGACATCACATCTCTAAAACTCATGGTTTTTTGGTCTTCGGTGAGCCGGGGGAACATGAATATGTGTTTGTTTTTCGAAATTGAGCTCTATCTGCAAAGGGCACTTTCCTTGCTAAAAGCAGTTTTTCCTAACAAATGCAAGTTATAACATGGGCTATCTCCGCAAGGAGACATCAGATCTGCAAAACTCATGGTTTTTTGGTCTTCGGTGAGCCGGGGGAACATGAATATGTGTTTGTTTTTCGAATTTGAGCTCTATCTGCAAAGGGCACTTTTCTTGCTAAAAGCAGTTTTTCCTAACAAATGCAAGATATAACATGGGCTATCTCCGCAAGGAGACATCAGATCTGCATAACTGATGGTTTTTTGGTCTTCGGTGAGCCGGGGGAACATGAATAT
Organism: Vipera ursinii; assembly: GCF_947247035.1. Classification (NCBI taxonomy): domain Eukaryota; kingdom Metazoa; phylum Chordata; class Lepidosauria; order Squamata; family Viperidae; genus Vipera; species Vipera ursinii. The sequence continues at coordinate 34,057,583 of NC_139515.1, forward strand.
GTGTTCGTTTTTCGAATTTGAGCTCTATCTGCTAAGGGCACTTTTCTTGCTAAAAGCAGTTTTTCCTAACAAATGCAAGATATAACATGGGCTATCTCCGCAAGGAAATATCAGAACTGCAAAACACATGGTTTTTTGGTCTTCGGGGAGGTTGGGGAACATGAATACGTGTTTGTTTTTCGAATTTGAGCTCTATCTGCAAAGGGCACTTTTCATGCTATAAGCAGTTTTTCCTAACAAATGCAAGATATAACATGGGCTATCTCCGCAAGGAAACATCAGATCTGCGTAACGCATGGTTTTTTGGTCTTCGGGGAGGTTGGGGAACAAGAATACGTGTTTGTTTTTCGAATTTGAGCTCTATCTTTAAAGGGCCCTTTTCATGCTATAAGCAGTTTTTCCTAACAAATGCAAGATATAACATGGGCTATCTCCGCAAGGAGACATCAGATCTGTAAAACTCATGGTTTTTTGGTCTTCGGTGAGCCAGGGGAACATGAATATGTGTTTGTTTTTCGAATTTGAGCTCTATCTGCAAAGGGCACTTTTCTTGCTAAAAGCAGTTTTTCCTAACAAATGCAAGATATAACGTGGGCTATCTCCGCAAGGAGACATCAGATCTGCATAACTGATGGTTTTTTGGTCTTCGGTGAGCCGGGGGAACATGAATATGTGTTCGTTTTTCGAATTTGAGCTCTATCTGCTAAGGGCACTTTTCTTGCTAAAAGCAGTTTTTCCTAACAAATGCAAGATATAACATGGGCTATCTCCGCAAGGAAACATCAGAACTGCAAAACACATGGTTTTTTGGTCTTCGGGGAGGTTGGGGAACATGAATACGTGTTTGTTTTTCGAATTTGAGCTCTATCTGCAAAGGGCACTTTTCATGCTATAAGCAGTTTTTCCTAACAAATGCAAGATATAACATGGGCTATCTCCGCAAGGAAACATCAGATCTGCGTAACTCATGGTTTGTTGGTCTTTGGGTAGGTTGGGGAACATGAATACGTGTTTGTTTTTCGAATTTGAGCTCTATCTGCAAAGGGCACTTTTCATGCTATAAGCAGTTTTTCCTAACAAATGCAAGATATAACATGGGCTATCTCCGCAAGGAGACATGAGATCTGCATAACTGATGGGTTTTTGGTCTTCGGTGAGCCGGGGGAACATGAATATGTGTTTGTTTTTCGAATTTGAGCTCTATCTGCAAAGGGCACTTTTCATGCTTTAAGCAGTTTTTCCTAACAAATGCAAGATATAACATGGGCTATCTCCGCAAGGAGACATCAGAACTGCAAAACGCATGGTTTTTTGGTCTTCGGGGAGGTTGGGGAACAAGAATACGTGTTTGTTTTTCGAATTTGAGCTCTATCTGCAAAGGGCACTTTTCATGCTATAAGCAGTTTTTCCTAACAAATGCAAGATATAACATGGGCTATCTCCGCAAGGAGACATCAGATCTGTAAAACTCATGATTTTTTGGTCTTCGGTGAGCCAGGGGAATATGAATATGTGTTTGTTTTTCGAATTTGAGCTCTATCTGCAAAGGGCACTTTCATGCTATAAGCAGTTTTTCCTAACAAATGCAACATGGGCTATCTCCGCAAGGAGACATCAGATCTGCATAACTGATGGTTTTTTGGTCTTCGGTGAGCCGGGGGAACATGAATATGTGTTTGTTTTTCGAATTTGAGCTCTATGTGCAAAGGGCACTTTTCTTGCTAAAAGCAGTTTTTCCTAACAAATGCAAGATATAACATGGGCTATCTCCGCAAGGAGACATCAGATCTGCATAACTGATGGTTTTTTGGTCTTCGGTGAGCCGGGGGAACATGAATATGTGTTCGTTTTTCGAATTTGAGCTCTATCTGCAAAGGGCACTTTTCTTGCTAAAAGCAGTTTTTCCTAACAAATGCAAGATATAACATGGGCTATCTCCGCAGGGAAACATCAGAACTGCAAAACACATGGTTTTTTTGTCTTCGGGGAGGTTGGGGAACATGAATACGTGTTTGTTTTTCGAATTTGAGCTCTATCTGCAAAGGGCACTTTTCATGCTATAAGCAGTTTTTCCTAACAAATGCAAGATATAACATGGGCTATCTCCGCAAGGAAACATCAGATCTGCGTAACTCATGGTTTTTTGGTCTTCGGGGAGGTTGGGGAACATGAATACGTGTTTGTTTTTCGAATTTGAGGTCTATCTGCAAAGGGCACTTTTCATGCTATAAGCAGTTTTTCCTAACAAATGCAAGATATAACATGGGCTATCTCTGCAAGGAGACATCAGAACTGCAAAACGCATGGTTTTTTGGTCTTCGGGGAGGTTGGGGAACATGAATACGTGTTTGTTTTTCGAATTTGAGCTCTATCTTTAAAGGGCACTTTTCATGCTATAAGCAGTTTTTCCTAACTAATGCAAGATATAACATGGGCTATCTCCGCAAGGAGACATCAGATCTGTAAAACTCATGGTTTTTTGGTCTTCGGTGAGCCAGGGGAACATGAATATGTGTTTGTTTTTCGAATTTGAGCTCTATCTGCAAAGGGCACTTTTCTTGCTAAAAGCAGTTTTTCCTAACAAATGCAAGATATAACATGGGCTATCTCCGCAAGGAGACATCAGATCTGCATAACTCATGGTTTTTTGGTCTTCAGTGAGCCGGGGGAACATGAATATGTGTTTGTTTTTCGAAATTGAGCTCTATCTGCAAAGGGCACTTTTCATGCTATAAGCAGTTTTTCCTAACAAATGCAAGATATAACATGGGCTATCTCCGCAAGGAGACATCAGATCTGCATAACTGATGGTTTTTTGGTCTTCGGTGAGCCGGGGGAACATGAATATGTGTTCGATTTTCGAATTTGAGCTCTATCTGCAAAGGGCACTTTTCTTGCTAAAAGCAGTTTTTCCTAACAAATGCAAGATATAACATGGGCTATCTCCGCAAGGAAACATCAGAACTGCAAAACACATGGTTTTTTGGTCTTTGGGGAGGTTGTGGAACATGAATACGTGTTTGTTTTTCGAATTTGAGCTCTATCTGCAAAGGGCACTTTTCATGCTATAAGCAGTTTTTCCTAACAAATGCAAGATATAACATGGGCTATCTCCGCAAGGAAACATCAGATCTGCGTAACTCATGGTTTTTTGGTCTTCGGGGAGGTTGGGGAACATGAATACGTGTTTGTTTTTCGAATTTGAGCTCTATGTGCAAAGGGCACTTTTCTTGCTAAAAGCAGTTTTTCCTAACAAATGCAAGATATAACATGGGCTATCTCCGCAAGGAGACATCAGATCTGCATAACTGATGGTTTTTTGGTCTTCGGTGAGCCGGGGGAACATGAATATGTGTTCGTTTTTCGAATTTGAGCTCTATCTGCAATGGGAACTTTTCATGCTATAAACAGTTTTTACTAACAAATGCAAGATATAACATGGGCTATCTCTGCAAGGAGACATCAGAACTGCAAAACGCATGGTTTTTTGGTCTTCGGTGAGCCGGGGGAACATGAATATGTGTTTGTTTTTCGAAATTGAGCTCTATCTGCAAAGGGCACTTTTCTTGCTAAAAGCAGTTTTTCCTAACAAATGCAAGTTATAACATGGGCTATCTCCGCAAGGAGACATCAGATCTGCAAAACTCATGGTTTTTTGGTCTTCGGTGAGCCGGAGGAACATGAATATGTGTTTGTTTTTCGAATTTGAGCTCTATCTGCAAAGGGCAGTTTTCTTGCTAAAAGCAGTTTTTCCTAACAAATGCAAGATATAACATGGGCTATCTCCGCAAGGAAACATCAGAACTGCAAAACACATGGTTTTTTGGTCTTCGGGGAGGTTGTGGAACATGAATACGTGTTTGTTTTTCGAATTTGAGCTCTATCTGCAAAGGGCACTTTTCATGCTATAAGCAGTTTTTCCTAACAAATGCAAGATATAACATGGGCTATCTCCGCAAGGAGACATGAGATCTGCATAACATGGTTTTTTCGTCTTCGGTGAGCCGGGGGAACATGAATATGTGTTTGTTTTTCGAATTTGAGCTCTATCTGCAATGGGAACTTTTCATGCTATAAACAGTTTTTACTAACAAATGCAAGATATAACATGGGCTATCTCTGCAAGGAGACATCAGATCTGTAAAACTCATGGTTTTTTGGTCTTCGGGGAGGTTGGGGAACATGAATACGTGTTTGTTTTTCATATTTGAGCTCTATCTTTAAAGGGCAATTTTCATGCTATAAGCAGTTTTTCCTAACAAATGCAAGATATAACATGGGCTATCTCCGCAAGGAGACATCACATCTCTAAAACTCATGGTTTTTTGGTCTTCGGTGAGCCGGGGGAACATGAATATGTGTTTGTTTTTCGAAATTGAGCTCTATCTGCAAAGGGCACTTTCCTTGCTAAAAGCAGTTTTTCCTAACAAATGCAAGTTATAACATGGGCTATCTCCGCAAGGAGACATCAGATCTGCAAAACTCATGGTTTTTTGGTCTTCGGTGAGCCGGGGGAACATGAATATGTGTTTGTTTTTCGAATTTGAGCTCTATCTGCAAAGGGCACTTTTCTTGCTAAAAGCAGTTTTTCCTAACAAATGCAAGATATAACATGGGCTATCTCCGCAAGGAGACATCAGATCTGCATAACTGATGGTTTTTTGGTCTTCGGTGAGCCGGGGGAACATGAATATGTGTTCGTTTTTCGAATTTGAGCTCTATCTGCTAAGGGCACTTTTCTTGCTAAAAGCAGTTTTTCCTAACAAATGCAAGATATAACATGGGCTATCTCCGCAAGGAAATATCAGAACTGCAAAACACATGGTTTTTTGGTCTTCGGGGAGGTTGGGGAACATGAATACATGTTTGTTTTTCGAATTTGAGCTCTATCTGCAAAGGGCACTTTTCATGCTATAAGCAGTTTTTCCTAACAAATGCAAGATATAACATGGGCTATCTCCGCAAGGAAACATCAGATCTGCGTAACGCATGGTTTTTTGGTCTTCGGGGAGGTTGGGGAACAAGAATACGTGTTTGTTTTTCGAATTTGAGCTCTATCTTTAAAGGGCCCTTTTCATGCTATAAGCAGTTTTTCCTAACAAATGCAAGATATAACATGGGCTATCTCCGCAAGGAGACATCAGATCTGTAAAACTCATGGTTTTTTGGTCTTCGGTGAGCCAGGGGAACATGAATATGTGTTTGTTTTTCGAATTTGAGCTCTATCTGCAAAGGGCACTTTTCTTGCTAAAAGCAGTTTTTCCTAACAAATGCAAGATATAACGTGGGCTATCTCCGCAAGGAGACATCAGATCTGCATAACTGATGGTTTTTTGGTCTTCGGTGAGCCGGGGGAACATGAATATGTGTTCGTTTTTCGAATTTGAGCTCTATCTGCTAAGGGCACTTTTCTTGCTAAAAGCAGTTTTTCCTAACAAATGCAAGATATAACATGGGCTATCTCCGCAAGGAAACATCAGAACTGCAAAACACATGGTTTTTTGGTCTTCGGGGAGGTTGGGGAACATGAATACGTGTTTGTTTTTCGAATTTGAGCTCTATCTGCAAAGGGCACTTTTCATGCTATAAGCAGTTTTTCCTAACAAATGCAAGATATAACATGGGCTATCTCCGCAAGGAAACATCAGATCTGCGTAACTCATGGTTTGTTGGTCTTTGGGTAGGTTGGGGAACATGAATACGTGTTTGTTTTTCGAATTTGAGCTCTATCTGCAAAGGGCACTTTTCATGCTATAAGCAGTTTTTCCTAACAAATGCAAGATATAACATGGGCTATCTCCGCAAGGAGACATGAGATCTGCATAACTGATGGGTTTTTGGTCTTCGGTGAGCCGGGGGAACATGAATATGTGTTTGTTTTTCGAATTTGAGCTCTATCTGCAAAGGGCACTTTTCATGCTTTAAGCAGTTTTTCCTAACAAATGCAAGATATAACATGGGCTATCTCCGCAAGGAGACATCAGAACTGCAAAACGCATGGTTTTTTGGTCTTCGGGGAGGTTGGGGAACAAGAATACGTGTTTGTTTTTCGAATTTGAGCTCTATCTGCAAAGGGCACTTTTCATGCTATAAGCAGTTTTTCCTAACAAATGCAAGATATAACATGGGCTATCTCCGCAAGGAGACATCAGATCTGTAAAACTCATGATTTTTTGGTCTTCGGTGAGCCAGGGGAATATGAATATGTGTTTGTTTTTCGAATTTGAGCTCTATCTGCAAAGGGCACTTTCATGCTATAAGCAGTTTTTCCTAACAAATGCAACATGGGCTATCTCCGCAAGGAGACATCAGATCTGCATAACTGATGGTTTTTTGGTCTTCGGTGAGCCGGGGGAACATGAATATGTGTTTGTTTTTCGAATTTGAGCTCTATGTGCAAAGGGCACTTTTCTTGCTAAAAGCAGTTTTTCCTAACAAATGCAAGATATAACATGGGCTATCTCCGCAAGGAGACATCAGATCTGCATAACTGATGGTTTTTTGGTCTTCGGTGAGCCGGGGGAACATGAATATGTGTTCGTTTTTCGAATTTGAGCTCTATCTGCAAAGGGCACTTTTCTTGCTAAAAGCAGTTTTTCCTAACAAATGCAAGATATAACATGGGCTATCTCCGCAGGGAAACATCAGAACTGCAAAACACATGGTTTTTTTGTCTTCGGGGAGGTTGGGGAACATGAATACGTGTTTGTTTTTCGAATTTGAGCTCTATCTGCAAAGGGCACTTTTCATGCTATAAGCAGTTTTTCCTAACAAATGCAAGATATAACATGGGCTATCTCCGCAAGGAAACATCAGATCTGCGTAACTCATGGTTTTTTGGTCTTCGGGGAGGTTGGGGAACATGAATACGTGTTTGTTTTTCGAATTTGAGGTCTATCTGCAAAGGGCACTTTTCATGCTATAAGCAGTTTTTCCTAACAAATGCAAGATATAACATGGGCTATCTCTGCAAGGAGACATCAGAACTGCAAAACGCATGGTTTTTTGGTCTTCGGGGAGGTTGGGGAACATGAATACGTGTTTGTTTTTCGAATTTGAGCTCTATCTTTAAAGGGCACTTTTCATGCTATAAGCAGTTTTTCCTAACTAATGCAAGATATAACATGGGCTATCTCCGCAAGGAGACATCAGATCTGTAAAACTCATGGTTTTTTGGTCTTCGGTGAGCCAGGGGAACATGAATATGTGTTTGTTTTTCGAATTTGAGCTCTATCTGCAAAGGGCACTTTTCTTGCTAAAAGCAGTTTTTCCTAACAAATGCAAGATATAACATGGGCTATCTCCGCAAGGAGACATCAGATCTGCATAACTCATGGTTTTTTGGTCTTCAGTGAGCCGGGGGAACATGAATATGTGTTTGTTTTTCGAAATTGAGCTCTATCTGCAAAGGGCACTTTTCTTGCTAAAAGCAGTTTTTCCTAACAAATGCAAGTTATAACATGGGCTATCTCCGCAAGGAGACATCAGATCTGCAAAACTCATGGTTTTTTGGTCTTCGGTGAGCCGGGGGAACATGAATATGTGTTTGTTTTTCGAAATTGAGCTCTATCTGCAAAGGGCACTTTTCTTGCTAAAAGCAGTTTTTCCTAACAAATGCAAGTTATAACATGGGCTATCTCCGCAAGGAGACATCAGATCTGCAAAACTCATGGTTTTTTGGTCTTCGGTGAGCCGGGGGAACATGAATATGTGTTTGTTTTTCGAATTTGAGCTCTATCTGCAAAGGGCACTTTTCTTGCTAAAAGCAGTTTTTCCTAACAAATGCAAGATATAACATGGGATATCTCCGCAAGGAGACATCAGATCTGCATAACTGATGGTTTTTTGGTCTTCGGTGAGCCGGGGGAACATGAATATGTGTTCGTTTTTCGAATTTGAGCTCTATCTGCTAAGGGCACTTTTCTTGCTAAAAGCAGTGTTTCCTAACAAATGCAAGATATAACATGGGCTATCTCCGCAAGGAAACATCAGATCTGCGTAACTCATGGTTTTTTGGTCTTCGGGGAGGTTGGGGAACATGAATACGTGTTTGTTTTTCGAATTTGAGCTCTATCTGCAAAGGGCACTTTTCATGCTTTAAGCAGTTTTTCCTAACAAATGCAAGATATAACATGGGCTATCTCCGCAAGGAGACATCAGATCTGTAAAACTCATGGTTTTTTGGTCTTCGGTGAGCCGGGGGAACATGAATATGTGTTTGTTTTTCGAATTTGAGCTCTATCTGCAAAGGGCACTTTTCTTGCTATAAGCAGTTTTTCCTAACAAATGCAAGATATAACATGGGCTATCTCCGCAAGGAGACATCAGATCTGCATAACTCATGGTGTTTTGGTCTTCGGTGAGCCGGGGGAACATGAATATGTGTTTGTTTTTCGAAATTGAGCTCTATCTGCAAAGGGCACTTTTCTTGCTAAAAGCAGTTTTTCCTAACAAATGCAAGTTATAACATGGGCTATCTCCGCAAGGAGACATCAGATCTGCAAAACTCATGGTTTTTTGGTCTTCGGTGAGCCGGGGGAACATGAATATGTGTTTGTTTTTCGAATTTGAGCTCTATCTGCAAAGGGCACTTTTCATGCTATAAGCAGTTTTTCCTAACAAATGCAAGATATAACATGGGCTATCTCCGCAAGGAAACATCAGATCTGCGTAACTCATGGTTTTTTGGTCTTCGGGGAGGTTGGGGAACATGAATACGTGTTTGTTTTTCGAATTTGAGCTCTATCTGCAAAGGGCACTTTTCATGCTATAAGCAGTTTTTCCTAACAAATGCAAGATATAACATGGGCTATCTCCGCAAGGAGACATGAGATCTGCATAACTGATGGTTTTTTCGTCTTCGGTGAGCCGGGGGAACATGAATATGTGTTTGTTTTTCGAATTTGAGCTCTATCTGCAATGGGAACTTTTCATGCTATAAACAGTTTTTACTAACAAATGCAAGATATAACATGGGCTATCTTTGCAAGGAGACATCAGATCTGTAAAACTCATGGTTTTTTTGGTCTTCGGTGAGCCAGGGGAACATGAATATGTGTTTGTTTTTCGAATTTGAGCTCTATCTGCAAAGGGCACTTTTCTTGCTAAAAGCAGTTTTTCCTAACAAATGCAAGATATAACATGGGCTATCTCCGCAAGGAGACATCAGATCTGCATAACTCATGGTTTTTGGTCTTCGGTGAGCCGGGGGAACATGAATATGTGTTTGTTTTTCGAAATTGAGCTCTATCTGCAAAGGGCACTTTTCTTGCTAAAAGCAGTTTTTCCTAACAAATGCAAGTTATAACATGGGCTATCTCCGCAAGGAGACATCAGATCTGCAAAACTCATGGTTTTTTGGTCTTCGGTGAGCCGGGGGAACATGAATATGTGTTTGTTTTTCGAATTTGAGCTCTATCTGCTAAGGGCACTTTTCTTGCTAAAAGCAGTGTTTCCTAACAAATGCAAGATATAACATGGGTTATCTCCGCAAGGAAACATCAGAACTGCAAAACACATGGTTTTTTGGTCTTCGGGGAGGTTGGGGAACATGAATACGTGTTTGTTTTTCGAATTTGAGCTCTATCTGCAAAGGGCACTTTTCATGCTATAAGCAGTTTTTCCTAACAAATGCAAGATATAACATGGGCTATCTCCGCTAGGAAACATCAGATCTGCGTAACTCATGGTTTTTTGGTCTTCGGGGAGGTTGGGGAACATGAATACGTGTTTGTTTTTCGAATTTGAGCTCTATCTGCAAAGGGCACTTTTCATGCTATAAGCAGTTTTTCCTAACAAATGCAAGATATAACATGGGCTATCTCCGCAAGGAGACATGAGATCTGCATAACTGATGGGTTTTTGGTCTTCGGTGAGCCGGGGGAACATGAATATGTGTTTGTTTTTTGAATTTGAGCTCTATCTGCAAAGGGCACTTTTCATACTTTAAGCAGTTTTTCCTAACAAATGCAAGATATAACATGGGCTATCACCGTAAGGAGACATCAGAACTGCAAAACGCATGGTTTTTTGGTCTTCGGGGAGGTTGGGGAACAAGAATACATGTTTGTTTTTCGAATTTGACCTCTATCTGCAAAGGGCACTTTTCTTGCTAAAAGCAGTTTTTCCTAACAAATGCAAGATATAACATGGGCTATCTCCGCAAGGAGACATCAGATCTGCATAACTCATGGTTTTTGGTCTTCGGTGAGCCGGGGGAACATGAATATGTGTTTGTTTTTCGAAATTGAGCTCTATCTGCAAAGGGCACTTTTCTTGCTAAAAGCAGTTTTTCCTAACAAATGCAAGTTATAACATGGGCTATCTCCGCAAGGAGACATCAGATCTGCAAAACTCATGGTTTTTTGGTCTTTGGTGAGCCGGGGGAACATGAATATGTGTTTGTTTTTCGAATTTGAGCTCTATCTGCAAAGGGCACTTTTTTTGCTAAAAGCAGTGTTTCCTAACAAATGCAAGATATAACATGGGTTATCTCCGCAAGGAAACATCAGAACTGCAAAACACATGGTTTTTTGGTCTTCGGGGAGGTTGGGGAACATGAATACGTGTTTGTTTTTCGAATTTGAGCTCTATCTGCAAAGGGCACTTTTCATGCTATAAGCAGTTTTTCCTAACAAATGCAAGATATAACATGGGCTATCTCCGCAAGGAAACATCAGATCTGCGTAACTCATGGTTTTTTGGTCTTCGGGGAGGTTGGGGAACATGAATACGTGTTTGTTTTTCGAATTTGAGCTCTATCTGCAAAGGGCACTTTTCATGCTATAAGCAGTTTTTCCTAACAAATGCAAGATATAACATGGGCTATCTCCGCAAGGAGACATGAGATCTGCATAACTGATGGGTTTTTGGTCTTCGGTGAGCCGGGGGAACATGAATATGTGTTTGTTTTTCGAATTTGAGCTCTATCTGCAAAGGGCACTTTTCATGCTTTAAGCAGTTTTTCCTAACAAATACAAGATATAACATGGGCTATCTCCGCAAGGAGACATCAGATCTGTAAAACTCATGATTTTTTGGTGTTCGGTGAGCCGGGGGAACATGAATATGTGTTTGTTTTTCGAATTTGAGCTCTATCTGCAAAGGGCACTTTTCTTGCTATAAGCAGTTTTTCCTAACAAATGCAACATGGGCTATCTCCGCAAGGAGACATCAGATCTGCATAACTGATGGTTTTTTGGTCTTCGGTGAGCCGGGGGAACATGAATATGTGTTTGTTTTTCGAATTTGAGCTCTATGTGCAAAGGGCACTTTTCTTGCTAAAAGCAGTTTTTCCTAACAAATGCAAGATATAACATGGGCTATCTCCGCAAGGAGACATCAGATCTGCATAACTGATGGTTTTTTGGTCTTCGGTGAGCTGGGGGAACATGAATATGTGTTTGTTTTTCGAATTTGAGCTCTATCTGCAAAGGGCACTTTTCATGCTATAAGCAGTTTTTCCTAACAAATGCAAGATATAACATGGGCTATCTCCGCAAGGAAACATCAGATCTGCGTAACTCATGGTTTTTTGGTCTTCGGGGAGGTTGGGGAACATGAATACGTGTTTGTTTTTCGAATTTGAGCTCTATCTGCAAAGGGCACTTTTCATGCTATAAGCAGTTTTTCCTAACAAATGCAAGATATAACATGGGCTATCTCCGCAAGGAGACATCAGATCTGTAAAACTCATGATTTTTTGGTGTTCGGTGAGCCGGGGGAACATGAATATGTGTTTGTTTTTCGAATTTGAGCTCTATCTGCAATGGGAACTTTTCATGCTATAAACAGTTTTTACTAACAAATGCAAGATATAACATGGGCTATCTCTGCAAGGAGACATCAGAACTGCAAAACGCATGGTTTTTTGGTCTTCGGTGAGCCGGGGGAACATGAATATGTGTTTGTTTTTCGAAATTGAGCTCTATCTGCAAAGGGCACTTTTCTTGCTAAAAGCAGTTTTTCCTAACAAATGCAAGTTATAACATGGGCTATCTCCGCAAGGAGACATGAGATCTGCATAACTGATGGGTTTTTGGTCTTCGGTGAGCCGGGGGAACATGAATATGTGTTTGTTTTTCGAATTTGAGCTCTATCTGCAAAGGGCACTTTTCATGCTTTAAGCAGTTTTTCCTAACAAATACAAGATATAACATGGGCTATCTCCGCAAGGAGACATCAGATCTGTAAAACTCATGATTTTTTGGTGTTCGGTGAGCCGGGGGAACATGAATATGTGTTTGTTTTTCGAATTTGAGCTCTATCTGCAAAGGGCACTTTTCTTGCTATAAGCAGTTTTTCCTAACAAATGCAACATGGGCTATCTCCGCAAGGAGACATCAGATCTGCATAACTGATGGTTTTTTGGTCTTCGGTGAGCCGGGGGAACATGAATATGTGTTTGTTTTTCAAATTTGAGCTCTATGTGCAAAGGGCACTTTTCTTGCTAAAAGCAGTTTTTCCTAACAAATGCAAGATATAACATGGGCTATCTCCGCAAGGAGACATCAGATCTGCATAACTGATGGTTTTTTGGTCTTCGGTGAGCTGGGGGAACATGAATATGTGTTTGTTTTTCGAAATTGAGCTCTATCTGCAAATGGCACTTTTCTTGCTAAAAGCAGTTTTTCCTAACAAATGCAAGATATAACATGGGCTATCTCCGCAAGGAGACATCAGATCTGCATAACTGATGGTTTTTTGGTCTTCGGTGAGCCGGGGGAACATGAATATGTGTTCGTTTTTCGAATTTGAGCTCTATCTGCAAAGGGCACTTTTCTTGCTAAAAGCAGTTTTTCCTAACAAATGCAAGATATAACATGGGCTATCTCCGTAAGGAGACATCAGATCTGCAAAACTCATGGTTTTTTCGTCTTCGGTGAGCCGGGGGAACTTGAATACGTGTTTGTTTTTCGAATTTGAGCTCTATCTGCAAAGGGCACTTTTCATGCTATAAGCAGTTTTTCCTAACAAATGCAAGATATAACATGGGCTATCTCCGCAAGGAGACATCAGATCTGCAAAACTCATGGTTTTTTGGTCTTTGGTGAGCCGGGGGAACATGAATATGTGTTTGTTTTTCGAATTTGAGCTCTATCTGCAAAGGGCACTTTTTTTGCTAAAAGCAGTGTTTCCTAACAAATGCAAGATATAACATGGGTTATCTCCGCAAGGAAACATCAGAACTGCAAAACACATGGTTTTTTGGTCTTCGGGGAGGTTGGGGAACATGAATACGTGTTTGTTTTTCGAATTTGAGCTCTATCTGCAAAGGGCACTTTTCATGCTATAAGCAGTTTTTCCTAACAAATGCAAGATATAACATGGGCTATCTCCGCAAGGAAACATCAGATCTGCGTAACTCATGGTTTTTTGGTCTTCGGGGAGGTTGGGGAACATGAATACGTGTTTGTTTTTCGAATTTGAGCTCTATCTGCAAAGGGCACTTTTCATGCTATAAGCAGTTTTTCCTAACAAATGCAAGATATAACATGGGCTATCTCCGCAAGGAGACATGAGATCTGCATAACTGATGGGTTTTTGGTCTTCGGTGAGCCGGGGGAACATGAATATGTGTTTGTTTTTCGAATTTGAGCTCTATCTGCAAAGGGCACTTTTCATGCTTTAAGCAGTTTTTCCTAACAAATACAAGATATAACATGGGCTATCTCCGCAAGGAGACATCAGATCTGTAAAACTCATGATTTTTTGGTGTTCGGTGAGCCGGGGGAACATGAATATGTGTTTGTTTTTCGAATTTGAGCTCTATCTGCAAAGGGCACTTTTCTTGCTATAAGCAGTTTTTCCTAACAAATGCAACATGGGCTATCTCCGCAAGGAGACATCAGATCTGCATAACTGATGGTTTTTTGGTCTTCGGTGAGCCGGGGGAACATGAATATGTGTTTGTTTTTCGAATTTGAGCTCTATGTGCAAAGGGCACTTTTCTTGCTAAAAGCAGTTTTTCCTAACAAATGCAAGATATAACATGGGCTATCTCCGCAAGGAGACATCAGATCTGCATAACTGATGGTTTTTTGGTCTTCGGTGAGCTGGGGGAACATGAATATGTGTTTGTTTTTCGAATTTGAGCTCTATCTGCAAAGGGCACTTTTCATGCTATAAGCAGTTTTTCCTAACAAATGCAAGATATAACATGGGCTATCTCCGCAAGGAAACATCAGATCTGCGTAACTCATGGTTTTTTGGTCTTCGGGGAGGTTGGGGAACATGAATACGTGTTTGTTTTTCGAATTTGAGCTCTATCTGCAAAGGGCACTTTTCATGCTATAAGCAGTTTTTCCTAACAAATGCAAGATATAACATGGGCTATCTCCGCAAGGAGACATCAGATCTGTAAAACTCATGATTTTTTGGTGTTCGGTGAGCCGGGGGAACATGAATATGTGTTTGTTTTTCGAATTTGAGCTCTATCTGCAATGGGAACTTTTCATGCTATAAACAGTTTTTACTAACAAATGCAAGATATAACATGGGCTATCTCTGCAAGGAGACATCAGAACTGCAAAACGCATGGTTTTTTGGTCTTCGGTGAGCCGGGGGAACATGAATATGTGTTTGTTTTTCGAAATTGAGCTCTATCTGCAAAGGGCACTTTTCTTGCTAAAAGCAGTTTTTCCTAACAAATGCAAGTTATAACATGGGCTATCTCCGCAAGGAGACATGAGATCTGCATAACTGATGGGTTTTTGGTCTTCGGTGAGCCGGGGGAACATGAATATGTGTTTGTTTTTCGAATTTGAGCTCTATCTGCAAAGGGCACTTTTCATGCTTTAAGCAGTTTTTCCTAACAAATACAAGATATAACATGGGCTATCTCCGCAAGGAGACATCAGATCTGTAAAACTCATGATTTTTTGGTGTTCGGTGAGCCGGGGGAACATGAATATGTGTTTGTTTTTCGAATTTGAGCTCTATCTGCAAAGGGCACTTTTCTTGCTATAAGCAGTTTTTCCTAACAAATGCAACATGGGCTATCTCCGCAAGGAGACATCAGATCTGCATAACTGATGGTTTTTTGGTCTTCGGTGAGCCGGGGGAACATGAATATGTGTTTGTTTTTCGAATTTGAGCTCTATGTGCAAAGGGCACTTTTCTTGCTAAAAGCAGTTTTTCCTAACAAATGCAAGATATAACATGGGCTATCTCCGCAAGGAGACATCAGATCTGCATAACTGATGGTTTTTTGGTCTTCGGTGAGCTGGGGGAACATGAATATGTGTTTGTTTTTCGAAATTGAGCTCTATCTGCAAATGGCACTTTTCTTGCTAAAAGCAGTTTTTCCTAACAAATGCAAGATATAACATGGGCTATCTCCGCAAGGAGACATCAGATCTGCATAACTGATGGTTTTTTGGTCTTCGGTGAGCCGGGGGAACATGAATATGTGTTCGTTTTTCGAATTTGAGCTCTATCTGCAAAGGGCACTTTTCTTGCTAAAAGCAGTTTTTCCTAACAAATGCAAGATATAACATGGGCTATCTCCGTAAGGAGACATCAGATCTGCAAAACTCATGGTTTTTTCGTCTTCGGTGAGCCGGGGGAACTTGAATACGTGTTTGTTTTTCGAATTTGAGCTCTATCTGCAAAGGGCACTTTTCATGCTTTAAGCAGTTTTTCCTAACAAATGCAAGATATAACATGGGCTATCTCCGCAAGGAGACATCAGATCTGTAAAACTCATGGTTTTTTGGTCTTCGGTGAGCCGGGGGAACATGAATATGTGTTTGTTTTTCGAATTTCAGCTCTATCTGCAAAGGACACCTTTCTTGCTATAAGCAGTTTTTCCTAACAAATGCAAGATATAACATGGGCTATCTCCGCAAGGAGACATCAGATCTGTAAAACTCATGGTTTTTTGGTCTTTGGTGAGCCAGGGGAACATGAATATGTGTTTGTTTTTCGAATTTGAGCTCTATCTGCAAAGGGCACTTTTCTTGCTAAAAGCAGTTTTTCCTAACAAATGCAAGATATAACATGGGCTATCTCCGCAAGGAGACATCAGATCTGCATAACTCATGGTTTTTTGGTCTTCGGTGAGCCGGGGGAACATGAATATGTGTTTGTTTTTCGAAATTGAGCTCTATCTGCAAAGGGCACTTTTCTTGCTAAAAGCAGTTTTTCCTAACAAATGCAAGATATAACATGGGCTATCTCCGTAAGGAGACATCAGATATGCAAAACGCATGGTTTTTTCATCTTTGGTGAGCCGGGGGAACATGAATATGTGTTTGTTTTTCGAATTTGAGCTCTATCTGCAAAGGGCACTTTTCTTTCTAAAAGCAGTTTTTCCTAACAAATGCAAGATATAACATGGGCTATCTCCGCAAGGAGATATCAGATCTGCATAACTCATGGTTTTTTGGTCTTCGGTGAGCCAGGGGAACATGAATATGTGTTTGTTTTTCGAATTTGAGCTCTATCTGCAAAGGGCACTTTTCTTGCTAAAAGCAGTTTTTCCTAACAAATGCAAGATATAACATGGGCTATCTCCGCAAGGAGACATCAGATCTGTTAAACTCATGGTTTTTTCATCTTCGGTGAGCCGGGGGGACATGAATATGTGTTTCTTTTTCGAATTTGAGCTCTATCTGCAATGGGCACTTTTCATGCTATAAACAGTTTTTACTAACAAATGCAAGATATAACATGGGCTATCTCCGAAAGGAGACATCAGAACTGCAAAACGCATGGTTTTTTGGTGTTCGGTGAGCCGGGGGAACATGAATATGTGTTTGTTTTTCGAATTTGAGCTCTATCTGCAAAGGGCACTTTTCTTTCTAAAAGCAGTTTTTCCTAACAAATGCAAGATATAACATGGGCTATCTCCGCAAGGAGACATCAGAACTGCAAAACGCATGGTTTTTTGGTCTTCGGGGAGGTTGGGGAACATGAATACGTGTTTGTTTTTCGAATTTGAGCTCTATCTGCAAAGGGCACTTTTCATGCTATAAGCAGTTTTTCCTAACAAATGCAAGATATAACATGGGCTATCTCCGCAAGGAGACATCAGACCTGCAAAACTCATGGTTTTTTCATCTATGGTGAGCCGGGGGAACATGAATATGTGTTTGTTTTTCGAATTTGAGCTCTATCTGCAATGGGCACTTTTCATTCTATAAACAGTTTTTACTAAAAAATGCAAGATATAACATGGGCTATATCTGCAAGGAGACATCAGAACTGCAAAACGCATGGTTTTTTGGTCTTCGGGGAGGTTGGGGAACATGAATACGTGTTTCTTTTTCGAATTTGAGCTCTATCTGCAAAGGGCACTTTTCATGCTTTAACCAGTTTTTCCTAACAAATGCAAGATATAACATGGGCTATCTCCGCAAGGAGACATCAGATCTGTAAAACTCATGGTTTTTTGGTCTTCGGTGAGCCGGGGGAACATGAATATGTGTTTGTTTTTTGAATTTGAGCTCTATCTGCAAAGGGCACTTTTCTTGCTAAAAGCAGTTTTTCCTAACAAATGCAAGATATAACATGGGCTATCTCCGCAAGGAGACATCAGATCTGCATAACTCATGGTTTTTTGGTCTTCGGTGAGCCGGGGGAACATGAATATGTGTTTGTTTTTCGAATTTGACCTCTATCTGCAAAGGGCACTTTTCTTGCTAAAAGCAGTTTTTCCTAAATGCAAGATATAAGATGGGCTATCTCCGCAAGGAGACATCAGATCTGCATAACTCATGGTTTTTTGGTCTTCGGTGAGCCGGGGGAACATGAATAGGTGTTTGTTTTTCGAATTTGAGCTCTATCTGCAATGGGCACTTTTCATGCTATAAACAGTTTTTACTAACAAATGCAAGATATAACATGGGCTATCTCCGCAAGGAGACATCAGAACTGCAAAACGCATGGTTTTTTGGTCTTCGGGGAGGTTGGGGAACATGAATACGTGTTTCTTTTTCGAATTTGAGCTCTATCTGCAAAGGGCACTTTTCATGCTTTAAGCAGTTTTTCCTAACAAATGCAAGATATAACATGGGCTATCTCCGCAAGGAGACATCAGATCTGTAAAACTCATGGTTTTTTGGTCTTCGGTGAGCCGGGGGAACATGAATATGTGTTTGTTTTTCGAATTTGAGCTCTATCTGCAAAGGGCACTTTTCTTGCTAAAAGCAGTTTTTCCTAACAAATGCAAGATATAACATGGGCTATCTCCGTAAGGAGACATCAGATATGCAAAACGCATGGTTTTTTCATCTTTGGTGAGCCGGGGGAACATGAATATGTGTTTGTTTTTCGAATTTGAGCTCTATCTGCAAAGGGCACTTTTCTTGCTAAAAGCAGTTTTTCCTAACAAATGCAAGTTATAACATGGGCTATCTCCGCAAGGAGACATCAGATCTGCAAAACTCATGGTTTTTTGGTCTTCGGTGAGCCGGGGGAACATGAATATGTGTTTGTTTTTCGAATTTGAGCTCTATCTGGCAAAGGGCACTTTTCTTGCTAAAAGCAGTTTTTCCTAACAAATGCAAGATATAACATGGGCTATCTCCGCAAGGAGACATCAGATCTGCATAACTCATGGTTTTTGGTCTTCGGTGAGCCGGGGGAACATGAATATGTGTTTGTTTTTCGAAATTGAGCTCTATCTGCAAAGGGCACTTTTCTTGCTAAAAGCAGTTTTTCCTAACAAATGCAAGTTATAACATGGGCTATCTCCGCAAGGAGACATCAGATCTGCAAAACTCATGGTTTTTTGGTCTTCGGTGAGCCGGGGGAACATGAATATGTGTTTGTTTTTCGAATTTGAGCTCTATCTGCAAAGGGCACTTTTCTTGCTAAAAGCAGTTTTTCCTAACAAATGCAAGATATAACATGGGCTATCTCCGCAAGGAGACATCAGATCTGCATAACTGATGGTTTTTTGGTCTTCGGTGAGCCGGGGGAACATGAATATGTGTTCGTTTTTCGAATTTGAGCTCTATCTGCTAAGGGCACTTTTCTTGCTAAAAGCAGTGTTTCCTAACAAATGCAAGATATAACATGGGCTATCTCCGCAAGGAAACATCAGATCTGCGTAACTCATGGTTTTTTGGTCTTCGGGGAGGTTGGGGAACATGAATACGTGTTTGTTTTTCGAATTTGAGCTCTATCTGCAAAGGGTACTTTTCATGCTTTAAGCAGTTTTTCCTAACAAATGCAAGATATAACATGGGCTATCTCCGCAAGGAGACATCAGATCTGTAAAACTCATGGTTTTTTGGTCTTCGGTGAGCCGGGGGAACATGAATATGTGTTTGTTTTTCGAATTTGAGCTCTATCTGCAAAGGGCACTTTTCTTGCTATAAGCAGTTTTTCCTAACAAATGCAAGATATAACATGGGCTATCTCCGCAAGGAGACATCAGATCTGCATAACTCATGGTGTTTTGGTCTTCGGTGAGCCGGGGGAACATGAATATGTGTTTGTTTTTCGAAATTGAGCTCTATCTGCAAAGGGCACTTTTCTTGCTAAAAGCAGTTTTTCCTAACAAATGCAAGTTATAACATGGGCTATCTCCGCAAGGAGACATCAGATCTGCAAAACTCATGGTTTTTTGGTCTTCGGTGAGCCGGGGGAACATGAATATGTGTTTGTTTTTCGAATTTGAGCTCTATCTGCAAAGGGCACTTTTCATGCTATAAGCAGTTTTTCCTAACAAATGCAAGATATAACATGGGCTATCTCCGCAAGGAAACATCAGATCTGCGTAACTCATGGTTTTTTGGTCTTCGGGGAGGTTGGGGAACATGAATACGTGTTTGTTTTTCGAATTTGAGCTCTATCTGCAAAGGGCACTTTTCATGCTATAAGCAGTTTTTCCTAACAAATGCAAGATATAACATGGGCTATCTCCGCAAGGAGACATGAGATCTGCATAACTGATGGTTTTTTCGTCTTCGGTGAGCCGGGGGAACATGAATATGTGTTTGTTTTTCGAATTTGAGCTCTATCTGCAAAGGGCACTTTTCTTGCTAAAAGCAGTTTTTCCTAACAAATGCAAGTTATAACATGGGCTATCTCCGCAAGGAGACATCAGATCTGCAAAACTCATGGTTTTTTGGTCTTCGGTGAGCCGGGGGAACATGAATATGTGTTTGTTTTTCGAATTTGAGCTCTATCTGCAAAGGGCACTTTTCTTGCTAAAAGCAGTTTTTCCTAACAAATGCAAGATATAACATGGGCTATCTCCGCAAGGAGACATCAGATCTGCATAACTGATGGTTTTTTGGTCTTCGGTGAGCCGGGGGAACATGAATATGTGTTCGTTTTTCGAATTTGAGCTCTATCTGCTAAGGGCACTTTTCTTGCTAAAAGCAGTGTTTCCTAACAAATGCAAGATATAACATGGGTTATCTCCGCAAGGAAACATCAGAACTGCAAAACACATGGTTTTTTGGTCTTCGGGGAGGTTGGGGAACATGAATACGTGTTTGTTTTTCGAATTTGAGCTCTATCTGCAAAGGGCACTTTTCATGCTATAAGCAGTTTTTCCTAACAAATGCAAGATATAACATGGGCTATCTCCGCAAGGAAACATCAGATCTGCGTAACTCATGGTTTTTTGGTCTTCGGGGAGGTTGGGGAACATGAATACGTGTTTGTTTTTCGAATTTGAGCTCTATCTGCAAAGGGCACTTTTCATGCTATAAGCAGTTTTTCCTAACAAATGCAAGATATAACATGGGCTATCTCCGCAAGGAGACATGAGATCTGCATAACTGATGGGTTTTTGGTCTTCGGTGAGCCGGGGGAACATGAATATGTGTTTGTTTTTTGAATTTGAGCTCTATCTGCAAAGGGCACTTTTCATACTTTAAGCAGTTTTTCCTAACAAATGCAAGATATAACATGGGCTATCACCGTAAGGAGACATCAGAACTGCAAAACGCATGGTTTTTTGGTCTTCGGGGAGGTTGGGGAACAAGAATACATGTTTGTTTTTCGAATTTGACCTCTATCTGCAAAGGGCACTTTTCTTGCTAAAAGCAGTTTTTCCTAACAAATGCAAGATATAACATGGGCTATCTCCGCAAGGAGACATCAGATCTGCATAACTCATGGTTTTTGGTCTTCGGTGAGCCGGGGGAACATGAATATGTGTTTGTTTTTCGAAATTGAGCTCTATCTGCAAAGGGCACTTTTCTTGCTAAAAGCAGTTTTTCCTAACAAATGCAAGTTATAACATGGGCTATCTCCGCAAGGAGACATCAGATCTGCAAAACTCATGGTTTTTTGGTCTTCGGTGAGCCGGGGGAACATGAATATGTGTTTGTTTTTCGAATTTGAGCTCTATCTGCAAAGGGCACTTTTCTTGCTAAAAGCAGTGTTTCCTAACAAATGCAAGATATAACATGGGTTATCTCCGCAAGGAAACATCAGAACTGCAAAACACATGGTTTTTTGGTCTTCGGGGAGGTTGGGGAACATGAATACGTGTTTGTTTTTCGAATTTGAGCTCTATCTGCAAAGGGCACTTTTCATGCTATAAGCAGTTTTTCCTAACAAATGCAAGATATAACATGGGCTATCTCCGCAAGGAAACATCAGATCTGCGTAACTCATGGTTTTTTGGTCTTCGGGGAGGTTGGGGAACATGAATACGTGTTTGTTTTTCGAATTTGAGCTCTATCTGCAAAGGGCACTTTTCATGCTATAAGCAGTTTTTCCTAACAAATGCAAGATATAACATGGGCTATCTCCGCAAGGAGACATGAGATCTGCATAACTGATGGGTTTTTGGTCTTCGGTGAGCCGGGGGAACATGAATATGTGTTTGTTTTTCGAATTTGAGCTCTATCTGCAAAGGGCACTTTTCATGCTTTAAGCAGTTTTTCCTAACAAATACAAGATATAACATGGGCTATCTCCGCAAGGAGACATCAGAACTGCAAAACGCATGGTTTTTTGGTCTTCGGGGAGGTTGGGGAACAAGAATACGTGTTTGTTTTTCGAATTTGACCTCTATCTGCAAAGGGCACTTTTCATGCTATAAGCAGTTTTCCTAACAAATGCAAGATATAACATGGGCTATCTCCGCAAGGAGACATCAGATCTGTAAAACTCATGATTTTTTGGTGTTCGGTGAGCCGGGGGAACATGAATATGTGTTTGTTTTTCGAATTTGAGCTCTATCTGCAAAGGGCACTTTTCTTGCTATAAGCAGTTTTTCCTAACAAATGCAACATGGGCTATCTCCGCAAGGAGACATCAGATCTGCATAACTGATGGTTTTTTGGTCTTCGGTGAGCCGGGGGAACATGAATATGTGTTTGTTTTTCGAATTTGAGCTCTATGTGCAAAGGGCACTTTTCTTGCTAAAAGCAGTTTTTCCTAACAAATGCAAGATATAACATGGGCTATCTCCGCAAGGAGACATCAGATCTGCATAACTGATGGTTTTTTGGTCTTCGGTGAGCTGGGGGAACATGAATATGTGTTTGTTTTTCGAAATTGAGCTCTATCTGCAAATGGCACTTTTCTTGCTAAAAGCAGTTTTTCCTAACAAATGCAAGATATAACATGGGCTATCTCCGCAAGGAGACATCAGATCTGCATAACTGATGGTTTTTTGGTCTTTGGTGAGCCGGGGGAACATGAATATGTGTTCGTTTTTCGAATTTGAGCTCTATCTGCAAAGGGCACTTTTCTTGCTAAAAGCAGTTTTTCCTAACAAATGCAAGATATAACATGGGCTATCTCCGTAAGGAGACATCAGATCTGCAAAACTCATGGTTTTTTCGTCTTCGGTGAGCCGGGGGAACATGAATACGTGTTTGTTTTTCGAATTTGAGCTCTATCTGCAAAGGGCACTTTTCATGCTTTAAGCAGTTTTTCCTAACAAATGCAAGATATAACATGGGCTATCTCCGCAAGGAGACATCAGATCTGTAAAACTCATGGTTTTTTGGTCTTCGGTGAGCCGGGGGAACATGAATATGTGTTTGTTTTTCGAATTTGAGCTCTATCTGCAAAGGACACCTTTCTTGCTATAAGCAGTTTTTCCTAACAAATGCAAGATATAACATGGGCTATCTCCGCAAGGAGACATCAGATCTGTAAAACTCATGGTTTTTTGGTCTTTGGTGAGCCAGGGGAACATGAATATGTGTTTGTTTTTCGAATTTGAGCTCTATCTGCAAAGGGCACTTTTCTTGCTAAAAGCAGTTTTTCCTAACAAATGCAAGATATAACATGGGCTATCTCCGCAAGGAGACATCAGATCTGCATAACTCATGGTTTTTTGGTCTTCGGTGAGCCGGGGGAACATGAATATGTGTTTGTTTTTCGAAATTGAGCTCTATCTGCAAAGGGCACTTTTCTTGCTAAAAGCAGTTTTTCCTAACAAATGCAAGATATAACATGGGCTATCTCCGTAAGGAGACATCAGATATGCAAAACGCATGGTTTTTTCATCTTTGGTGAGCCGGGGGAACATGAATATGTGTTTGTTTTTCGAATTTGAGCTCTATCTGCAAAGGGCACTTTTCTTTCTAAAAGCAGTTTTTCCTAACAAATGCAAGATATAACATGGGCTATCTCCGCAAGGAGATATCAGATCTGCATAACTCATGGTTTTTTGGTCTTCGGTGAGCCAGGGGAACATGAATATGTGTTTGTTTTTCGAATTTGAGCTCTATCTGCAAAGGGCACTTTTCTTGCTAAAAGCAGTTTTTCCTAACAAATGCAAGATATAACATGGGCTATCTCCGCAAGGAGACATCAGATCTGTTAAACTCATGGTTTTTTCATCTTCGGTGAGCCGGGGGGACATGAATATGTGTTTCTTTTTCGAATTTGAGCTCTATCTGCAATGGGCACTTTTCATGCTATAAACAGTTTTTACTAACAAATGCAAGATATAACATGGGCTATCTCCGAAAGGAGACATCAGAACTGCAAAACGCATGGTTTTTTGGTGTTCGGTGAGCCGGGGGAACATGAATATGTGTTTGTTTTTCGAATTTGAGCTCTATCTGCAAAGGGCACTTTTCTTTCTAAAAGCAGTTTTTCCTAACAAATGCAAGATATAACATGGGCTATCTCCGCAAGGAGACATCAGAACTGCAAAACGCATGGTTTTTTGGTCTTCGGGGAGGTTGGGGAACATGAATACGTGTTTGTTTTTCGAATTTGAGCTCTATCTGCAAAGGGCACTTTTCATGCTATAAGCAGTTTTTCCTAACAAATGCAAGATATAACATGGGCTATCTCCACAAGGAGACATCAGACCTGCAAAACTCATGGTTTTTTCATCTATGGTGAGCCGGGGGAACATGAATATGTGTTTGTTTTTCGAATTTGAGCTCTATCTGCAATGGGCACTTTTCATTCTATAAACAGTTTTTACTAAAAAATGCAAGATATAACATGGGCTATATCTGCAAGGAGACATCAGAACTGCAAAACGCATGGTTTTTTGGTCTTCGGGGAGGTTGGGGAACATGAATACGTGTTTCTTTTTAGAATTTGAGCTCTATCTGCAAAGGGCACTTTTCATGCTTTAACCAGTTTTTCCTAACAAATGCAAGATATAACATGGGCTATCTCCGCAAGGAGACATCAGATCTGTAAAACTCATGGTTTTTTGGTCTTCGGTGAGCCGGGGGAACATGAATACGTGTTTCTTTTTCGAATTTGAGCTCTATCTGCAAAGGGCACTTTTCATGCTTTAAGCAGTTTTTCCTAACAAATGCAAGATATAACATGGGCTATCTCCGTAAGGAGACATCAGATATGCAAAACGCATGGTTTTTTCATCTTTGGTGAGCCGGGGGAACATGAATATGTGTTTGTTTTTCGAATTTGAGCTCTATCTGCAAAGGGCACTTTTCTTTCTAAAAGCAGTTTTTCCTAACAAATGCAAGATATAACATGGGCTATCTCCGCAAGGAGATATCAGATCTGCATAACTCATGGTTTTTTGGTCTTCGGTGAGCCAGGGGAACATGAATATGTGTTTGTTTTTCGAATTTGAGCTCTATCTGCAAAGGGCACTTTTCTTGCTAAAAGCAGTTTTTCCTAACAAATGCAAGATATAACATGGGCTATCTCCGCAAGGAGACATCAGATCTGTTAAACTCATGGTTTTTTCATCTTCGGTGAGCCGGGGGGACATGAATATGTGTTTCTTTTTCGAATTTGAGCTCTATCTGCAATGGGCACTTTTCATGCTATAAACAGTTTTTACTAACAAATGCAAGATATAACATGGGCTATCTCCGAAAGGAGACATCAGAACTGCAAAACGCATGGTTTTTTGGTGTTCGGTGAGCCGGGGGAACATGAATATGTGTTTGTTTTTCGAATTTGAGCTCTATCTGCAAAGGGCACTTTTCTTTCTAAAAGCAGTTTTTCCTAACAAATGCAAGATATAACATGGGCTGTCTCCGCAAGGACACATCAGAACTGCAAAACGCATGGTTTTTTGGTCTTCGGGGAGGTTGGGGAACATGAATACGTGTTTGTTTTTCGAATTTGAGCTCTATCTGCAAAGGGCACTTTTCATGCTATAAGCAGTTTTTCCTAACAAATGCAAGATATAACATGGGCTATCTCCGCAAGGAGACATCAGACCTGCAAAACTCATGGTTTTTTCATCTATGGTGAGCCGGGGGAACATGAATATGTGTTTGTTTTTCGAATTTGAGCTCTATCTGCAATGGGCACTTTTCATTCTATAAACAGTTTTTACTAAAAAATGCAAGATATAACATGGGCTATATCTGCAAGGAGACATCAGAACTGCAAAACGCATGGTTTTTTGGTCTTCGGGGAGGTTGGGGAACATGAATACGTGTTTCTTTTTCGAATTTGAGCTCTATCTGCAAAGGGCACTTTTCATGCTTTAACCAGTTTTTCCTAACAAATGCAAGATATAACATGGGCTATCTCCGCAAGGAGACATCAGATCTGTAAAACTCATGGTTTTTTGGTCTTCGGTGAGCCGGGGGAACATGAATATGTGTTTGTTTTTTGAATTTGAGCTCTATCTGCAAAGGGCACTTTTCTTGCTAAAAGCAGTTTTTCCTAACAAATGCAAGATATAACATGGGCTATCTCCGCAAGGAGACATCAGATCTGCATAACTCATGGTTTTTTGGTCTTCGGTGAGCCGGGGGAACATGAATATGTGTTTGTTTTTCGAATTTGAGCTCTATCTGCAAAGGGCACTTTTCTTGCTAAAAGCAGTTTTTCCTAAATGCAAGATATAAGATGGGCTATCTCCGCAAGGAGACATCAGATCTGCATAACTCATGGTTTTTTGGTCTTCGGTGAGCCGGGGGAACATGAATAGGTGTTTGTTTTTCGAATTTGAGCTCTATCTGCAATGGGCACTTTTCATGCTATAAACAGTTTTTACTAACAAATGCAAGATATAACATGGGCTATCTCCGCAAGGAGACATCAGAACTGCAAAACGCATGGTTTTTTGGTCTTCGGGGAGGTTGGGGAACATGAATACGTGCTTCTTTTTCGAATTTGAGCTCTATCTGCAAAGGGCACTTTTCATGCTTTAAGCAGTTTTTCCTAACAAATGCAAGATATAACATGGGCTATCTCCGCAAGGAGACATCAGATCTGCATAACTCATGGTTTTTTGGTCTTCGGTGAGCCGGGGGAACATGAATATGTGTTTGTTTTTCGAATTTGAGCTCTATCTGCAAAGGGCACTTTTCTTGCTAAAAGCAGTTTTTCCTAACAAATGCAAGATATAACATGGGCTATCTCCGCAAGGAGACATCAGAACTGCAAAACGCATGGTTTTTTGGTCTTCGGGGAGGTTGGGGAACATGAATACGTGTTTGTTTTTCGAATTTGAGCTCTATCTGCAAAGGGCACTTTTCATGCTATAAACAGTTTTTACTAACAAATGCAAGATATAACATGGGCTATCTCCGCAAGGAGATATCAGAACTGCAAAACGCATGGTTTTTTGGTATTCAGGGAGGTTGGGGAACATGAATACGTGTTTCTTTTTCGAATTTGAGCTCTATCTGCAAAGGGCACTTTTCATGCTTTAAGCAGTTTTTCCTAACAAATGCAAGATATAACATGGGCTATCTCCGCAAGGAGACATCAGATCTGTAAAACTCATGGTTTTTTGGTCTTTGGTGAGCCGGGGGAACATGAATATGTGTTTGTTTTTCGAATTTGAGCTCTATCTGCAATGGGCACTTTTCTTGCTAAAAGCAGTTTTTCCTAACAAATGCAAGATATAACATGGGCTATCTCCGCAAGGAGACGTCAGATCTGCATAACTCATGGTTTTTTGGTCTTCGGTGAGCCGGGGGAACATGAATATGTGTTTGTTTTTCGAATTTGAGCTCTATCTGCAATGGGCACTTTTCATGCTATAAACAGTTTTTACTAACAAATGCAAGATATAACATGGGCTATCTCCGCAAGGAGACATCAGAACTGCAAAACGCATGGTTTTTTGGTCTTCGGGGAGGTTGGGGAACATGAATACGTGTTTGTTTTTCGAATTTGAGCTCTATCTGCAAAGGGCACTTTTCATGCTATAAGCAGTTTTTCCTAACAAATGCAAGATATAACATGGGCTATCTCCGCAAGGAAACATCAGATCTGCGTAACTCATGGTTTTTTGGTCTTCGGGGAGGTTGGGGAACATGAATACGTGTTTGTTTTTCGAATTTGAGCTCTATCTGCAAAGGGCACTTTTCATGCTATAAGCAGTTTTTCCTAACAAATGCAAGATATAACATGGGCTATCTCCGCAAGGAGACATGAGATCTGCATAACTGATGGGTTTTTGGTCTTCGGTGAGCCGGGGGAACATGAATATGTGTTTGTTTTTCGAATTTGAGCTCTATCTGCAAAGGGCACTTTTCATGCTTTAAGCAGTTTTTCCTAACAAATACAAGATATAACATGGGCTATCTCCGCAAGGAGACATCAGAACTGCAAAACGCATGGTTTTTTGGTCTTTGGGGAGGTTGGGGAACAAGAATACGTGTTTGTTTTTCGAATTTGACCTCTATCTGCAAAGGGCACTTTTCATGCTATAAGCAGTTTTCCTAACAAATGCAAGATATAACATGGGCTATCTCCGCAAGGAGACATCAGATCTGTAAAACTCATGATTTTTTGGTGTTCGGTGAGCCGGGGGAACATGAATATGTGTTTGTTTTTCGAATTTGAGCTCTATCTGCAAAGGGCACTTTTCTTGCTATAAGCAGTTTTTCCTAACAAATGCAACATGGGCTATCTCCGCAAGGAGACATCAGATCTGCATAACTGATGGTTTTTTGGTCTTCGGTGAGCCGGAGGAACATGAATATGTGTTTGTTTTTCGAATTTGAGCTCTATGTGCAAAGGGCACTTTTCTTGCTAAAAGCAGTTTTTCCTAACAAATGCAAGATATAACATGGGCTATCTCCGCAAGGAGACATCAGATCTGCATAACTGATGGTTTTTTGGTCTTCGGTGAGCTGGGGGAACATGAATATGTGTTTGTTTTTCGAAATTGAGCTCTATCTGCAAATGGCACTTTTCTTGCTAAAAGCAGTTTTTCCTAACAAATGCAAGATATAACATGGGCTATCTCCGCAAGGAGACATCAGATCTGCATAACTGATGGTTTTTTGGTCTTCGGTGAGCCGGGGGAACATGAATATGTGTTCGTTTTTCGAATTTGAGCTCTATCTGCAAAGGGCACTTTTCTTGCTAAAAGCAGTTTTTCCTAACAAATGCAAGATATAACATGGGCTATCTCCGCAAGGAGACATCAGATCTGCAAAACTCATGGTTTTTTCGTCTTCGGTGAGCCGGGGGAACATGAATACGTGTTTGTTTTTCGAATTTGAGCTCTATCTGCAAAGGGCACTTTTCATGCTTTAAGCAGTTTTTCCTAACAAATGCAAGATATAACATGGGCTATCTCCGCAAGGAGACATCAGATCTGTAAAACTCATGGTTTTTTGGTCTTCGGTGAGCCGGGGGAACATGAATATGTGTTTGTTTTTCGAATTTGAGCTCTATCTGCAAAGGACACCTTTCTTGCTATAAGCAGTTTTTCCTAACAAATGCAAGATATAACATGGGCTATCTCCGCAAGGAGACATCAGATCTGTAAAACTCATGGTTTTTTGGTCTTTGGTGAGCCAGGGGAACATGAATATGTGTTTGTTTTTCGAATTTGAGCTCTATCTGCAAAGGGCACTTTTCTTGCTAAAAGCAGTTTTTCCTAACAAATGCAAGATATAACATGGGCTATCTCCGCAAGGAGACATCAGATCTGCATAACTCATGGTTTTTTGGTCTTCGGTGAGCCGGGGGAACATGAATATGTGTTTGTTTTTCGAATTTGAGCTCTATCTGCAAAGGGCACTTTTCTTGCTAAAAGCAGTTTTTCCTAACAAATGCAAGATATAACATGGGCTATCTCCGCAAGGAGACATCAGATCTGTAAAACTCATGGTTTTTCCGTCTTCGGTGAGCCGGGGGAACATGAATATGTGTTTGTTTTTCGAATTTGAGCTCTATCTGCAAAGGGCACTTTTCTTGCTAAAAGCAGTTTTTCCTAACAAATGCAAGATATAACATGGGCTATCTCCGGAAGGAGATATCAGATCTGCATAACTCATGGTTTTTTGGTCTTCGGTGAGCCGGGGGAACATGAATATGTGTTTGTTTTTCGAATTTGAGCTCTATCTGCAAAGGGCACTTTTCTTGCTAAAAGCAGTTTTTCCTAACAAATGCAAGATATAACATGGGCTATCTCCGCAAGGAGACATCAGATCTGCAAAACTCATGGTTTTTCCGTCTTCGGTGAGCCGGGGGAACATGAATATGTGTTTGTTTTTCGAATTTGAGCTCTATCTGCAATGGGCACTTTTCATGCTATAAACAGTTTTTACTAACAAATGCAAGATATAACATGGGCTATCTCCGCAAGGAGACATCAGAACTGCAAAACGCATGGTTTTTTGGTCTTCGGGGAGGTTGGGGAACATGAATACGTGTTTGTTTTTCGAATTTGAGCTCTATCTGCAAAGGGCACTTTTCATGCTATAAGCAGTTTTTCCTAACAAATGCAAGATATAACATGGGCTATCTCCGCAAGGAGATATCAGATCTGTAAAACTCATGGTTTTTTCGTCTTCGGTGAGCCGGGGGAACATGAATATGTGTTTGTTTTTCGAATTTGAGCTCTATCTGCAATGGGCACTTTTCATGCTATAAACAGTTTTTACTAACAAATGCAAGATATAACATGGGCTATCTCCGCAAGGAGATATCAGAACTGCAAAACGCATGGTTTTTTGGTATTCAGGGAGGTTGGGGAACATGAATACGTGTTTCTTTTTCGAATTTGAGCTCTATCTGCAAAGGGCACTTTTCATGCTTTAAGCAGTTTTTCCTAACAAATGCAAGATATAACATGGGCTATCTCCGCAAGGAGACATCAGATCTGTAAAACTCATGGTTTTTTGGTCTTTGGTGAGCCGGGGGAACATGAATATGTGTTTGTTTTTCGAATTTGAGCTCTATCTGCAATGGGCACTTTTCTTGCTAAAAGCAGTTTTTCCTAACAAATGCAAGATATAACATGGGCTATCTCCGCAAGGAGACGTCAGATCTGCATAACTCATGGTTTTTTGGTCTTCGGTGAGCCGGGGGAACATGAATATGTGTTTGTTTTTCGAATTTGAGCTCTATCTGCAATGGGCACTTTTCATGCTATAAACAGTTTTTACTAACAAATGCAAGATATAACATGGGCTATCTCCGCAAGGAGACATCAGAACTGCAAAACGCATGGTTTTTTGGTCTTCGGGGAGGTTGGGGAACATGAATACGTGTTTGTTTTTCGAATTTGAGCTCTATCTGCAAAGGGCACTTTTCATGCTATAAGCAGTTTTTCCTAACAAATGCAAGATATAACATGGGCTATCTCCGCAAGGAAACATCAGATCTGCGTAACTCATGGTTTTTTGGTCTTCGGGGAGGTTGGGGAACATGAATACGTGTTTGTTTTTCGAATTTGAGCTCTATCTGCAAAGGGCACTTTTCATGCTATAAGCAGTTTTTCCTAACAAATGCAAGATATAACATGGGCTATCTCCGCAAGGAGACATGAGATCTGCATAACTGATGGGTTTTTGGTCTTCGGTGAGCCGGGGGAACATGAATATGTGTTTGTTTTTCGAATTTGAGCTCTATCTGCAAAGGGCACTTTTCATGCTTTAAGCAGTTTTTCCTAACAAATACAAGATATAACATGGGCTATCTCCGCAAGGAGACATCAGAACTGCAAAACGCATGGTTTTTTGGTCTTTGGGGAGGTTGGGGAACAAGAATACGTGTTTGTTTTTCGAATTTGACCTCTATCTGCAAAGGGCACTTTTCATGCTATAAGCAGTTTTCCTAACAAATGCAAGATATAACATGGGCTATCTCCGCAAGGAGACATCAGATCTGTAAAACTCATGATTTTTTGGTGTTCGGTGAGCCGGGGGAACATGAATATGTGTTTGTTTTTCGAATTTGAGCTCTATCTGCAAAGGGCACTTTTCTTGCTAAAAGCAGTTTTTCCTAACAAATGCAAGATATAACATGGGCTATCTCCGCAAGGAAACATCAGAACTGCAAAACACATGGTTTTTTGGTCTTTGGGGAGGTTGTGGAACATGAATACGTGTTTGTTTTTCGAATTTGAGCTCTATCTGCAAAGGGCACTTTTCATGCTATAAGCAGTTTTTCCTAACAAATGCAAGATATAACATGGGCTATCTCCGCAAGGAAACATCAGATCTGCGTAACTCATGGTTTTTTGGTCTTCGGGGAGGTTGGGGAACATGAATACGTGTTTGTTTTTCGAATTTGAGCTCTATGTGCAAAGGGCACTTTTCTTGCTAAAAGCAGTTTTTCCTAACAAATGCAAGATATAACATGGGCTATCTCCGCAAGGAGACATCAGATCTGCATAACTGATGGTTTTTTGGTCTTCGGTGAGCCGGGGGAACATGAATATGTGTTCGTTTTTCGAATTTGAGCTCTATCTGCAATGGGAACTTTTCATGCTATAAACAGTTTTTACTAACAAATGCAAGATATAACATGGGCTATCTCTGCAAGGAGACATCAGAACTGCAAAACGCATGGTTTTTTGGTCTTCGGTGAGCCGGGGGAACATGAATATGTGTTTGTTTTTCGAAATTGAGCTCTATCTGCAAAGGGCACTTTTCTTGCTAAAAGCAGTTTTTCCTAACAAATGCAAGTTATAACATGGGCTATCTCCGCAAGGAGACATCAGATCTGCAAAACTCATGGTTTTTTGGTCTTTGGTGAGCCGGGGGAACATGAATATGTGTTTGTTTTTCGAATTTGAGCTCTATCTGCAAAGGGCACTTTTTTTGCTAAAAGCAGTGTTTCCTAACAAATGCAAGATATAACATGGGTTATCTCCGCAAGGAAACATCAGAACTGCAAAACACATGGTTTTTTGGTCTTCGGGGAGGTTGGGGAACATGAATACGTGTTTGTTTTTCGAATTTGAGCTCTATCTGCAAAGGGCACTTTTCATGCTATAAGCAGTTTTTCCTAACAAATGCAAGATATAACATGGGCTATCTCCGCAAGGAAACATCAGATCTGCGTAACTCATGGTTTTTTGGTCTTCGGGGAGGTTGGGGAACATGAATACGTGTTTGTTTTTCGAATTTGAGCTCTATGTGCAAAGGGCACTTTTCTTGCTAAAAGCAGTTTTTCCTAACAAATGCAAGATATAACATGGGCTATCTCCGCAAGGAGACATCAGATCTGCATAACTGATGGTTTTTTGGTCTTCGGTGAGCCGGGGGAACATGAATATGTGTTCGTTTTTCGAATTTGAGCTCTATCTGCAATGGGAACTTTTCATGCTATAAACAGTTTTTACTAACAAATGCAAGATATAACATGGGCTATCTCTGCAAGGAGACATCAGAACTGCAAAACGCATGGTTTTTTGGTCTTCGGTGAGCCGGGGGAACATGAATATGTGTTTGTTTTTCGAAATTGAGCTCTATCTGCAAAGGGCACTTTTCTTGCTAAAAGCAGTTTTTCCTAACAAATGCAAGTTATAACATGGGCTATCTCCGCAAGGAGACATCAGATCTGCAAAACTCATGGTTTTTTGGTCTTCGGTGAGCCGGAGGAACATGAATATGTGTTTGTTTTTCGAATTTGAGCTCTATCTGCAAAGGGCAGTTTTCTTGCTAAAAGCAGTTTTTCCTAACAAATGCAAGATATAACATGGGCTATCTCCGCAAGGAGACATCAGATCTGCATAACTGATGGTTTTTTGGTCTTCGGTGAGCCGGGGGAACATGAATATGTGTTCGATTTTCGAATTTGAGCTCTATCTGCAAAGGGCACTTTTCTTGCTAAAAGCAGTTTTTCCTAACAAATGCAAGATATAACATGGGCTATCTCCGCAAGGAAACATCAGAACTGCAAAACACATGGTTTTTTGGTCTTCGGGGAGGTTGTGGAACATGAATACGTGTTTGTTTTTCGAATTTGAGCTCTATCTGCAAAGGGCACTTTTCATGCTATAAGCAGTTTTTCCTAACAAATGCAAGATATAACATGGGCTATCTCCGCAAGGAAACATCAGATCTGCGTAACTCATGGTTTTTTGGTCTTCGGGGAGGTTGGGGAACATGAATACGTGTTTGTTTTTCGAATTTGAGCTCTATCTGCAAAGGGCACTTTTCATGCTATAAGCAGTTTTTCCTAACAAATGCAAGATATAACATGGGCTATCTCCGCAAGGAGACATGAGATCTGCATAACATGGTTTTTTCGTCTTCGGTGAGCCGGGGGAACATGAATATGTGTTTGTTTTTCGAATTTGAGCTCTATCTGCAATGGGAACTTTTCATGCTATAAACAGTTTTTACTAACAAATGCAAGATATAACATGGGCTATCTCTGCAAGGAGACATCAGATCTGTAAAACTCATGGTTTTTTGGTCTTCGGGGAGGTTGGGGAACATGAATACGTGTTTGTTTTTCATATTTGAGCTCTATCTTTAAAGGGCAATTTTCATGCTATAAGCAGTTTTTCCTAACAAATGCAAGATATAACATGGGCTATCTCCGCAAGGAGACATCACATCTCTAAAACTCATGGTTTTTTGGTCTTCGGTGAGCCGGGGGAACATGAATATGTGTTTGTTTTTCGAAATTGAGCTCTATCTGCAAAGGGCACTTTCCTTGCTAAAAGCAGTTTTTCCTAACAAATGCAAGTTATAACATGGGCTATCTCCGCAAGGAGACATCAGATCTGCAAAACTCATGGTTTTTTGGTCTTCGGTGAGCCGGGGGAACATGAATATGTGTTTGTTTTTCGAATTTGAGCTCTATCTGCAAAGGGCACTTTTCTTGCTAAAAGCAGTTTTTCCTAACAAATGCAAGATATAACATGGGCTATCTCCGCAAGGAGACATCAGATCTGCATAACTGATGGTTTTTTGGTCTTCGGTGAGCCGGGGGAACATGAATATGTGTTCGTTTTTCGAATTTGAGCTCTATCTGCTAAGGGCACTTTTCTTGCTAAAAGCAGTTTTTCCTAACAAATGCAAGATATAACATGGGCTATCTCCGCAAGGAAATATCAGAACTGCAAAACACATGGTTTTTTGGTCTTCGGGGAGGTTGGGGAACATGAATACGTGTTTGTTTTTCGAATTTGAGCTCTATCTGCAAAGGGCACTTTTCATGCTATAAGCAGTTTTTCCTAACAAATGCAAGATATAACATGGGCTATCTCCGCAAGGAAACATCAGATCTGCGTAACGCATGGTTTTTTGGTCTTCGGGGAGGTTGGGGAACAAGAATACGTGTTTGTTTTTCGAATTTGAGCTCTATCTTTAAAGGGCCCTTTTCATGCTATAAGCAGTTTTTCCTAACAAATGCAAGATATAACATGGGCTATCTCCGCAAGGAGACATCAGATCTGTAAAACTCATGGTTTTTTGGTCTTCGGTGAGCCAGGGGAACATGAATATGTGTTTGTTTTTCGAATTTGAGCTCTATCTGCAAAGGGCACTTTTCTTGCTAAAAGCAGTTTTTCCTAACAAATGCAAGATATAACGTGGGCTATCTCCGCAAGGAGACATCAGATCTGCATAACTGATGGTTTTTTGGTCTTCGGTGAGCCGGGGGAACATGAATATGTGTTCGTTTTTCGAATTTGAGCTCTATCTGCTAAGGGCACTTTTCTTGCTAAAAGCAGTTTTTCCTAACAAATGCAAGATATAACATGGGCTATCTCCGCAAGGAAACATCAGAACTGCAAAACACATGGTTTTTTGGTCTTCGGGGAGGTTGGGGAACATGAATACGTGTTTGTTTTTCGAATTTGAGCTCTATCTGCAAAGGGCACTTTTCATGCTATAAGCAGTTTTTCCTAACAAATGCAAGATATAACATGGGCTATCTCCGCAAGGAAACATCAGATCTGCGTAACTCATGGTTTGTTGGTCTTTGGGTAGGTTGGGGAACATGAATACGTGTTTGTTTTTCGAATTTGAGCTCTATCTGCAAAGGGCACTTTTCATGCTATAAGCAGTTTTTCCTAACAAATGCAAGATATAACATGGGCTATCTCCGCAAGGAGACATGAGATCTGCATAACTGATGGGTTTTTGGTCTTCGGTGAGCCGGGGGAACATGAATATGTGTTTGTTTTTCGAATTTGAGCTCTATCTGCAAAGGGCACTTTTCATGCTTTAAGCAGTTTTTCCTAACAAATGCAAGATATAACATGGGCTATCTCCACAAGGAGACATCAGAACTGCAAAACGCATGGTTTTTTGGTCTTCGGGGAGGTTGGGGAACAAGAATACGTGTTTGTTTTTCGAATTTGAGCTCTATCTGCAAAGGGCACTTTTCATGCTATAAGCAGTTTTTCCTAACAAATGCAAGATATAACATGGGCTATCTCCGCAAGGAGACATCAGATCTGTAAAACTCATGATTTTTTGGTCTTCGGTGAGCCAGGGGAATATGAATATGTGTTTGTTTTTCGAATTTGAGCTCTATCTGCAAAGGGCACTTTCATGCTATAAGCAGTTTTTCCTAACAAATGCAACATGGGCTATCTCCGCAAGGAGACATCAGATCTGCATAACTGATGGTTTTTTGGTCTTCGGTGAGCCGGGGGAACATGAATATGTGTTTGTTTTTCGAATTTGAGCTCTATGTGCAAAGGGCACTTTTCTTGCTAAAAGCAGTTTTTCCTAACAAATGCAAGATATAACATGGGCTATCTCCGCAAGGAGACATCAGATCTGCATAACTGATGGTTTTTTGGTCTTCGGTGAGCCGGGGGAACATGAATATGTGTTCGTTTTTCGAATTTGAGCTCTATCTGCAAAGGGCACTTTTCTTGCTAAAAGCAGTTTTTCCTAACAAATGCAAGATATAACATGGGCTATCTCCGCAGGGAAACATCAGAACTGCAAAACACATGGTTTTTTTGTCTTCGGGGAGGTTGGGGAACATGAATACGTGTTTGTTTTTCGAATTTGAGCTCTATCTGCAAAGGGCACTTTTCATGCTATAAGCAGTTTTTCCTAACAAATGCAAGATATAACATGGGCTATCTCCGCAAGGAAACATCAGATCTGCGTAACTCATGGTTTTTTGGTCTTCGGGGAGGTTGGGGAACATGAATACGTGTTTGTTTTTCGAATTTGAGGTCTATCTGCAAAGGGCACTTTTCATGCTATAAGCAGTTTTTCCTAACAAATGCAAGATATAACATGGGCTATCTCTGCAAGGAGACATCAGAACTGCAAAACGCATGGTTTTTTGGTCTTCGGGGAGGTTGGGGAACATGAATACGTGTTTGTTTTTCGAATTTGAGCTCTATCTTTAAAGGGCACTTTTCATGCTATAAGCAGTTTTTCCTAACAAATGCAAGATATAACATGGGCTATCTCCGCAAGGAGACATCAGATCTGTAAAACTCATGGTTTTTTGGTCTTCGGTGAGCCAGGGGAACATGAATATGTGTTTGTTTTTCGAATTTGAGCTCTATCTGCAAAGGGCACTTTTCTTGCTAAAAGCAGTTTTTCCTAACAAATGCAAGATATAACATGGGCTATCTCCGCAAGGAGACATCAGATCTGCATAACTCATGGTTTTTTGGTCTTCAGTGAGCCGGGGGAACATGAATATGTGTTTGTTTTTCGAAATTGAGCTCTATCTGCAAAGGGCACTTTTCTTGCTAAAAGCAGTTTTTCCTAACAAATGCAAGATATAACATGGGCTATCTCCGCAAGGAAACATCAGAACTGCAAAACACATGGTTTTTTGGTCTTCGGGGAGGTTGTGGAACATGAATACGTGTTTGTTTTTCGAATTTGAGCTCTATCTGCAAAGGGCACTTTTCATGCTATAAGCAGTTTTTCCTAACAAATGCAAGATATAACATGGGCTATCTCCGCAAGGAAACATCAGATCTGCGTAACTCATGGTTTTTTGGTCTTCGGGGAGGTTGGGGAACATGAATACGTGTTTGTTTTTCGAATTTGAGCTCTATCTGCAAAGGGCACTTTTCATGCTATAAGCAGTTTTTCCTAACAAATGCAAGATATAACATGGGCTATCTCCGCAAGGAGACATGAGATCTGCATAACATGGTTTTTTCGTCTTCGGTGAGCCGGGGGAACATGAATATGTGTTTGTTTTTCGAATTTGAGCTCTATCTGCAATGGGAACTTTTCATGCTATAAACAGTTTTTACTAACAAATGCAAGATATAACATGGGCTATCTCTGCAAGGAGACATCAGATCTGTAAAACTCATGGTTTTTTGGTCTTCGGGGAGGTTGGGGAACATGAATACGTGTTTGTTTTTCATATTTGAGCTCTATCTTTAAAGGGCAATTTTCATGCTATAAGCAGTTTTTCCTAACAAATGCAAGATATAACATGGGCTATCTCCGCAAGGAGACATCACATCTCTAAAACTCATGGTTTTTTGGTCTTCGGTGAGCCGGGGGAACATGAATATGTGTTTGTTTTTCGAAATTGAGCTCTATCTGCAAAGGGCACTTTCCTTGCTAAAAGCAGTTTTTCCTAACAAATGCAAGTTATAACATGGGCTATCTCCGCAAGGAGACATCAGATCTGCAAAACTCATGGTTTTTTGGTCTTCGGTGAGCCGGGGGAACATGAATATGTGTTTGTTTTTCGAATTTGAGCTCTATCTGCAAAGGGCACTTTTCTTGCTAAAAGCAGTTTTTCCTAACAAATGCAAGATATAACATGGGCTATCTCCGCAAGGAGACATCAGATCTGCATAACTGATGGTTTTTTGGTCTTCGGTGAGCCGGGGGAACATGAATATGTGTTCGTTTTTCGAATTTGAGCTCTATCTGCTAAGGGCACTTTTCTTGCTAAAAGCAGTTTTTCCTAACAAATGCAAGATATAACATGGGCTATCTCCGCAAGGAAATATCAGAACTGCAAAACACATGGTTTTTTGGTCTTCGGGGAGGTTGGGGAACATGAATACGTGTTTGTTTTTCGAATTTGAGCTCTATCTGCAAAGGGCACTTTTCATGCTATAAGCAGTTTTTCCTAACAAATGCAAGATATAACATGGGCTATCTCCGCAAGGAAACATCAGATCTGCGTAACGCATGGTTTTTTGGTCTTCGGGGAGGTTGGGGAACAAGAATACGTGTTTGTTTTTCGAATTTGAGCTCTATCTTTAAAGGGCCCTTTTCATGCTATAAGCAGTTTTTCCTAACAAATGCAAGATATAACATGGGCTATCTCCGCAAGGAGACATCAGATCTGTAAAACTCATGGTTTTTTGGTCTTCGGTGAGCCAGGGGAACATGAATATGTGTTTGTTTTTCGAATTTGAGCTCTATCTGCAAAGGGCACTTTTCTTGCTAAAAGCAGTTTTTCCTAACAAATGCAAGATATAACGTGGGCTATCTCCGCAAGGAGACATCAGATCTGCATAACTGATGGTTTTTTGGTCTTCGGTGAGCCGGGGGAACATGAATATGTGTTCGTTTTTCGAATTTGAGCTCTATCTGCTAAGGGCACTTTTCTTGCTAAAAGCAGTTTTTCCTAACAAATGCAAGATATAACATGGGCTATCTCCGCAAGGAAACATCAGAACTGCAAAACACATGGTTTTTTGGTCTTCGGGGAGGTTGGGGAACATGAATACGTGTTTGTTTTTCGAATTTGAGCTCTATCTGCAAAGGGCACTTTTCATGCTATAAGCAGTTTTTCCTAACAAATGCAAGATATAACATGGGCTATCTCCGCAAGGAAACATCAGATCTGCGTAACTCATGGTTTGTTGGTCTTTGGGTAGGTTGGGGAACATGAATACGTGTTTGTTTTTCGAATTTGAGCTCTATCTGCAAAGGGCACTTTTCATGCTATAAGCAGTTTTTCCTAACAAATGCAAGATATAACATGGGCTATCTCCGCAAGGAGACATGAGATCTGCATAACTGATGGGTTTTTGGTCTTCGGTGAGCCGGGGGAACATGAATATGTGTTTGTTTTTCGAATTTGAGCTCTATCTGCAAAGGGCACTTTTCATGCTTTAAGCAGTTTTTCCTAACAAATGCAAGATATAACATGGGCTATCTCCGCAAGGAGACATCAGAACTGCAAAACGCATGGTTTTTTGGTCTTCGGGGAGGTTGGGGAACAAGAATACGTGTTTGTTTTTCGAATTTGAGCTCTATCTGCAAAGGGCACTTTTCATGCTATAAGCAGTTTTTCCTAACAAATGCAAGATATAACATGGGCTATCTCCGCAAGGAGACATCAGATCTGTAAAACTCATGATTTTTTGGTCTTCGGTGAGCCAGGGGAATATGAATATGTGTTTGTTTTTCGAATTTGAGCTCTATCTGCAAAGGGCACTTTCATGCTATAAGCAGTTTTTCCTAACAAATGCAACATGGGCTATCTCCGCAAGGAGACATCAGATCTGCATAACTGATGGTTTTTTGGTCTTCGGTGAGCCGGGGGAACATGAATATGTGTTTGTTTTTCGAATTTGAGCTCTATGTGCAAAGGGCACTTTTCTTGCTAAAAGCAGTTTTTCCTAACAAATGCAAGATATAACATGGGCTATCTCCGCAAGGAGACATCAGATCTGCATAACTGATGGTTTTTTGGTCTTCGGTGAGCCGGGGGAACATGAATATGTGTTCGTTTTTCGAATTTGAGCTCTATCTGCAAAGGGCACTTTTCTTGCTAAAAGCAGTTTTTCCTAACAAATGCAAGATATAACATGGGCTATCTCCGCAGGGAAACATCAGAACTGCAAAACACATGGTTTTTTTGTCTTCGGGGAGGTTGGGGAACATGAATACGTGTTTGTTTTTCGAATTTGAGCTCTATCTGCAAAGGGCACTTTTCATGCTATAAGCAGTTTTTCCTAACAAATGCAAGATATAACATGGGCTATCTCCGCAAGGAAACATCAGATCTGCGTAACTCATGGTTTTTTGGTCTTCGGGGAGGTTGGGGAACATGAATACGTGTTTGTTTTTCGAATTTGAGGTCTATCTGCAAAGGGCACTTTTCATGCTATAAGCAGTTTTTCCTAACAAATGCAAGATATAACATGGGCTATCTCTGCAAGGAGACATCAGAACTGCAAAACGCATGGTTTTTTGGTCTTCGGGGAGGTTGGGGAACATGAATACGTGTTTGTTTTTCGAATTTGAGCTCTATCTTTAAAGGGCACTTTTCATGCTATAAGCAGTTTTTCCTAACAAATGCAAGATATAACATGGGCTATCTCCGCAAGGAGACATCAGATCTGTAAAACTCATGGTTTTTTGGTCTTCGGTGAGCCAGGGGAACATGAATATGTGTTTGTTTTTCGAATTTGAGCTCTATCTGCAAAGGGCACTTTTCTTGCTAAAAGCAGTTTTTCCTAACAAATGCAAGATATAACATGGGCTATCTCCGCAAGGAGACATCAGATCTGCATAACTCATGGTTTTTTGGTCTTCAGTGAGCCGGGGGAACATGAATATGTGTTTGTTTTTCGAAATTGAGCTCTATCTGCAAAGGGCACTTTTCTTGCTAAAAGCAGTTTTTCCTAACAAATGCAAGTTATAACATGGGCTATCTCCGCAAGGAGACATCAGATCTGCAAAACTCATGGTTTTTTGGTCTTCGGTGAGCCGGGGGAACATGAATATGTGTTTGTTTTTCGAAATTGAGCTCTATCTGCAAAGGGCACTTTTCTTGCTAAAAGCAGTTTTTCCTAACAAATGCAAGTTATAACATGGGCTATCTCCGCAAGGAGACATCAGATCTGCAAAACTCATGGTTTTTTGGTCTTCGGTGAGCCGGGGGAACATGAATATGTGTTTGTTTTTCGAATTTGAGCTCTATCTGCAAAGGGCACTTTTCTTGCTAAAAGCAGTTTTTCCTAACAAATGCAAGATATAACATGGGATATCTCCGCAAGGAGACATCAGATCTGCATAACTGATGGTTTTTTGGTCTTCGGTGAGCCGGGGGAACATGAATATGTGTTCGTTTTTCGAATTTGAGCTCTATCTGCTAAGGGCACTTTTCTTGCTAAAAGCAGTGTTTCCTAACAAATGCAAGATATAACATGGGCTATCTCCGCAAGGAAACATCAGATCTGCGTAACTCATGGTTTTTTGGTCTTCGGGGAGGTTGGGGAACATGAATACGTGTTTGTTTTTCGAATTTGAGCTCTATCTGCAAAGGGCACTTTTCATGCTTTAAGCAGTTTTTCCTAACAAATGCAAGATATAACATGGGCTATCTCCGCAAGGAGACATCAGATCTGTAAAACTCATGGTTTTTTGGTCTTCGGTGAGCCGGGGGAACATGAATATGTGTTTGTTTTTCGAATTTGAGCTCTATCTGCAAAGGGCACTTTTCTTGCTATAAGCAGTTTTTCCTAACAAATGCAAGATATAACATGGGCTATCTCCGCAAGGAGACATCAGATCTGCATAACTCATGGTGTTTTGGTCTTCGGTGAGCCGGGGGAACATGAATATGTGTTTGTTTTTCGAAATTGAGCTCTATCTGCAAAGGGCACTTTTCTTGCTAAAAGCAGTTTTTCCTAACAAATGCAAGTTATAACATGGGCTATCTCCGCAAGGAGACATCAGATCTGCAAAACTCATGGTTTTTTGGTCTTCGGTGAGCCGGGGGAACATGAATATGTGTTTGTTTTTCGAATTTGAGCTCTATCTGCAAAGGGCACTTTTCATGCTATAAGCAGTTTTTCCTAACAAATGCAAGATATAACATGGGCTATCTCCGCAAGGAAACATCAGATCTGCGTAACTCATGGTTTTTTGGTCTTCGGGGAGGTTGGGGAACATGAATACGTGTTTGTTTTTCGAATTTGAGCTCTATCTGCAAAGGGCACTTTTCATGCTATAAGCAGTTTTTCCTAACAAATGCAAGATATAACATGGGCTATCTCCGCAAGGAGACATGAGATCTGCATAACTGATGGTTTTTTCGTCTTCGGTGAGCCGGGGGAACATGAATATGTGTTTGTTTTTCGAATTTGAGCTCTATCTGCAATGGGAACTTTTCATGCTATAAACAGTTTTTACTAACAAATGCAAGATATAACATGGGCTATCTTTGCAAGGAGACATCAGATCTGTAAAACTCATGGTTTTTTTGGTCTTCGGTGAGCCAGGGGAACATGAATATGTGTTTGTTTTTCGAATTTGAGCTCTATCTGCAAAGGGCACTTTTCTTGCTAAAAGCAGTTTTTCCTAACAAATGCAAGATATAACATGGGCTATCTCCGCAAGGAGACATCAGATCTGCATAACTCATGGTTTTTGGTCTTCGGTGAGCCGGGGGAACATGAATATGTGTTTGTTTTTCGAAATTGAGCTCTATCTGCAAAGGGCACTTTTCTTGCTAAAAGCAGTTTTTCCTAACAAATGCAAGTTATAACATGGGCTATCTCCGCAAGGAGACATCAGATCTGCAAAACTCATGGTTTTTTGGTCTTCGGTGAGCCGGGGGAACATGAATATGTGTTTGTTTTTCGAATTTGAGCTCTATCTGCTAAGGGCACTTTTCTTGCTAAAAGCAGTGTTTCCTAACAAATGCAAGATATAACATGGGTTA
Source organism: Vipera ursinii (assembly GCF_947247035.1). Classification (NCBI taxonomy): domain Eukaryota; kingdom Metazoa; phylum Chordata; class Lepidosauria; order Squamata; family Viperidae; genus Vipera; species Vipera ursinii. The sequence goes on from NC_139515.1 coordinate 34,100,762, forward strand.
TCTCCGCAAGGAAACATCAGAACTGCAAAACACATGGTTTTTTGGTCTTCGGGGAGGTTGGGGAACATGAATACGTGTTTGTTTTTCGAATTTGAGCTCTATCTGCAAAGGGCACTTTTCATGCTATAAGCAGTTTTTCCTAACAAATGCAAGATATAACATGGGCTATCTCCGCTAGGAAACATCAGATCTGCGTAACTCATGGTTTTTTGGTCTTCGGGGAGGTTGGGGAACATGAATACGTGTTTGTTTTTCGAATTTGAGCTCTATCTGCAAAGGGCACTTTTCATGCTATAAGCAGTTTTTCCTAACAAATGCAAGATATAACATGGGCTATCTCCGCAAGGAGACATGAGATCTGCATAACTGATGGGTTTTTGGTCTTCGGTGAGCCGGGGGAACATGAATATGTGTTTGTTTTTTGAATTTGAGCTCTATCTGCAAAGGGCACTTTTCATACTTTAAGCAGTTTTTCCTAACAAATGCAAGATATAACATGGGCTATCACCGTAAGGAGACATCAGAACTGCAAAACGCATGGTTTTTTGGTCTTCGGGGAGGTTGGGGAACAAGAATACATGTTTGTTTTTCGAATTTGACCTCTATCTGCAAAGGGCACTTTTCTTGCTAAAAGCAGTTTTTCCTAACAAATGCAAGATATAACATGGGCTATCTCCGCAAGGAGACATCAGATCTGCATAACTCATGGTTTTTGGTCTTCGGTGAGCCGGGGGAACATGAATATGTGTTTGTTTTTCGAAATTGAGCTCTATCTGCAAAGGGCACTTTTCTTGCTAAAAGCAGTTTTTCCTAACAAATGCAAGTTATAACATGGGCTATCTCCGCAAGGAGACATCAGATCTGCAAAACTCATGGTTTTTTGGTCTTTGGTGAGCCGGGGGAACATGAATATGTGTTTGTTTTTCGAATTTGAGCTCTATCTGCAAAGGGCACTTTTTTTGCTAAAAGCAGTGTTTCCTAACAAATGCAAGATATAACATGGGTTATCTCCGCAAGGAAACATCAGAACTGCAAAACACATGGTTTTTTGGTCTTCGGGGAGGTTGGGGAACATGAATACGTGTTTGTTTTTCGAATTTGAGCTCTATCTGCAAAGGGCACTTTTCATGCTATAAGCAGTTTTTCCTAACAAATGCAAGATATAACATGGGCTATCTCCGCAAGGAAACATCAGATCTGCGTAACTCATGGTTTTTTGGTCTTCGGGGAGGTTGGGGAACATGAATACGTGTTTGTTTTTCGAATTTGAGCTCTATCTGCAAAGGGCACTTTTCATGCTATAAGCAGTTTTTCCTAACAAATGCAAGATATAACATGGGCTATCTCCGCAAGGAGACATGAGATCTGCATAACTGATGGGTTTTTGGTCTTCGGTGAGCCGGGGGAACATGAATATGTGTTTGTTTTTCGAATTTGAGCTCTATCTGCAAAGGGCACTTTTCATGCTTTAAGCAGTTTTTCCTAACAAATACAAGATATAACATGGGCTATCTCCGCAAGGAGACATCAGATCTGTAAAACTCATGATTTTTTGGTGTTCGGTGAGCCGGGGGAACATGAATATGTGTTTGTTTTTCGAATTTGAGCTCTATCTGCAAAGGGCACTTTTCTTGCTATAAGCAGTTTTTCCTAACAAATGCAACATGGGCTATCTCCGCAAGGAGACATCAGATCTGCATAACTGATGGTTTTTTGGTCTTCGGTGAGCCGGGGGAACATGAATATGTGTTTGTTTTTCGAATTTGAGCTCTATGTGCAAAGGGCACTTTTCTTGCTAAAAGCAGTTTTTCCTAACAAATGCAAGATATAACATGGGCTATCTCCGCAAGGAGACATCAGATCTGCATAACTGATGGTTTTTTGGTCTTCGGTGAGCTGGGGGAACATGAATATGTGTTTGTTTTTCGAATTTGAGCTCTATCTGCAAAGGGCACTTTTCATGCTATAAGCAGTTTTTCCTAACAAATGCAAGATATAACATGGGCTATCTCCGCAAGGAAACATCAGATCTGCGTAACTCATGGTTTTTTGGTCTTCGGGGAGGTTGGGGAACATGAATACGTGTTTGTTTTTCGAATTTGAGCTCTATCTGCAAAGGGCACTTTTCATGCTATAAGCAGTTTTTCCTAACAAATGCAAGATATAACATGGGCTATCTCCGCAAGGAGACATCAGATCTGTAAAACTCATGATTTTTTGGTGTTCGGTGAGCCGGGGGAACATGAATATGTGTTTGTTTTTCGAATTTGAGCTCTATCTGCAATGGGAACTTTTCATGCTATAAACAGTTTTTACTAACAAATGCAAGATATAACATGGGCTATCTCTGCAAGGAGACATCAGAACTGCAAAACGCATGGTTTTTTGGTCTTCGGTGAGCCGGGGGAACATGAATATGTGTTTGTTTTTCGAAATTGAGCTCTATCTGCAAAGGGCACTTTTCTTGCTAAAAGCAGTTTTTCCTAACAAATGCAAGTTATAACATGGGCTATCTCCGCAAGGAGACATGAGATCTGCATAACTGATGGGTTTTTGGTCTTCGGTGAGCCGGGGGAACATGAATATGTGTTTGTTTTTCGAATTTGAGCTCTATCTGCAAAGGGCACTTTTCATGCTTTAAGCAGTTTTTCCTAACAAATACAAGATATAACATGGGCTATCTCCGCAAGGAGACATCAGATCTGTAAAACTCATGATTTTTTGGTGTTCGGTGAGCCGGGGGAACATGAATATGTGTTTGTTTTTCGAATTTGAGCTCTATCTGCAAAGGGCACTTTTCTTGCTATAAGCAGTTTTTCCTAACAAATGCAACATGGGCTATCTCCGCAAGGAGACATCAGATCTGCATAACTGATGGTTTTTTGGTCTTCGGTGAGCCGGGGGAACATGAATATGTGTTTGTTTTTCGAATTTGAGCTCTATGTGCAAAGGGCACTTTTCTTGCTAAAAGCAGTTTTTCCTAACAAATGCAAGATATAACATGGGCTATCTCCGCAAGGAGACATCAGATCTGCATAACTGATGGTTTTTTGGTCTTCGGTGAGCTGGGGGAACATGAATATGTGTTTGTTTTTCGAAATTGAGCTCTATCTGCAAATGGCACTTTTCTTGCTAAAAGCAGTTTTTCCTAACAAATGCAAGATATAACATGGGCTATCTCCGCAAGGAGACATCAGATCTGCATAACTGATGGTTTTTTGGTCTTCGGTGAGCCGGGGGAACATGAATATGTGTTCGTTTTTCGAATTTGAGCTCTATCTGCAAAGGGCACTTTTCTTGCTAAAAGCAGTTTTTCCTAACAAATGCAAGATATAACATGGGCTATCTCCGTAAGGAGACATCAGATCTGCAAAACTCATGGTTTTTTCGTCTTCGGTGAGCCGGGGGAACTTGAATACGTGTTTGTTTTTCGAATTTGAGCTCTATCTGCAAAGGGCACTTTTCATGCTTTAAGCAGTTTTTCCTAACAAATGCAAGATATAACATGGGCTATCTCCGCAAGGAGACATCAGATCTGTAAAACTCATGGTTTTTTGGTCTTCGGTGAGCCGGGGGAACATGAATATGTGTTTGTTTTTCGAATTTCAGCTCTATCTGCAAAGGACACCTTTCTTGCTATAAGCAGTTTTTCCTAACAAATGCAAGATATAACATGGGCTATCTCCGCAAGGAGACATCAGATCTGTAAAACTCATGGTTTTTTGGTCTTTGGTGAGCCAGGGGAACATGAATATGTGTTTGTTTTTCGAATTTGAGCTCTATCTGCAAAGGGCACTTTTCTTGCTAAAAGCAGTTTTTCCTAACAAATGCAAGATATAACATGGGCTATCTCCGCAAGGAGACATCAGATCTGCATAACTCATGGTTTTTTGGTCTTCGGTGAGCCGGGGGAACATGAATATGTGTTTGTTTTTCGAAATTGAGCTCTATCTGCAAAGGGCACTTTTCTTGCTAAAAGCAGTTTTTCCTAACAAATGCAAGATATAACATGGGCTATCTCCGTAAGGAGACATCAGATATGCAAAACGCATGGTTTTTTCATCTTTGGTGAGCCGGGGGAACATGAATATGTGTTTGTTTTTCGAATTTGAGCTCTATCTGCAAAGGGCACTTTTCTTTCTAAAAGCAGTTTTTCCTAACAAATGCAAGATATAACATGGGCTATCTCCGCAAGGAGATATCAGATCTGCATAACTCATGGTTTTTTGGTCTTCGGTGAGCCAGGGGAACATGAATATGTGTTTGTTTTTCGAATTTGAGCTCTATCTGCAAAGGGCACTTTTCTTGCTAAAAGCAGTTTTTCCTAACAAATGCAAGATATAACATGGGCTATCTCCGCAAGGAGACATCAGATCTGTTAAACTCATGGTTTTTTCATCTTCGGTGAGCCGGGGGGACATGAATATGTGTTTCTTTTTCGAATTTGAGCTCTATCTGCAATGGGCACTTTTCATGCTATAAACAGTTTTTACTAACAAATGCAAGATATAACATGGGCTATCTCCGAAAGGAGACATCAGAACTGTAAAACGCATGGTTTTTTGGTGTTCGGTGAGCCGGGGGAACATGAATATGTGTTTGTTTTTCGAATTTGAGCTCTATCTGCAAAGGGCACTTTTCTTTCTAAAAGCAGTTTTTCCTAACAAATGCAAGATATAACATGGGCTATCTCCGCAAGGAGACATCAGAACTGCAAAACGCATGGTTTTTTGGTCTTCGGGGAGGTTGGGGAACATGAATACGTGTTTGTTTTTCGAATTTGAGCTCTATCTGCAAAGGGCACTTTTCATGCTATAAGCAGTTTTTCCTAACAAATGCAAGATATAACATGGGCTATCTCCGCAAGGAGACATCAGACCTGCAAAACTCATGGTTTTTTCATCTATGGTGAGCCGGGGGAACATGAATATGTGTTTGTTTTTCGAATTTGAGCTCTATCTGCAATGGGCACTTTTCATTCTATAAACAGTTTTTACTAAAAAATGCAAGATATAACATGGGCTATATCTGCAAGGAGACATCAGAACTGCAAAACGCATGGTTTTTTGGTCTTCGGGGAGGTTGGGGAACATGAATACGTGTTTCTTTTTCGAATTTGAGCTCTATCTGCAAAGGGCACTTTTCATGCTTTAACCAGTTTTTCCTAACAAATGCAAGATATAACATGGGCTATCTCCGCAAGGAGACATCAGATCTGTAAAACTCATGGTTTTTTGGTCTTCGGTGAGCCGGGGGAACATGAATATGTGTTTGTTTTTCGAATTTGAGCTCTATCTGCAAAGGGCACTTTTCTTGCTAAAAGCAGTTTTTCCTAACAAATGCAAGATATAACATGGGCTATCTCCGCAAGGAGACATCAGATCTGCATAACTCATGGTTTTTTGGTCTTCGGTGAGCCGGGGGAACATGAATATGTGTTTGTTTTTCGAATTTGACCTCTATCTGCAAAGGGCACTTTTCTTGCTAAAAGCAGTTTTTCCTAAATGCAAGATATAAGATGGGCTATCTCCGCAAGGAGACATCAGATCTGCATAACTCATGGTTTTTTGGTCTTCGGTGAGCCGGGGGAACATGAATAGGTGTTTGTTTTTCGAATTTGAGCTCTATCTGCAATGGGCACTTTTCATGCTATAAACAGTTTTTACTAACAAATGCAAGATATAACATGGGCTATCTCCGCAAGGAGACATCAGAACTGCAAAACGCATGGTTTTTTGGTCTTCGGGGAGGTTGGGGAACATGAATACGTGTTTCTTTTTCGAATTTGAGCTCTATCTGCAAAGGGCACTTTTCATGCTTTAAGCAGTTTTTCCTAACAAATGCAAGATATAACATGGGCTATCTCCGCAAGGAGACATCAGATCTGTAAAACTCATGGTTTTTTGGTCTTCGGTGAGCCGGGGGAACATGAATATGTGTTTGTTTTTCGAATTTGAGCTCTATCTGCAAAGGGCACTTTTCTTGCTAAAAGCAGTTTTTCCTAACAAATGCAAGATATAACATGGGCTATCTCCGTAAGGAGACATCAGATATGCAAAACGCATGGTTTTTTCATCTTTGGTGAGCCGGGGGAACATGAATATGTGTTTGTTTTTCGAATTTGAGCTCTATCTGCAAAGGGCACTTTTCTTGCTAAAAGCAGTTTTTCCTAACAAATGCAAGTTATAACATGGGCTATCTCCGCAAGGAGACATCAGATCTGCAAAACTCATGGTTTTTTGGTCTTCGGTGAGCCGGGGGAACATGAATATGTGTTTGTTTTTCGAATTTGAGCTCTATCTGGCAAAGGGCACTTTTCTTGCTAAAAGCAGTTTTTCCTAACAAATGCAAGATATAACATGGGCTATCTCCGCAAGGAGACATCAGATCTGCATAACTCATGGTTTTTGGTCTTCGGTGAGCCGGGGGAACATGAATATGTGTTTGTTTTTCGAAATTGAGCTCTATCTGCAAAGGGCACTTTTCTTGCTAAAAGCAGTTTTTCCTAACAAATGCAAGTTATAACATGGGCTATCTCCGCAAGGAGACATCAGATCTGCAAAACTCATGGTTTTTTGGTCTTCGGTGAGCCGGGGGAACATGAATATGTGTTTGTTTTTCGAATTTGAGCTCTATCTGCAAAGGGCACTTTTCTTGCTATAAGCAGTTTTTCCTAACAAATGCAAGATATAACATGGGCTATCTCCGCAAGGAGACATCAGATCTGCATAACTCATGGTGTTTTGGTCTTCGGTGAGCCGGGGGAACATGAATATGTGTTTGTTTTTCGAAATTGAGCTCTATCTGCAAAGGGCACTTTTCTTGCTAAAAGCAGTTTTTCCTAACAAATGCAAGTTATAACATGGGCTATCTCCGCAAGGAGACATCAGATCTGCAAAACTCATGGTTTTTTGGTCTTCGGTGAGCCGGGGGAACATGAATATGTGTTTGTTTTTCGAATTTGAGCTCTATCTGCAAAGGGCACTTTTCATGCTATAAGCAGTTTTTCCTAACAAATGCAAGATATAACATGGGCTATCTCCGCAAGGAAACATCAGATCTGCGTAACTCATGGTTTTTTGGTCTTCGGGGAGGTTGGGGAACATGAATACGTGTTTGTTTTTCGAATTTGAGCTCTATCTGCAAAGGGCACTTTTCATGCTATAAGCAGTTTTTCCTAACAAATGCAAGATATAACATGGGCTATCTCCGCAAGGAGACATGAGATCTGCATAACTGATGGTTTTTTCGTCTTCGGTGAGCCGGGGGAACATGAATATGTGTTTGTTTTTCGAATTTGAGCTCTATCTGCAATGGGAACTTTTCATGCTATAAACAGTTTTTACTAACAAATGCAAGATATAACATGGGCTATCTTTGCAAGGAGACATCAGATCTGCATAACTGATGGTTTTTTGGTCTTCGGTGAGCCGGGGGAACATGAATATGTGTTTGTTTTTCGAATTTGAGCTCTATGTGCAAAGGGCACTTTTCTTGCTAAAAGCAGTTTTTCCTAACAAATGCAAGATATAACATGGGCTATCTCCGCAAGGAGACATCAGATCTGCATAACTGATGGTTTTTTGGTCTTCGGTGAGCCGGGGGAACATGAATATGTGTTTGTTTTTCGAATTTGAGCTCTATGTGCAAAGGGCACTTTTCTTGCTAAAAGCAGTTTTTCCTAACAAATGCAAGATATAACATGGGCTATCTCCGCAAGGAGACATCAGATCTGCATAACTGATGGTTTTTTGGTCTTCGGTGAGCCGGGGGAACATGAATATGTGTTTGTTTTTCGAATTTGAGCTCTATCTGCAAAGGGCACTTTTCTTGCTAAAAGCAGTTTTTCCTAACAAATGCAAGATATAACATGGGCTATCTCCGCAAGGAGACATCAGATCTGCATAACTGATGGTTTTTTGGTCTTCGGTGAGCCGGGGGAACATGAATATGTGTTCGTTTTTCGAATTTGAGCTCTATCTGCAATGGGAACTTTTCATGCTATAAACAGTTTTTACTAACAAATGCAAGATATAACATGGGCTATCTCTGCAAGGAGACATCAGAACTGCAAAACGCATGGTTTTTTGGTCTTCGGTGAGCCGGGGGAACATGAATATGTGTTTGTTTTTCGAAATTGAGCTCTATCTGCAAAGGGCACTTTTCTTGCTAAAAGCAGTTTTTCCTAACAAATGCAAGTTATAACATGGGCTATCTCCGCAAGGAGACATCAGATCTGCAAAACTCATGGTTTTTTGGTCTTCGGTGAGCCGGAGGAACATGAATATGTGTTTGTTTTTCGAATTTGAGCTCTATCTGCAAAGGGCAGTTTTCTTGCTAAAAGCAGTTTTTCCTAACAAATGCAAGATATAACATGGGCTATCTCCGCAAGGAGACATCAGATCTGCATAACTGATGGTTTTTTGGTCTTCGGTGAGCCGGGGGAACATGAATATGTGTTCGATTTTCGAATTTGAGCTCTATCTGCAAAGGGCACTTTTCTTGCTAAAAGCAGTTTTTCCTAACAAATGCAAGATATAACATGGGCTATCTCCGCAAGGAAACATCAGAACTGCAAAACACATGGTTTTTTGGTCTTTGGGGAGGTTGTGGAACATGAATACGTGTTTGTTTTTCGAATTTGAGCTCTATCTGCAAAGGGCACTTTTCATGCTATAAGCAGTTTTTCCTAACAAATGCAAGATATAACATGGGCTATCTCCGCAAGGAAACATCAGATCTGCGTAACTCATGGTTTTTTGGTCTTCGGGGAGGTTGGGGAACATGAATACGTGTTTGTTTTTCGAATTTGAGCTCTATGTGCAAAGGGCACTTTTCTTGCTAAAAGCAGTTTTTCCTAACAAATGCAAGATATAACATGGGCTATCTCCGCAAGGAGACATCAGATCTGCATAACTGATGGTTTTTTGGTCTTCGGTGAGCCGGGGGAACTTGAATATGTGTTCGTTTTTCGAATTTGAGCTCTATCTGCAATGGGAACTTTTCATGCTATAAACAGTTTTTACTAACAAATGCAAGATATAACATGGGCTATCTCTGCAAGGAGACATCAGAACTGCAAAACGCATGGTTTTTTGGTCTTCGGTGAGCCGGGGGAACATGAATATGTGTTTGTTTTTCGAAATTGAGCTCTATCTGCAAAGGGCACTTTTCTTGCTAAAAGCAGTTTTTCCTAACAAATGCAAGTTATAACATGGGCTATCTCCGCAAGGAGACATCAGATCTGCAAAACTCATGGTTTTTTGGTCTTCGGTGAGCCGGAGGAACATGAATATGTGTTTGTTTTTCGAATTTGAGCTCTATCTGCAAAGGGCAGTTTTCTTGCTAAAAGCAGTTTTTCCTAACAAATGCAAGATATAACATGGGCTATCTCCGCAAGGAAACATCAGAACTGCAAAACACATGGTTTTTTGGTCTTCGGGGAGGTTGTGGAACATGAATACGTGTTTGTTTTTCGAATTTGAGCTCTATCTGCAAAGGGCACTTTTCATGCTATAAGCAGTTTTTCCTAACAAATGCAAGATATAACATGGGCTATCTCCGCAAGGAGACATGAGATCTGCATAACATGGTTTTTTCGTCTTCGGTGAGCCGGGGGAACATGAATATGTGTTTGTTTTTCGAATTTGAGCTCTATCTGCAATGGGAACTTTTCATGCTATAAACAGTTTTTACTAACAAATGCAAGATATAACATGGGCTATCTCTGCAAGGAGACATCAGATCTGTAAAACTCATGGTTTTTTGGTCTTCGGGGAGGTTGGGGAACATGAATACGTGTTTGTTTTTCATATTTGAGCTCTATCTTTAACGGGCAATTTTCATGCTATAAGCAGTTTTTCCTAACAAATGCAAGATATAACATGGGCTATCTCCGCAAGGAGACATTACATCTCTAAAACTCATGGTTTTTTGGTCTTCGGTGAGCCGGGGGAACATGAATATGTGTTTGTTTTTCGAAATTGAGCTCTATCTGCAAAGGGCACTTTCCTTGCTAAAAGCAGTTTTTCCTAACAAATGCAAGTTATAACATGGGCTATCTCCGCAAGGAGACATCAGATCTGCAAAACTCATGGTTTTTTGGTCTTCGGTGAGCCGGGGGAACATGAATATGTGTTTGTTTTTCGAATTTGAGCTCTATCTGCAAAGGGCACTTTTCTTGCTAAAAGCAGTTTTTCCTAACAAATGCAAGATATAACATGGGCTATCTCCGCAAGGAGACATCAGATCTGCATAACTGATGGTTTTTTGGTCTTCGGTGAGCCGGGGGAACATGAATATGTGTTCGTTTTTCGAATTTGAGCTCTATCTGCTAAGGGCACTTTTCTTGCTAAAAGCAGTTTTTCCTAACAAATGCAAGATATAACATGGGCTATCTCCGCAAGGAAATATCAGAACTGCAAAACACATGGTTTTTTGGTCTTCGGGGAGGTTGGGGAACATGAATACGTGTTTGTTTTTCGAATTTGAGCTCTATCTGCAAAGGGCACTTTTCATGCTATAAGCAGTTTTTCCTAACAAATGCAAGATATAACATGGGCTATCTCCGCAAGGAAACATCAGATCTGCGTAACGCATGGTTTTTTGGTCTTCGGGGAGGTTGGGGAACAAGAATACGTGTTTGTTTTTCGAATTTGAGCTCTATCTTTAAAGGGCCCTTTTCATGCTATAAGCAGTTTTTCCTAACAAATGCAAGATATAACATGGGCTATCTCCGCAAGGAGACATCAGATCTGTAAAACTCATGGTTTTTTGGTCTTCGGTGAGCCAGGGGAACATGAATATGTGTTTGTTTTTCGAATTTGAGCTCTATCTGCAAAGGGCACTTTTCTTGCTAAAAGCAGTTTTTCCTAACAAATGCAAGATATAACGTGGGCTATCTCCGCAAGGAGACATCAGATCTGCATAACTGATGGTTTTTTGGTCTTCGGTGAGCCGGGGGAACATGAATATGTGTTCGTTTTTCGAATTTGAGCTCTATCTGCTAAGGGCACTTTTCTTGCTAAAAGCAGTTTTTCCTAACAAATGCAAGATATAACATGGGCTATCTCCGCAAGGAAACATCAGAACTGCAAAACACATGGTTTTTTGGTCTTCGGGGAGGTTGGGGAACATGAATAGGTGTTTGTTTTTCGAATTTGAGCTCTATCTGCAAAGGGCACTTTTCATGCTATAAGCAGTTTTTCCTAACAAATGCAAGATATAACATGGGCTATCTCCGCAAGGAAACATCAGATCTGCGTAACTCATGGTTTGTTGGTCTTTGGGTAGGTTGGGGAACATGAATACGTGTTTGTTTTTCGAATTTGAGCTCTATCTGCAAAGGGCACTTTTCATGCTATAAGCAGTTTTTCCTAACAAATGCAAGATATAACATGGGCTATCTCCGCAAGGAGACATGAGATCTGCATAACTGATGGGTTTTTGGTCTTCGGTGAGCCGGGGGAACATGAATATGTGTTTGTTTTTCGAATTTGAGCTCTATCTGCAAAGGGCACTTTTCATGCTTTAAGCAGTTTTTCCTAACAAATGCAAGATATAACATGGGCTATCTCCGCAAGGAGACATCAGAACTGCAAAACGCATGGTTTTTTGGTCTTCGGGGAGGTTGGGGAACAAGAATACGTGTTTGTTTTTCGAATTTGAGCTCTATCTGCAAAGGGCACTTTTCATGCTATAAGCAGTTTTTCCTAACAAATGCAAGATATAACATGGGCTATCTCCGCAAGGAGACATCAGATCTGTAAAACTCATGATTTTTTGGTCTTCGGTGAGCCAGGGGAATATGAATATGTGTTTGTTTTTCGAATTTGAGCTCTATCTGCAAAGGGCACTTTCATGCTATAAGCAGTTTTTCCTAACAAATGCAACATGGGCTATCTCCGCAAGGAGACATCAGATCTGCATAACTGATGGTTTTTTTGGTCTTCGGTGAGCCGGGGGAACATGAATATGTGTTTGTTTTTCGAATTTGAGCTCTATGTGCAAAGGGCACTTTTCTTGCTAAAAGCAGTTTTTCCTAACAAATGCAAGATATAACATGGGCTATCTCCGCAAGGAGACATCAGATCTGCATAACTGATGGTTTTTTGGTCTTCGGTGAGCCGGGGGAACATGAATATGTGTTCGTTTTTCGAATTTGAGCTCTATCTGCAAAGGGCACTTTTCTTGCTAAAAGCAGTTTTTCCTAACAAATGCAAGATATAACATGGGCTATCTCCGCAGGGAAACATCAGAACTGCAAAACACATGGTTTTTTTGTCTTCGGGGAGGTTGGGGAACATGAATACGTGTTTGTTTTTCGAATTTGAGCTCTATCTGCAAAGGGCACTTTTCATGCTATAAGCAGTTTTTCCTAACAAATGCAAGATATAACATGGGCTATCTCCGCAAGGAAACATCAGATCTGCGTAACTCATGGTTTTTTGGTCTTCGGGGAGGTTGGGGAACATGAATACGTGTTTGTTTTTCGAATTTGAGGTCTATCTGCAAAGGGCACTTTTCATGCTATAAGCAGTTTTTCCTAACAAATGCAAGATATAACATGGGCTATCTCTGCAAGGAGACATCAGAACTGCAAAACGCATGGTTTTTTGGTCTTCGGGGAGGTTGGGGAACATGAATACGTGTTTGTTTTTCGAATTTGAGCTCTATCTTTAAAGGGCACTTTTCATGCTATAAGCAGTTTTTCCTAACTAATGCAAGATATAACATGGGCTATCTCCGCAAGGAGACATCAGATCTGTAAAACTCATGGTTTTTTGGTCTTCGGTGAGCCAGGGGAACATGAATATGTGTTTGTTTTTCGAATTTGAGCTCTATCTGCAAAGGGCACTTTTCTTGCTAAAAGCAGTTTTTCCTAACAAATGCAAGATATAACATGGGCTATCTCCGCAAGGAGACATCAGATCTGCATAACTCATGGTTTTTTGGTCTTCAGTGAGCCGGGGGAACATGAATATGTGTTTGTTTTTCGAAATTGAGCTCTATCTGCAAAGGGCACTTTTCTTGCTAAAAGCAGTTTTTCCTAACAAATGCAAGTTATAACATGGGCTATCTCCGCAAGGAGACATCAGATCTGCAAAACTCATGGTTTTTTGGTCTTCGGTGAGCCGGGGGAACATGAATATGTGTTTGTTTTTCGAAATTGAGCTCTATCTGCAAAGGGCACTTTTCTTGCTAAAAGCAGTTTTTCCTAACAAATGCAAGTTATAACATGGGCTATCTCCGCAAGGAGACATCAGATCTGCAAAACTCATGGTTTTTTGGTCTTCGGTGAGCCGGGGGAACATGAATATGTGTTTGTTTTTCGAATTTGAGCTCTATCTGCAAAGGGCACTTTTCTTGCTAAAAGCAGTTTTTCCTAACAAATGCAAGATATAACATGGGATATCTCCGCAAGGAGACATCAGATCTGCATAACTGATGGTTTTTTGGTCTTCGGTGAGCCGGGGGAACATGAATATGTGTTCGTTTTTCGAATTTGAGCTCTATCTGCTAAGGGCACTTTTCTTGCTAAAAGCAGTGTTTCCTAACAAATGCAAGATATAACATGGGCTATCTCCGCAAGGAAACATCAGATCTGCGTAACTCATCGTTTTTTGGTCTTCGGGGAGGTTGGGGAACATGAATACGTGTTTGTTTTTCGAATTTGAGCTCTATCTGCAAAGGGCACTTTTCATGCTTTAAGCAGTTTTTCCTAACAAATGCAAGATATAACATGGGCTATCTCCGCAAGGAGACATCAGATCTGTAAAACTCATGGTTTTTTGGTCTTCGGTGAGCCGGGGGAACATGAATATGTGTTTGTTTTTCGAATTTGAGCTCTATCTGCAAAGGGCACTTTTCTTGCTATAAGCAGTTTTTCCTAACAAATGCAAGATATAACATGGGCTATCTCCGCAAGGAGACATCAGATCTGCATAACTCATGGTGTTTTGGTCTTCGGTGAGCCGGGGGAACATGAATATGTGTTTGTTTTTCGAAATTGAGCTCTATCTGCAAAGGGCACTTTTCTTGCTAAAAGCAGTTTTTCCTAACAAATGCAAGTTATAACATGGGCTATCTCCGCAAGGAGACATCAGATCTGCAAAACTCATGGTTTTTTGGTCTTCGGTGAGCCGGGGGAACATGAATATGTGTTTGTTTTTCGAATTTGAGCTCTATCTGCAAAGGGCACTTTTCATGCTATAAGCAGTTTTTCCTAACAAATGCAAGATATAACATGGGCTATCTCCGCAAGGAAACATCAGATCTGCGTAACTCATGGTTTTTTGGTCTTCGGGGAGGTTGGGGAACATGAATACGTGTTTGTTTTTCGAATTTGAGCTCTATCTGCAAAGGGCACTTTTCATGCTATAAGCAGTTTTTCCTAACAAATGCAAGATATAACATGGGCTATCTCCGCAAGGAGACATGAGATCTGCATAACTGATGGTTTTTTCGTCTTCGGTGAGCCGGGGGAACATGAATATGTGTTTGTTTTTCGAATTTGAGCTCTATCTGCAATGGGAACTTTTCATGCTATAAACAGTTTTTACTAACAAATGCAAGATATAACATGGGCTATCTTTGCAAGGAGACATCAGATCTGTAAAACTCATGGTTTTTTTGGTCTTCGGTGAGCCAGGGGAACATGAATATGTGTTTGTTTTTCGAATTTGAGCTCTATCTGCAAAGGGCACTTTTCTTGCTAAAAGCAGTTTTTCCTAACAAATGCAAGATATAACATGGGCTATCTCCGCAAGGAGACATCAGATCTGCATAACTCATGGTTTTTGGTCTTCGGTGAGCCGGGGGAACATGAATATGTGTTTGTTTTTCGAAATTGAGCTCTATCTGCAAAGGGCACTTTTCTTGCTAAAAGCAGTTTTTCCTAACAAATGCAAGTTATAACATGGGCTATCTCCGCAAGGAGACATCAGATCTGCAAAACTCATGGTTTTTTGGTCTTCGGTGAGCCGGGGGAACATGAATATGTGTTTGTTTTTCGAATTTGAGCTCTATCTGCTAAGGGCACTTTTCTTGCTAAAAGCAGTGTTTCCTAACAAATGCAAGATATAACATGGGTTATCTCCGCAAGGAAACATCAGAACTGCAAAACACATGGTTTTTTGGTCTTCGGGGAGGTTGGGGAACATGAATACGTGTTTGTTTTTCGAATTTGAGCTCTATCTGCAAAGGGCACTTTTCATGCTATAAGCAGTTTTTCCTAACAAATGCAAGATATAACATGGGCTATCTCCGCTAGGAAACATCAGATCTGCGTAACTCATGGTTTTTTGGTCTTCGGGGAGGTTGGGGAACATGAATACGTGTTTGTTTTTCGAATTTGAGCTCTATCTGCAAAGGGCACTTTTCATGCTATAAGCAGTTTTTCCTAACAAATGCAAGATATAACATGGGCTATCTCCGCAAGGAGACATGAGATCTGCATAACTGATGGGTTTTTGGTCTTCGGTGAGCCGGGGGAACATGAATATGTGTTTGTTTTTTGAATTTGAGCTCTATCTGCAAAGGGCACTTTTCATACTTTAAGCAGTTTTTCCTAACAAATGCAAGATATAACATGGGCTATCACCGTAAGGAGACATCAGAACTGCAAAACGCATGGTTTTTTGGTCTTCGGGGAGGTTGGGGAACAAGAATACATGTTTGTTTTTCGAATTTGACCTCTATCTGCAAAGGGCACTTTTCTTGCTAAAAGCAGTTTTTCCTAACAAATGCAAGATATAACATGGGCTATCTCCGCAAGGAGACATCAGATCTGCATAACTCATGGTTTTTGGTCTTCGGTGAGCCGGGGGAACATGAATATGTGTTTGTTTTTCGAAATTGAGCTCTATCTGCAAAGGGCACTTTTCTTGCTAAAAGCAGTTTTTCCTAACAAATGCAAGTTATAACATGGGCTATCTCCGCAAGGAGACATCAGATCTGCAAAACTCATGGTTTTTTGGTCTTTGGTGAGCCGGGGGAACATGAATATGTGTTTGTTTTTCGAATTTGAGCTCTATCTGCAAAGGGCACTTTTTTTGCTAAAAGCAGTGTTTCCTAACAAATGCAAGATATAACATGGGTTATCTCCGCAAGGAAACATCAGAACTGCAAAACACATGGTTTTTTGGTCTTCGGGGAGGTTGGGGAACATGAATACGTGTTTGTTTTTCGAATTTGAGCTCTATCTGCAAAGGGCACTTTTCATGCTATAAGCAGTTTTTCCTAACAAATGCAAGATATAACATGGGCTATCTCCGCAAGGAAACATCAGATCTGCGTAACTCATGGTTTTTTAGTCTTCGGGGAGGTTGGGGAACATGAATACGTGTTTGTTTTTCGAATTTGAGCTCTATCTGCAAAGGGCACTTTTCATGCTATAAGCAGTTTTTCCTAACAAATGCAAGATATAACATGGGCTATCTCCGCAAGGAGACATGAGATCTGCATAACTGATGGGTTTTTGGTCTTCGGTGAGCCGGGGGAACATGAATATGTGTTTGTTTTTCGAATTTGAGCTCTATCTGCAAAGGGCACTTTTCATGCTTTAAGCAGTTTTTCCTAACAAATACAAGATATAACATGGGCTATCTCCGCAAGGAGACATCAGATCTGTAAAACTCATGATTTTTTGGTGTTCGGTGAGCCGGGGGAACATGAATATGTGTTTGTTTTTCGAATTTGAGCTCTATCTGCAAAGGGCACTTTTCTTGCTATAAGCAGTTTTTCCTAACAAATGCAACATGGGCTATCTCCGCAAGGAGACATCAGATCTGCATAACTGATGGTTTTTTGGTCTTCGGTGAGCCGGGGGAACATGAATATGTGTTTGTTTTTCGAATTTGAGCTCTATGTGCAAAGGGCACTTTTCTTGCTAAAAGCAGTTTTTCCTAACAAATGCAAGATATAACATGGGCTATCTCCGCAAGGAGACATCAGATCTGCATAACTGATGGTTTTTTGGTCTTCGGTGAGCTGGGGGAACATGAATATGTGTTTGTTTTTCGAATTTGAGCTCTATCTGCAAAGGGCACTTTTCATGCTATAAGCAGTTTTTCCTAACAAATGCAAGATATAACATGGGCTATCTCCGCAAGGAAACATCAGATCTGCGTAACTCATGGTTTTTTGGTCTTCGGGGAGGTTGGGGAACATGAATACGTGTTTGTTTTTCGAATTTGAGCTCTATCTGCAAAGGGCACTTTTCATGCTTTAAGCAGTTTTTCCTAACAAATGCAAGATATAACATGGGCTATCTCCGCAAGGAGACATCAGATCTGTAAAACTCATGGTTTTTTGGTCTTCGGTGAGCCGGGGGAACATGAATATGTGTTTGTTTTTCGAATTTCAGCTCTATCTGCAAAGGACACCTTTCTTGCTATAAGCAGTTTTTCCTAACAAATGCAAGATATAACATGGGCTATCTCCGCAAGGAGACATCAGATCTGTAAAACTCATGGTTTTTTGGTCTTTGGTGAGCCAGGGGAACATGAATATGTGTTTGTTTTTCGAATTTGAGCTCTATCTGCAAAGGGCACTTTTCTTGCTAAAAGCAGTTTTTCCTAACAAATGCAAGATATAACATGGGCTATCTCCGCAAGGAGACATCAGATCTGCATAACTCATGGTTTTTTGGTCTTCGGTGAGCCGGGGGAACATGAATATGTGTTTGTTTTTCGAAATTGAGCTCTATCTGCAAAGGGCACTTTTCTTGCTAAAAGCAGTTTTTCCTAACAAATGCAAGATATAACATGGGCTATCTCCGTAAGGAG
Source organism: Vipera ursinii (assembly GCF_947247035.1). Classification (NCBI taxonomy): domain Eukaryota; kingdom Metazoa; phylum Chordata; class Lepidosauria; order Squamata; family Viperidae; genus Vipera; species Vipera ursinii. Next base: position 34,118,548 of record NC_139515.1, read on the forward strand.
ACATCAGATATGCAAAACGCATGGTTTTTTCATCTTTGGTGAGCCGGGGGAACATGAATATGTGTTTGTTTTTCGAATTTGAGCTCTATCTGCAAAGGGCACTTTTCTTTCTAAAAGCAGTTTTTCCTAACAAATGCAAGATATAACATGGGCTATCTCCGCAAGGAGATATCAGATCTGCATAACTCATGGTTTTTTGGTCTTCGGTGAGCCAGGGGAACATGAATATGTGTTTGTTTTTCGAATTTGAGCTCTATCTGCAAAGGGCACTTTTCTTGCTAAAAGCAGTTTTTCCTAACAAATGCAAGATATAACATGGGCTATCTCCGCAAGGAGACATCAGATCTGTTAAACTCATGGTTTTTTCATCTTCGGTGAGCCGGGGGGACATGAATATGTGTTTCTTTTTCGAATTTGAGCTCTATCTGCAATGGGCACTTTTCATGCTATAAACAGTTTTTACTAACAAATGCAAGATATAACATGGGCTATCTCCGAAAGGAGACATCAGAACTGCAAAACGCATGGTTTTTTGGTGTTCGGTGAGCCGGGGGAACATGAATATGTGTTTGTTTTTCGAATTTGAGCTCTATCTGCAAAGGGCACTTTTCTTTCTAAAAGCAGTTTTTCCTAACAAATGCAAGATATAACATGGGCTATCTCCGCAAGGAGACATCAGAACTGCAAAACGCATGGTTTTTTGGTCTTCGGGGAGGTTGGGGAACATGAATACGTGTTTGTTTTTCGAATTTGAGCTCTATCTGCAAAGGGCACTTTTCATGCTATAAGCAGTTTTTCCTAACAAATGCAAGATATAACATGGGCTATCTCCGCAAGGAGACATCAGACCTGCAAAACTCATGGTTTTTTCATCTATGGTGAGCCGGGGGAACATGAATATGTGTTTGTTTTTCGAATTTGAGCTCTATCTGCAATGGGCACTTTTCATTCTATAAACAGTTTTTACTAAAAAATGCAAGATATAACATGGGCTATATCTGCAAGGAGACATCAGAACTGCAAAACGCATGGTTTTTTGGTCTTCGGGGAGGTTGGGGAACATGAATACGTGTTTCTTTTTCGAATTTGAGCTCTATCTGCAAAGGGCACTTTTCATGCTTTAACCAGTTTTTCCTAACAAATGCAAGATATAACATGGGCTATCTCCGCAAGGAGACATCAGATCTGTAAAACTCATGGTTTTTTGGTCTTCGGTGAGCCGGGGGAACATGAATATGTGTTTGTTTTTCGAATTTGAGCTCTATCTGCAAAGGGCACTTTTCTTGCTAAAAGCAGTTTTTCCTAACAAATGCAAGATATAACATGGGCTATCTCCGCAAGGAGACATCAGATCTGCATAACTCATGGTTTTTTGGTCTTCGGTGAGCCGGGGGAACATGAATATGTGTTTGTTTTTCGAATTTGACCTCTATCTGCAAAGGGCACTTTTCTTGCTAAAAGCAGTTTTTCCTAAATGCAAGATATAAGATGGGCTATCTCCGCAAGGAGACATCAGATCTGCATAACTCATGGTTTTTTGGTCTTCGGTGAGCCGGGGGAACATGAATAGGTGTTTGTTTTTCGAATTTGAGCTCTATCTGCAATGGGCACTTTTCATGCTATAAACAGTTTTTACTAACAAATGCAAGATATAACATGGGCTATCTCCGCAAGGAGACATCAGAACTGCAAAACGCATGGTTTTTTGGTCTTCGGGGAGGTTGGGGAACATGAATACGTGTTTCTTTTTCGAATTTGAGCTCTATCTGCAAAGGGCACTTTTCATGCTTTAAGCAGTTTTTCCTAACAAATGCAAGATATAACATGGGCTATCTCCGCAAGGAGACATCAGATCTGTAAAACTCATGGTTTTTTGGTCTTCGGTGAGCCGGGGGAACATGAATATGTGTTTGTTTTTCGAATTTGAGCTCTATCTGCAAAGGGCACTTTTCTTGCTAAAAGCAGTTTTTCCTAACAAATGCAAGATATAACATGGGCTATCTCCGTAAGGAGACATCAGATATGCAAAACGCATGGTTTTTTCATCTTTGGTGAGCCGGGGGAACATGAATATGTGTTTGTTTTTCGAATTTGAGCTCTATCTGCAAAGGGCACTTTTCTTGCTAAAAGCAGTTTTTCCTAACAAATGCAAGTTATAACATGGGCTATCTCCGCAAGGAGACATCAGATCTGCAAAACTCATGGTTTTTTGGTCTTCGGTGAGCCGGGGGAACATGAATATGTGTTTGTTTTTCGAATTTGAGCTCTATCTGGCAAAGGGCACTTTTCTTGCTAAAAGCAGTTTTTCCTAACAAATGCAAGATATAACATGGGCTATCTCCGCAAGGAGACATCAGATCTGCATAACTCATGGTTTTTGGTCTTCGGTGAGCCGGGGGAACATGAATATGTGTTTGTTTTTCGAAATTGAGCTCTATCTGCAAAGGGCACTTTTCTTGCTAAAAGCAGTTTTTCCTAACAAATGCAAGTTATAACATGGGCTATCTCCGCAAGGAGACATCAGATCTGCAAAACTCATGGTTTTTTGGTCTTCGGTGAGCCGGGGGAACATGAATATGTGTTTGTTTTTCGAATTTGAGCTCTATCTGCAAAGGGCACTTTTCTTGCTATAAGCAGTTTTTCCTAACAAATGCAAGATATAACATGGGCTATCTCCGCAAGGAGACATCAGATCTGCATAACTCATGGTGTTTTGGTCTTCGGTGAGCCGGGGGAACATGAATATGTGTTTGTTTTTCGAAATTGAGCTCTATCTGCAAAGGGCACTTTTCTTGCTAAAAGCAGTTTTTCCTAACAAATGCAAGTTATAACATGGGCTATCTCCGCAAGGAGACATCAGATCTGCAAAACTCATGGTTTTTTGGTCTTCGGTGAGCCGGGGGAACATGAATATGTGTTTGTTTTTCGAATTTGAGCTCTATCTGCAAAGGGCACTTTTCATGCTATAAGCAGTTTTTCCTAACAAATGCAAGATATAACATGGGCTATCTCCGCAAGGAAACATCAGATCTGCGTAACTCATGGTTTTTTGGTCTTCGGGGAGGTTGGGGAACATGAATACGTGTTTGTTTTTCGAATTTGAGCTCTATCTGCAAAGGGCACTTTTCATGCTATAAGCAGTTTTTCCTAACAAATGCAAGATATAACATGGGCTATCTCCGCAAGGAGACATGAGATCTGCATAACTGATGGTTTTTTCGTCTTCGGTGAGCCGGGGGAACATGAATATGTGTTTGTTTTTCGAATTTGAGCTCTATCTGCAATGGGAACTTTTCATGCTATAAACAGTTTTTACTAACAAATGCAAGATATAACATGGGCTATCTTTGCAAGGAGACATCAGATCTGCATAACTGATGGTTTTTTGGTCTTCGGTGAGCCGGGGGAACATGAATATGTGTTTGTTTTTCGAATTTGAGCTCTATGTGCAAAGGGCACTTTTCTTGCTAAAAGCAGTTTTTCCTAACAAATGCAAGATATAACATGGGCTATCTCCGCAAGGAGACATCAGATCTGCATAACTGATGGTTTTTTGGTCTTCGGTGAGCCGGGGGAACATGAATATGTGTTTGTTTTTCGAATTTGAGCTCTATGTGCAAAGGGCACTTTTCTTGCTAAAAGCAGTTTTTCCTAACAAATGCAAGATATAACATGGGCTATCTCCGCAAGGAGACATCAGATCTGCATAACTGATGGTTTTTTGGTCTTCGGTGAGCCGGGGGAACATGAATATGTGTTTGTTTTTCGAATTTGAGCTCTATCTGCAAAGGGCACTTTTCTTGCTAAAAGCAGTTTTTCCTAACAAATGCAAGATATAACATGGGCTATCTCCGCAAGGAGACATCAGATCTGCATAACTGATGGTTTTTTGGTCTTCGGTGAGCCGGGGGAACATGAATATGTGTTCGTTTTTCGAATTTGAGCTCTATCTGCAATGGGAACTTTTCATGCTATAAACAGTTTTTACTAACAAATGCAAGATATAACATGGGCTATCTCTGCAAGGAGACATCAGAACTGCAAAACGCATGGTTTTTTGGTCTTCGGTGAGCCGGGGGAACATGAATATGTGTTTGTTTTTCGAAATTGAGCTCTATCTGCAAAGGGCACTTTTCTTGCTAAAAGCAGTTTTTCCTAACAAATGCAAGTTATAACATGGGCTATCTCCGCAAGGAGACATCAGATCTGCAAAACTCATGGTTTTTTGGTCTTCGGTGAGCCGGAGGAACATGAATATGTGTTTGTTTTTCGAATTTGAGCTCTATCTGCAAAGGGCAGTTTTCTTGCTAAAAGCAGTTTTTCCTAACAAATGCAAGATATAACATGGGCTATCTCCGCAAGGAGACATCAGATCTGCATAACTGATGGTTTTTTGGTCTTCGGTGAGCCGGGGGAACATGAATATGTGTTCGATTTTCGAATTTGAGCTCTATCTGCAAAGGGCACTTTTCTTGCTAAAAGCAGTTTTTCCTAACAAATGCAAGATATAACATGGGCTATCTCCGCAAGGAAACATCAGAACTGCAAAACACATGGTTTTTTGGTCTTTGGGGAGGTTGTGGAACATGAATACGTGTTTGTTTTTCGAATTTGAGCTCTATCTGCAAAGGGCACTTTTCATGCTATAAGCAGTTTTTCCTAACAAATGCAAGATATAACATGGGCTATCTCCGCAAGGAAACATCAGATCTGCGTAACTCATGGTTTTTTGGTCTTCGGGGAGGTTGGGGAACATGAATACGTGTTTGTTTTTCGAATTTGAGCTCTATGTGCAAAGGGCACTTTTCTTGCTAAAAGCAGTTTTTCCTAACAAATGCAAGATATAACATGGGCTATCTCCGCAAGGAGACATCAGATCTGCATAACTGATGGTTTTTTGGTCTTCGGTGAGCCGGGGGAACATGAATATGTGTTCGTTTTTCGAATTTGAGCTCTATCTGCAATGGGAACTTTTCATGCTATAAGCAGTTTTTCCTAACAAATGCAAGATATAACATGGGCTATCTCCGCAAGGAGACATGAGATCTGCATAACTGATGGTTTTTTGGTCTTCGGTGAGCCGGGGGAACATGAATATGTGTTCGTTTTTCGAATTTGAGCTCTATCTGCTAAGGGCACTTTTCTTGCTAAAAGCAGTTTTTCCTAACAAATGCAAGATATAACATGGGCTATCTCCGCAAGGAAACATCAGATCTGTAAAACTCATGATTTTTTGGTGTTCGGTGAGCCGGGGGAACATGAATATGTGTTTGTTTTTCGAATTTGAGCTCTATCTGCAAAGGGCACTTTTCTTGCTATAAGCAGTTTTTCCTAACAAATGCAACATGGGCTATCTCCGCAAGGAGACATCAGATCTGCATAACTGATGGTTTTTTGGTCTTCGGTGAGCCGGGGGAACATGAATATGTGTTTGTTTTTCGAATTTGAGCTCTATGTGCAAAGGGCACTTTTCTTGCTAAAAGCAGTTTTTCCTAACAAATGCAAGATATAACATGGGCTATCTCCGCAAGGAGACATCAGATCTGCATAACTGATGGTTTTTTGGTCTTCGGTGAGCTGGGGGAACATGAATATGTGTTTGTTTTTCGAATTTGAGCTCTATCTGCAAAGGGCACTTTTCATGCTATAAGCAGTTTTTCCTAACAAATGCAAGATATAACATGGGCTATCTCCGCAAGGAAACATCAGATCTGCGTAACTCATGGTTTTTTGGTCTTCGGGGAGGTTGGGGAACATGAATACGTGTTTGTTTTTCGAATTTGAGCTCTATCTGCAAAGGGCACTTTTCATGCTATAAGCAGTTTTTCCTAACAAATGCAAGATATAACATGGGCTATCTCCGCAAGGAGACATCAGATCTGTAAAACTCATGATTTTTTGGTGTTCGGTGAGCCGGGGGAACATGAATATGTGTTTGTTTTTCGAATTTGAGCTCTATCTGCAATGGGAACTTTTCATGCTATAAACAGTTTTTACTAACAAATGCAAGATATAACATGGGCTATCTCTGCAAGGAGACATCAGAACTGCAAAACGCATGGTTTTTTGGTCTTCGGTGAGCCGGGGGAACATGAATATGTGTTTGTTTTTCGAAATTGAGCTCTATCTGCAAAGGGCACTTTTCTTGCTAAAAGCAGTTTTTCCTAACAAATGCAAGTTATAACATGGGCTATCTCCGCAAGGAGACATGAGATCTGCATAACTGATGGGTTTTTGGTCTTCGGTGAGCCGGGGGAACATGAATATGTGTTTGTTTTTCGAATTTGAGCTCTATCTGCAAAGGGCACTTTTCATGCTTTAAGCAGTTTTTCCTAACAAATACAAGATATAACATGGGCTATCTCCGCAAGGAGACATCAGATCTGTAAAACTCATGATTTTTTGGTGTTCGGTGAGCCGGGGGAACATGAATATGTGTTTGTTTTTCGAATTTGAGCTCTATCTGCAAAGGGCACTTTTCTTGCTATAAGCAGTTTTTCCTAACAAATGCAACATGGGCTATCTCCGCAAGGAGACATCAGATCTGCATAACTGATGGTTTTTTGGTCTTCGGTGAGCCGGGGGAACATGAATATGTGTTTGTTTTTCGAATTTGAGCTCTATGTGCAAAGGGCACTTTTCTTGCTAAAAGCAGTTTTTCCTAACAAATGCAAGATATAACATGGGCTATCTCCGCAAGGAGACATCAGATCTGCATAACTGATGGTTTTTTGGTCTTCGGTGAGCTGGGGGAACATGAATATGTGTTTGTTTTTCGAAATTGAGCTCTATCTGCAAATGGCACTTTTCTTGCTAAAAGCAGTTTTTCCTAACAAATGCAAGATATAACATGGGCTATCTCCGCAAGGAGACATCAGATCTGCATAACTGATGGTTTTTTGGTCTTCGGTGAGCCGGGGGAACATGAATATGTGTTCGTTTTTCGAATTTGAGCTCTATCTGCAAAGGGCACTTTTCTTGCTAAAAGCAGTTTTTCCTAACAAATGCAAGATATAACATGGGCTATCTCCGTAAGGAGACATCAGATCTGCAAAACTCATGGTTTTTTCGTCTTCGGTGAGCCGGGGGAACTTGAATACGTGTTTGTTTTTCGAATTTGAGCTCTATCTGCAAAGGGCACTTTTCATGCTTTAAGCAGTTTTTCCTAACAAATGCAAGATATAACATGGGCTATCTCCGCAAGGAGACATCAGATCTGTAAAACTCATGGTTTTTTGGTCTTCGGTGAGCCGGGGGAACATGAATATGTGTTTGTTTTTCGAATTTCAGCTCTATCTGCAAAGGACACCTTTCTTGCTATAAGCAGTTTTTCCTAACAAATGCAAGATATAACATGGGCTATCTCCGCAAGGAGACATCAGATCTGTAAAACTCATGGTTTTTTGGTCTTTGGTGAGCCAGGGGAACATGAATATGTGTTTGTTTTTCGAATTTGAGCTCTATCTGCAAAGGGCACTTTTCTTGCTAAAAGCAGTTTTTCCTAACAAATGCAAGATATAACATGGGCTATCTCCGCAAGGAGACATCAGATCTGCATAACTCATGGTTTTTTGGTCTTCGGTGAGCCGGGGGAACATGAATATGTGTTTGTTTTTCGAAATTGAGCTCTATCTGCAAAGGGCACTTTTCTTGCTAAAAGCAGTTTTTCCTAACAAATGCAAGATATAACATGGGCTATCTCCGTAAGGAGACATCAGATATGCAAAACGCATGGTTTTTTCATCTTTGGTGAGCCGGGGGAACATGAATATGTGTTTGTTTTTCGAATTTGAGCTCTATCTGCAAAGGGCACTTTTCTTTCTAAAAGCAGTTTTTCCTAACAAATGCAAGATATAACATGGGCTATCTCCGCAAGGAGATATCAGATCTGCATAACTCATGGTTTTTTGGTCTTCGGTGAGCCAGGGGAACATGAATATGTGTTTGTTTTTCGAATTTGAGCTCTATCTGCAAAGGGCACTTTTCTTGCTAAAAGCAGTTTTTCCTAACAAATGCAAGATATAACATGGGCTATCTCCGCAAGGAGACATCAGATCTGTTAAACTCATGGTTTTTTCATCTTCGGTGAGCCGGGGGGACATGAATATGTGTTTCTTTTTCGAATTTGAGCTCTATCTGCAATGGGCACTTTTCATGCTATAAACAGTTTTTACTAACAAATGCAAGATATAACATGGGCTATCTCCGAAAGGAGACATCAGAACTGCAAAACGCATGGTTTTTTGGTGTTCGGTGAGCCGGGGGAACATGAATATGTGTTTGTTTTTCGAATTTGAGCTCTATCTGCAAAGGGCACTTTTCTTTCTAAAAGCAGTTTTTCCTAACAAATGCAAGATATAACATGGGCTATCTCCGCAAGGAGACATCAGAACTGCAAAACGCATGGTTTTTTGGTCTTCGGGGAGGTTGGGGAACATGAATACGTGTTTGTTTTTCGAATTTGAGCTCTATCTGCAAAGGGCACTTTTCATGCTATAAGCAGTTTTTCCTAACAAATGCAAGATATAACATGGGCTATCTCCGCAAGGAGACATCAGACCTGCAAAACTCATGGTTTTTTCATCTATGGTGAGCCGGGGGAACATGAATATGTGTTTGTTTTTCGAATTTGAGCTCTATCTGCAATGGGCACTTTTCATTCTATAAACAGTTTTTACTAAAAAATGCAAGATATAACATGGGCTATATCTGCAAGGAGACATCAGAACTGCAAAACGCATGGTTTTTTGGTCTTCGGGGAGGTTGGGGAACATGAATACGTGTTTCTTTTTCGAATTTGAGCTCTATCTGCAAAGGGCACTTTTCATGCTTTAACCAGTTTTTCCTAACAAATGCAAGATATAACATGGGCTATCTCCGCAAGGAGACATCAGATCTGTAAAACTCATGGTTTTTTGGTCTTCGGTGAGCCGGGGGAACATGAATATGTGTTTGTTTTTTGAATTTGAGCTCTATCTGCAAAGGGCACTTTTCTTGCTAAAAGCAGTTTTTCCTAACAAATGCAAGATATAACATGGGCTATCTCCGCAAGGAGACATCAGATCTGCATAACTCATGGTTTTTTGGTCTTCGGTGAGCCGGGGGAACATGAATATGTGTTTGTTTTTCGAATTTGACCTCTATCTGCAAAGGGCACTTTTCTTGCTAAAAGCAGTTTTTCCTAAATGCAAGATATAAGATGGGCTATCTCCGCAAGGAGACATCAGATCTGCATAACTCATGGTTTTTTGGTCTTCGGTGAGCCGGGGGAACATGAATAGGTGTTTGTTTTTCGAATTTGAGCTCTATCTGCAATGGGCACTTTTCATGCTATAAACAGTTTTTACTAACAAATGCAAGATATAACATGGGCTATCTCCGCAAGGAGACATCAGAACTGCAAAACGCATGGTTTTTTGGTCTTCGGGGAGGTTGGGGAACATGAATACGTGTTTCTTTTTCGAATTTGAGCTCTATCTGCAAAGGGCACTTTTCATGCTTTAAGCAGTTTTTCCTAACAAATGCAAGATATAACATGGGCTATCTCCGCAAGGAGACATCAGATCTGTAAAACTCATGGTTTTTTGGTCTTCGGTGAGCCGGGGGAACATGAATATGTGTTTGTTTTTCGAATTTGAGCTCTATCTGCAAAGGGCACTTTTCTTGCTAAAAGCAGTTTTTCCTAACAAATGCAAGATATAACATGGGCTATCTCCGTAAGGAGACATCAGATATGCAAAACGCATGGTTTTTTCATCTTTGGTGAGCCGGGGGAACATGAATATGTGTTTGTTTTTCGAATTTGAGCTCTATCTGCAAAGGGCACTTTTCTTGCTAAAAGCAGTTTTTCCTAACAAATGCAAGTTATAACATGGGCTATCTCCGCAAGGAGACATCAGATCTGCAAAACTCATGGTTTTTTGGTCTTCGGTGAGCCGGGGGAACATGAATATGTGTTTGTTTTTCGAATTTGAGCTCTATCTGGCAAAGGGCACTTTTCTTGCTAAAAGCAGTTTTTCCTAACAAATGCAAGATATAACATGGGCTATCTCCGCAAGGAGACATCAGATCTGCATAACTCATGGTTTTTGGTCTTCGGTGAGCCGGGGGAACATGAATATGTGTTTGTTTTTCGAAATTGAGCTCTATCTGCAAAGGGCACTTTTCTTGCTAAAAGCAGTTTTTCCTAACAAATGCAAGTTATAACATGGGCTATCTCCGCAAGGAGACATCAGATCTGCAAAACTCATGGTTTTTTGGTCTTCGGTGAGCCGGGGGAACATGAATATGTGTTTGTTTTTCGAATTTGAGCTCTATCTGCAAAGGGCACTTTTCTTGCTAAAAGCAGTTTTTCCTAACAAATGCAAGATATAACATGGGCTATCTCCGCAAGGAGACATCAGATCTGCATAACTGATGGTTTTTTGGTCTTCGGTGAGCCGGGGGAACATGAATATGTGTTCGTTTTTCGAATTTGAGCTCTATCTGCTAAGGGCACTTTTCTTGCTAAAAGCAGTGTTTCCTAACAAATGCAAGATATAACATGGGCTATCTCCGCAAGGAAACATCAGATCTGCGTAACTCATGGTTTTTTGGTCTTCGGGGAGGTTGGGGAACATGAATACGTGTTTGTTTTTCGAATTTGAGCTCTATCTGCAAAGGGTACTTTTCATGCTTTAAGCAGTTTTTCCTAACAAATGCAAGATATAACATGGGCTATCTCCGCAAGGAGACATCAGATCTGTAAAACTCATGGTTTTTTGGTCTTCGGTGAGCCGGGGGAACATGAATATGTGTTTGTTTTTCGAATTTGAGCTCTATCTGCAAAGGGCACTTTTCTTGCTATAAGCAGTTTTTCCTAACAAATGCAAGATATAACATGGGCTATCTCCGCAAGGAGACATCAGATCTGCATAACTCATGGTGTTTTGGTCTTCGGTGAGCCGGGGGAACATGAATATGTGTTTGTTTTTCGAAATTGAGCTCTATCTGCAAAGGGCACTTTTCTTGCTAAAAGCAGTTTTTCCTAACAAATGCAAGTTATAACATGGGCTATCTCCGCAAGGAGACATCAGATCTGCAAAACTCATGGTTTTTTGGTCTTCGGTGAGCCGGGGGAACATGAATATGTGTTTGTTTTTCGAATTTGAGCTCTATCTGCAAAGGGCACTTTTCATGCTATAAGCAGTTTTTCCTAACAAATGCAAGATATAACATGGGCTATCTCCGCAAGGAAACATCAGATCTGCGTAACTCATGGTTTTTTGGTCTTCGGGGAGGTTGGGGAACATGAATACGTGTTTGTTTTTCGAATTTGAGCTCTATCTGCAAAGGGCACTTTTCATGCTATAAGCAGTTTTTCCTAACAAATGCAAGATATAACATGGGCTATCTCCGCAAGGAGACATGAGATCTGCATAACTGATGGTTTTTTCGTCTTCGGTGAGCCGGGGGAACATGAATATGTGTTTGTTTTTCGAATTTGAGCTCTATCTGCAAAGGGCACTTTTCTTGCTAAAAGCAGTTTTTCCTAACAAATGCAAGTTATAACATGGGCTATCTCCGCAAGGAGACATCAGATCTGCAAAACTCATGGTTTTTTGGTCTTCGGTGAGCCGGGGGAACATGAATATGTGTTTGTTTTTCGAATTTGAGCTCTATCTGCAAAGGGCACTTTTCTTGCTAAAAGCAGTTTTTCCTAACAAATGCAAGATATAACATGGGCTATCTCCGCAAGGAGACATCAGATCTGCATAACTGATGGTTTTTTGGTCTTCGGTGAGCCGGGGGAACATGAATATGTGTTCGTTTTTCGAATTTGAGCTCTATCTGCTAAGGGCACTTTTCTTGCTAAAAGCAGTGTTTCCTAACAAATGCAAGATATAACATGGGTTATCTCCGCAAGGAAACATCAGAACTGCAAAACACATGGTTTTTTGGTCTTCGGGGAGGTTGGGGAACATGAATACGTGTTTGTTTTTCGAATTTGAGCTCTATCTGCAAAGGGCACTTTTCATGCTATAAGCAGTTTTTCCTAACAAATGCAAGATATAACATGGGCTATCTCCGCAAGGAAACATCAGATCTGCGTAACTCATGGTTTTTTGGTCTTCGGGGAGGTTGGGGAACATGAATACGTGTTTGTTTTTCGAATTTGAGCTCTATCTGCAAAGGGCACTTTTCATGCTATAAGCAGTTTTTCCTAACAAATGCAAGATATAACATGGGCTATCTCCGCAAGGAGACATGAGATCTGCATAACTGATGGGTTTTTGGTCTTCGGTGAGCCGGGGGAACATGAATATGTGTTTGTTTTTTGAATTTGAGCTCTATCTGCAAAGGGCACTTTTCATACTTTAAGCAGTTTTTCCTAACAAATGCAAGATATAACATGGGCTATCACCGTAAGGAGACATCAGAACTGCAAAACGCATGGTTTTTTGGTCTTCGGGGAGGTTGGGGAACAAGAATACATGTTTGTTTTTCGAATTTGACCTCTATCTGCAAAGGGCACTTTTCTTGCTAAAAGCAGTTTTTCCTAACAAATGCAAGATATAACATGGGCTATCTCCGCAAGGAGACATCAGATCTGCATAACTCATGGTTTTTGGTCTTCGGTGAGCCGGGGGAACATGAATATGTGTTTGTTTTTCGAAATTGAGCTCTATCTGCAAAGGGCACTTTTCTTGCTAAAAGCAGTTTTTCCTAACAAATGCAAGTTATAACATGGGCTATCTCCGCAAGGAGACATCAGATCTGCAAAACTCATGGTTTTTTGGTCTTCGGTGAGCCGGGGGAACATGAATATGTGTTTGTTTTTCGAATTTGAGCTCTATCTGCAAAGGGCACTTTTCTTGCTAAAAGCAGTGTTTCCTAACAAATGCAAGATATAACATGGGTTATCTCCGCAAGGAAACATCAGAACTGCAAAACACATGGTTTTTTGGTCTTCGGGGAGGTTGGGGAACATGAATACGTGTTTGTTTTTCGAATTTGAGCTCTATCTGCAAAGGGCACTTTTCATGCTATAAGCAGTTTTTCCTAACAAATGCAAGATATAACATGGGCTATCTCCGCAAGGAAACATCAGATCTGCGTAACTCATGGTTTTTTGGTCTTCGGGGAGGTTGGGGAACATGAATACGTGTTTGTTTTTCGAATTTGAGCTCTATCTGCAAAGGGCACTTTTCATGCTATAAGCAGTTTTTCCTAACAAATGCAAGATATAACATGGGCTATCTCCGCAAGGAGACATGAGATCTGCATAACTGATGGGTTTTTGGTCTTCGGTGAGCCGGGGGAACATGAATATGTGTTTGTTTTTCGAATTTGAGCTCTATCTGCAAAGGGCACTTTTCATGCTTTAAGCAGTTTTTCCTAACAAATACAAGATATAACATGGGCTATCTCCGCAAGGAGACATCAGAACTGCAAAACGCATGGTTTTTTGGTCTTCGGGGAGGTTGGGGAACAAGAATACGTGTTTGTTTTTCGAATTTGACCTCTATCTGCAAAGGGCACTTTTCATGCTATAAGCAGTTTTCCTAACAAATGCAAGATATAACATGGGCTATCTCCGCAAGGAGACATCAGATCTGTAAAACTCATGATTTTTTGGTGTTCGGTGAGCCGGGGGAACATGAATATGTGTTTGTTTTTCGAATTTGAGCTCTATCTGCAAAGGGCACTTTTCTTGCTATAAGCAGTTTTTCCTAACAAATGCAACATGGGCTATCTCCGCAAGGAGACATCAGATCTGCATAACTGATGGTTTTTTGGTCTTCGGTGAGCCGGGGGAACATGAATATGTGTTTGTTTTTCGAATTTGAGCTCTATGTGCAAAGGGCACTTTTCTTGCTAAAAGCAGTTTTTCCTAACAAATGCAAGATATAACATGGGCTATCTCCGCAAGGAGACATCAGATCTGCATAACTGATGGTTTTTTGGTCTTCGGTGAGCTGGGGGAACATGAATATGTGTTTGTTTTTCGAAATTGAGCTCTATCTGCAAATGGCACTTTTCTTGCTAAAAGCAGTTTTTCCTAACAAATGCAAGATATAACATGGGCTATCTCCGCAAGGAGACATCAGATCTGCATAACTGATGGTTTTTTGGTCTTTGGTGAGCCGGGGGAACATGAATATGTGTTCGTTTTTCGAATTTGAGCTCTATCTGCAAAGGGCACTTTTCTTGCTAAAAGCAGTTTTTCCTAACAAATGCAAGATATAACATGGGCTATCTCCGTAAGGAGACATCAGATCTGCAAAACTCATGGTTTTTTCGTCTTCGGTGAGCCGGGGGAACATGAATACGTGTTTGTTTTTCGAATTTGAGCTCTATCTGCAAAGGGCACTTTTCATGCTTTAAGCAGTTTTTCCTAACAAATGCAAGATATAACATGGGCTATCTCCGCAAGGAGACATCAGATCTGTAAAACTCATGGTTTTTTGGTCTTCGGTGAGCCGGGGGAACATGAATATGTGTTTGTTTTTCGAATTTGAGCTCTATCTGCAAAGGACACCTTTCTTGCTATAAGCAGTTTTTCCTAACAAATGCAAGATATAACATGGGCTATCTCCGCAAGGAGACATCAGATCTGTAAAACTCATGGTTTTTTGGTCTTTGGTGAGCCAGGGGAACATGAATATGTGTTTGTTTTTCGAATTTGAGCTCTATCTGCAAAGGGCACTTTTCTTGCTAAAAGCAGTTTTTCCTAACAAATGCAAGATATAACATGGGCTATCTCCGCAAGGAGACATCAGATCTGCATAACTCATGGTTTTTTGGTCTTCGGTGAGCCGGGGGAACATGAATATGTGTTTGTTTTTCGAAATTGAGCTCTATCTGCAAAGGGCACTTTTCTTGCTAAAAGCAGTTTTTCCTAACAAATGCAAGATATAACATGGGCTATCTCCGTAAGGAGACATCAGATATGCAAAACGCATGGTTTTTTCATCTTTGGTGAGCCGGGGGAACATGAATATGTGTTTGTTTTTCGAATTTGAGCTCTATCTGCAAAGGGCACTTTTCTTTCTAAAAGCAGTTTTTCCTAACAAATGCAAGATATAACATGGGCTATCTCCGCAAGGAGATATCAGATCTGCATAACTCATGGTTTTTTGGTCTTCGGTGAGCCAGGGGAACATGAATATGTGTTTGTTTTTCGAATTTGAGCTCTATCTGCAAAGGGCACTTTTCTTGCTAAAAGCAGTTTTTCCTAACAAATGCAAGATATAACATGGGCTATCTCCGCAAGGAGACATCAGATCTGTTAAACTCATGGTTTTTTCATCTTCGGTGAGCCGGGGGGACATGAATATGTGTTTCTTTTTCGAATTTGAGCTCTATCTGCAATGGGCACTTTTCATGCTATAAACAGTTTTTACTAACAAATGCAAGATATAACATGGGCTATCTCCGAAAGGAGACATCAGAACTGCAAAACGCATGGTTTTTTGGTGTTCGGTGAGCCGGGGGAACATGAATATGTGTTTGTTTTTCGAATTTGAGCTCTATCTGCAAAGGGCACTTTTCTTTCTAAAAGCAGTTTTTCCTAACAAATGCAAGATATAACATGGGCTATCTCCGCAAGGAGACATCAGAACTGCAAAACGCATGGTTTTTTGGTCTTCGGGGAGGTTGGGGAACATGAATACGTGTTTGTTTTTCGAATTTGAGCTCTATCTGCAAAGGGCACTTTTCATGCTATAAGCAGTTTTTCCTAACAAATGCAAGATATAACATGGGCTATCTCCACAAGGAGACATCAGACCTGCAAAACTCATGGTTTTTTCATCTATGGTGAGCCGGGGGAACATGAATATGTGTTTGTTTTTCGAATTTGAGCTCTATCTGCAATGGGCACTTTTCATTCTATAAACAGTTTTTACTAAAAAATGCAAGATATAACATGGGCTATATCTGCAAGGAGACATCAGAACTGCAAAACGCATGGTTTTTTGGTCTTCGGGGAGGTTGGGGAACATGAATACGTGTTTCTTTTTAGAATTTGAGCTCTATCTGCAAAGGGCACTTTTCATGCTTTAACCAGTTTTTCCTAACAAATGCAAGATATAACATGGGCTATCTCCGCAAGGAGACATCAGATCTGTAAAACTCATGGTTTTTTGGTCTTCGGTGAGCCGGGGGAACATGAATACGTGTTTCTTTTTCGAATTTGAGCTCTATCTGCAAAGGGCACTTTTCATGCTTTAAGCAGTTTTTCCTAACAAATGCAAGATATAACATGGGCTATCTCCGTAAGGAGACATCAGATATGCAAAACGCATGGTTTTTTCATCTTTGGTGAGCCGGGGGAACATGAATATGTGTTTGTTTTTCGAATTTGAGCTCTATCTGCAAAGGGCACTTTTCTTTCTAAAAGCAGTTTTTCCTAACAAATGCAAGATATAACATGGGCTATCTGCGCAAGGAGATATCAGATCTGCATAACTCATGGTTTTTTGGTCTTCGGTGAGCCAGGGGAACATGAATATGTGTTTGTTTTTCGAATTTGAGCTCTATCTGCAAAGGGCACTTTTCTTGCTAAAAGCAGTTTTTCCTAACAAATGCAAGATATAACATGGGCTATCTCCGCAAGGAGACATCAGATCTGTTAAACTCATGGTTTTTTCATCTTCGGTGAGCCGGGGGGACATGAATATGTGTTTCTTTTTCGAATTTGAGCTCTATCTGCAATGGGCACTTTTCATGCTATAAACAGTTTTTACTAACAAATGCAAGATATAACATGGGCTATCTCCGAAAGGAGACATCAGAACTGCAAAACGCATGGTTTTTTGGTGTTCGGTGAGCCGGGGGAACATGAATATGTGTTTGTTTTTCGAATTTGAGCTCTATCTGCAAAGGGCACTTTTCTTTCTAAAAGCAGTTTTTCCTAACAAATGCAAGATATAACATGGGCTGTCTCCGCAAGGACACATCAGAACTGCAAAACGCATGGTTTTTTGGTCTTCGGGGAGGTTGGGGAACATGAATACGTGTTTGTTTTTCGAATTTGAGCTCTATCTGCAAAGGGCACTTTTCATGCTATAAGCAGTTTTTCCTAACAAATGCAAGATATAACATGGGCTATCTCCGCAAGGAGACATCAGACCTGCAAAACTCATGGTTTTTTCATCTATGGTGAGCCGGGGGAACATGAATATGTGTTTGTTTTTCGAATTTGAGCTCTATCTGCAATGGGCACTTTTCATTCTATAAACAGTTTTTACTAAAAAATGCAAGATATAACATGGGCTATATCTGCAAGGAGACATCAGAACTGCAAAACGCATGGTTTTTTGGTCTTCGGGGAGGTTGGGGAACATGAATACGTGTTTCTTTTTCGAATTTGAGCTCTATCTGCAAAGGGCACTTTTCATGCTTTAACCAGTTTTTCCTAACAAATGCAAGATATAACATGGGCTATCTCCGCAAGGAGACATCAGATCTGTAAAACTCATGGTTTTTTGGTCTTCGGTGAGCCGGGGGAACATGAATATGTGTTTGTTTTTTGAATTTGAGCTCTATCTGCAAAGGGCACTTTTCTTGCTAAAAGCAGTTTTTCCTAACAAATGCAAGATATAACATGGGCTATCTCCGCAAGGAGACATCAGATCTGCATAACTCATGGTTTTTTGGTCTTCGGTGAGCCGGGGGAACATGAATATGTGTTTGTTTTTCGAATTTGAGCTCTATCTGCAAAGGGCACTTTTCTTGCTAAAAGCAGTTTTTCCTAAATGCAAGATATAAGATGGGCTATCTCCGCAAGGAGACATCAGATCTGCATAACTCATGGTTTTTTGGTCTTCGGTGAGCCGGGGGAACATGAATAGGTGTTTGTTTTTCGAATTTGAGCTCTATCTGCAATGGGCACTTTTCATGCTATAAACAGTTTTTACTAACAAATGCAAGATATAACATGGGCTATCTCCGCAAGGAGACATCAGAACTGCAAAACGCATGGTTTTTTGGTCTTCGGGGAGGTTGGGGAACATGAATACGTGCTTCTTTTTCGAATTTGAGCTCTATCTGCAAAGGGCACTTTTCATGCTTTAAGCAGTTTTTCCTAACAAATGCAAGATATAACATGGGCTATCTCCGCAAGGAGACATCAGATCTGCATAACTCATGGTTTTTTGGTCTTCGGTGAGCCGGGGGAACATGAATATGTGTTTGTTTTTCGAATTTGAGCTCTATCTGCAAAGGGCACTTTTCTTGCTAAAAGCAGTTTTTCCTAACAAATGCAAGATATAACATGGGCTATCTCCGCAAGGAGACATCAGATCTGCATAACTGATGGTTTTTTGGTCTTCGGTGAGCCGGGGGAACATGAATATGTGTTCGTTTTTCGAATTTGAGCTCTATCTGCTAAGGGCACTTTTCTTGCTAAAAGCAGTGTTTCCTAACAAATGCAAGATATAACATGGGTTATCTCCGCAAGGAAACATCAGAACTGCAAAACACATGGTTTTTTGGTCTTCGGGGAGGTTGGGGAACATGAATACGTGTTTGTTTTTCGAATTTGAGCTCTATCTGCAAAGGGCACTTTTCATGCTATAAGCAGTTTTTCCTAACAAATGCAAGATATAACATGGGCTATCTCCGCAAGGAAACATCAGATCTGCGTAACTCATGGTTTTTTGGTCTTCGGGGAGGTTGGGGAACATGAATACGTGTTTGTTTTTCGAATTTGAGCTCTATCTGCAAAGGGCACTTTTCATGCTATAAGCAGTTTTTCCTAACAAATGCAAGATATAACATGGGCTATCTCCGCAAGGAGACATGAGATCTGCATAACTGATGGGTTTTTGGTCTTCGGTGAGCCGGGGGAACATGAATATGTGTTTGTTTTTTGAATTTGAGCTCTATCTGCAAAGGGCACTTTTCATACTTTAAGCAGTTTTTCCTAACAAATGCAAGATATAACATGGGCTATCACCGTAAGGAGACATCAGAACTGCAAAACGCATGGTTTTTTGGTCTTCGGGGAGGTTGGGGAACAAGAATACATGTTTGTTTTTCGAATTTGACCTCTATCTGCAAAGGGCACTTTTCTTGCTAAAAGCAGTTTTTCCTAACAAATGCAAGATATAACATGGGCTATCTCCGCAAGGAGACATCAGATCTGCATAACTCATGGTTTTTGGTCTTCGGTGAGCCGGGGGAACATGAATATGTGTTTGTTTTTCGAAATTGAGCTCTATCTGCAAAGGGCACTTTTCTTGCTAAAAGCAGTTTTTCCTAACAAATGCAAGTTATAACATGGGCTATCTCCGCAAGGAGACATCAGATCTGCAAAACTCATGGTTTTTTGGTCTTCGGTGAGCCGGGGGAACATGAATATGTGTTTGTTTTTCGAATTTGAGCTCTATCTGCAAAGGGCACTTTTCTTGCTAAAAGCAGTGTTTCCTAACAAATGCAAGATATAACATGGGTTATCTCCGCAAGGAAACATCAGAACTGCAAAACACATGGTTTTTTGGTCTTCGGGGAGGTTGGGGAACATGAATACGTGTTTGTTTTTCGAATTTGAGCTCTATCTGCAAAGGGCACTTTTCATGCTATAAGCAGTTTTTCCTAACAAATGCAAGATATAACATGGGCTATCTCCGCAAGGAAACATCAGATCTGCGTAACTCATGGTTTTTTGGTCTTCGGGGAGGTTGGGGAACATGAATACGTGTTTGTTTTTCGAATTTGAGCTCTATCTGCAAAGGGCACTTTTCATGCTATAAGCAGTTTTTCCTAACAAATGCAAGATATAACATGGGCTATCTCCGCAAGGAGACATGAGATCTGCATAACTGATGGGTTTTTGGTCTTCGGTGAGCCGGGGGAACATGAATATGTGTTTGTTTTTCGAATTTGAGCTCTATCTGCAAAGGGCACTTTTCATGCTTTAAGCAGTTTTTCCTAACAAATACAAGATATAACATGGGCTATCTCC
Organism: Vipera ursinii; assembly: GCF_947247035.1. NCBI lineage: Eukaryota > Metazoa > Chordata > Lepidosauria > Squamata > Viperidae > Vipera > Vipera ursinii. The sequence continues at coordinate 34,138,499 of NC_139515.1, forward strand.
GCAAGGAGACATCAGAACTGCAAAACGCATGGTTTTTTGGTCTTCGGGGAGGTTGGGGAACAAGAATACGTGTTTGTTTTTCGAATTTGACCTCTATCTGCAAAGGGCACTTTTCATGCTATAAGCAGTTTTCCTAACAAATGCAAGATATAACATGGGCTATCTCCGCAAGGAGACATCAGATCTGTAAAACTCATGATTTTTTGGTGTTCGGTGAGCCGGGGGAACATGAATATGTGTTTGTTTTTCGAATTTGAGCTCTATCTGCAAAGGGCACTTTTCTTGCTATAAGCAGTTTTTCCTAACAAATGCAACATGGGCTATCTCCGCAAGGAGACATCAGATCTGCATAACTGATGGTTTTTTGGTCTTCGGTGAGCCGGGGGAACATGAATATGTGTTTGTTTTTCGAATTTGAGCTCTATGTGCAAAGGGCACTTTTCTTGCTAAAAGCAGTTTTTCCTAACAAATGCAAGATATAACATGGGCTATCTCCGCAAGGAGACATCAGATCTGCATAACTGATGGTTTTTTGGTCTTCGGTGAGCTGGGGGAACATGAATATGTGTTTGTTTTTCGAAATTGAGCTCTATCTGCAAATGGCACTTTTCTTGCTAAAAGCAGTTTTTCCTAACAAATGCAAGATATAACATGGGCTATCTCCGCAAGGAGACATCAGATCTGCATAACTGATGGTTTTTTGGTCTTTGGTGAGCCGGGGGAACATGAATATGTGTTCGTTTTTCGAATTTGAGCTCTATCTGCAAAGGGCACTTTTCTTGCTAAAAGCAGTTTTTCCTAACAAATGCAAGATATAACATGGGCTATCTCCGTAAGGAGACATCAGATCTGCAAAACTCATGGTTTTTTCGTCTTCGGTGAGCCGGGGGAACATGAATACGTGTTTGTTTTTCGAATTTGAGCTCTATCTGCAAAGGGCACTTTTCATGCTTTAAGCAGTTTTTCCTAACAAATGCAAGATATAACATGGGCTATCTCCGCAAGGAGACATCAGATCTGTAAAACTCATGGTTTTTTGGTCTTCGGTGAGCCGGGGGAACATGAATATGTGTTTGTTTTTCGAATTTGAGCTCTATCTGCAAAGGACACCTTTCTTGCTATAAGCAGTTTTTCCTAACAAATGCAAGATATAACATGGGCTATCTCCGCAAGGAGACATCAGATCTGTAAAACTCATGGTTTTTTGGTCTTTGGTGAGCCAGGGGAACATGAATATGTGTTTGTTTTTCGAATTTGAGCTCTATCTGCAAAGGGCACTTTTCTTGCTAAAAGCAGTTTTTCCTAACAAATGCAAGATATAACATGGGCTATCTCCGCAAGGAGACATCAGATCTGCATAACTCATGGTTTTTTGGTCTTCGGTGAGCCGGGGGAACATGAATATGTGTTTGTTTTTCGAAATTGAGCTCTATCTGCAAAGGGCACTTTTCTTGCTAAAAGCAGTTTTTCCTAACAAATGCAAGATATAACATGGGCTATCTCCGTAAGGAGACATCAGATATGCAAAACGCATGGTTTTTCCATCTTTGGTGAGCCGGGGGAACATGAATATGTGTTTGTTTTTCGAATTTGAGCTCTATCTGCAAAGGGCACTTTTCTTTCTAAAAGCAGTTTTTCCTAACAAATGCAAGATATAACATGGGCTATCTCCGCAAGGAGATATCAGATCTGCATAACTCATGGTTTTTTGGTCTTCGGTGAGCCAGGGGAACATGAATATGTGTTTGTTTTTCGAATTTGAGCTCTATCTGCAAAGGGCACTTTTCTTGCTAAAAGCAGTTTTTCCTAACAAATGCAAGATATAACATGGGCTATCTCCGCAAGGAGACATCAGATCTGTTAAACTCATGGTTTTTTCATCTTCGGTGAGCCGGGGGGACATGAATATGTGTTTCTTTTTCGAATTTGAGCTCTATCTGCAATGGGCACTTTTCATGCTATAAACAGTTTTTACTAACAAATGCAAGATATAACATGGGCTATCTCCGAAAGGAGACATCAGAACTGCAAAACGCATGGTTTTTTGGTGTTCGGTGAGCCGGGGGAACATGAATATGTGTTTGTTTTTCGAATTTGAGCTCTATCTGCAAAGGGCACTTTTCTTTCTAAAAGCAGTTTTTCCTAACAAATGCAAGATATAACATGGGCTATCTCCGCAAGGAGACATCAGAACTGCAAAACGCATGGTTTTTTGGTCTTCGGGGAGGTTGGGGAACATGAATACGTGTTTGTTTTTCGAATTTGAGCTCTATCTGCAAAGGGCACTTTTCATGCTATAAGCAGTTTTTCCTAACAAATGCAAGATATAACATGGGCTATCTCCACAAGGAGACATCAGACCTGCAAAACTCATGGTTTTTTCATCTATGGTGAGCCGGGGGAACATGAATATGTGTTTGTTTTTCGAATTTGAGCTCTATCTGCAATGGGCACTTTTCATTCTATAAACAGTTTTTACTAAAAAATGCAAGATATAACATGGGCTATATCTGCAAGGAGACATCAGAACTGCAAAACGCATGGTTTTTTGGTCTTCGGGGAGGTTGGGGAACATGAATACGTGTTTCTTTTTAGAATTTGAGCTCTATCTGCAAAGGGCACTTTTCATGCTTTAACCAGTTTTTCCTAACAAATGCAAGATATAACATGGGCTATCTCCGCAAGGAGACATCAGATCTGTAAAACTCATGGTTTTTTGGTCTTCGGTGAGCCGGGGGAACATGAATACGTGTTTCTTTTTCGAATTTGAGCTCTATCTGCAAAGGGCACTTTTCATGCTTTAAGCAGTTTTTCCTAACAAATGCAAGATATAACATGGGCTATCTCCGTAAGGAGACATCAGATATGCAAAACGCATGGTTTTTTCATCTTTGGTGAGCCGGGGGAACATGAATATGTGTTTGTTTTTCGAATTTGAGCTCTATCTGCAAAGGGCACTTTTCTTTCTAAAAGCAGTTTTTCCTAACAAATGCAAGATATAACATGGGCTATCTGCGCAAGGAGATATCAGATCTGCATAACTCATGGTTTTTTGGTCTTCGGTGAGCCAGGGGAACATGAATATGTGTTTGTTTTTCGAATTTGAGCTCTATCTGCAAAGGGCACTTTTCTTGCTAAAAGCAGTTTTTCCTAACAAATGCAAGATATAACATGGGCTATCTCCGCAAGGAGACATCAGATCTGTTAAACTCATGGTTTTTTCATCTTCGGTGAGCCGGGGGGACATGAATATGTGTTTCTTTTTCGAATTTGAGCTCTATCTGCAATGGGCACTTTTCATGCTATAAACAGTTTTTACTAACAAATGCAAGATATAACATGGGCTATCTCCGAAAGGAGACATCAGAACTGCAAAACGCATGGTTTTTTGGTGTTCGGTGAGCCGGGGGAACATGAATATGTGTTTGTTTTTCGAATTTGAGCTCTATCTGCAAAGGGCACTTTTCTTTCTAAAAGCAGTTTTTCCTAACAAATGCAAGATATAACATGGGCTGTCTCCGCAAGGACACATCAGAACTGCAAAACGCATGGTTTTTTGGTCTTCGGGGAGGTTGGGGAACATGAATACGTGTTTGTTTTTCGAATTTGAGCTCTATCTGCAAAGGGCACTTTTCATGCTATAAGCAGTTTTTCCTAACAAATGCAAGATATAACATGGGCTATCTCCGCAAGGAGACATCAGACCTGCAAAACTCATGGTTTTTTCATCTATGGTGAGCCGGGGGAACATGAATATGTGTTTGTTTTTCGAATTTGAGCTCTATCTGCAATGGGCACTTTTCATTCTATAAACAGTTTTTACTAAAAAATGCAAGATATAACATGGGCTATATCTGCAAGGAGACATCAGAACTGCAAAACGCATGGTTTTTTGGTCTTCGGGGAGGTTGGGGAACATGAATACGTGTTTCTTTTTCGAATTTGAGCTCTATCTGCAAAGGGCACTTTTCATGCTTTAACCAGTTTTTCCTAACAAATGCAAGATATAACATGGGCTATCTCCGCAAGGAGACATCAGATCTGTAAAACTCATGGTTTTTTGGTCTTCGGTGAGCCGGGGGAACATGAATATGTGTTTGTTTTTTGAATTTGAGCTCTATCTGCAAAGGGCACTTTTCTTGCTAAAAGCAGTTTTTCCTAACAAATGCAAGATATAACATGGGCTATCTCCGCAAGGAGACATCAGATCTGCATAACTCATGGTTTTTTGGTCTTCGGTGAGCCGGGGGAACATGAATATGTGTTTGTTTTTCGAATTTGAGCTCTATCTGCAAAGGGCACTTTTCTTGCTAAAAGCAGTTTTTCCTAAATGCAAGATATAAGATGGGCTATCTCCGCAAGGAGACATCAGATCTGCATAACTCATGGTTTTTTGGTCTTCGGTGAGCCGGGGGAACATGAATAGGTGTTTGTTTTTCGAATTTGAGCTCTATCTGCAATGGGCACTTTTCATGCTATAAACAGTTTTTACTAACAAATGCAAGATATAACATGGGCTATCTCCGCAAGGAGACATCAGAACTGCAAAACGCATGGTTTTTTGGTCTTCGGGGAGGTTGGGGAACATGAATACGTGCTTCTTTTTCGAATTTGAGCTCTATCTGCAAAGGGCACTTTTCATGCTTTAAGCAGTTTTTCCTAACAAATGCAAGATATAACATGGGCTATCTCCGCAAGGAGACATCAGATCTGCATAACTCATGGTTTTTTGGTCTTCGGTGAGCCGGGGGAACATGAATATGTGTTTGTTTTTCGAATTTGAGCTCTATCTGCAAAGGGCACTTTTCTTGCTAAAAGCAGTTTTTCCTAACAAATGCAAGATATAACATGGGCTATCTCCGCAAGGAGACATCAGATCTGCATAACTGATGGTTTTTTGGTCTTCGGTGAGCCGGGGGAACATGAATATGTGTTCGTTTTTCGAATTTGAGCTCTATCTGCTAAGGGCACTTTTCTTGCTAAAAGCAGTGTTTCCTAACAAATGCAAGATATAACATGGGTTATCTCCGCAAGGAAACATCAGAACTGCAAAACACATGGTTTTTTGGTCTTCGGGGAGGTTGGGGAACATGAATACGTGTTTGTTTTTCGAATTTGAGCTCTATCTGCAAAGGGCACTTTTCATGCTATAAGCAGTTTTTCCTAACAAATGCAAGATATAACATGGGCTATCTCCGCAAGGAAACATCAGATCTGCGTAACTCATGGTTTTTTGGTCTTCGGGGAGGTTGGGGAACATGAATACGTGTTTGTTTTTCGAATTTGAGCTCTATCTGCAAAGGGCACTTTTCATGCTATAAGCAGTTTTTCCTAACAAATGCAAGATATAACATGGGCTATCTCCGCAAGGAGACATGAGATCTGCATAACTGATGGGTTTTTGGTCTTCGGTGAGCCGGGGGAACATGAATATGTGTTTGTTTTTTGAATTTGAGCTCTATCTGCAAAGGGCACTTTTCATACTTTAAGCAGTTTTTCCTAACAAATGCAAGATATAACATGGGCTATCACCGTAAGGAGACATCAGAACTGCAAAACGCATGGTTTTTTGGTCTTCGGGGAGGTTGGGGAACAAGAATACATGTTTGTTTTTCGAATTTGACCTCTATCTGCAAAGGGCACTTTTCTTGCTAAAAGCAGTTTTTCCTAACAAATGCAAGATATAACATGGGCTATCTCCGCAAGGAGACATCAGATCTGCATAACTCATGGTTTTTGGTCTTCGGTGAGCCGGGGGAACATGAATATGTGTTTGTTTTTCGAAATTGAGCTCTATCTGCAAAGGGCACTTTTCTTGCTAAAAGCAGTTTTTCCTAACAAATGCAAGTTATAACATGGGCTATCTCCGCAAGGAGACATCAGATCTGCAAAACTCATGGTTTTTTGGTCTTCGGTGAGCCGGGGGAACATGAATATGTGTTTGTTTTTCGAATTTGAGCTCTATCTGCAAAGGGCACTTTTCTTGCTAAAAGCAGTGTTTCCTAACAAATGCAAGATATAACATGGGTTATCTCCGCAAGGAAACATCAGAACTGCAAAACACATGGTTTTTTGGTCTTTGGGGAGGTTGGGGAACAAGAATACGTGTTTGTTTTTCGAATTTGACCTCTATCTGCAAAGGGCACTTTTCATGCTATAAGCAGTTTTCCTAACAAATGCAAGATATAACATGGGCTATCTCCGCAAGGAGACATCAGATCTGTAAAACTCATGATTTTTTGGTGTTCGGTGAGCCGGGGGAACATGAATATGTGTTTGTTTTTCGAATTTGAGCTCTATCTGCAAAGGGCACTTTTCTTGCTATAAGCAGTTTTTCCTAACAAATGCAACATGGGCTATCTCCGCAAGGAGACATCAGATCTGCATAACTGATGGTTTTTTGGTCTTCGGTGAGCCGGAGGAACATGAATATGTGTTTGTTTTTCGAATTTGAGCTCTATGTGCAAAGGGCACTTTTCTTGCTAAAAGCAGTTTTTCCTAACAAATGCAAGATATAACATGGGCTATCTCCGCAAGGAGACATCAGATCTGCATAACTGATGGTTTTTTGGTCTTCGGTGAGCTGGGGGAACATGAATATGTGTTTGTTTTTCGAAATTGAGCTCTATCTGCAAATGGCACTTTTCTTGCTAAAAGCAGTTTTTCCTAACAAATGCAAGATATAACATGGGCTATCTCCGCAAGGAGACATCAGATCTGCATAACTGATGGTTTTTTGGTCTTCGGTGAGCCGGGGGAACATGAATATGTGTTCGTTTTTCGAATTTGAGCTCTATCTGCAAAGGGCACTTTTCTTGCTAAAAGCAGTTTTTCCTAACAAATGCAAGATATAACATGGGCTATCTCCGCAAGGAGACATCAGATCTGCAAAACTCATGGTTTTTTCGTCTTCGGTGAGCCGGGGGAACATGAATACGTGTTTGTTTTTCGAATTTGAGCTCTATCTGCAAAGGGCACTTTTCATGCTTTAAGCAGTTTTTCCTAACAAATGCAAGATATAACATGGGCTATCTCCGCAAGGAGACATCAGATCTGTAAAACTCATGGTTTTTTGGTCTTCGGTGAGCCGGGGGAACATGAATATGTGTTTGTTTTTCGAATTTGAGCTCTATCTGCAAAGGACACCTTTCTTGCTATAAGCAGTTTTTCCTAACAAATGCAAGATATAACATGGGCTATCTCCGCAAGGAGACATCAGATCTGTAAAACTCATGGTTTTTTGGTCTTTGGTGAGCCAGGGGAACATGAATATGTGTTTGTTTTTCGAATTTGAGCTCTATCTGCAAAGGGCACTTTTCTTGCTAAAAGCAGTTTTTCCTAACAAATGCAAGATATAACATGGGCTATCTCCGCAAGGAGACATCAGATCTGCATAACTCATGGTTTTTTGGTCTTCGGTGAGCCGGGGGAACATGAATATGTGTTTGTTTTTCGAATTTGAGCTCTATCTGCAAAGGGCACTTTTCTTGCTAAAAGCAGTTTTTCCTAACAAATGCAAGATATAACATGGGCTATCTCCGCAAGGAGACATCAGATCTGTAAAACTCATGGTTTTTCCGTCTTCGGTGAGCCGGGGGAACATGAATATGTGTTTGTTTTTCGAATTTGAGCTCTATCTGCAAAGGGCACTTTTCTTGCTAAAAGCAGTTTTTCCTAACAAATGCAAGATATAACATGGGCTATCTCCGGAAGGAGATATCAGATCTGCATAACTCATGGTTTTTTGGTCTTCGGTGAGCCGGGGGAACATGAATATGTGTTTGTTTTTCGAATTTGAGCTCTATCTGCAAAGGGCACTTTTCTTGCTAAAAGCAGTTTTTCCTAACAAATGCAAGATATAACATGGGCTATCTCCGCAAGGAGACATCAGATCTGCAAAACTCATGGTTTTTCCGTCTTCGGTGAGCCGGGGGAACATGAATATGTGTTTGTTTTTCGAATTTGAGCTCTATCTGCAATGGGCACTTTTCATGCTATAAACAGTTTTTACTAACAAATGCAAGATATAACATGGGCTATCTCCGCAAGGAGACATCAGAACTGCAAAACGCATGGTTTTTTGGTCTTCGGGGAGGTTGGGGAACATGAATACGTGTTTGTTTTTCGAATTTGAGCTCTATCTGCAAAGGGCACTTTTCATGCTATAAGCAGTTTTTCCTAACAAATGCAAGATATAACATGGGCTATCTCCGCAAGGAGATATCAGATCTGTAAAACTCATGGTTTTTTCGTCTTCGGTGAGCCGGGGGAACATGAATATGTGTTTGTTTTTCGAATTTGAGCTCTATCTGCAATGGGCACTTTTCATGCTATAAACAGTTTTTACTAACAAATGCAAGATATAACATGGGCTATCTCCGCAAGGAGATATCAGAACTGCAAAACGCATGGTTTTTTGGTATTCAGGGAGGTTGGGGAACATGAATACGTGTTTCTTTTTCGAATTTGAGCTCTATCTGCAAAGGGCACTTTTCATGCTTTAAGCAGTTTTTCCTAACAAATGCAAGATATAACATGGGCTATCTCCGCAAGGAGACATCAGATCTGTAAAACTCATGGTTTTTTGGTCTTTGGTGAGCCGGGGGAACATGAATATGTGTTTGTTTTTCGAATTTGAGCTCTATCTGCAATGGGCACTTTTCTTGCTAAAAGCAGTTTTTCCTAACAAATGCAAGATATAACATGGGCTATCTCCGCAAGGAGACGTCAGATCTGCATAACTCATGGTTTTTTGGTCTTCGGTGAGCCGGGGGAACATGAATATGTGTTTGTTTTTCGAATTTGAGCTCTATCTGCAATGGGCACTTTTCATGCTATAAACAGTTTTTACTAACAAATGCAAGATATAACATGGGCTATCTCCGCAAGGAGACATCAGAACTGCAAAACGCATGGTTTTTTGGTCTTCGGGGAGGTTGGGGAACATGAATACGTGTTTGTTTTTCGAATTTGAGCTCTATCTGCAAAGGGCACTTTTCATGCTATAAGCAGTTTTTCCTAACAAATGCAAGATATAACATGGGCTATCTCCGCAAGGAAACATCAGATCTGCGTAACTCATGGTTTTTTGGTCTTCGGGGAGGTTGGGGAACATGAATACGTGTTTGTTTTTCGAATTTGAGCTCTATCTGCAAAGGGCACTTTTCATGCTATAAGCAGTTTTTCCTAACAAATGCAAGATATAACATGGGCTATCTCCGCAAGGAGACATGAGATCTGCATAACTGATGGGTTTTTGGTCTTCGGTGAGCCGGGGGAACATGAATATGTGTTTGTTTTTCGAATTTGAGCTCTATCTGCAAAGGGCACTTTTCATGCTTTAAGCAGTTTTTCCTAACAAATACAAGATATAACATGGGCTATCTCCGCAAGGAGACATCAGAACTGCAAAACGCATGGTTTTTTGGTCTTTGGGGAGGTTGGGGAACAAGAATACGTGTTTGTTTTTCGAATTTGACCTCTATCTGCAAAGGGCACTTTTCATGCTATAAGCAGTTTTCCTAACAAATGCAAGATATAACATGGGCTATCTCCGCAAGGAGACATCAGATCTGTAAAACTCATGATTTTTTGGTGTTCGGTGAGCCGGGGTAACATGAATATGTGTTTGTTTTTCGAATTTGAGCTCTATCTGCAAAGGGCACTTTTCTTGCTATAAGCAGTTTTTCCTAACAAATGCAACATGCGCTATCTCCGCAAGGAGACATCAGATCTGCATAACTGATTGTTTTTTGGTCTTCGGTGAGCCGGAGGAACATGAATATGTGTTTGTTTTTCGAATTTGAGCTCTATGTGCAAAGGGCACTTTTCTTGCTAAAAGCAGTTTTTCCTAACAAATGCAAGATATAACATGGGCTATCTCCGCAAGGAGACATCAGATCTGCATAACTGATGGTTTTTTGGTCTTCGGTGAGCCGGGGGAACATGAATATGTGTTCGTTTTTCGAATTTGAGCTCTATCTGCAAAGGGCACTTTTCTTGCTAAAAGCAGTTTTTCCTAACAAATGCAAGATATAACATGGGCTATCTCCGCAAGGAGACATCAGATCTGCAAAACTCATGGTTTTTTCGTCTTCGGTGAGCCGGGGGAACATGAATACGTGTTTGTTTTTCGAATTTGAGCTCTATCTGCAAAGGGCACTTTTCATGCTTTAAGCAGTTTTTCCTAACAAATGCAAGATATAACATGGGCTATCTCCGCAAGGAGACATCAGATCTGTAAAACTCATGGTTTTTTGGTCTTTGGTGAGCCGGGGGAACATGAATATGTGTTTGTTTTTCGAATTTGAGCTCTATCTGCAAAGGACACCTTTCTTGCTATAAGCAGTTTTTCCTAACAAATGCAAGATATAACATGGGCTATCTCCGCAAGGAGACATCAGATCTGTAAAACTCATGGTTTTTTGGTCTTTGGTGAGCCAGGGGAACATGAATATGTGTTTGTTTTTCGAATTTGAGCTCTATCTGCAAAGGGCACTTTTCTTGCTAAAAGCAGTTTTTCCTAACAAATGCAAGATATAACATGGGCTATCTCCGCAAGGAGACATCAGATCTGCATAACTCATGGTTTTTTGGTCTTCGGTGAGCCGGGGGAACATGAATATGTGTTTGTTTTTCGAATTTGAGCTCTATCTGCAAAGGGCACTTTTCTTGCTAAAAGCAGTTTTTCCTAACAAATGCAAGATATAACATGGGCTATCTCCGCAAGGAGACATCAGATCTGCAAAACTCATGGTTTTTCCGTCTTCGGTGAGCCGGGGGAACATGAATATGTGTTTGTTTTTCGAATTTGAGCTCTATCTGCAATGGGCACTTTTCATGCTATAAACAGTTTTTACTAACAAATGCAAGATATAACATGGGCTATCTCCGCAAGGAGACATCAGAACTGCAAAACGCATGATTTTTTGGTCTTCGGGGAGGTTGGGGAACATGAATACGTGTTTGTTTTTCGAATTTGAGCTCTATCTGCAAAGGGCACTTTTCATGCTATAAGCAGTTTTTCCTAACAAATGCAAGATATAACATGGGCTATCTCCGCAAGGAGATATCAGATCTGTAAAACTCATGGTTTTTTCGTCTTCGGTGAGCCGGGGGAACATGAATATGTGTTTGTTTTTCGAATTTGAGCTCTATCTGCAATGGGCACTTTTCATGCTATAAACAGTTTTTACTAACAAATGCAAGATATAACATGGGCTATCTCCGCAAGGAGATATCAGAACTGCAAAACGCATGGTTTTTTGGTATTCAGGGAGGTTGGGGAACATGAATACGTGTTTCTTTTTCGAATTTGAGGTCTATCTGCAAAGGGCACTTTTCATGCTTTAAGCAGTTTTTCCTAACAAATGCAAGATATAACATGGGCTATCTCCGCAAGGAGACATCAGATCTGTAAAACTCATGGTTTTTTGGTCTTTGGTGAGCCGGGGGAACATGAATATGTGTTTGTTTTTCGAATTTGAGCTCTATCTGCAATGGGCACTTTTCTTGCTAAAAGCAGTTTTTCCTAACAAATGCAAGATATAACATGGGCTATCTCCGCAAGGAGACGTCAGATCTGCATAACTCATGGTTTTTTGGTCTTCGGTGAGCCGGGGGAACATGAATATGTGTTTGTTTTTCGAATTTGAGCTCTATCTGCAATGGGCACTTTTCATGCTATAAACAGTTTTTACTAACAAATGCAAGATATAACATGGGCTATCTCCGCAAGGAGACATCAGAACTGCAAAACGCATGGTTTTTTGGTCTTCGGGGAGGTTGGGGAACATGAATACGTGTTTGTTTTTCGAATTTGAGCTCTATCTGCAAAGGGCACTTTTCATGCTATAAGCAGTTTTTCCTAACAAATGCAAGATATAACATGGGCTATCTCCGCAAGGAAACATCAGATCTGCGTAACTCATGGTTTTTTGGTCTTCGGGGAGGTTGGGGAACATGAATACGTGTTTGTTTTTCGAATTTGAGCTCTATCTGCAAAGGGCACTTTTCATGCTATAAGCAGTTTTTCCTAACAAATGCAAGATATAACATGGGCTATCTCCGCAAGGAGACATGAGATCTGCATAACTGATGGGTTTTTGGTCTTCGGTGAGCCGGGGGAACATGAATATGTGTTTGTTTTTCGAATTTGACCTCTATCTGCAAAGGGCACTTTTCATGCTTTAAGCAGTTTTTCCTAACAAATACAAGATATAACATGGGCTATCTCCGCAAGGAGACATCAGAACTGCAAAACGCATGGTTTTTTGGTCTTCGGGGAGGTTGGGGAACAAGAATACGTGTTTGTTTTTCGAATTTGACCTCTATCTGCAAAGGGCACTTTTCATGCTATAAGCAGTTTTCCTAACAAATGCAAGATATAACATGGGCTATCTCCGCAAGGAGACATCAGATCTGCATAACTCATGGTTTTTTGGTCTTCGGTGAGCCGGGGGAACATGAATATGTGTTTGTTTTTCGAATTTGAGCTCTATCTGCAAAGGGCACTTTTCTTGCTAAAAGCAGTTTTTCCTAACAAATGCAAGATATAACATGGGCTATCTCCGCAAGGAGACATCAGATCTGCAAAACTCATGGTTTTTCCGTCTTCGGTGAGCCGGGGGAACATGAATATGTGTTTGTTTTTCGAATTTGAGCTCTATCTGCAATGGGCACTTTTCATGCTATAAACAGTTTTTACTAACAAATGCAAGATATAACATGGGCTATCTCCGCAAGGAGACATCAGAACTGCAAAACGCATGGTTTTTTGGTCTTCGGGGAGGTTGGGGAACATGAATACGTGTTTGTTTTTCGAATTTGAGCTCTATCTGCAAAGGGCACTTTTCATGCTATAAGCAGTTTTTCCTAACAAATGCAAGATATAACATGGGCTATCTCCGCAAGGAGATATCAGATCTGTAAAACTCATGGTTTTTTCGTCTTCGGTGAGCCGGGGGAACATGAATATGTGTTTGTTTTTCGAATTTGAGCTCTATCTGCAATGGGCACTTTTCATGCTATAAACAGTTTTTACTAACAAATGCAAGATATAACATGGGCTATCTCCGCAAGGAGATATCAGAACTGCAAAACGCATGGTTTTTTGGTATTCAGGGAGGTTGGGGAACATGAATACGTGTTTCTTTTTCGAATTTGAGCTCTATCTGCAAAGGGCACTTTTCATGCTTTAAGCAGTTTTTCCTAACAAATGCAAGATATAACATGGGCTATCTCCGCAAGGAGACATCAGATCTGTAAAACTCATGGTTTTTTGGTCTTTGGTGAGCCGGGGGAACATGAATATGTGTTTGTTTTTCGAATTTGAGCTCTATCTGCAATGGGCACTTTTCTTGCTAAAAGCAGTTTTTCCTAACAAATGCAAGATATAACATGGGCTATCTCCGCAAGGAGACGTCAGATCTGCATAACTCATGGTTTTTTGGTCTTCGGTGAGCCGGGGGAACATGAATATGTGTTTGTTTTTCGAATTTGAGCTCTATCTGCAATGGGCACTTTTCATGCTATAAACAGTTTTTACTAACAAATGCAAGATATAACATGGGCTATCTCCGCAAGGAGACATCAGAACTGCAAAACGCATGGTTTTTTGGTCTTCGGGGAGGTTGGGGAACATGAATACGTGTTTGTTTTTCGAATTTGAGCTCTATCTGCAAAGGGCACTTTTCATGCTATAAGCAGTTTTTCCTAACAAATGCAAGATATAACATGGGCTATCTCCGCAAGGAAACATCAGATCTGCGTAACTCATGGTTTTTTGGTCTTCGGGGAGGTTGGGGAACATGAATACGTGTTTGTTTTTCGAATTTGAGCTCTATCTGCAAAGGGCACTTTTCATGCTATAAGCAGTTTTTCCTAACAAATGCAAGATATAACATGGGCTATCTCCGCAAGGAGACATGAGATCTGCATAACTGATGGGTTTTTGGTCTTCGGTGAGCCGGGGGAACATGAATATGTGTTTGTTTTTCGAATTTGACCTCTATCTGCAAAGGGCACTTTTCATGCTTTAAGCAGTTTTTCCTAACAAATACAAGATATAACATGGGCTATCTCCGCAAGGAGACATCAGAACTGCAAAACGCATGGTTTTTTGGTCTTCGGGGAGGTTGGGGAACAAGAATACGTGTTTGTTTTTCGAATTTGACCTCTATCTGCAAAGGGCACTTTTCATGCTATAAGCAGTTTTCCTAACAAATGCAAGATATAACATGGGCTATCTCCGCAAGGAGACATCAGATCTGTAAAACTCATGATTTTTTGGTGTTCGGTGAGCCGGGGGAACATGAATATGTGTTTGTTTTTCGAATTTGAGCTCTATCTGCAAAGGGCACTTTTCTTGCTATAAGCAGTTTTTCCTAACAAATGCAACATGGGCTATCTCCGCAAGGAGACATCAGATCTGCATAACTGATGGTTTTTTGGTCTTCGGTGAGCCGGGGGAACATGAATATGTGTTTGTTTTTCGAATTTGAGCTCTATGTGCAAAGGGCACTTTTCTTGCTAAAAGCAGTTTTTCCTAACAAATGCAAGATATAACATGGGCTATCTCCGCAAGGAGACATCAGATCTGCATAACTGATGGTTTTTTGGTCTTCGGTGAGCTGGGGGAACATAAATATGTGTTTGTTTTTCGAAATTGAGCTCTATCTGCAAATGGCACTTTTCTTGCTAAAAGCAGTTTTTCCTAACAAATGCAAGATATAACATGGGCTATCTCCGCAAGGAGACATCAGATCTGCATAACTGATGGTTTTTTGGTCTTCGGTGAGCCGGGGGAACATGAATATGTGTTCGTTTTTCGAATTTGAGCTCTATCTGCAAAGGGCACTTTTCTTGCTAAAAGCAGTTTTTCCTAACAAATGCAAGATATAACATGGGCTATCTCCGTAAGGAGACATCAGATCTGCAAAACTCATGGTTTTTTCGTCTTCGGTGAGCCGGGGGAACATGAATACGTGTTTGTTTTTCGAATTTGAGCTCTATCTGCAAAGGGCACTTTTCATGCTTTAACCAGTTTTTCCTAACAAATGCAAGATATAACATGGGCTATCTCCGCAAGGAGACATCAGATCTGTAAAACTCATGGTTTTTTGGTCTTCGGTGAGCCGGGGGAACATGAATATGTGTTTGTTTTTCGAATTTGAGCTCTATCTGCAAAGGACACCTTTCTTGCTATAAGCAGTTTTTCCTAACAAATGCAAGATATAACATGGGCTATCTCCGCAAGGAGACATCAGATCTGTAAAACTCATGGTTTTTTGGTCTTTGGTGAGCCAGGGGAACATGAATATGTGTTTGTTTTTCGAATTTGAGCTCTATCTGCAAAGGGCACTTTTCTTGCTAAAAGCAGTTTTTCCTAACAAATGCAAGATATAACATGGGCTATCTCCGCAAGGAGACATCAGATCTGCATAACTCATGGTTTTTTGGTCTTCGGTGAGCCGGGGGAACATGAATATGTGTTTGTTTTTCGAAATTGAGCTCTATCTGCAAAGGGCACTTTTCTTGCTAAAAGCAGTTTTTCCTAACAAATGCAAGATATAACATGGGCTATCTCCGTAAGGAGACATCAGATATGCAAAACGCATGGTTTTTTCATCTTTGGTGAGCCGGGGGAACATGAATATGTGTTTGTTTTTCGAATTTGAGCTCTATCTGCAAAGGGCACTTTTCTTTCTAAAAGCAGTTTTTCCTAACAAATGCAAGATATAACATGGGCTATCTCCGCAAGGAGATATCAGATCTGCATAACTCATGGTTTTTTGGTCTTCGGTGAGCCGGGGGAACATGAATATGTGTTTGTTTTTCGAATTTGAGCTCTATCTGCAAAGGGCACTTTTCTTGCTAAAAGCAGTTTTTCCTAACAAATGCAAGATATAACATGGGCTATCTCCGCAAGGAGACATCAGAACTGCAAAACGCATGGTTTTTTGGTCTTCGGGGAGGTTGGGGAACATGAATACGTGTTTCTTTTTCGAATTTGAGCTCTATCTGCAAAGGGCACTTTTCTTGCTAAAAGCAGTTTTTCCTAACAAATGCAAGATATAACATGGGCTATCTCCGCAAGGAGACATCAGAACTGCAAAACGCATGGTTTTTTGGTCTTCGGGGAGGTTGGGGAACATGAATACGTGTTTCTTTTTCGAATTTGAGCTCTATCTGCAAAGGGCACTTTTCATGCTATAAGCAGTTTTTCCTAACAAATGCAAGATATAACATGGGCTATCTCCGCAAGGAGACATCAGACCTGCAAAACTCATGGTTTTTTCATCTTTGGTGAGCCGGGGGAACATGAATATGTGTTTGTTTTTTGAATTTGAGCTCTACCTGCAATGGGCACTTTTCATTCTATAAACAGTTTTTACTAAAAAATGCAAGATATAACATGGGCTATATCTGCAAGGAGACATCAGAACTGCAAAACGCATGGTTTTTTGGTCTTCGGGGAGGTTGGGGAACATGAATACGTGTTTCTTTTTCGAATTTGAGCTCTATCTGCAAAGGGCACTTTTCATGCTTTAACCAGTTTTTCCTAACAAATGCAAGATATAACATGGGCTATCTCCGCAAGGAGACATCAGATCTGTAAAACTCATGGTTTTTTGGTCTTCGGTGAGCCGGGGGAACATGAATATGTGTTTGTTTTTTGAATTTGAGCTCTATCTGCAAAGGGCACTTTTCTTGCTAAAAGCAGTTTTTCCTAACAAATGCAAGATATAACATGGGCTATCTCCGCAAGGAGACATCAGATCTGCATAACTCATGGTTTTTTGGTCTTCGGTGAGCCGGGGGAACATGAATATGTGTTTGTTTTTCGAATTTGAGCTCTATCTGCAAAGGGCACTTTTCTTGCTAAAAGCAGTTTTTCCTAAATGCAAGATATAAGATGGGCTATCTCCGCAAGGAGACATCAGATCTGCATAACTCATGGTTTTTTGGTCTTCGGTGAGCCGGGGGAACATGAATAGGTGTTTGTTTTTCGAATTTGAGCTCTATCTGCAATGGGCACTTTTCATGCTATAAACAGTTTTTACTAACAAATGCAAGATATAACATGGGCTATCTCCGCAAGGAGACATCAGAACTGCAAAACGCATGGTTTTTTGGTCTTCGGGGAGGTTGGGGAACATGAATACGTGTTTCTTTTTCGAATTTGAGCTCTATCTGCAAAGGGCACTTTTCATGCTTTAAGCAGTTTTTCCTAACAAATGCAAGATATAACATGGGCTATCTCCGCAAGGAGACATCAGATCTGTAAAACTCATGGTTTTTTGGTCTTCGGTGAGCCGGGGGAACATGAATATGTGTTTGTTTTTCGAATTTGAGCTCTATCTGCAAAGGGCACTTTTCTTGCTAAAAGCAGTTTTTCCTAACAAATGCAAGATATAACATGGGCTATCTCCGCAAGGAGATATCAGATCTGCATAACTCATGGTTTTTTGGTCTTCGGTGAGCCGGGGGAACATGAATATGTGTTTGTTTTTCGAATTTGAGCTCTATCTGCAAAGGGCACTTTTCTTGCTAAAAGCAGTTTTTCCTAACAAATGCAAGATATAACATGGGCTATCTCCGCAAGGAGACATCAGATCTGCAAAACTCATGGTTTTTCCGTCTTCGGTGAGCCGGGGGAACATGAATATGTGTTTGTTTTTCGAATTTGAGCTCTATCTGCAATGGGCACTTTTCATGCTATAAACAGTTTTTACTAACAAATGCAAGATATAACATGGGCTATCTCCGCAAGGAGACATCAGAACTGCAAAACGCATGGTTTTTTGGTCTTCGGGGAGGTTGGGGAACATGAATACGTGGTTGTTTTTCGAATTTGAGCTCTATCTGCAAAGGGCACTTTTCATGCTATAAGCAGTTTTTCCTAACAAATGCAAGATATAACATGGGCTATCTCCGCAAGGAGACATCAGATCTGCAAAACTCATGGTTTTTCCGTCTTCGGTGAGCCGGGGGAACATGAATATGTGTTTGTTTTTCGAATTTGAGCTCTATCTGCAATGGGCACTTTTCATGCTATAAACAGTTTTTACTAACAAATGCAAGATATAACATGGGCTATCTCCGCAAGGAGACATCAGAACTGCAAAACGCATGGTTTTTTGGTCTTCGGGGAGGTTGGGGAACATGAATACGTGTTTGTTTTTCGAATTTGAGCTCTATCTGCAAAGGGCACTTTTCATGCTATAAGCAGTTTTTCCTAACAAATGCAAGATATAACATGGGCTATCTCCGCAAGGAAACATCAGATCTGCGTAACTCATGGTTTTTTGGTCTTCGGGGAGGTTGGGGAACATGAATACGTGTTTGTTTTACGAATTTGAGCTCTATCTGCAAAGGGCACTTTTCATGCTATAAGCAGTTTTTCCTAACAAATGCAAGATATAACATGGGCTATCTCCGCAAGGAGACATGAGATCTGCATAACTGATGGGTTTTTGGTCTTCGGTGAGCCGGGGGAACATGAACATGTGTTTGTTTTTCGAATTTGAGCTCTATCTGCAAAGGGCACTTTTCATGCTTTAAGCAGTTTTTCCTAACAAATACAAGATATAACATGGGCTATCTCCGCAAGGAGACATCAGAACTGCAAAACGCATGGTTTTTTGGTCTTCGGGGAGATTGGGGAACAAGAATACGTGTTTGTTTTTCGAATTTGACCGCTATCTGCAAAGGGCACTTTTCATGCTATAAGCAGTTTTCCTAACAAATGCAAGATATAACATGGGCTATCTCCGCAAGGAGACATCAGATCTGTAAAACTCATGATTTTTTGGTGTTCGGTGAGCCGGGGGAACATGAATATGTGTTTGTTTTTCGAATTTGAGCTCTATCTGCAAAGGGCACTTTTCTTGCTATAAGCAGTTTTTCCTAACAAATGCAACATGGGCTATCTCCGCAAGGAGACATCAGATCTGCATAACTGATGGTTTTTTGGTCTTCGGTGAGCCGGGGGAACATGAATATGTGTTTGTTTTTCGAATTTGAGCTCTATGTGCAAAGGGCACTTTTCTTGCTAAAAGCAGTTTTTCCTAACAAATGCAAGATATAACATGGGCTATCTCCGCAAGGAGACATCAGATCTGCATAACTGATGGTTTTTTGGTCTTCGGTGAGCTGGGGGAACATGAATATGTGTTTGTTTTTCGAAATTGAGCTCTATCTGCAAATGGCACTTTTCTTGCTAAAAGCAGTTTTTCCTAACAAATGCAAGATATAACATGGGCTATCTCCGCAAGGAGACATCAGATCTGCATAACTGATGGTTTTTTGGTCTTCGGTGAGCCGGGGGAACATGAATATGTGTTCGTTTTTCGAATTTGAGCTCTATCTGCAAAGGGCACTTTTCTTGCTAAAAGCAGTTTTTCCTAACAAATGCAAGATATAACATGGGCTATCTCCGTAAGGAGACATCAGATCTGCAAAACTCATGGTTTTTTCGTCTTCGGTGAGCCGGGGGAACATGAATACGTGTTTGTTTTTCGAATTTGAGCTCTATCTGCAAAGGGCACTTTTCATGCTTTAAGCAGTTTTTCCTAACAAATGCAAGATATAACATGGGCTATCTCCGCAAGGAGACATCAGATCTGTAAAACTCATGGTTTTTTGGTCTTCGGTGAGCCGGGGGAACATGAATATGTGTTTGTTTTTCGAATTTGAGCTCTATCTGCAAAGGACACCTTTCTTGCTATAAGCAGTTTTTCCTAACAAATGCAAGATATAACATGGGCTATCTCCGCAAGGAGACATCAGATCTGTAAAACTCATGGTTTTTTGGTCTTTGGTGAGCCAGGGGAACATGAATATGTGTTTGTTTTTCGAATTTGAGCTCTATCTGCAATGGGCACTTTTCATGCTATAAACAGTTTTTACTAACAAATGCAAGATATAACATGGGCTATCTCCGCAAGGAGACATCAGAACTGCAAAACGCATGGTTTTTTGGTCTTCGGGGAGGTTGGGGAACATGAATATGTGTTTGTTTTTCGAATTTGAGCTCTATCTACAATGGGCACTTTTCATGCTATAAACAGTTTTTACTAACAAATGCAAGATATAACATGGGCTATCTCCGCAAGGAGATATCAGAACTGCAAAACGCATGGTTTTTTGGTATTCAGGGAGGTTGGGGAACATGAATACGTGTTTCTTTTTCGAATTTGAGCTCTATCTGCAAAGGGCACTTTTCATGCTTTAAGCAGTTTTTCCTAACAAATGCAAGATATAACATGGGCTATCTCCGCAAGGAGACATCAGATCTGTAAAACTCATGGTTTTTTGGTCTTTGGTGAGCCGGGGGAACATGAATATGTGTTTGTTTTTCGAATTTGAGCTCTATCTGCAATGGGCACTTTTCTTGCTAAAAGCAGTTTTTCCTAACAAATGCAAGATATAACATGGGCTATCTCCGCAAGGAGACGTCAGATCTGCATAACTCATGGTTTTTTGGTCTTCGGTGAGCCGGGGGAACATGAATATGTGTTTGTTTTTCGAATTTGAGCTCTATCTGCAATGGGCACTTTTCATGCTATAAACAGTTTTTACTAACAAATGCAAGATATAACATGGGCTATCTCCGCAAGGAGACATCAGAACTGCAAAACGCATGGTTTTTTGGTCTTCGGGGAGGTTGGGGAACATGAATACGTGTTTGTTTTTCGAATTTGAGCTCTATCTACAATGGGCACTTTTCATGCTATAAACAGTTTTTACTAACAAATGCAAGATATAACATGGGCTATCTCCGCAAGGAGATATCAGAACTGCAAAACGCATGGTTTTTTGGTATTCAGGGAGGTTGGGGAACATGAATACGTGTTTCTTTTTCGAATTTGAGCTCTATCTGCAAAGGGCACTTTTCATGCTTTAAGCAGTTTTTCCTAACAAATGCAAGATATAACATGGGCTATCTCCGCAAGGAGACATCAGATCTGTAAAACTCATGGTTTTTTGGTCTTTGGTGAGCCGGGGGAACATGAATATGTGTTTGTTTTTCGAATTTGAGCTCTATCTGCAATGGGCACTTTTCTTGCTAAAAGCAGTTTTTCCTAACAAATGCAAGATATAACATGGGCTATCTCCGCAAGGAGACGTCAGATCTGCATAACTCATGGTTTTTTGGTCTTCGGTGAGCCGGGGGAACATGAATATGTGTTTGTTTTTCGAATTTGAGCTCTATCTGCAATGGGCACTTTTCATGCTATAAACAGTTTTTACTAACAAATGCAAGATATAACATGGGCTATCTCCGCAAGGAGACATCAGAACTGCAAAACGCATGGTTTTTTGGTCTTCGGGGAGGTTGGGGAACATGAATACGTGTTTGTTTTTCGAATTTGAGCTCTATCTGCAAAGGGCACTTTTCATGCTATAAGCAGTTTTTCCTAACAAATGCAAGATATAACATGGGCTATCTCCGCAAGGAAACATCAGATCTGCGTAACTCATGGTTTTTTGGTCTTCGGGGAGGTTGGGGAACATGAATACGTGTTTGTTTTTCGAATTTGAGCTCTATCTGCAAAGGGCACTTTTCATGCTATAAGCAGTTTTTCCTAACAAATGCAAGATATAACATGGGCTATCTCCGCAAGGAGACATCAGACCTGCATAACTGATGGGTTTTTGGTCTTCGGTGAGCCGGGGGAACATGAATATGTGTTTGTTTTTCGAATTTGAGCTCTATCTGCAAAGGGCACTTTTCATGCTTTAAGCAGTTTTTCCTAACAAATACAAGATATAACATGGGCTATCTCCGCAAGGAGACATCAGAACTGCAAAACGCATGGTTTTTTGGTCTTCGGGGAGGTTGGGGAACAAGAATACGTGTTTGTTTTTCGAATTTGACCTCTATCTGCAAAGGGCACTTTTCATGCTATAAGCAGTTTTCCTAACAAATGCAAGATATAACATGGGCTATCTCCGCAAGGAGACATCAGATCTGTAAAACTCATGATTTTTTGGTGTTCGGTGAGCCGGGGGAACATGAATATGTGTTTGTTTTTCGAATTTGAGCTCTATCTGCAAAGGGCACTTTTCTTGCTATAAGCAGTTTTTCCTAACAAATGCAACATGGGCTATCTCCGCAAGGAGACATCAGATCTGCATAACTGATGGTTTTTTGGTCTTCGGTGAGCCGGGGGAACATGAATATGTGTTTGTTTTTCGAATTTGAGCTCTATGTGCAAAGGGCACTTTTCTTGCTAAAAGCAGTTTTTCCTAACAAATGCAAGATATAACATGGGCTATCTCCGCAAGGAGACATCAGATCTGCATAACTGATGGTTTTTTGGTCTTCGGTGAGCTGGGGGAACATGAATATGTGTTTGTTTTTCGAAATTGAGCTCTATCTGCAAATGGCACTTTTCTTGCTAAAAGCAGTTTTTCCTAACAAATGCAAGATATAACATGGGCTATCTCCGCAAGGAGACATCAGATCTGCATAACTGATGGTTTTTTGGTCTTTGGTGAGCCGGGGGAACATGAATATGTGTTCGTTTTTCGAATTTGAGCTCTATCTGCAAAGGGCACTTTTCTTGCTAAAAGCAGTTTTTCCTAACAAATGCAAGATATAACATGGGCTATCTCCGTAAGGAGACATCAGATCTGCAAAACTCATGGTTTTTTCGTCTTCGGTGAGCCGGGGGAACATGAATACGTGTTTGTTTTTCGAATTTGAGCTCTATCTGCAAAGGGCACTTTTCATGCTTTAAGCAGTTTTTCCTAACAAATACAAGATATAACATGGGCTATCTCCGCAAGGAGACATCAGAACTGCAAAACGCATGGTTTTTTGGTCTTCGGGGAGGTTGGGGAACAAGAATACGTGTTTGTTTTTCGAATTTGACCTCTATCTGCAAAGGGCACTTTTCATGCTATAAGCAGTTTTCCTAACAAATGCAAGATATAACATGGGCTATCTCCGCAAGGAGACATCAGATCTGTAAAACTCATGATTTTTTGGTGTTCGGTGAGCCGGGGGAACATGAATATGTGTTTGTTTTTCGAATTTGAGCTCTATCTGCAAAGGGCACTTTTCTTGCTAAAAGCAGTTTTTCCTAACAAATGCAACATGGGCTATCTGCGCAAGGAGACATCAGATCTGCATAACTGATGGTTTTTTGGTCTTCGGTGAGCCGGGGGAACATGAATATGTGTTTGTTTTTCGAATTTGAGCTCTATGTGCAAAGGGCACTTTTCTTGCTAAAAGCAGTTTTTCCTAACAAATGCAAGATATAACATGGGCTATCTCCGCAAGGAGACATCAGATCTGCATAACTGATGGTTTTTTGGTCTTCGGTGAGCTGGGGGAACATGAATATGTGTTTGTTTTTCGAAATTGAGCTCTATCTGCAAATGGCACTTTTCTTGCTAAAAGCAGTTTTTCCTAACAAATGCAAGATATAACATGGGCTATCTCCGCAAGGAGACATCAGATCTGCATAACTGATGGTTTTTTGGTCTTCGGTGAGCCGGGGGAACATGAATATGTGTTTGTTTTTCGAATTTGAGCTCTATCTGCAAAGGGCACTTTTCTTGCTAAAAGCAGTTTTTCCTAACAAATGCAAGATATAACATGGGCTATCTCCGCAAGGAGACATCAGATCTGTTAAACTCATGGTTTTTTCATCTTCGGTGAGCCGGGGGGACATGAATATGTGTTTCTTTTTCGAATTTGAGCTCTATCTGCAATGGGCACTTTTCATGCTATAAACAGTTTTTACTAACAAATGCAAGATATAACATGGGCTATCTCCGAAAGGAGACATCAGAACTGCAAAACGCATGGTTTTTTGGTGTTCGGTGAGCCGGGGGAACATGAATATGTGTTTGTTTTTCGAATTTGAGCTCTATCTGCAAAGGGCACTTTTCTTTCTAAAAGCAGTTTTTCCTAACAAATGCAAGATATAACATGGGCTATCTCCGCAAGGAGACATCAGAACTTCAAAACGCATGGTTTTTTGGTCTTCGGGGAGGTTGGGGA
The DNA here is from genome assembly GCF_947247035.1 of Vipera ursinii. NCBI lineage: Eukaryota > Metazoa > Chordata > Lepidosauria > Squamata > Viperidae > Vipera > Vipera ursinii. Next base: position 34,162,518 of record NC_139515.1, read on the forward strand.
ACATGAATACGTGTTTGTTTTTCGAATTTGAGCTCTATCTGCAAAGGGCACTTTTCATGCTATAAGCAGTTTTTCCTAACAAATGCAAGATATAACATGGGCTATCTCCGCAAGGAGACATCAGACCTGCAAAACTCATGGTTTTTTCATCTTTGGTGAGCCGGGGGAACATGAATATGTGTTTGTTTTTCGAATTTGAGCTCTATCTGCAATGGGCACTTATCATTCTATAAACAGTTTTTACTAAAAAATGCAAGATATAACATGGGCTATATCTGCAAGGAGACATCAGAACTGCAAAACGCATGGTTTTTTGGTCTTCGGGGAGGTTGGGGAACATGAATACGTGTTTGTTTTTCGAATTTGAGCTCTATCTGCAAAGGGCACTTTTCATGCTTTAACCAGTTTTTCCTAACAAATGCAAGATATAACATGGGCTATCTCCGCAAGGAGATATCAGATCTGCATAACTCATGGTTTTTTGGTCTTCGGTGAGCCAGGGGAACATGAATATGTGTTTGTTTTTCGAATTTGAGCTCTATCTGCAAAGGGCACTTTTCTTGCTAAAAGCAGTTTTTCCTAACAAATGCAAGATATAACATGGGCTATCTCCGCAAGGAGACATCAGATCTGTTAAACTCATGGTTTTTTCATCTTCGGTGAGCCGGGGGGACATGAATATGTGTTTCTTTTTCGAATTTGAGCTCTATCTGCAATGGGCACTTTTCATGCTATAAACAGTTTTTACTAACAAATGCAAGATATAACATGGGCTATCTCCGAAAGGAGACATCAGAACTGCAAAACGCATGGTTTTTTGGTGTTCGGTGAGCCGGGGGAACATGAATATGTGTTTGTTTTTCGAATTTGAGCTCTATCTGCAAAGGGCACTTTTCTTTCTAAAAGCAGTTTTTCCTAACAAATGCAAGATATAACATGGGCTATCTCCGCAAGGAGACATCAGAACTGCAAAACGCATGGTTTTTTGGTCTTCGGGGAGGTTGGGGAACATGAATACGTGTTTGTTTTTCGAATTTGAGCTCTATCTGCAAAGGGCACTTTTCATGCTATAAGCAGTTTTTCCTAACAAATGCAAGATATAACATGGGCTATCTCCGCAAGGAGACATCAGACCTGCAAAACTCATGGTTTTTTAATCTTTGGTGAGCCGGGGGAACATGAATATGTGTTTGTTTTTCGAATTTGAGCTCTATCTGCAATGGGCACTTTTCATTCTATAAACAGTTTTTACTAAAAAATGCAAGATATAACATGGGCTATATCTGCAAGGAGACATCAGAACTGCAAAACGCATGGTTTTTTGGTCTTTGGGGAGGTTGGGGAACATGAATACGTGTTTGTTTTTCGAATTTGAGCTCTATCTGCAAAGGGCACTTTTCTTGCTAAAAGCAGTTTTTCCTAACAAATGCAAGATATAACATGGGCTATCTCCGTAAGGAGACATCAGATCTGCAAAACTCATGGTTTTTTCGTCTTCGGTGAGCCGGGGGAACATGAATACGTGTTTGTTTTTCGAATTTGAGCTCTATCTGCAAAGGGCACTTTTCATGCTTTAAGCAGTTTTTCCTAACAAATGCAAGATATAACATGGGCTATCTCCGCAAGGAGACATCAGATCTGTAAAACTCATGGTTTTTTGGTCTTCGGTGAGCCGGGGGAACATGAATATGTGTTTGTTTTTCGAATTTGAGCTCTATCTGCAAAGGACACCTTTCTTGCTATAAGCAGTTTTTCCTAACAAATGCAAGATATAACATGGGCTATCTCCGCAAGGAGACATCAGATCTGTAAAACTCATGGTTTTTTGGTCTTTGGTGAGCCAGGGGAACATGAATATGTGTTTGTTTTTCGAATTTGAGCTCTATCTGCAAAGGGCACTTTTCTTGCTAAAAGCAGTTTTTCCTAACAAATGCAAGATATAACATGGGCTATCTCCGCAAGGAGACATCAGATCTGCATAACTCATGGTTTTTTGGTCTTCGGTGAGCCGGGGGAACATGAATATGTGTTTGTTTTTCGAAATTGAGCTCTATCTGCAAAGGGCACTTTTCTTGCTAAAAGCAGTTTTTCCTAACAAATGCAAGATATAACATGGGCTATCTCCGTAAGGAGACATCAGATATGCAAAACGCATGGTTTTTTCATCTTTGGTGAGCCGGGGGAACATGAATATGTGTTTGTTTTTCGAATTTGAGCTCTATCTGCAAAGGGCACTTTTCTTTCTAAAAGCAGTTTTTCCTAACAAATGCAAGATATAACATGGGCTATCTCCGCAAGGAGATATCAGATCTGCATAACTCATGGTTTTTTGGTCTTCGGTGAGCCAGGGGAACATGAATATGTGTTTGTTTTTCGAATTTGAGCTCTATCTGCAAAGGGCACTTTTCTTGCTAAAAGCAGTTTTTCCTAACAAATGCAAGATATAACATGGGCTATCTCCGCAAGGAGACATCAGATCTGTTAAACTCATGGTTTTTTCATCTTCGGTGAGCCGGGGGGACATGAATATGTGTTTCTTTTTCGAATTTGAGCTCTATCTGCAATGGGCACTTTTCATGCTATAAACAGTTTTTACTAACAAATGCAAGATATAACATGGGCTATCTCCGAAAGGAGACATCAGAACTGCAAAACGCATGGTTTTTTGGTGTTCGGTGAGCCGGGGGAACATGAATATGTGTTTGTTTTTCGAATTTGAGCTCTATCTGCAAAGGGCACTTTTCTTTCTAAAAGCAGTTTTTCCTAACAAATGCAAGATATAACATGGGCTATCTCCGCAAGGAGACATCAGATCTGCAAAACTCATGGTTTTTTCGTCTTCGGTCAGCCGGGGGAACATGAATATGTGTTTGTTTTTTGAATTTGAGCTCTATCTGCAATGGGCACTTTTCATGCTATAAACAGTTTTTACTAACAAATGCAAGATATAACATGGGCTATCTCCGCAAGGAGACATCAGAACTGCAAAACGCATGGTTTTTTGGTCTTCGGGGAGGTTGGGGAACATGAATACGTGTTTGTTTTTCGAATTTGAGCTCTATCTGCAAAGGGCACTTTTCATGCTATAAGCAGTTTTTCCTAACAAATGCAAGATATAACATGGGCTATCTCCGCAAGGAGACATCAGAACTGCAAAACGCATGGTTTTTGGTCTTCGGGGAGGTTGGGGAACATGAATACGTGTTTGTTTTTCGAAATTGAGCTCTATCTGCAAAGGGCACTTTTCTTGCTAAAAGCAGTTTTTCCTAACAAATGCAAGATATAACATGGGCTATCTCCGCAAGGAGACATCAGATCTGCAAAACTCATGGTTTTTTCGTCTTCGGTCAGCCGGGGGAACATGAATATGTGTTTGTTTTTTGAATTTGAGCTCTATCTGCAATGGGCACTTTTCATGCTATAAATAGTTTTTACTAACAAATGCAAGATATAACATGGGCTATCTCGGCAAGGAGACATCAGAACTGCAAAACGCATGGTTTTTTGGTCTTCGGGGAGGTTGGGGAACATGAATACGTGTTTGTTTTTCGAATTTGAGCTCTATCTGCAAAGGGCACTTTTCATGCTATAAGCAGTTTTTCCTAACAAATGCAAGATATAACATGGGCTATCTCCGCAAGGAGACATCAGAACTGCAAAACTCATGGTTTTTTCGTCTTCGGGGAGGTTGGGGAACATGAATACGTGTTTGTTTTTCGAAATTGAGCTCTATCTGCAAAGGGCACTTTTCTTGCTAAAAGCAGTTTTTCCTAACAAATGCAAGATATAACATGGGCTATCTCCGCAAGGAGACATCAGATCTGCAAAACTCATGGTTTTTTCGTCTTCGGTGAGCCGGGGGAACATGAATATGTGTTTGTTTTTCGAATTTGAGCTCTATCTGCAATGGGCACTTTTCATGCTATAAACAGTTTTTACTAACAAATGCAAGATATAACATGGGCTATCTCCGCAAGGAGACATCAGAACTGCAAAACGCATGGTTTTTTGGTCTTCGGGGAGGTTGGGGAACATGAATACGTGTTTGTTTTTCGAATTTGAGCTCTATCTGCAAAGGGCACTTTTCATGCTATAAGCAGTTTTTCCTAACAAATGCAAGATATAACATGGGCTATCTCCACAAGGAGACATCAGTTCTGTAAAACTCATGGTTTTTTGGTCTTTGGTGAGCCGGGGGAACATGAATATGTGTTTGTTTTTCGAATTTGAGCTCTATCTGCAAAGGGCACTTTTCTTGCTAAAAGCAGTTTTTCCTAACAAATGCAAGATATAACATGGGCTATCTCCGCAAGGAGACATCAGTTCTGTAAAACTCATGGTTTTGTGGTCTTCGGTGAGCCGGGGGAACATGAATATGTGTTTGTTTTTCGAATTTGAGCTCTATCTGCAAAGGGCACTTTTCTTGCTAAAAGCAGTTTTTCCTAACAAATGCAAGATATAACATGGGCTATCTCCGCAAGGAGACATCAGATCTGCAAAACTCATGGTTTTTTCGTCTTCGGTGAGCTGGGGGAACATGAATATGTGTTTGTTTTTCGAATTTGAGCTCTATCTGCAAAGGGCACTTTTCATGCTATAAGCAGTTTTTCCTAACAAATGCAAGATATAACATGGGCTATCTCCGAAAGGAGACATCAGATCTGCAAAACGCATGGTTTTTTGGTCTTCGGGGAGGTTGGGGAACATGAATATGTGTTTGGTTTTCGAAATTGAGCTCTATCTGCAAAGGGCACTTTTCTTGCTAAAAGCAGTTTTTCCTAACAAATGCAAGATATAACATGGGCTCAGCGGAGAACAAAATCCATGGGTTTTACAGATCTGAAGTCTCCTTGCGGAGATAGCCCAGGTTTATATATTGCATTTGTAAGAACTTCATTATAAGCATGAAAAGTGCCCATTGCTGATTGAGCTCAATTTCAAAAAACAAACACATATTCATCTTCCCTCGGCTCAGCGAAGAACAGAAAACCATGTGTTTTGCAGATCTGATGTCTACTTGCGGAGATAGGCCAGGTTCTATGTTGCATTTTTTAGGAAAAATTGCTTACAGCATGAAAAGTGCCCATTGCAGATAGAGCTCATATTCGAAAAACACATATTCATCTTCCCCGGGTGCAGCGAAGAACAAAAAACCATGGTTTTGCAGATGTGCTGTCTCCTTGCGGAGATCGGCCAGTTTCTATGTTGCATTTGTAAGAACTTCCTTATAAGCATGAAAAGTGCCCATTGCAGATAGAGCTCAATTTCAAAAAACAAACACATATTCATCTTCCCCTGGCTAAGCGAAGAACAGAAAACCATGAGTTTTGCAGATCTGATGTCTACTTGCGGAGATAGGCCAGGTTCTATGTTGCATTTGTTAGGAAAAATTGCTTACAGCATGAAAAGTGCCAATTGCAGATAGAGCTCAAATTCGGAAAGCAAACACATATTCATGTTCCCCGGGTGCAGCGAAGAACAAAAAACCATGAGTTTTGCAGATCTGATGTCTCCTTGCGGAGATAGCCCAGGTCATATGTTGGATTTGTAAGGAGAAATTCCTTATAGCATGAAAAGTGCCCATTGCAGATCAAGCTCAAATTCGAAAAACAAACACATATTCATCTTCCCCCGGCTCAGCAAAGAATAGAAAACCATGAGCTTTGCAGATCTGACCTCTGCTTGCGGAGATAGGCCAGATCAGATTTTGGATTTATAAGGAGAAATTCCTTATAGCATTAAAAGTGCCCATTGCAGATAGAGCTCAAATTTGAAAAAGCAAACACATATTCATCTTCCCCCGCCTTAGCGAACAGAAAACCATGAGTTTTGCAGATCTGATGTCTCCTTGTGGAGATAGGCAAGGTTCTATGTTGCATTTTTTAGGAAAAATTGCTTATAGCATGAAAAGTGCCCATTGCAGATCAAGTTCACATTCGAAAAGCAAACACATATTCATCTTCCCCCGGCTCAGCGAAGAAGAGAAAGACATGAGTTTTGCAGATGTGATGTCTCCTTGCGGAGATAGGCCAGGTTATATGTTGCATTTGTTAGGAAAAATTGCTTACAGCATGAAAAGTGCCCATTGCAGATAGAGCTCAAATTCGGAAAGCAAACACATATTCATGTTCCCCGGGTGCAGCGAAGAACAAAAAACCATGAGTTTTGCAGATCTGATGTCTCCTTGCGGAGATAGCCCAGGTCATATGTTGCATTTGTAAGGAGAAATTCCTTATAGCATGAAAAGTGCCCATTGCAGATCAAGCTGAAATTCAAAAAACAAACACATATTCATCTTCCCTCGGCTCAGCGAAGAAGAGAAAGACATGAGTTTTGCAGATCTGATGTCTCCTTGCGCAGATAGGCAAGGTTATATGTTGCATTTGTTAGGAAAAATTGCTTACAGCATGAAAAGTGCCCATTGCAGATCATGCTCAAATTCGAAAAGCAAACCCATATTCATCTTCCCCCAGCTCAGCGAAGAACAAAATCCATGGGTTTTACCTACCTGATGTCTCCTTGCGGAGATAGCCCAGGTTTATATGTTGCATTTGTAAGAACTTCCTTATAAGCATGAAAAGTGCCCATTGCAGATAGAGCTCAATTTCAAAAAACAAACACATATTCATCTTCCCCTGGCTCAGCGAAGAACAGAAAACCATGAGTTTTGCAGATCTGATGTCTACTTGCGGAGATAGGCCATGTTCTATGTTGCATTTTTTAGGAAAAATTGCTTATAGCATGAAAAGTGCCCATTGCAGATCAAGCTCAAATTCGAAAAGCAAATATATATTCATGTTCCCCGCACTCAGCGAAAAAGAAAAAACTATGAGTTTTGCAGATCTGATGTCTCCTTGCGGAGATAGGAAAGGTTATATGTTGCATTTGTTAGGAAAAATGGCTTACAGCATGAAAAGTGCCCATTGCAGATAGAGCTCATATTCGAAAAACAAACACATATTCATGTTCCCCGGGTGCAGCAAACAACAAAAAACCATGAGTTTTGCAGATCTGATTTCTCCTTGCGGAGATAGCCCAAATCAGATGTTGGATTTGTAAGGAGAAATTCCTTATAGCATGAAAAGTGCCCATTGCAGATCAAGCTCAAATTCGAAAAGCAAACACATATTCATCTTCCCCCGGCTCAGCGAAGAACAGAAAGACATGAGTTTTGCAGATCTGATGTCTCCTTGCGGAGATCGGCCAGTTTCTATGTTGCATTTGTTAGGAAAAATTGCTTATAGCATGAAAAGTGCCCATTGCAGATCAAGCTCATTCGAAAAGCAAACATATATTCATCTTCGCCCGCCTCAGCGAAGAACAGAAAGACATGAGTTTTGCAGATCTGATGTCTCCTTGCGGAGATAGGCCAAGTTATATGTTGGATTTGTTAGGAGAAATTCCTTACAGCATGAAAAGTGCCCATTGCAGATCAAGCTCAAATTCGAAAAACAAACACATATTCATGTTCCCCCGGCTCAGCAAAGAATAGAAAACCATGAGCTTTGCAGATCTGACATCTGCTTGCGGAGATAGGCCAGATCAGATTTTGGATTTGTAAGGAGAAATTCCTTATAGCATTAAAAGTGCCCATTGCAGATAGAGCTCAAATTCGAAAAAGCAAACACATATTCATCTTCCCCCGCCTCAGCGAACAGAAAACCATGAGTTTTGCAGATCTGATGTCTCCTTGTGGAGATAGGCAAGGTTCTATGTTGCATTTGTTAGGAAAAACTGCTTATTGCATGAAAAGTGCCCATTGCAGATAGAGCTCAAATTCGGAAAACAAACACATATTCATGTTCCCCCGGCTCAGCAAAGTCCAAAAAACCATGGGTTTTGCAGATCTGATGTCTCTTTGCGGAGATAGCCCATGTTATATCTTGCATTTCTTAGGAAAAACTACTTATAGCATGAAAAGTGAACATTGCAGATAGAGCTCAAATTCGGAAAACAAACACATATTCATGTTCCCCCGGCTCAGCAAAGTCCAAAAAACCATGGGTTTTGCAGATCTGATGTCTCCTTGCGGAGATAGTCCATGTTATATCTTGCATTTGTTAGGAAAAACTGCTTATAGCATGAAAAGTGCCCATTGCAGATAGAGCTCAAATTTGAAAAATAAACACTTATTCATGTTCCCCCGGCTCAACGAAGACCAAAAAAAAACATAAGTTTTGCAGATCTGTTGTCTCCTTGCGGAGATAGTCCATGTTATATGCTGCATATGTTAGGAAACATTGCTTATAGCATGAAAAGTGCCCATTGCAGATAGAGCTCAAATTCGAAAAACCAACACATATTCATGTTCACCTGCCTCTCCGAAGACCAAAACACCATGAGTTTTGCAGATCTGATGTTTCCTTGCGGAGATAGCCCATGTTATATCTTGCATTTGTTAGGAAAAACTGCTTATAGCATGAAAAGTGCCCATTGCAGATAGAGCTCAAATTCGAAAAATCAACACATATTCATGTTCACCCGCCTCTCCGAAGACTAAGAAAAACATAAGTTTTGCAGATCTGTTGTCTCCTTGCGGAGATAGTCCATGTTATATGTTGCATATGTTAGGAAACATTGCTTATAGCATGAAAAGTGCCCATTGCAGATAGAGCTCAAATTCGAAAAACCAACACATATTCATGTTCACCCGCCTCTCTGAAGACCAAAAAACCATGAGTTTTGCAGATCTGACGTCTTTTTCCGGAAATAGCCCATGTTATATCTTGTATTTGTTAGGAAAAACTGCTTATAGCATGAAAAGTGCCCATTGCAGATAGAGCTCAAATTCGAAAAACAAACACATATTCATGTTCCCCCGGCTCACCGAAGACCAAAACACCATGAGTTTTGCAGATCTGATGTTTCCTTGTGGAGATAGCCCATGTTATATCTTGCATTTGTTAGGAAAAACTGCTTATAGCATGAAAAGTGCCCTTTGCAGATAGAGCTTAAATTTGAAAAACAAACACATATTCATGTTCCCCCGCCTCTCCGAAGACCAAAAAACCATGAGTTTTGCAGATCTGATGTCTCCCTGCGGTGATAGCCCATGTTATATCTTTCATTTCTTAGGAAAAACTGTTTATAGCATGAAAAGTGCCCATTGCAGATAGAGTTCAAATTCGGAAAACAAGCACATATTCATGTTCCCCCGGCTGAGCAAAGAACAAAAAACCATGAGTTTTGCAGATCTGATGTCTCCTTGCGGAGACAGCCCATGTTATATGTTGCATTTGTTAGGAAAAACTGCTTATAGTATGAAAAGTGCCCATTGCAGATAGAACTCAAATTCGAAAACAAACACATATTCATGTTCCCCCGGCTCACCGAAGGCCAAAAAACCATGAGTTTTGCCGATCTGATGTCTCCTTGCGGAGATAGCCCATGTTATATCTGTCAAAACTCGTCCTGCAGCAAGCAGGGCAGGGTGCCGAACACAGGAACGAGAGACTTCCGCTGCGGTCTAGAAGCACTTTATTCTTCAGGGCAACAGCTGCAACAAGAAACAAAGCCAGCGTTGGCCGCTACTTGCAGCCAACGCTACTATATACACACCCAAAAACCCCACCCATACTCCACCCAAACACGCCCACGCCCTCCCATTCCCTATAACTTCCCCACCCCTCCCCTACAAGGCCCTTTGCCTGACGGCCAGTCAGGTAAGCCCCCTCTCGTGCTTTGCTGCCACCGTGCTCCTCCCCCTCACCCCCTCCCTGCTGCGCCGAACTCCGAACCCCCCTGTCATCGTCCACGCTCGAGGCCCCCAGCCACCCGGGCACCGCGGCGGGGAGGGACCCGTCCCCTAACGGCTTCGCCAGCTCCCGAACTACACAGTCCTGCGCAGGCATGGCATCGGCCGGAGGAGACAGCCGCAGCGGCGGGGTCTCCGAAGCTTTCCGCTGCGCGGCCAAAGCTCCCGAAGCCTCCCAGGCCGCTGAGACGCTGGGTTGATCCGGGCCTCTACCAGTAACGCCGTAGGCCAGGGAACCTTGCGCAGACGCGTCGCCGGGCGAGGACTGGAGGCGTCTGGAGGCGGCTGAAGCGGCGGCGCGGCCCCCGGAGCTTTTCGAGCCGAGGAGCCCTGCGTGGACGCGCCGCCGGGCAAAGACGCCAGCCACGGCGCGTCTGGAGACAGCAGAAGCAGCGGCGTGGCCCCCGGAGCCTTTTGAGCCGGGGAGCCTTGCGCAGACGCACCGCCGGGCAAGGACGGCAGCCGCGGCGCGTCTGGAGGCGGTAGAAGCGGCGGCGCGGCCCCCGGAGCTCTTCGGGCCGCCATGGAGCCAGGTGAGTTCGGCGGCTGGAGGGCAGGGGGTGCCGGGGGGGTGGAGGGGCCCCCCCTCGAGTGTCGGGCTCCCGAGGCCCAACATGCTGCCCCCTCTACCAGGGGCCCACCTGGAATGCAAGGAGAGAGAGGTGAGTATTCGGTAACGTGACCAGCAGTCCCCCCCTGGTTCCCCCCCGGCTTCCCTGGATGTTTCCGGTGGAATGCGCGGAGAAGGCGTGGTGCGCACACATCCCCGTCCCGCACCCAGGTGGCCTCCTCCATGGGGTATCCCTTCCAGAGCACCAAGTATTGCACCCGCCCCCTCCGTTTCCGGGAGTCCAGGATCTCCTGTAGCTCATAGTGGTCGCCATGTACAGGCCCTGGGCCGCCCTCCCCCACTGCCACAGAAGCGGTTGTAGCAGGCTTCAGCAGGCTACTGTGGAAGACGGGGTGTATCTTCCCAAGGAGGGGGGGTAGCCGAAGCCTGACGGTGACAGGGTTTACTACCTGTATAACCCGGAACGGCCCGAGATATTTGGGCCCTAGCTTCTTACATGGCACCTGTAGCCGCAGATACTTCGTGGAGAGGTATACAAGATCACCTACTTTAGGAAGTGCAAACGGCCGTCTCTTCCTGTCTGCCTGCTCTTTGTATGACCCTGCAGCCCGCTCTAACGCCTTCTTTGCTATCCCCCACACTTCCTCCAACTGGTGCATCCACTCCCCAGGTGTGCAGGATGCCGGGACCCCCTGGTCACCACCTGCGATGGGAACGAACTCGTAACCAGAGACTACTTTAAAGGGGGAGAACCCGGTGCTGCTATGCACTGCGTTGTTGTAGGCTACTTCCGCGAAGGATAGCAGGTCCACCCATTCAGACTGCTCGTATGAAACATAACAACGCAGGTATCGCTCCACCGCCGCGTTTGCACGTTCTGCAGCTCCGTTTGTGCTTGGGTGGTACGCCGAGCTCAGGCCCTGTGTTGCTCCGATATAACGTACGAAATCCTTCCAGAACCGGGCCGTGAATTGTACTCCACGGTCGGAGATGATACGTCATGGCACCCCGTGGAGACGGTAAATGTGTTGGACAAACAGCCAGGCCAGCCGACAGGCCGTAGGCAACCCCTTGCAGGGGATAAAGTGGGCCTGTTTCGAGAATAAGTCCACTACTGTCCACAAAACGTTGTATCCCCTGCTTTCTGGTAGCTCGACCGCAAAGTCCATGGCAATGTCCTGCCAAGGTCGTACGGGGTCTGCCACCTGTTGCAGAAGGCCTGCCAGTTTGTTGGTGGAGGGCTTGGTGGTTGCGCAAATGCGGCATTTCTGCACATAGCTCTCAATGTCTCGCCTCATGGTTGGCCACCAGAACTGGCGGCGGGCCAAATGCAGGGTTTTTACGAACCCGTAATGGCCTGCCTGCCTGGCATCATGGCATTGATAGAGCGCTTGTTCCCGTGCCGCCGCAGGCACATACAGCCTGACCCCGTGCCAAGCTAAGCCGTCCCGCAATGAGAGGGTATCGGGGTGCGCCTGCATCCATTCATCAGTCACCAACGCTCCCTTACAGGTCCGCAGGAAGTCGTCCGTCAAGGCATTGGACCTGTGCTCCGCCCCCTCCACCGGGCGGGGTGGCGGTACCAGTGCCTGTACTACCTCCTCTTTCCGACAATCGTATTGTGGTAGCCGAGACAAGGCGTCCGCCAGGAAGTTTCTACCCCCGGGCACATACTTGAGACGGAACCGGAAGCGCTGAAAGTACTGGGCCCATCGCACGTGTTTCGGGGACAGACGGTGGGGTGTTTGCAGGGTTTCCAGGTTTTTATGGTCCGTCCATACCTCGAACTCTTGGCTAGCCCCCTCCAGAAGGTGTCTCCAAGTCCCCAAGGCCCAGCGGACCGCGAAAGCCTCTTTCTCCCAGATAGCCCAAGCCCTCTCCGCGGTGGTCAGTTTCTTGGAGGCGTAAGCGCAGGGCCGCAGCTCCCCCATCGCATGCCGTTGCAGAAGGACAGCTCCAACAGCCACGTCACTCGCATCAGCCTGCACTACGTAGGGCAGGTCAGGGTTCGGGTGTCGCAGGACGGGCTCCTTAGCAAATTTATTTATTTATTTGTTGTTATAAACCGCCCTTCTCCCGAGGGACTCGGGGCGGTGTACAGAGTAAGGTAGGCAAACATAATGAACAGTACTGAAAAACAATAAACAAAACAAAACAAACTGGGACCCCAATTAGAGCTATCAGGCCAGGCCGGACTGCTGGAATAGGTAAGTCTTCAAGTCGCGCCGGAAGGTGCGGAGGTCGGGGGCCATCCGGATTTCAGTTGGTAAGCAGTTCCAGAGGGCTGGCGCACCCACTGACAATGCCCTCCCCCTGGGGGCCACCAGCCGACATTCCTTGAGCGGTGGCACCCTGAGGAGGCCCTCTCTGTGGGAGCGCACAGGGCGGTGGGGTGTTGACATTGGCAGAAGGTGCTCCCGTAGGTAGTCCGGACCCATGCCATGTAGGGCTTTGTATGTCATTGTTAGCACCTTGAACTTCACTCGGAAGGCAACTGGAAGCCAGTGCAGCGCACAGAGGAGAGGTGTGATATGGGAGTATCGGGAGGCTCCCAAAAGTGTCCGTGCCGCTGCACTTTGCACCAGTTGAAGCTGAGTGACTGTGCGTAGGGCATCTCGGTCCAGGTAGGGTCGCAACTGGTGCACCAGGTGAACCTGGGCAAAAGCCCCCCCTGGTCACAGCTCCTATATGATCTTCAAAATTGAGCCGTGAGTCCAGGAGGACGCCCAAGTTGCAAGCCCTATCAACGAGGGGGGGTAACACCTCACCCCCCATCGTTAAAGGCGGAATAGTTTGGTTAGCCTGAGATGCCGATACGCACAGCCACTCAGTCTTGGCAGGATTGAGACAAAGCCTGTTTTTCCCCATCCAGACCTGGACCGCCTCCAGGCAACGGGACATCACGGCGAGGGCATCGCTGGGTTGGTTCGGGGTGGAGAAAAAAAGTTGGGTATCATCAGCGTACTGATACCCCACCCCGAAACCACGAATGACCTCGCCCAGCGGCTTCATATAGATGTTGAACAGGAGGGGCGAGAGAACCGACCCCTGAGGAACTCCACAAACGAGAGGCCTCGGGGTGGATCTCTGCCCTCCCATCAACACCGACTGTGAGCGGCCGAGGAGATAGGAGAACCACCGTAAAACGGTGCCTCCCACTCCCAGCCCCCTGAGACGCCGCAGTAGGATACCATGGTCGATGGTATCGAAAGGCGCTGAGAGATCTAATAGGACTAGGGCAGAGGAGCAACCCCTGTCCCGAGCCCGCCAGAGATCATTCACCAGCGCAACCAATGCCATCTCCGTGCTGTGCCCGGGCCTGAAACCCGATTGGTACGGGTCCAGATAATCAGTTTCCTCCAGGAACAGAGGAAGCTCATGCGCCACCACGCTCTCAACAACCTTCGCCAGAAAACGAAGGTTGGAGACTGGACGATAGTTATTTAAAACAGCCCGGTCCAGGGCAGGCTTTTTGAAGAGGGGTCTCACCACCACCTCCTTCAAGCCAGCGGGGAAGACACCCTCCTTCAAGGAAGCAGTTATTACTGCCTGGAACTAGCCTCGTGTCCCCTCCTGAGCCGTATAAACCAGCCAGGAGGGGCACGGATCCAACAAAACAAGTGGTGGAGCTCTGTTCTGAACCAGCCCTCTTCTAACAAACCCCTATTCAAAAGAAGAGACTGGAGAGCGTCCAAGGCTAAAAGGCTTCTGCCAAGATTTAATTACGCAGTTAACAAAAACACTAGAGCTTGTCTTCTCAAGCGGAAAAGTTGCTTTCAGCAACCAGCCCCTCCCCAAACACTCCTTTTATAGAGAGCTCAGGGCGTGGTCTCCCTGTGCCTCCTCCCGAGGAGTCCCATAGCCTTTCTTTGTTCCTGCTCGACTGCCTCCTGCGTCGGGCGTCCTTGAACAGGGCCAGCTGTGGGTCATCATCCTCCGCACTCTCGGGCTCACGCAGCTGAGAAGAGGTCCCCGGCTGAGGACTCTGCAAAGCCCCCAAACCATCATCAGCCGGTTCGTCTCCCTCCTCCCCCTCATCTGAGTCCTCCGATACATCGGACCCGGCTGTCGGACCCACAGGCTGGCCCTGAGTCACAACAAGCTCAGCCTCCCCATGATCCTGTCCACATCATCAGGGGAAACAGGATCAAACTCAGTCCAGATAACATGCTTCGCCCAGGTTCGCCTGGTGGGCCAGTTGCGGCCCTATCTAGACCGGGATGCCTTGCGTACCGTCACTCATGCCCTCGTGACCTCTCGTTTAGACTACTGCAACGCTCTCCACATGGGGCTGCCCTTGAGGACCACTTGGAGGCTCCAGCTGGTGCAGAATGAAGCCGCGAGAGTTGTGTTGGGAGTCTCCCGATACTCCCATGCTCCGTGAGCTGCATTGGCTCCCAGCTGTCTTCCGGGTGCGATTCAAGGTCCTGGTAATGGTCTTTAAAGCTCTACATGGCTTGGGTCCGGAGTACCTTAGGGATCACCTGCTGCCAGCGTCAACCTCCCTCCACCCTGTGCGCTCCCACAGAGAGGGCCTCCTCAGGGTGCCACTGGTCAGAGAATGTCATCTGGTGGCCCCCAGGGGGAGGTCCTTCTCTGTGGGCGTGCCGGATTTGTGGAACCGTTTACCAGTTGAGTTCTGGATGGCGCCTGAACTGCGCTCCTTCCGACGCGATCTAAAGACCTACTTGTTCGAACAAGCCGGCCTGGCCTGATGGGTGATGGGTTTGGGTTTTATTATTGTTTTAATGTATTTTAACTTACTGCTGTAAGCTTTTGGGCACCTTGTTTAATCTCTTTTTAATTTTTGTATTTTTGTATTTTATTATGTATTGCCCTGTTCACCGCCCTGAGTCCTTCGGGAGAAGGGCAATATACAAATAAAATTATTATTATTATTATTATTATTATTATTATTATTATTATTATTATTATTATTATTATTATTATTATTATTATTATTATTATTATTAAGCAATGTATGGGTGCATATTCCAAAGGCAATCAGGAGAAAAGGCAACAAAACACTAGAAAGCTCAAATTTGTGGGCTATGAGCCTGGCTCAAAGTGCTATTGCTTTAGTGATGGGAGCAGAAGGATAGTAATTTCCAGATCTGCTAGCTTTGCAGAGCAGAATTGGGGCAGAACTGATGCCAATTCTGGGGATGATCCACTTTGTGATGGTTACTCAATTAGTGATTGTGTCATTGTTCAGGGAGAAGCTGAAAAAGGACAAGAAAAGGAATCAGAAGAAGACGGTGGCTCTGATGTGAAGCAGGAAAGGGTTGACAGTTAAGAGCAGTCAAAGCCACACAGGTCAGAGTGATGGAACAAAGTGATTCCACCTAATAGGTATTCAGCTGGGAAAGGTGTAATGTGTGTGGTATGAGCCAAGAATAGTTTCAGGAAGTATTGGCACTACCCAAAGTGGAGCAAATGAAGTGGAAAGAGACCATGGACAAAGAAATGAAATCCATGGATGAACATAAAGTGTTCACCTCTATGACTCTGCCTCAAGGTTACAAAGCTGTAGGATTTAAATGGGTACACAAAAAGAAAGTGTTACCCAACAATGAAGTCCAATATAAAGCAAGATTAGTGGCACAGGGTTTTTTTGCAGAAGAAAAATGTGAACTATTTAGTATTTGCACCAATGGTAAAAAGTGAAACTATAAGGTTGGTACTAGCATTGGCAACAGCATGTGGTCATAAAATTTGGCACTTTGATATAACCACAGTATTCCTCAATGCAGAGTTGGTGGAAGAAATTTACATGGTTCAAGCACCAGGGTATGAAAGTAAAAAGGCTGGCACTGTGTATAAATTGAACAAGGCCATTTATGGGCTGAAGCAATCAGCCAGAAACTGGAACATCTGTTTTGATATGGCATTGAAGGGTCTTGGGTTCAAGAGTTGTAAGGCTGATGGTTGCATATATACTGCAAGGTTCCATGGTGGGGATTGCCAATTATTAGCATTTGTGGATGATCTTTGCTTCATTGCAAAGGATCTGGCATAGCTGAAGGAATTTGCTAATCAATTGGAGAAAAAGTTTGAGTTGAAAAGACTGGGTGAAATACAAAACTATCTTGGTGTAGATACAAAAAACTGAGAAAGGTGGCTACATTCTCAGTCAAAGAAGGAAAATTAAACAGCTGTTCGAGACCCTATACCATTTCAGACAAGTGGCTATCCAATCTCTTCTTAAAACCCTCCACTGATGAAGCACCCACAACATCTCAAGGCAAGCTGTTCCAATGGTTAATTGTCCTCACTGTTAGGACGTTTCTCCTTAATTCCAGGTTGCTTCTGTCCTTGAATAGTTTCCATAGTTTCTTGTCCTGCCCTCTGGTGCTTTGGAAAATAAATTGACCCCCTCCTCTTTGTGGCAGCCTCTCAAATACTGGAATACTGCTATTGTGTCCCCCAAAGTCCTTCTTTTCTCTAGACTAGTCAAACCCAAATCCTGCAACCCTTCTTCATGATTCAGTCTTCAGGTCTTTAATCATCTCGTTTGCACTTCCTCCAAAACCTCAACATCTTTTTTGTAATGTGGTGACCAGTGGCGTAGCGTGGGGGGTGCAGGGGGGGCCGGCTGCACCGGGCGCAACATCTGGGGGGGGCGCGCTCAGCGACGAATTCCTAATTTGCATTTAGAGGTGCAGATTGGCACACGCAACTTTCCTTTTCAATCTGGATCCTAGTTTTTGGTCTTGGGGCTTTGCATGAAGGGTGACGGTCCTTTGCTGTTCCCGCTTGGAGCACTTTAGCATTGCTCGGCGGCGCCCCAGTCGCCCCCTCCCCGCAGCGCTTCAGCGGAGGAGTTAAGCGCAGAGTTTTTGCACCTAGAGAGGAGAAAGGGGGGCTGGGAATCCAGCTTCCTGCCCCTCCATCTCCCCTTCCTGGTCTCTCAACACCTCTTACGCCAGGGCTGCGGAGGTTCCCCTGGGGGGGAGGGGCGCCAGGTGGGCAAGGAGGCTCCAAGAGGGGGAGGGCAATCAGGAGGGGGGAATCCCCGGGGGGGAAGGGGAGGAGGGATTCCTGTGGTGGGGGAGGGGCGCCAGGTGGGCAAGGACGCCGCAAGAGGGGGAGGGAATAGGAGGGGCGGGAAGGGGAGGAGGGATTCCTGGGAGAGCCAGGTGGGTTTCCCCCAGTTGCGCCCCCTCCCCTTCCGAGTCTCCACCTTTCCTCGCGAGTTTTTCTGCTCCGTGGGAAGCGCTGCGCCTTCGCTTCTCCTCCTCCTGGGTTGCGGCTTCCATGAACGGCTCTCTGATCCCCTTCAGATCCTTCCCCCAAGACCCCCTCCTGCCCCGCAGCCCCACCTCTTGGCGCAGCCCGGCTCCCCGCCTGGGAGATCCTGGTGTTTCCCGGAAGGTTGGGCATCCCCGTTCCCATGTTCGGAGGAAATAAAATAATTTTAGGTCAAGTGACAGGTCTGGGAGCTCTAATTGCCTCCACTTCTCTGAGATCGTTCTCAAAACAACTCAAATGCAACTGATTGATGTTGAAAGGACAGTGGGAGATCCAGGGAAGAAAGGAGGAATTTGTTTTATGACTTTTACAAGCAAAATGTTAGAACTGGATTTCCCACTTCTGTACCCACATGGCTTTTCAGTACCGTATTCTCTTGGAGGAAAAAATAAACCCAGGAGTTTCTCTTGTTGACTATCAGAGTGGGGCAGTTGAGAGATACAGAAATGAGCAGGCACTGTGTAACTTACTGTAAATAAGAACCTGTTTGAGGCTTTATAGAAGTAAAATAGAATATAGATTATTAACAAAGTGCTTTGACATTTTAACTTTGCTGTTGGTTCACTTGTTAACTACTTTGCCTCTCTATCTACCAAGTAGATTAAGGTCAAATTGGTTGTAAATAGAAGTAGAACTTCATAAATTTTGGGCCTACTTCGTAAGGGAAGGAAAGTAATATTGCTCCAATATATTTATGAATATTCAAGTGGAGGGGAATAATATATGTAAATCTGGTTTTGTCTTATTGATGCACATATTTTCCTTCTATTTGAATATTCTGTATATCCTCCGCTGCGCCGCCCGCCTCCTGGCACGGCCTCGGGTCCCGGCGCTTCTGCCGCACGTGAGGGAGGGGATGCCAGACCTTCCCCCTTTTCCCGGGGGAGGCGTGGGTGGGGGGGTGCGGCGGACGCCCAGGATGCGGGGCTCCCTGCGGCAGACTCGAGTGCTAAAATCCACAGGTTAGGGGGCGCAAATTACTTGCCTTGCCCCGGGTACTGACAACCCACGCTACGCCACTGGTGGTGGCCAAAGCTGGATGCAGTATTCCAAGTGTGGTCTTACTAAGGCTTTATAAAGCGGTACTAATATTTCATGTGATTTTGATTCTATGCCTCTGTTTATACAACCAAGGATTGTATTAACTTTTTTGGCTGCTGCCACACACTGCTGACTCACGTTTAATTAATTGTCCACTAGGACTCCAAAGTCCCTTTAACAGTTACTGTTTTTGAGCCAGGTTTCGCCTAATCTGTACTTGTACCTTTGGTTTTTCCTGCTCCTTCTCCTGTAAATTGTTTTGCGTAGAAAACGAACGTACAGCCACTCCAGCATCTTACGAAAACCTGTAATTGCAACCTGTGCTCTATCACGGGAGAACTCCCACACTTACACATAATACCCTTCTCTCCTCCTCCTCCGAGATTTTCAGCCTCCCCCCTCCCGCTCAGTCCAGCTACCATAGAGATTACTCAGCGGAAGTCTGAGCTGGACGCTCTGGCTGCGACTCGGAAAAGCTCTACGGTGTTTGGGCTTTGCAGGAAGAATCCTGAAGGCAATTGGGAGCGCCGACTCTAATCGGTATGGAAAGGAGAAGCGGGAGTAATGAGGTACTGGAGGGACTGTTGCTATGTCGAGGGGAAGTCTTAATCTCCCTTCTTTTTCCATCTGAGTTTTTCAAAGCCAGAAAGCAGCTCCAGAAAAGAGTACGTTGGGAAACCGCGTTCCCTACCCTGTACTTGATTCAAAGCTCGGTATCTCCGCTTCTAAAGGGAGAATTAACCTCCTGGAATAAGAGAGTGGAAAGCTTCCTCTTCCCCCTTTAAGATCACTTTATCATCTCTGCCGTTAGCAGCGAAACAAAATGTAAAGAATTCCACGCCCACCTTCCCTGATTCGTTCAGGAGTCCTGAGAGCAAACTAAGTCTTCTCTTTCTTAGACTAGACTAGAGGATCCTTTCTTGAATGCAACTGTATGGTGTATATCTGCCTGATGTACATCCTGGGGGTGCAAAATGTAACGCAACCACTATAGTCATAGAGGATGTGTATTTCTAAGTAACTCTAAAGCTTCCAAAGGATATTTTTTTGAGGTTGTAAAAGAAACTTCATGAAGTGGTGCAAACTCTTGTTGCTAGTTTTGTTTTACACATCTTGGTTTGCCAGATGCAGTTTTTCTTTCCTGAAAATATTTGGGTGACCCACAGCATGACATGCTGCAAATGGTATAGGGATGTAGTTTGAGTTACAGTTTTTTAACAGGCTTTATTATGCTAAGCAACTGTTTCACTAGACATTTCCCAGAAGTACCCTTCTAGAGAGTTTAACTGCTGTGTTGAAGGTGGATTAGTAAAGAAGAATGATTTGTGCCAGAATAGAACGGAAAATGGCAGTATTGGAAGAAGAATTAATTGCCTGAAGAATGATTGGGTAGTTTTAGGGTGTTGTCAATATTTCTGACATGACTCAGCTAACTACAAAGTAATTTATGTTTATTTACTGTGAATTACTCTCATGTTCTTGCAGGCATGTGCCATACATTTTGGACTGATTGTATTGTTTGTGTGCTAAATTTCTAAATTTATTGATATAAGCCGCTGAATCTGATCATCTTAGCAGTTTCCTAGATAACTGATCCTGTGTTTTTGATAATCTTTTTTTCTTTAACACTATATTTTTCAGAAGAGCTTTATATTATGACACAATTATTAATTTGATGAGCTTCCTTACCAGCCTTTTTTAATAGCAATAGCACTTAGACTTATATACTGTTTCACAGTGCTTTACAGCCCTCTCTAAGTGGTTTACAGAGTCAACATGTTGCCCCCAACAATCTGGGTCTTCATTTCTCAACCTTGGAAGGATGGAAAACTGAGTCAACCCTGAGCTGTTGAGACTTGAACTGCCGAATTGCCAGCAGTCAGCAGAATTACCCTGCAATACTGCATTCTAACCATTGCACCACCATGGCTCTTTAGGCTGGTATTTTCCATGCATTAGTACTACAACTTGGCATTTGGTCAGCATGATTTGGAATTTTGAGAGTTGTGTCCCTAACATATGCTATATGGTTGGAGAAGTATATTTCACTTTAAAAAATTGTTTACATGTGGAACCTAATGTACATAATAAAGTGATGCTCTTTCCTTCTTCTGTTCCAGGTAATACTATGAACTGTAATGTTTATTTCTAAAATAAGATTTTTCGAGGGAAAGAATTTATGGACAATTTCAGTTTTTATAAGTAATGTCAATTCAGTTTCTTTTAGATAAATATGTGTACCTAGCATTTAGTTCAAAAAGTCTTTGGAGTAGACAGAGAACTGGGAAACTACACTATTTTTACAGACCTGAACTTTTTTGGAGGATAAGCTATGCTTCTCCTTTTAGAGTATTACATACAAGCAGCCAATACTATAAATGGACAAGAGGCAAAACAGAGTGGCAGAAATACTTCTACTGCCATTACTGTTTGGGTTACAGAATTTCTAAATTTAGCACTTCTAAGGAATTGACCAAAACCAATCGCATGTCGCGATTGAAGAATACTTTAGAATCTGTCTCTAAGGCTGTGTGTGGCACTCACAGTGAACTAGTTTCACGGTTAGCTCGTCTAAAACCTCATTCTGCTATACTGAAGAAATCGGTTGAAGCTGATGGGACGGAGAACAGCTTTTTTATCAGCTCAGAAAAATACAGAGAAGTCTCAAGTGAAATCTATCAGAAGGATTATGATGATAACTTACATGAAAAAAAGACTGTGTCTGCAGATGAAGTCTTAGCATCAGTCAATACCAATCAAGGTTCTCTGAAAGATCCCTCAGATATTAAAAATAGTCTTTTTCACGTTAGCAAATTTGCTACAAACTTTGGGGAAACATACAACTTTGTAGCCCATCATATCAACTGGTATTTTAGAACTGCTGCAATGGATCAAGAGAAGAAAGGGAGTGTTCTCCCCCCTAACCCACCCAAACAGAGTGAAAAATCATTTAATTCCTCAGAAGACGACATTTTAAGTGATGAAAACAGGATGAGTGCAGTATCTGCCTTAGTATCTGCCTCGCAGTCATCAAATTCTGGAAAAGTACCTTCTCCTTCAGCTTCCAGTAAAAAGGGTATTTCAAATTTTCTTTCTTATCCTAGTAACAGTGTACAGGCCTTTGTGGATAGTTATATTGGAGGCCTGGTACCTAAATTACGATCTGATACAAAATCTGCTGTGCAGGAAAACACTAAAGAACAGGAACAAGAAGACATGTTGAAAGATAACAAAGATGACAAACGTGCAGAAGAGAAGGAAAAGAGGCTAAGTCTTCAAAGAGAAAAGGTACATGTCTTGTAGATAAGAGTTTATAACACATTAATCGGCAACAATACAAGAAAAAGTTTTATCAACAGCAGTAAATTGAAATCCCTCTCATCATTATTACTTCAGGGGAAACTCTCAGGCCTCTGCTGTTGTAGATTTCAAGTTCTATCAACCAATAGCATGGTAACATTTAGAGGACATCAGGCTGCTTGTTCTTGGTATATTTAGAGCCATATACTCTCACTCACAGTTATATGACAGTATGCATGGTAAAATATATTTTGGCATGAATGTTTACCGTATCTTAAATGAGGACAAACAAGTTAGTTTTGTATTAAATGGAATAGATGGGCACCATGTTAGTCTACGGAAGGTGCTATTCATGCATATATAAAATGTTGCATATCACTGTCTTGGGAACAGAAAATGATGTATAAAATGGATGTATAAAACCAGTCTTACCTGCTTATTTCAAGGCAACTTTTAGAAATCACAAATATTTAGCTCTTTTGAGACTTAGGGAAGTCTGTGTTACAGAGTTGTAGACTTACTAGAATTATTATGCAGTATGAATACAAATTCACATCCATGAGTGGACATGCACACACAAAAATACATGTGTTGAACACTTCCAGTTTTATTGAACAATGTGCTACTGAAGACCTAATTTGTTAAAAAAACAACACTAAACTTAATTTCCTTTATGATGCCTATATGCTGGTCAATACTCCCAAATAAGTCACAGCAAAACTGTAAAAAATATTAGTGGACAGAAATGTGTTTATTAGATTATCTTTACTAAATTGATTTTTGTGGATCTGAGAAGAAAAAAAATCTTTGATAAAATTGGGTCTGACAAAACTGATGATTGTTTTACTAATCATTTGCCAGTTAGCAGGAAAAAAAAATCAAGAGTAGAAAATCCATGGCTATCTCCCTGTTGTGAACTACATCTCATATCACTTAGTATGATTAGTGATAGGAATGCCAAATGATGTATTCAGTGTTATCTGAATAATTGGCATAAACACTGTTGTAAATGATTGACTGTTTAAAGATATATTTATTTCAATTCATATAGCTGCCAATCTCATGAAAATGACTCTGGTAGCTAACAGTTAAAACTAGCAAGAAAATAAATATGTAACTAACAGCTGAGATAAACCAACAGACAAGAATAAACACATTCATTTCACAGACAAACATCTTTTCTTGAAAGATAAAGTTACAAAAATAATTCAGTTTAAAATATGTTTTGATGTATTTCAGTAACAACCTTAATATATTTATTTTTAAGTAGTGAAACCAGGATAAAAGGTGAAAGCAGTAAGGCTTTGTTCACATATTTAATAGGGAGCAAACCATATTAAGCTCAATAGAACCTACATTTCTGAATCCATAATCCATTTATTATGAAATATTTACGAATTAGGATTTCTATCAAAATGCACAAAATTACTGTTTCACTGATAAAATATTTAAATATATGCTACATATTTTTCATATTTGGAGAAGAATAAATTATGTGCACATACTTTTTTCAAATGGCTCAATGTACTTAATTATTTTGCAAATATTTCCCTGATATTTATAGGGTTTTGTTTTTTTCAGATTATTGCAAAGGTTAGTGTAGATAATAGAACTCGGGCTTTAACTCAAGCATTGAGAAGATCATCTACTAGAAGAGTCTGTATCAACAGAGTTGAAGAACTGACATACCATCTGTTGGAATTTCCAGATAGTAGAGGAGTCGCCATTAAGGTAATATTTGACTTTAAGGAGGCATGATGTCCCAGCAGTTAAAGATGCTGGGCTTGTCAGCTGGAAAGTCAACACCCTGCGTTCACGACCCGAGCACCATGCAGTGGCGAGAGTTCCTGTTACTTGCCCCAGCTCTAACTAGCAGTTCAAAAGCATGGAAGTGCAAGTAGATAAATAGGTGCCACTGGTGGGAGGGTGACAGCGTTCAATGTGCGTTGGCATGATCATAGAATTGTCTTTAGATAACACTGGCTTCCACAGCTAAGAAACGGAGATATGTACTACCCTCTAGAGTCAGACACAACAGGACAGGGGAACCCTTTACTTTTTTCTTACTTTAAATAGGGAGTGGCTCCTAGTTTTGTGACAGAGGGAAACGCGTATTTGTTCTGGAAGTAAAAGTGAATGGGACATTTTATCCTGTAGTTTTTACATATAATTCTAAATTTGCATACCTCTTTATATCTGAACCAATAAGAATCAAGGGTTTTAATACTTTGTATAATGGTGGGCAACCTGTGAACCTTCAGTTGATTCATTTGGCCTGCTAGTAGTGAATCTCTTCATTACTTGGCAATTTAAAAGGTGAGGAGAAAGAGAAAAGAATCAGAAATAACAATGTGGATCCAACCACTTTTCACTTTAATAGCCCACCCTTTGGCAATTGTCACCACTCCAGATAAATTGACTCTAAGAAATAAAGTCCTGGACAGATTTCTGACCTCATATCAAAATTGTACAATAACTATTTCTGGCGTTTATAATTTTTTAAGAATATAGGACTATAGTATAAACTGTTCTGAAGATAATTGAATTAATTTCTTTGTGATAGTAGAAACTGACTTAAGTATATATGTAGTTATAGCTGCTGTATTCTTTGTAATTTAGTTGTTTTCTTATACTGACCTGTAATTTAAAATGTTAGCCATAATTACAGTTTTGGCAGCTAAAAGATTCCAGCAATTTGTTAATAGTTTGTTCAGAAATAATCTTGGTTGATTTCACTATTTTCTCACAAATTGCTCAAGAGTTGAGGGCAAGTTTTAAATGTAAAGGTTATCCTTACTTTCATTTTAATATTAGGGAACTTGTACATAAAATAGTTTCAGGTGTGTGGTATAACAGGATTATCAGCAAAAAACTTTATTTTTATTATAGGAAAATGTCATTCCATACTTGCTGAAACTTAGGCAGACAAAAAATGAAGCACTACAGGCTGCTGTGAGAGAAGCCTTGGCTGTGATTGGCTATACAGACCCAGTAAAAGGGTGGGGCATTCGAATTCTTTCCATTGATGGTGGAGGAACAAGGTATTTAATTTAGATGCTGTCATATAAGCATTTTTCTCTTAACTCACCAGCAAAACAAATGCTCATAGAAATCTTATGGCTTGAAAAGGCTTATGAGTGAAATTGAGGTTTTGGTGATTTATTTTTACATTTTTATATTGTTATCTTGTCCCTGAAACAATATTTTTTATCATGCCTGATAGATGTGGGATAACATTTGGTCAATTTGATTAAAAAAAGGCCTTGGTTTGCATATTCAGTCTGGAGGTTACACGGAAACAGGGCAGAAGAAAATTCAGATGTCATTCATGTGCTAAATGATAGATTGCTGGTGTTAGTATCTGAGAATAGCATTCAGACTTGATTTGCGCAAATCTTGGTGGTACATTAAATTGAAAAGTTAGTAATTAATGTGAGGTCTCTTCAAAGATTTGAATTTATATCTCCCAGTCCTAATGTAATAAGTAAACAACACTGGTAGTTATCTGAATTAAATTAAACTAGATTTTTTTATTTGTATTTATGCAATTTATTTTCTGTTGAGTTCAAATTTGCTAAAACGATTAAATGAAAGTTTACAAATATTAAAATTGATATTAAATGAAACCAAATGTTTTTATTTATGCATTCATTTCTTAATAAAGTGACTCTGGGACCTTAAAATCATAAATATAGAAACATTAAAATAACAGGACTCAGATAAAAAATATTAAGTTTGATAAAATAGTTTAAAAACTAATAAGTTTGCATTAATAAGAACTCTTTCACAATTATGATAGCCAGCTAATTGTTTTCATAAAACCCCAAATCATTGAGATTTGGGCAATAGACAAATATATTCATATTATTAATTTTATTAATAATTACAATGATGAAATTTTGGAATATTAAATAGAGAGAATATTACGCTCTTGATCAACATTTCCCCTTCTGAGTGACTTACATTTTCAAGTGAAATTCCAAATTGAAAATATAAGCTCTACTGTATTCTGTGCAACACTTGATGTCCACATTGTAAATTTAAAGAGCTGTTCCAAATTTTCTGTCAGAACAATAAGTCAAGATTATACATTACAAGAGTCACTTGGTTCCTCAATTCAGTATCTAGTGTTTTAAACAACAAATATGTAAAATACTTGGGTTTGTTTTTGGAGCTCTCCAGCTAGAATTTTGAGAGTTGTAGTACATATAGATAGTGGTTATTTAGTGGTTGACTCATTTAGCAATTGTTCACAGTTATGATGGTAATGGTAAAAGTAACATTATACCCAATCCTTGTATTTATTTGTAGGTCTATAAAGCATAGGAAAACTAAAATACAAGTAGTCCTCAACCTAGGACCATATTTGGGATTGGAATTTCTGTTTTTGTGGTCATAAGTCATGTTGCCACATGACTAGACCTGATCTATCAACCATTTCTGTAACTGTCTTAAAACAAATCACTTTGCTCCTTAAACAAATCATGTGATTGTTAAATGCATCATGATCATTAAGTGAATTCACTCTCCCTAATGTTTTTTTTGTCAGAAACTGGCAAAGAATTCAAAATTGCAATCACATGACTGCAGGATGTGGGAACTGGTCATAAATGTGAGCCAGTTACCAAGAGCACGCATTGCAATCATGTGATTACAGTAGGTGGGACAACATTTTGGGACAGTCAGAATGGTTTTACCGGCCATAAAACATCTTTTCTGAATTTTCTGAATTTTCATAACTTCAGATAGTAGTTAAACTATCTGTAAGTCAAGGAGTATCTGTAGGGTCATAAGCACACTTGCAATTTCATTTAGCAACTTTTTACTTAATTCCTATATTGCTGGTCTCAGTTGTGATTGCTAAATGAGGACTACCTGTATTAATGTGTAAAATACGTAATGTGTGTCCCTAATTAAAATATATTTATGTATTTAGGTTATAATAATTGTTATTCTTAAGCAATGAATTAAACTTTCATTGATGGACTCATATTATTTTAATACTATATAATTTTAAAGTTAAAGTTCAAAATACTATATAATTTTAAAATTAAAGTTCAAAAACTGAGACTGCGTGCAGTTCTTCAAACTGATATTTAACATCTATCAGACAGAACTACTTTACAGGTAGTCTACACTTATCAGCTGCAAAATTCAGTGACTGTTTGAAGTTATAATGGTACTAAAAAGTTTACAATCAATCCTAGTGGCTGTCACATTTTCCCCCTTAGTCATGTAATCACAATTCAGGTGCTTTGCAACCAGTGTGCATTTATGATGGTTGCAGTGTCCTGTAGTCATATGGTCACCATTTGTGATCTTCACAGCTGACTTCTGACAAGCAAAGTCAGTGGAGAAGCTGGCAGGAATTTGTAAGTTGTGGTCACATGATGTTATGCTTAATGGCCTCTGGTGATTTATTAAATCAGGAGTCCTCAAACCCTGGCCTGCGGCCCACTACCAGGCCTTCAGCCTTTCCGAACTGGGTGCAGAAGTGGCAGACACCCACTCGCATTCTTGCAAGCTCAAGCAATGGACGAGCGCATGCACACTCAGACCATTTGTATGAGCAGTAGGTGTGCGTACCTGCCACTTGCAGAAATGGAGCTGCATGCATAGCTCCCCTGAACCATGTGCAGAATCATCCCCTCTTCCTCCTCCTCACTGGGCTGCAAAGCTGAAAAGATTGGGGAACTGTGCTAAATAACTGCAGCAGAAATGACGTAGGTCCTGCATTGTCACCATGATGTTTCACTTAACGGCCAAATATCTTAGAGATAGGGTTGCTAGTCCCAATTGTGGTCAGTAAGTGACTACTTGTATTAATATCTTTATTGCAACTTAAATACAAATTTCTTCATAAACATAAACGTTTCAAAAGTTTAGAAATACTTCATTGACATATTTGAGTTTTAAGTTCTTTACAAAAAATGCAACCTTACAATAAATGTACTAGTAATGATATAGGTTTCCTGATCTGGAGTACTTTGAAGGATTGACACCGTTTTCCTTCTGTTGGCTGAATAGTCTTAATAATAATAATTAAGCATAATAATTATGCAATAATAAGGGTTATATATAGTTATAATACTAATTTTGCAAACAGAAGCTTTACTTGGAATAGCTTACATCTTGCAACAATACCTTTAATACCACACAGCCTAAACAATTGGTTGGCTGTGTGATCAACCATAACTATAGCAACAAAAGGGGCAGCAATAATACATAATATTATTAATTATTAAGCATAATGATTATGCAATAATAATAACTATATGTAATGTGTAATTATATAGTATTAAAATAATATAATACTAAAATATATAATAACATTAGCAGGTGCTGAGAGCATAGGGAACCTGTCTTCTTTTTAGAAAGTCACCATCTCAAACTCATCCCAATTCACTTCCCCAGACCAACCCACAACAGTTCAACCTGCCCTGATCAGTCACAGTTGAGTTGAAGTGAATCTGAGCCACCTTATCCTTCAGATATTTATTTGTTAGATTTTTATCCTTTATTATTTTTTAAGTAAAATCTGATATAATAATATAATTATGTTATTGCATTATATTATGTTATATTCGAATGAAAGGTTTAACCTGAATAATCATCATATCAGCCTAATCAATAATCTTAGTGGTACATTATACTTGGAATTATTGTGGTTCCTAAGTCACCAAAGCATTTACAGCATGGAACTGAGTCAATAAAAGAAATTGGAAAGCAGCTACTGCTGTACAATCTCAGTCTGGTGATTATCCCAACGTTTCTGAGCATACACATATACGTACATGCTTAAAGGATGGTATAGCAGAAACTGTTGTGATTTGCCCGCTATTCCAGTTGAAGTATCTTCTGGGAATGTGCATGAAAATACCCAGAAGAATCTAGAATCTCAGAGAAATTGGATCAAATCTTCACATGGTTATCCCTTCTCTGAACAGATAGAATGGGATGCTTTGCTCATCAATGAAATTTCAAATGATTTGTATAGTCATAAAAGGCAATCACAACATGATGATCTTACACCATTTTGTTAGCAAAATTCTCTTTAATGACTAGAAATGCTTTTTTTATTTTTTATTTTAATGCTCTAAATTTCTTTGGCACTTTTAATGGACTACCCTAACTTGATTTGTGTTTAAAAGCTACAATTGATTTAAAGATAGGATGACAAAAAGCACTGAGCAGATTATTTTTCTTGATAAAGAAAATTTTCCTCTGTAAAATGCAGCTCTTCATATTTTGTTCAGTCACTGATTTTTTGCACTAGTTTCTCTAGTACTATATGTTATACATTTGATATCAAATCAGAAAATAATAAAAGAAAGCATAAACTTTGTCAGTCATAGGAAAAGAATCTTTGGATCTAATGGATTGCTATTGAAACAGAGCCTTCTGTTGTTTAGTCACCATAGCACACTGCCAAGCTTTTTATTGTAAATTATTTAAATGATATTGATTTTAATTTTTGATTTAGACTTTAATTGCATTGGTTTTACTATTACACATTATATTTTTAATTGTAAACAGCCTTGAAAGTGTACATGAAAGCTAGACTATATTGATTTATCAATGAATAAACAAATGTTATTCAAAATACTTTATCACTATTATGTTAATTTATTGACATTGGTTACAGAACACAGCAAAAAGGTAAGCACAATCTTCTAGAGAGAAATTCCCTGAAGATGGGCTCCACACGGGTCCAAAAGCTCAGAAGACTAAACCTGTAGTCTCAATTGGATCCTGCAAAAAGATAAATGTTTGTAGGCAAATTGCACAGAATAAGAGGAAGTACATAAGACCCAAACTAGTATAGGTTTGTCTTCAATATTGCCCAAAATATGTTTAATATTCTTTTATCTATTCCCTGTTTGTGAAATATATATAGCTTGGTGAAGAGTTCTGGAAATTTTTGCTAAATGAAAATTTAATCTTGTGCAATTTTGGCTTTATACTAAAGGTTTTAATTAATAAATTGTAAGTCTGTGAAGCCTACCTTCATTAAGCTAAGCTCTAGTGGGACTTAGTTTTAACTAAAAATGTATAGTTTTGTAATGTTAGTTTCTTAGTTACTGGTCTGGGACGTACATCTCACTATCCTATTTGAATCTGCTTAGTTTGTGTAAAGCCACAGTTGTGGATTATAAGTCATTTTATCACAGCCTTCCCAAGTGTGCACTCTCTGTAAGAGTCAACTTCAATACCCAGAATTACCTAATTTGGAAAGCCGCTACTGAATTCAGCTGGTAGCTGAAATTTCTTACCCTTGGAAAATCCCTGTATTAGAGAAAGGCTGGGTTAACATATTATACAATCCGATTAGTTACGGTTCATGCAATCAGCCCTTTTTAACCACGGCAAAGTGCTCTGTGCTCTGTGCAGATTGACACCATGTTATGCCAGTAGAAAGATGTTCAAGATTGTGGATACATCAGTTGTCCATGGGGTCGCGATGGGTTGGACACGACTTCGCAGCTAACAACAACAAATAGATTGTAAAGCTCCTCCTAATGTTAAATGCTTGTTTTTTGCTTAGCAAATGATAACTTGTATAACAGCACATTTCTCATATTCTTTAGGGGCTTAGTGGCACTTCAGACTCTTCGTAAATTAGAAGAGCTCACTGGAAAGCCCATTCATCAACTTTTTGACTACATTTGTGGAGTGAGTACAGGTAAATTTTCCTGAAATACTATTAATGATGGAAAAAGCCAGTTATTTCTTTTGGAAATGATATTGATGTATTGAAAATTAAAGATGGTTTAATTTTCTTTTTAGATTTACATATCATATCAGATTTATTGAAACCAAACAGAACAACAGAAAAGTGATAGATTAACAAGGGAAGAAACTGAAAGGGTATCAAAGCAATCTCTTAGGAAAATGTATACCAAATGGGTTGAAGACCTGGAAACAGCAGGACATATAACTTATTTTCAATTTCTGTATTTGTACATTTTTGATATTTATGTCACTGTTCACCGCCCTGAGTCCTTGGGGACAAGGGCGGTATACAAATCAAATAAATAAATAAATATTCATCTGGAACTCTACTGTGACTCAGTATTGTAGGTTATCCTTGTATAAAACATGAGCTAACTTCTCACACATAACCAAGTTCTGCTTCAAAGTATATGCAAGAAGACGGGATTAAGTGTTTATTCCTGCCCTGTTCTGTTTTGTTGTTCAAAATAGGGTAACTGGTTGATTTAACACATTTTGTAGTAATAATGTATCGCATATATTGCAGTGTGTTTTGAATAGAGCTGGTAAGTAATGTTTCAGGTGTCACACTATAGTCTTGAACACCAGGTGGAGCTGTACATGAATCTTTAATTATCATTCCTTGGTTTTTCACAGGGATGCCTTCAGTGAGATGTGCAAATCTTCAGAACAGATAATATTTATTCAATTTCTATAGCCGCCCATCTCAATCAATGACTGGGTGGCTTGCAATTTAAAAAATATATTACAATTAAAACACTAGAAACATTTTAAGGATTAAAAAATGCATATCAGCAAAACTAAAATTTTTTAAATGTTATATATGCAAACCACTATGTAATGTCATCAACCATCGTTTCATAAACTGTGATCTTCCAAATGTTTTGGACTACAACTCTCAAGTACAAGAACACTGCTATAAAGAATAATTAGGATAACTTTGGTGGCTGAGAGTTATATGTAATATTTTTGCACAGAATGGCTATTGCAGTGGAAGCAATGATTATGCATACTGTATTGGTTGGAGCCGTGTCAGGCATGTAGGCAGAACCAGGATTTTTCTGAAGTCTTCCGTTTGAAACTACATCATAGAGTAATCTTCACTAATTTCCTGGCTTAGAATCATGGGAATC